>NC_057814.1:38629894-39346364 GCF_018294505.1 Triticum aestivum | reverse complement strand
AATTTTTCGCTCTATGGATGATACTAAATGAGGTCCATCTTGACGAGCTCAACGAAGATGATATCCTTTGGAAACACACGACTTGTGGGCAATACTCAGCGGCCTCCGCGTATAGGGCGCAATTCCTAGGGACGGTCTTTTTCCCTTGGACGAAATGGTTTGGAAGGTTTGGGTGCCCCCCAAAGTCAAATTTTTGCTTGGTTGGCCCTTCAAGACAGAGTTTGGACGGCGGATAGATTGGCAAAGCGTGGGTGGCCAAATTGCAATCTCTACCCTCTTTGCAGGATGGTGCAAGAATGCGGACATCACCTCTTCTACAAGTGCCGCTACACCCGGCGTCTTTGATCTTTGGTCATTGAGAAATTCCTCCTGCACGGGCTTGACACTTCCACTTGGCCCCTGTTCGACTCGGTGGACGAGTGGTGGGCAAGCACCTGCGCCGATGGTATGCCGAACCGCCAAGCCAAGGCCTCCCTCACTATGCTCGTCTCATGGACGATTTGGAACGAGCATAACGCAAGAGTGTTCAAGCATAAGAGTGCTCCACCGCCAATCTTGCTCTCCTCCATCTCTACCGAGGCCAACCTTTGGGTCATCGCCGGCGCAAAGAAGTTAGGGTCTTTTATTTCACGCGAGTAATCCGCATGCCGTGTTTGTTGGGTGTCTTGTAACAAACTCTTTTCTATCTTAATTAATGGATGTGTCAAAGCTTTTGCCTCCGTTTCAAAAAAAATTTTGATGTATTTTGGTTACTATTATCGGCCTAGATTTTCTCATTGAGAAAAAGTTACCACTGTCCTCTTGTGCAATCGTGTGGGAAAGTAGCATCTTCTGTAACTTATAGTAAGATGATCTGGGGACGTGATGTGTTTTACTACAATTTTTTTACATCTAGTTGACAAATTATACCATTTTTGACATTCAAACTATCATCATAATATCATTTCGACCACTAATTCTATTATAAATATATCCATAAAATGTAATAAAACTATGAAGAGTTAAAATATACTTAGAAAATACAGGAATCAACCAATTTTAGTGCATTTGCACATATACGCTTGTGAAAGGTTTTTGTGCAACACTTCAGAAAAAACTATACATATATAAATTGTACATATTTGTCATTGAAATCCTGTTTTGTAGAACATGAGCTAGTAATAATGATTGCGTATATAGAGTAATTGACATTCTGGCCAAACTTTTCTTTATGAGATGCCATTCTTTTAGAGTGACAGTTGCATATGTCATTATACGTGGAATATAAGTTATTTTGATAATCAAATGACCGGTGGTTACCTGATACTATATCAGTGAACACAATTTTTTCTTAGTGATAATATATTGAGTCACGTCTAGAACTAAATTAGTCGCCTTGTGCACATAGCCGTGCTTCAGGTCACAAGCTAAAATGTCGTAAGGTGAAATATGTATAACTGTACAAAGAAAGGTAGGGTTGTGTCAATCACATGAAGTGATACTAAGAATCTATAATGGGAAATATAATATTTTTTGTTTTTTATATGTTGAATCCAAAATCCAGAAAACATGACCATTGATCTTATTAATCTTTAGTTTTTCCTTACAGGCTTCGCCGACAAGTCCATGGATTCTCATCCCCTCTGTCTGTCGCCCCGACGGCCGGTGGCGGGGAGGGGAATCCCGGTGCCTCCGCTCAGGCTAGTAGTTTAGTTTAATGTTTTTGGTCCTCGTAGGTGCGGCTCTCGGGTGGATGGTGACACTTCTTCTTCGGCTTTATCTTCCGGCCTTCGATCCTCACGGAGTTTGTCCATCTGGACATGGTTGACGGAGCTCCGGTGTAGATTCCTACCATCTCCTTGTGGCGGTGAGGTTAGGAGTTTTCGTCTTGTGGCAAGATTTCGTGTCAGGTGCTTCATATCTATTTATGGGTTCATTGGCGACGACTGTGGCTTCAGGGCGCTGGTCCTTAGGAGCACGTGCATGAAGACATCCTGGTTATCATTGACAAGGTCAACTTGGCTCCGACAGGGGAGCGGCAACAGTGACGCGTTGGCAGCTCATTCCGATGTCGGTAGTGGCCGTTCAGTTGTCTCATAATCTCGATGTAAGATATATATAGCTGGATCTTTTCTTTCTTTTGACAATGATGATCTAGCTTGATTGGTTCAATAGAAGAGAACTACGTTGGTCCAACGGTCAAATGTTAACCCATTGAGAGATTAAAATGTTAACCCATGCCGAACGTTACACACACCTTACAGGGCCCACAACGAATACAGCAAAATAACACAACTTCCTACGCGAGGAAGAGCACCGGAAGCACGCCAGACTCCAAGCGCCACCAGAAGCCACCACGCCGCCATGCCCATGCTGCAGCCGCCTCCATGCACAGACTGCACCATCTTCGATGGGCGGCTTCTTCCAGTGACGGCGAGTGGGAGGAAGGATAGACAGGACCGGCGGCACAGGAACTGGTCACCTCCCGTGCCTCTCGTGTGAGCGACGCGGGGATCAGATCCTTAAGTTCTCCCTAGGTCACATGAATATGTCTAGGGCATATACATTAGCAACACTGGTTATTCTCTGAATCTGACCTTTTGTGATAACGTCCGTCGCTGATTGCATTATGGAAATCGATGTTCATACTGATTTCTAGAAATATCCCGAGGAAATGAAACACTAATTGTTTACAGCCTTTTTGATTCAACCGATTTTCATGCAAATTCTGAATGATTGGAATCCTTGAGGATTTTTCCTCTGGTGGGTTCATTTGTAAGATTGGATCGGGTAGGATTTTTTCCTATGGTTTCTTTTATCACATTCCATATGAATCATTTATGTTTTGTGTGATGGAAGCAAACAAGGAATTCAAGACCGTATTTGGACATCCAATAGATTGTCCTAACGAGGATGGCCAAATTGTAGCCATTGCACGCTATGCAAGAGAGAGCAAGAAACGGGTGTTCATCTATTCTACAAGTGTCGTATTACCATTACGCTATGGAATTTGGTCATCAAGAAGATTGGGCTACACTACATGGACACATCTTCATGGCACTTGGAGGACTGCGTTGTGTCTTGGTGGGATCATCGGACCGAGATGTCCATCCGAAACCGGAAGGCCACGGCCTCCCTCACCATGCTCGTCTCTTGGGCAATTTTGAATGAACGAAACTCCCGAGTCTTCCGTGACAAGAGTGCTCCGCTGACGATTCTACTCAACATCATTGAACGCGAGTAGTCACCATGTGGTATTTCGTGGTTGGTTGTAACAAACTCTATTCTCTCTTCTTAATTGATGAGGAATATCTTTTGCCTCCGTTTCGAAAAAAAATCCTATAAGAATCAAATGTGCACGACACTGCAATCCAATGTTTCCCCTGTTCTTGCAATTGCAGAATCACGCGAGAATCAAAAAGGCCCATAATACCTGCATGATGCTTGTAACACTTTGCTTTTGCATGTGAGAGGTAATGGAATATAGTCAAGAAAATCTACTGATGCGGTGAAGCCGGACAAAGGTGTAGGATTTTCCCCATATTGTCATGTCCATACATACTTGAATATGGATATTCAGTTCAATTATAGTCTCTAATTCTTTCAGTAATTCAGTTACTCCCTCCAATGGAGAAAGATAGATCTACGAAATTCTTGTGTCTAATCAATCATTAACCACTTTTTTGTATGTGTTGCCCATTTGCCAGTAGTACTGATCAGGGCAAACCAGGATCCAGCGAACGTCTCTATGTGAATAATAATGACAACAAACAATTAGCCAAATGCATCTAAAACTTAATTAGCCAACTAACTATGGGGGCCCAGACAGAGGAGAGATGAACCCTGAACATACCTACATTGATAGCCACCAAATGGAGTAGATATATAGGCAACCATGCATGGAGTGATATATAAACCATCGATCCCTCGGCCTGTTAGTTACCTTTGGTTCCACTGGAAAATGAGGGTTAATCAAGCACCATAGTTTCTTCACCCAGAAATTGATCACAACATACGAAAACTCGTGTGTTGGTGAGTCGCATAGGATTGGGAGGGATCGGGTAATAAACTCATACGTTGGCGCGTCCTTCACCATCTCTTTGGCCAATCATGAGGCGCATGACATGCAAGATTTGATTTGAGACGTTGCTGCAAATTCATTTGCTCAGATGGCCACTCATAGCAGATTGTTAATTAAGTATGCTGGTAGTTTGTGGCACTAGATTCAGCGAGTAAGGCGGCTCTGTTGTACCACACTGTGGTATTAGTTGAGTACATGCAGAGGCGAGAAGAGACATGTATTATTATTATTATTATTGTTATTATTATTATTATTATTATTATTATCATCATCGTCCTATATTTTCTTAGAAAGTGTTATCCATATGTTCTCATACAATGGTGTGGCATGGGAAGTCATTATTTATCTTTAGAGAAAAGTATACTTTCCGTCCCTTAACCGTTGGCAAAGCCTAGATTTGGTCTCTCAACTCTGAAACCGGACGAGTTGCACCCTTAACTCTTCAAACCGGACAAGTTTCATCCCTTGACTCAGCAAAAGCAGTTTTCGTGGTAACTCAACGTGGTTTTGACCGGTCAGCGCCCTATGTGACAATCTTTCCCCCTCTCACCCCAACTCTGGTGAACATTTCGTCGAGCAATTGGTGTGTGCATGTGGCGCCACGGGCACTAGAGACAACACGGAGGCGTACCTGCAGGGTAGCAGCGGCGCAGAGCGCCACGAGCAACCGGCATACTTGCAGGGCGGCTGGAGTGGAGCTCTTAGTCTTCGGCAGCAGCACGAGGTACCTGTGGCGGATTTGACCTCCGGAACACCTCCATGCTAATGGGCGGTGCGGGTCTTCACTGCCAACTTCACGCGAATCGCCGGGGCGAGCGGATCACCGTGGTGCCATGGTCCCCACAACAGTCATGCTCATCTCGGGCTCGGTTCGGACGGTGCTAGTCGTACCGGATACCACACACATGCACCGGTAGCTACGTCGACAGTTCTGGCTGAGTGCACCACACGCGCTACTCTGGCCAGGCCACGGGAACGGACAATAACGAGGCGCCATGGAGCTTGCGCGCGGCTCAATAGCCACTCCCTTATGAACATACACGACACGTTTTTGTGCGCATGCAGCAACTCATGACATGCGCATGTGTGCTATACGTTTCTTCTCGCCAGAACGATCGAAACGATATAGCATGTATGTGCATGTCTGGGCGGGCGGGTGCAACTTGTTCGGTTTCGGAGTTAAGGGACCAAACCTAAACTCTGCCAAAAGTTAAGGGATGAAAAATATATTTTTCTTTTATCTTTAATATTTTAGATTTCACAACGCTCGTATCACTATTATTGCAGAGCTTTAGTATATTGGACATGTTTGCAAGGGCTCGTCGTGTGCATGCAGGTAGCTGTCGTGGCAGCCACATCGCACAGCGGCAGCAACCCGCGCGTATCTGATGTGCGTATCGCATGCGTTTTGTTGGTAAGACTAAATGCCGTGTGGTGGTCACAGTGAACGCTAGCATACTCTGCCAACTGTCTGCATTGTGACGCACGTCACATTTGATATTAATTTTCTGCCTTATAAACATCTGCATATTATGACCCCCACATTTTAGGATTAAATTCATGTAAGGAATTTCTCAGAAAAATATATATAGGCCCCCGGGTCTTCTTTCTCATCCCCGTAAGCACTTTCCATAGCTGTAGCAAAGTTCTATGAGAATTGTGGCGGGTGAGAGTGTGTATAGACCGGTTAATCATTATTACTCCCTCCGTCTATGTGTATAAGTCATCTTAGGTTATGCACCGTGACCAAGGCGGAGGAGAAAACGAGAGAACTTAATGTCTTTTTGCTAATTAATAGCATTGCATGCAATGAACTAACCACTGCATGTCCTGTTTGGTAGTCTCAAGTCATTGAAAGCAGGCACGACCCACATCTCTTAGAGCATCTCTAGCAGACCCCGCATCCCGCCGGCCCGCAAAACGCGTTTGCAGTTCGCGAAAAAACGGCTTTGCGGGCTGGCGCGGATGGCCGCAGATGCAGACCCCGCATCACGGACCCGTAAAAAAGAATATTCGCGTATATTCTTTCCCGTGTCTTCTTCTTCCTCTCGCCTGTGTTCATAGTCAGCTCCCGTCGTCCATGGTAGTCGCCGAATTGATCCAGGAGCCGGCTCCTCTGTTGCAGGATGGATCCGGGAGCTAGCTAGCTATTCCATGGCCGGCTGGATCGAGGAGCTTGCTAGCTACTCCCTCAACGTTCGTGGCCGGATGGATCGAGGACCTTGCTAGCTAGCTAACTAGCTAGCTCGTTCGTGGCCGGATGGATCAGGAGCTTGCTAGCTAGCTCGTTCGTGGCCGGGTAGCTGCTCGAGTCTCCAGCCACTGCTCCTGCGATCTACTTCACAAGCCGACGTCGCAGCAGCGGTAAACGACGAGATTCCGGTGAGTTCCGTGGCGGAAGGTCACCGGAGCACGTGTGCACACGGCGGAATTTCCTTGTCGCGTAGCATTGACCGGTTTGCAGTTCCCCTTATATTTTGCCTCCAAATCTGCAAAATTAAGAGTCATGGGATGGATTCTCAGAGGCCTGCAAAATTTTTACGGGTTTGACCGCTTTTGCGGGGTCTATTCGGGACGTTTTTTTACACCACAAAACTAAAAACGCGGATTTTTACGGATTTGACCGCTTTTGCGGGGTCTGCTAAAGATGATGTCGGAGTAATGGGCCACAGGTAGGCTAACCCGAGTCCCTGAACCTTTCAAGACAACGGGCTGGCTGCGCCCCTCAAGGCATCAAGACGAGGTGCCGCCTTCTGGTGGCCGGCTGGAGGAATAGCCGGTTGCCTGTCTACGGCCGAGTTCCAGAAGCCGGCATCAAGACAAGCCGACTCCTAGTGGGCGGCTTCCAGAGAAGCCGGCCCCTAGCAGTCGGCCCGTGGTGCCCGCGAAGCCTGAGCCCTCATCAAGAAAGACAGGACATGGAGTGGCTACAGTGTAGCCCATCCCTCCCAAATCCAGGGATGGGCGTGGACAGTGCACCGTACAGGCGGAGATCTCCGCCCGGCGCGGCACTGTTGCCACTTCACCCCTGACGTCACCACAAGCAGGCGGAGCCCTGCTCCCACGACGGCCTATCGGTACGGCCCAAGGACGACGGGCCCCACCGATCAGCGAGAGCCCGGAAGACGGCTAGAACCCCGCCGGTCGGACCCGAGGGAGGACGGCCCCCAGCAGTCGGCTCGCCCCTTCCTCGGGGCCCACATGCCATTAACCAGACGAGACACAGAGTGGCTACAGCAATCGCCCGCCAGGCGGCGGGGCTGTAGCCACGCTCCCCTGACCGAGCCTGTGTCATTAGCATCACTGCTACAGTGATCAGCAGCAGACAAGACCCGCGAGCGGCGGGGGCGGCTTGTCGGCTCCGTACCAGAACAGTCGGCGGGGCCCACCAGGCGGCGGGCCCCAGCAGCCGGCGGAGAAGCCGTCCACTAGAGAGACTGACAGCCGGAACCTACACCCGGCCGGATTACTAATTTACTATTGTACCCCTGGAGGGTAGGCCTATATAAACCCCCCAGGGCACCCATGCAAAGGGTTCCAAACTTATTAGAACTAGACTCACCCATAGAGAAAGGAGAGAGCTAGCCTTGCTTTCTTCCACCTCTAGCAAACAGCTCAAGGAGCATCATTGTACCACTAGTGCCTTAGTGATCATGCAGAGACCCCGTAGAGCAGGACTAGGGTGTTATCTCCACGGAGAGCCCCGAACCTGGGTAAAGTTTGCCGGCGTACGTGTCTACGCCTCATCCCGCTTCCACGCACCGGAGACGTTCTACTCGCTCCCACCATGATAAGCCATCCTTTGGCATATGTCGCACCCAACCCCGGATAGATGCTCTTATTGGTTGATATGTCACGAAACAAAAAACGAGGATGGACTTAATGTGACTAAGTGCCTAAGTGTTTTGGGATTATTTGGTTTTCGTAAGGTGACTTACACACCTAGACGCGCCACTGCAGTTAGTACCTCTTATATATACATGGAGTACTTTTAAAAAGTATTAATGTATTATTTTTGATAAAAATCATATAAATAAAATAGTATTTATGATTTTAAAATATTTATATAAGTTAGAAAAGTACAAATATTCTTCTAAATTATCATTTATAAATATTATTTTAATTATACAAACATTCTAATATTTATATGCACATTTTTATAGTTCCTAAGTTTTATTTTTAGGAAATTGTATAATTTAAAAATATTTATAACTAAAAATATTTATTTTATAAATATATACATCTGGTTATATTTTAATTATATTGAAATTAAGAATATATGTCACGAGTGAAAGTTATAACAAGTGAATATTTATTAAAAAGTTTGTATTTATAATTTTGTATAATTGAAATATAATCCATGAGTTATATTTTTTACATTTACTACAATTAATAGTTTTGTATTACTAAATGTTTTAAATGTAATCCACACCTAAATTAGTGAATATCTTTAAAAATTACATGAATGATTTTTAAATAAGTTATTTTATTTGTACGTATCGTGTTTATAACACACGACTATTTCAAATTTACTTTCATTACTGTGTTTATAATTTACAAACTTCTTACAAATTTCTAAAAAAGAAGCTAACATGTGCAAATGGGCTGCACGGACTGCACACCATGTAAAACCCACGAACGTGTTCCTAAACAAAATATTAAAGTTCGTTATCATTCCTGGACATGAAAATACGAATGGCGCTATGGATACGGCAGGTTGTTCGCTATAGCGACGTCCCAAGTTCAAGTCCTCGGTGCTTAAATTTAGTGGGTCCCATACCGTGTGTTCTATAACCAGTTCAACGTATTTTCCAAGTTTAGGTTGTAAAATGAACATCAATGACAAGTTTAGGCATGACATTATCTCTATAAATAACATTTAGAGACAAGGCACATGAGGAGTACCTAATATTTTTTTAGCATGTAATGAATTAGCATCAAAGGCACATGAGGAGTACCTAATATTTTTTTAGCATGTAATGAATTAGCAACAAGGTTGATGCATGCATCATGACCCACGTACGTACGCAACGCAGGACGTGGATGAATTGAGATGCCTCTTGTAGCACACGGGTTGGCTGCCGAATCGAGGGTCGCCTGCGCCAGCTGCATGCTGCCACGTGACAGGCGATGATTGGCGCGAGGCTAGGGCCGCATCGCGGCTAGTGGGAGGCCGCCGCGTTTCGCCAGCGGGATCGGAGGCAGCAGCGCGTGCGCCTGTGCCTGGTCCGCCTGGTCCGTTTGCGGCAACAGATCCCGAGGGGGATCGGATTCTCTGCCCCGAAACTGATCCCGAGGAGGATCTGCTTCCTGGTTCGGGACACATAAAATGAGGCCCAAACTTTGCACCATTTTCATCATTTTGAGCTGCATTTTCATCATTTTCTTCGTTGTTTGCTCCTGTATCATCACAATGCTCATGCACACTATCAATAGGATTAGTCAATAGTTGATCATCAATATTGTTTCCCCCTTGATCAAGACCGGTGAGATGTGAGGGTAAAAGAAGAATTTCTTTGCGAAGGAGAGCACCGACATTAGGATGGAGATCAGCGAAGGGAAACTTAGTTTCGTCAAAGACAACGTCACGAGAAATATAGACACGGCCCGTAGAGACGTCAAGGAATTTGACTCCTTTGTGTTGGGCACTATATCCAATGAACACGCATTGCGTGGAGCGAAACATAAGTTTGCGATTATTGTATGGACGGAGATTAGGCCAGCAGGCACATCCGAACACACGGAGAGACTTATAGTCGATTTGGTGTGAAGAAAGCGTTCCAGTGGCGTTTGATTGTTAATGACACGACTAGGAAATATATTAATAATATGCACAACACTGAGGAACGCTTCGTCCCAAAACTTGAGCGACATGGAGGCTCCTGCTAAGAGAGCAAGTCCAACCTCAACAATGTGGCGATGCTCGCGCTCGGCCGAGCCGTTTTGTTGGTGAGCGTAAGGGCATGACACATGGTGTGAGATGCCAAGAGTTTGGAAGAAGGAGTTTAGTTTCTCGTACTCCCCCCCAACACACACAAACATTGCACATGGCCAAATTTTGGTCGCGTTCAATGCAGGAGTAATATGCAAAACACACAATGGTACAAAACAATACAGAGCAATATAGTAAATTTAGCAGCAATACTCATAATCGGCCGAGAATAACATCACTCAACAATCAGCCATTTCTTCACAACCTTGAAGATTAATTTCATGTAAGGAAGTTCTCAGATAAAATATATTTAACTTACTGACCAGCTACTTTAGGTTCCAAGGCTCAACAAATAAATTGAACATCTAAACATCGTTTCTAGCAATAGCAAAAGGTTCATGCTTTAGTACTGCAACATATTAAACTTTCTATTGCAACTGTACAGAACAATAGCACTCCTACGAATTACAGTGGTCTGTTAAAGTAAGTGTCTTATTTTTTGGTACAAAGACCTAATGCAAGTGCACACGATGGTTTGTTGTCCCTCAAAACCAGCAAGTGTTTGTTAATTTAAGTTATTTCAGTAATGAACCTCTTTACTAGAGGGATGTCAGTGATGCGGCCTCAAAAATGTTTATTGTTGCGTAGCAGACGTGAGAACTTCTGTCGTGTGGATGACCAGGCCCCGTATGCCATCTGTCGGCAATGCATTACTGACTAAGTTGGCATCAGGGCTTCTTGTGGTTTGCTATCATGGCTGCTGCCAGAGCGCCCTATAGTTCTGGTCCTCCCATAGTACAATTGGCCTGTCTATTACTGTACGCGCGCGTGTGTTATGCATGTGTTTGTGTGGTGTTTAGTGTGGCTCGGCGACTATATCAAGAACTGTATCATCTTCACAATCTAGAGGAGCGGCAGTTCAAGAACTGTAAGGTGTCTATTGTTGACACCCCCAACAATGTGCTAGAAGCGAGTGGCGAAGGGGCTTGTGAAGGCTAGCTGATTGCTTGTTCCAAGGGCAGAGAGGGCGCCCTGCCTCCTATCCTAGGCGTCAACGATTCTCTTACAGAGCAGCAGAAATCAGGTGTGTGCGCGAGCTTGAGCAAGCAGCCAACTGAAGAATTTGACGAGCAAAGGGGAACACAGCTGCACCGGATGAAAGAGACAAATGCAGCCTTTTTGCCGCCGAGGGACCACAGTTTGTACAGCTAGGCAGTCTTGAGGGTGTTTGCTGTCGTCTCGTAGTGCAGGAGGCGCCTCACAACACGGACAGAGGTGATCAAGACTGATTTTAGACAGTTTCCTAATCTTCCTATGTCTCCAACTCCCATATACATCTCATCTCTCTTTTCTCATCTTCCTCTCTGAATATGTGGTTGTCACCTATCTGTGTGCTAATATATATGTCTAGAAAATAAGAGCTTAATGTGTCAGCCCATATGAATGAACACTGTAGCTATCTACTCACTTCGGCGAAGATGACTTGTTACTTGCTTCCGTGAAGATGGATCATATGTATAGTGGAGAGGTGAACTTCATTATTCAAACAAATGTAACAGATGGTTGGTGGAGTATATTCTTTATAAGTTGTGAGTTGAATGACCATGGATTGCTATTGGAGGCCATTAATGGATTTGGTTATAAGCGTCCATTTCATTTTCCTATGAAAGGCTACAGAACATCCAAAATATGCAACAAGGCTACATAAAAGAGACGTTGAGCTTGAGCATGCACACAACTGAAAAAATTTGCAGCATGACGGCCCATTATCATGCAAGCCAGCAAGCGAAGTTTTCGAACTAAGAATCCAACCCTGAAATGAAGCAAACACAAGCATTACCAATATATCAAAATTACCAACATGTACCCTTAAATACGAAGAACATAAATTCAACGACCCTTATGTCCGACAGAATATGCCAGATGGTACCAAGGATTTGGATACCTTGCACTATTTCAAATGAGGACCGACATCCGGGTTCATCGCCCTCCACTATGATCCCTGCGAATGCGAGTTCTTCTCTTTGTTGATTATTCAAACTAAGGCGTAGACTGTAGACAGCCGACATCTCTAAAAGGCACGGATGACACAACTGTGGACACTGTCTGCTATGCAAGGGATCACCGCCTCAAAGGTCAGCGGACACTTATCGTCAGTGAAGGAAGCACTTCTACAAAAGCAATGCCATCATTGAAAATGCTTGTCTGTTGAGAAATATGGTCCAAACGGAACACTAGTGTCTTCTGCAACTCTTTGTCGCCATCAATAGTTGTACTTTCATGCATTAACTCTGACACGCGAGCGGAGTTGTTGAATCTGAGCTTGCAACAGCTGCGGCGGTGCCAAACCAGGAGTGTGTGTTGGTCGTGCCAAGCCATAGCCAGCACCGTCGTGGAGATGGATAGACTATGGAGATAGAAGGAAGAGGGATTGCAGCCATCGGGGTGGGAGTTGTGCTGAAGAGAGCTCGTGCCGTTATAGGTCGCCTGGTATAGAGAGGGGATCTCAGAGAGATGGGTACAGAACCGGGCAGAGCAAAAGGAAGGAGACGATGGAATTTCGGAAGGACTTTCCACAATTTAGTGACTTGACAAGGTCCATTGCGTAAAATGTACCCGCGGCCAGCTTATGATAACATCCGGTCCATCTATTCCCCATCCAGTGGCCCAGAATCGCTCGGTGTACTGGGCGCACGAGTTGGCTCGTTGCGCACGATACGTCCTCCATGTCTGACACCGCTGTGTATTGACAGGCATGTGGGTCTTAAACACTAACGGTGTGTCCCTGGCATGGATCGTTGCTTACTTGTAAAACTAGTAGTGTTTGACTGTTGGTAAACGCTGTTAACTGTTGTGCCCCATAATTGACTATCCCTTCTTTTCTTCCTCCTCTCTTCTTGCTCTATCTCACATTTCATTCTGATATTCACCCCTCTCTCTCTCTCTCTCTCTCTCTACTTTTTGTCCCCACATTTTCATTCATAGATCTATTTTCACTCGGTCTTGCACTTGTACATTTCGGTAACTAAAACTTTTGTGTAACACCATGAAATTATAAATTAAACACGGGAACTATTATTTATCACTCCCCATTTACATTTTCTTAAAAAACAAAAAATACGAAAAATTTAGTTGTGTTTGAAATGTCTCATGCAAAAGGATTAAAAAAATTCAGGACACAGAACACCGATAATTGTGCTTAACATACTAAATTATAGGAAACGGCGGTTCGGGCGGGTTTTTGCGAATACAATGCGATATCAGTCGTCTCGAGACGGGTTTTTTCGAATGGAAATTTATCCACGCAAACGATTGAAATTTCATTCATATTTTAGGATTTCTACACCGGTTCAAATGTAATTTGAAACAAAACAGAAAAAACCTAACTACTCATCGTCCACGTCACGGAGCCCCGCGCCGTCGCCATCGTCGCCGCACGCGCCTGCAACGCCGGTGAAGCCGTCGCCGAAGCCCGTGGTCCCCGCGGAGAGGTGCAACGTCTCGCTCAGCCTCGAGTTGTCGTCGGACACCCGTGGCGGAACCCACCCTTGCACCGTTGCCGACTCCCGTATGGCCCAAAAGAGGCCGGACATGTCCTCAGGGACAATGGCATCGACGACCTCTGGAGGTGGGGGTGGGGCGACGTGTGTGGCTGCCGGCGTCGGTGGAGGGGAGGCAGGGGTGGAACGGCAGTGTGCGCCGCGCGGTGAGGTGGCGACGCTGCACCTCATCGATTATCTCCTCGAAGTCGCGCCCCTCCCAAAAATCGCGGTGGCTGCGCCAACCGGCAGCCACGGCCAGCTCACTGTTGGGTGGCAGGGACGGTGGGCATGTCGATGGTGTAGCCGGCGCCTCCATGTGCCACCCCGATGGCAGGCGGGCGGCCGGGGGGGGGGGAGGGGGAGGAGGACGCCATAGCGCGCTAGGTCCTCGGCCTGGTCCTCCTTCTGGGACAACAGCTAGGACCCCGTCTGCTGCCGCCGCCGCACTACATCGTCGCCTGGGAGAAGAAAACGGGGCGAGGTAGGGGGTTGGATCGGGGTGGGCAGTCACTATGCGGCAGCAACGTGGCGGGGAGACGGCTTTTATAGCCGAGCAGGCGGGGAGTGGAAGGGGTAGGCCGGTAGGCGGCGGTATTTAATGCCATAAAAACATCTCGGGAGCGGGTGAGACCAGCCACCATTGATGGGGCCTCGGGAGCTGGCGAGTGGCGTCTCACATGTGGGAACCGCCCATCGACATGCCACACCGCAGTCAACCCTGACTGTGACGAGGTATGGGCTAATCTCAGCACTTAATGTATTTAGGAGGGTGTACCGAAGCAAAAGCGTTAAAATGTCAAATGCGTATCATTTTTTTTGCGGGGATCAAATGCATATCATTGGATACATAATCAGTTATATTTTCGTATTGTATATGGTTGATATTAAATATAAATAGTTTTCTTTGTGAATTTAATCAAAGTTTGCTTAGTTTGAGTTTTCAAAAAAAATATACACACTACATTATGAAACGGAGGGAGTATCTAACTTCTTATGGCTTTGCTCATCTGGCCAATTGCAAGGTGATGAAGCATGATTGAGGCCTCCACGATGAGAAGCGGGAGTGATGACACCGGTGGCTAGAAGAGCTACTGCTCGCGACAGAGGTCTTCCACAGCCATGGGAGGGCAGCCGGGCAGTTACAAGATAGTAATCCATGGCATGAAGGTACCCTGCATTTAGGCGAACGATTGACCCAACGTCTCTATGTGAATAATAATGACAAGAATCAGCCAAGTACATCTAGAACTAATTAAGGAGGCCACATAGAGAGGAGAGATGAACCATGTGTACATGCATAGATTGATAGCTGCCATCTAGAATAGATATATTGGCGACCGTTCATGGAGTGATATATAAACCATCGATCTCAAGCCTGTGAGTTGCCTTTGGTTCCGCAGGCAAACGAGGGTTAGTCAGGCACAATAATTTGTTCAGCTAGAAATCAATCACAACACACCAAAGCCGTTTGCTGGTGAGTCGCATGTGAATGTCGACTACATAACATTTCACCATTATTTGGGCCTAGAGGAAGACATTGGGAAGTAATAAGTAGATGATGGGTTGCTAGAGTGACAGAAGCTTAAACCGTAGTTTATGCGTTGCTTCGTAAGGGGCTGATTTGGATCCATATGTTTCATGCTATGGTTAGATTTACCTTAATACTTTTGTTGTAGTTGCGGATGCTTGCAATAGAGGTTAATCATAAGTGGGATGCTTATCCAAGTAAGGGCGGCACCCAAGCATCGGTCCACCCACATATCAAATTATCAAAGTACTGAACGCGAATCATATGAACGTGATGAAAACTAGCTTGACGATAATTCCCATGTGTCCTCGGGAGCGCTTTTCTCTATATAAGAGTTTGTCCAGGCTTGTCCTTTGCTACAAAAAGGATTGGGCCACCTTGCTGCACTTTATTTACTTTTGTTACTTGTTGCTCGTTACAAATTATCCTATCACAAAACTATCTGTTACCTATAATTTCAGTGCTTGCAGAGAATACCTTGCTGAAAACAGCTTATCATTTGCTTCTGCTCCTCGTTGGGTTCGACACTCTTACTTATCGAAAGGACTATGATAGATCCCCTATACTTGTGGGTCATCAAGACTCTTTTCTGGCACCGTTGCCGGGGAGTGAAGCGCATTTGGTAGGTGGAATTTGGTAAGGAAAAATTTATATAGTGTGCTGAAATTTACTGTCACTTGTTACTATGGAAAGTAATCCTCTGAGGGGCTTGTTCGGGTTATCTTCATCCTGACCAGTAGAGCAAAGAGTTGCTCCTCAACCTACTGAACCTACTGAAAATGAAAATGTCTACTTTGAAATTCCTTCTGGTATGTTAGAAAAACTGCTAGCTAATCCTTTTGCATGAGATGGAACAATGCATCCTGATGAGCACCTAATCTATGTGGATGAAGTTTGTGGATTATTTAAGCTTGCAGGTATACCCGATTATGTTATTAAGAAGAAGGTCTTCCCTTTATCTTTGAATGGGATGCATTGACATGGTATAGGCTATGTGATGATACGGGGTCATGGAACTACAAACGATTGAAATTGGAATTTCATCAGAAGTTTTATCCTATGCATCTTGTTCATCGTGATCGCAATTATATATATAATTTTTGGCCTCGCGAAGGAGAAAGCATCGCTCAAGCTTGGGGGAGGCTTCAATCAATGTTATATTCATGCCCCAATCATGAGCTCCCAAGAGAAATAATTATTCAAAGTTTTTATGCTCGGCTTTCTCATAACAATCGCACCATGCTCGATACTTCTTGTGCTAGCGCTTTTATGATGAAGACTATTGAATACAAATGGAACTTATTGGAAAGAATTAAATGCAACTCTGAAGATTGAGATCTCGATGAAGGTAAGGAGTCAGGTATGACACCTAAGTTTGATTGTGTTAAATCTTTTATGGATACCGATGTTTTCCGTAAATTTAGCACTAAATATGGATTTGACTCTGAGATAGTAGCTTCTTTCTGTGAATCTTTTGCTGCTCACGTTGATCTCCCTAAGGAGAAGTGGTTTAAATATCATCCTCCCATAGAAGTAAAAGTAGCTGCACCTATTAAAGTTGAAGAAAAGACTATCACTTATAATGATCCTATTGTTCCTACTGCTTATGTTGAGAAACCACCTTTCCCTGTTAGAATAAAGGATCATGTTAAAGCTTCAACTGTGGTTCGTAAGAGCAATATTAGAACCTATACACCTCCTGAGAAAGTTAAAGTTGAACCTAATATTGCTATTGTTAAAGATCTCTTGGCTGATAATATTGATGGGCATGTTATTTATTTCCGTGAAGAGACTGCTAGAATTGTCAAACCTTGTGTTAAAGATAAACATAGACCTGTGGTAGGCATGCCTGTTATTTCTGTTAAAATAGGAGATCATTGCTATCATGGCTTATGTGACATGGGTGCTAGTACTAGTGCAATACCTATTGACTTATACAAAGAAATTATGCATGATATTGCACCTACTGAGTTAGAAGATATTGATGTCACAATTAAACTTGCCAATAGGGATACTATTTCACCCATGGGAATTGTTAGAGATGTTGAAGTCTTGTGTGGGAAAACTAAATATCCTGCTGATTTTCTCGTTCTTGGTTCCCCCCAAGATAGCTTTTGTCCCATTATATTTGGTAGACCCTTCTTGAACACTATTAATGCTAAGATAGACTGCGAAAAGGATGTTGTTACTATTGGTTTGGGTGATATGTCTCATGAGTTTAATTTCTCCAAATTTAGTAGACAACACCGTGAAGAAGAATTGCCTAGTAAGGATGAAATTATTGGTCTTGCTTCTATTGCCGTACCTCCTAGTGATCCTTTAGAACAATATTTGCTAGACCATGAAAATGATATGTTTATGAATGAAAGAAGGGAAATAGATGAAGTATTCTTTAAACAGGAACCTATCCTGATACACAATTTGCCTGTTGAAATCCTAGGGGATCGTCCTCCACCCAAGGGTGATCCCGTGTTTGAGCTTAAACCGTTACCAGCTGATACTCTTAAATATGCTTATCTTGATGAAAAGAAGATATATCATGTTATTATTAGTGCTAACCTTTCAGAGCATGAAGAAGAGAGGTTATTGAAAACTCTGAAGAAGCACCGTGCTGCTATTGGATATACTCTTGATGATCTTAAGGGCATTAGTCCAACTCTATGTCAACATAAAATAAATTTGGAGAAAGATGCCAAACCAGTTCGTGATCATCAACGACGGCTGAATCCTAAGATGAAAGAAGTGGTAAGAAAGGAAATACTAAAGCTCCTTGAGGCAGGTATAATTTATCCCGTTGCTGATAGTCAGTGGGTAAGTCCTGTCCATTGTGTCCCTAAGAAGGGAGGTATTACTATCGTTCCTAATGATAAAGATGAATTGATTCTGCAAAGAATTATTACAGGTTATAGGATGGTAATTGATTTCCGCAAATTAAATAAAGCTACTAAAAGGATCATTACCCCTTACCTTTTATTGATCAAATGCTAGAAAGATTAGCCAAACATACACATTTTTGCTTTCTAGATGGTTATTCTGGTTTCTCTCAAATACCTGTGTTAGCCGATGATCAATCAAAGACCACTTTTACTTGCCCTTTCGGTACTTTTGCTTATAGACGTATGCCTTTTGGTTTATGTAATGCACCTGCTACCTTTCAAAGATGCATGATGGTTATATTCTCTGACTTTTGTGAAAAGATTTGTGAGGTTTTCATGGACGATTTCTCCGTTTATGGCTCCTCTTTTGATGATTGCTTGAGCAACCTAGATCGAGTTTTGTAGAGATGTGAAGAAACTAATCTTGTCTTGAATTGGGAAAAGTGCCACTTTATGGTTAATGAAGGTATTGTCTTGGGGCATAAAATTTCTGAAAGAGGTATTTAAGTTGATAAAGCCAAGGTTGATGCTATTGAAAAGATGCCGTGTCCCAAGGACATCAAAGGTATAAGAAGTTTCCTTGGTCATGCCGGTTATTATAGGAGGTTCATTAAGGACTTCTCAAAAATTTCTCGGCCTCTGACTAATTTGTTATAAAAAGATATACCATTTGTCTTTGATGATGATTGTGTAGAAGCATTTGAAATACTTAAGAAAGCATTGATCTCTGCACCTATTGTTCAGCCACCTGATTGGAATTTACACTTTGAAATTATGTGTGATGCCAGTGATTATGCTGTAGGTGCTGTTCTAGGGCAAAGAGTTGATAAGAAATTAAATGTTATTCAATATGCTAGTAAAACTCTAGACAATGCTCAGAGAAATTATGCTACTACTGAAAAAGAATTCTTAGCAGTTGTATTTGCTTGTGATAAGTTCAGGCCTTATATTGTTGATTCTAAAGTAACTATTCACACTGATCATGCTGCTATTAAATATATTATGGAAAAGAAAGATGCTAAACCTAGACTTATTAGATGGGTTCTCTTGCTACAAGAATTTGATTTGCATATTATTGATAGAAAGGGAGCTGAGAACCCCGTTGCAGACAACTTGTCTAGGTTAGAGAATGTTCTTGATGACCCACTACCTATTGATGATAGCTTTCCTGATGAGCAATTAAATGTCATAAATACTTCTCGTAATGCTCCATGGTATGCTGATTATCCTAATTACATCATTGCTAAATTTATACCACCTAGTTTCACATACCAGCAAAAGAAAAAGTTTTCTATGATTTGAGACATTACTTTTGGGATGACCCACATCTTTATAAAGAAGGAGTAGATGGTGTTATTAGACGTTGTGTACCTGAGCATGAACAGAAACAGATCCTACGCAAGTGTCACTCCGAGGCTTATGGAGGACACCACGCTAGAGACAGAACTGCACATAAGGTATTGCAATCCGGTTTTTATTGGCCTACTCTCTTCAAGGATGCCCGTAACTTTGTTTTATCTTGTGATGAATGTCAAAGAATTGGTAATATTAGTAGACGTCAAGAAATGCCTATGAATTATTCACTTGTTATTGAACCATTTGACGTTTGGGGCTTTGATTACATGGGACCTTTTCCTGCCTCTAATGGATACACACATATTTTAGTTGCTGTTGATTACGTTACTAAGTGGGTAGAAGCTATTCCAACTAGTAGTGCTGATCATAACACTTCTATTAAGATGCTTAAAGAAGTTATTTTTCCGAGGTTTGGAGTCCCTAGATATTTAATGACTGACGGTGGTTCACATTTTATTCATGGTTCTTTCCGTAAATGCTTGCTAAATATGATGTTAATCATATAATTGCATCTCCTTATCACCCACAGTCTAGTGGCCAAGTAGAATTGAGCAACAGAGAGCTCAAATTAATTTTGCAAAAGACTGTTAATAGATCTAGAAAGAATTGGTCCAAGAAACTGGATAATGCATTATGGGCCTATAGAACTGCATATAAAAATCCTATGGGTATGTCTCCGTATAAAATGGTTTATGGAAAAGCATGTCACTTACCTCTCGAACTAGAACATAAGGCATATTGGGCTATTAAAGAGCTCAATTATGATTTCAAACTTGCCGGTGAGAAGAGGTTATTTGACATTAGCTCACTTGATGAATGGAGAACCCAAGCTTATGAGAATGCCAAATTGTTTAAAGAAAAAGTTAAAAGATAGCATGACAAAAGAATACAAAAGCGTGAGTTTAATGTAGGAGATTATGTATTGCTATACAACTCTCGTTTAAGATTTTTTGCAGGAAAACTTATCTCTAAATGGGAAGGCCCTTACGTTATTGAGGAGGTCTATCGTTCCGGTGCCATAAAAATCAACAACTTCGAAGGCACAAATCTGAAGGTGGTGAACGGTCAAAGAATCAAACATTATATCTCAGGTAATCCTATAAATGTTGAAACCAATGTTATTGAAACCGTAACCCCGGAGGAATACATAAGGGACACTTTCCGGAACGTTTCGGACTCCGAAAAGGAATAGGTATGTGGTACGGTAAGTAAACCGACTCCAAAACAGTTCTAATGGCAATTTCTCTCCATTTTGGAATATTTAGAAAAATAGAAAAATAAGCAGTCTGGGAGGGACACGAGGCCTCCACGAGGGTGGAGGGCGCGCCCTACCCCCCTGGGCGCGCCCGCTGCCTCGTGGGCACCTCGTGCGCTCTCCGGACTCCGTTTTCTTGCATGATACGTATTTGTGTCGGTAAAAATTCATTATATAATCTCCCGAAGGTTTTGACTCCCGTATCACGCAATTGTCTTCTGTTCTTGTTTCGAGTTGTTGCTGCTGCAGATTAGAGAAAGATGTCTTCTCAAGAGTCAGTCGGGGAGAGCCGGGTGTCTCATCCGGCATCGAGACCAAGGACAAACAGCCATGCTGACCACTTTGGGCCAGCAACGGAGGAAGAGATGGAGGCTGATTTGATGAGGATAGATGTCATGGAGGAGGATCAAGAAGTCACTTCTCGCTTCCGGGCTGGATTCACGATGGGGGAACTACAGAGCTCAGCTATTCCAAACTCGGTTATCCCTTCCAATGTTAGATTTTTTTTCTTATGAAAATATGAAGAAGAGTGTCACTTGTTCTCCCGCAGCTATGCAACACCCTTGGGTGCAAGGAGCTTTAGCTGTTACAGGGAAGCTTCGTAAGGAGACAATGGATCTCAAGCAACAACTCAATAAGCTCGAGGAAGAGAATCGTATCCTGAGGGGCATTATCGCCAAGAATATCACATCACCATCTCCGAAGAAGGAGACATAATTACATGGGTATGGGCACTCCCCTTGGCAACTGCCAAGCTTGGGGGAGATGCCCCGGTATCGTATCACAACCACATCTCCATTCTTTACTATTTTTCTTAGTTCGATCCTTTTATTAGTATCTTGATCTAGTAAAATAAAGTTTTAGTATGATCTAGTTTTGAGTTTTTCTTTATGATCCCTCTATGTAATCGAGTCCGTGAGCTATATATAATAAAGATTAGTGTTAAGTCAAGGGCTTGATTATCTTGCTATGATCTTGAGTGAATAAAAGAAAAGAGAAAAGAATAAAAAGAAACAAAGAGATCATATTGATCTTATGAAGAGTAATGACTTCACATAGGAAGAGTATGATGATTAAAAGTTGTTGAGAGTTGACAAACATAGCTTTGGTCATCGTTGCAATTAATAGGAAGTAATAAAGAAAGATAGGTTTCACATATAAATATACTATCTTGGACATCTTTTATGATTGGGAGCACTCATTAAAATATGATATGCTAAAGAGTTGACGTTGGACAAGGAAGACAACGTAATGGGTTATGTTTTCTCATATCTGAGATAAAGTATATTGTCATGGATCATCGAACATGTTGAGCTTGCCTTTCCCCCTCATGTTGGCCAAATTCTTTGCACCAAGTAGAGATACTACTTGTGCTTCCAAATACCCTTAAACCAGTTTTGCCATGAGAGTCCACCATACCTACCTATGGATTGAGTAAGATCCTTCAAGTAAGTTGTTATCGGTGCAAGCAATAAAAATTGCTCTCTAAGTATGTATGATTGATTGGTGTGGAGGAAATAAGCTTTATACGATCTTGTGATGTGGTAGAAATAAAAGTGACGGACTGCATAATAAAGGTCCATATCACAAGTGGCAATATAAAGTGACGTTCTTTCGCATTAAGATTTTGTGCATCCAACCTTGAAAGTGCATGGCAACCTCTGCTTCCCTCTGCGAAGGGCCTATCTTTTATTATTGTCTTTTATCTTATGCAAGAGTCATGGTGATCTTCACCTTTCCTTTTTACATTTTATCCTTTGGCAAGTACAGGGTGTTGGAAAGATCCTGATAGATATATCTAATTGGATGTAAGTTAGCATGAACTATTATTGTTGACATTACCCTTGAGGTAAAAGGTTGGGAGGCGAAACTATAAGCCCCTATCTTTCTCTGTGTCCGATTAAAACTCCGTAACCACAAGTATTGCGTGAGTGTTAGCAATTATGAAAGACTAAATGATAGTTGAGTATGTGGACTTGCTAGAACGCTCTGACATAGACTATTTCTGATGTTATGATAAATTGAAATTGCTTCAATGACTGAGATTATAGTTTGTTAGTTCTCAATAAAGTTTCTGATTCATACTTTGCATTGTGAATAGATTATTACTTGAGGAAAGAAATCATATGACAATATCCATATATGTTGCTGTTATGAGAATAATCATGATGCCCTCATGTCCGTATTTTATTTTATCGACACCTCTACCTCTAAACATGTGGACATATTTATCGTTATCAGCTTCCGCTTGAGGACAAGCGAGGTCTAAGCCTGGGGGAGTTGATACGTCCATTTTGCATCATGCTTTTATATCGATATTTATTGCATTATGGGTTGTTATTACATATTATGTCACAATACTTATGCCTATTCTCTCTTATTTTACAAGGTTTACATAAGGAGGGAGAATGCCGGCAGCTGGAATTCTGGGCTGGAAAATGAGCAAATATTAGAGACCTATTCTGCACAACTCCAAAAGTCTTGAAACTCCACGAAAGTTATTTTTGGAAATAATAAAAAATACTGGAAGAAGAATCTACATCAGGGGGGCCTCCACCTGTCCACGAGGGTGGGGGCGCGCCCTACTCCCCTGGGCGCGCCCCCTGCCTCGTGGGCCCCCTGTTGGCCCTCCGGTGCCCATCTTCTGCTATATGAAGTCTTTCGTCCGAAGAAAAATCATAAGCAAGCTTTCGGGACGAGACTCCGCCGCCACGAGGCGGAACCTTGGCGGAACCAATCTAGGGCTCCGGCAGAGCTGTTCTGCCGGGGACACTTCCCTCCGGGAGGGGGAAATCATCGCCATCGTCATAACCAACGCTCCTCTCATCGGGAGAGGGCAATCTCCATCAACATCTTTACCAGCACCATCTCCTCTCAAACCCTAGTTCATCTCTTGTATCCAATTCTTATCTCTAAGTCCGGGATTGGAACATGCAGGTTGCTAGTAGTGTTGATTACTCCTTGTAGTTGATGCTAGTTGGTTTATTTGGTGGAAGATCATATGTTCAGATCCTTTATGCATATTAATACCCCTCTGATTATGAACATGAATATGCTTTGTGAGTAGTTACGTTTGTTCCTGAGGACATGGGAGAAGTCTTGCTATTAGTAGTCATGTGAATTTGGTATTCGTTCGATATTTTGATGAGAAGTATGTTGTCTATCCTCTAGTGGTGTTATGTGAACGTTGACTACATAACACTTCACCATTATTTGGGCCTAGAAGAAGGAATAGGGAAGTAATAAGTAGATGATGGGTTGCTAGAGTGACAGAAGCTTAAACCCTAGTTTATGCATTGCTTCGTAAGGGGCTGATTTGGATCCATATGTTTCATGCTATGGTTAGATTTACCTTAATACTTTTGTTGTAGTTGCGGATGCTTGCAATAGAGGTTAATCATAAGTGGGATTCTTATCCAAGTAAGGGCAGCACCCAAGCACCGGTCCACCCACATATCAAATTATCAAAGTACCGAACGCGAATCATATGAATGTGATGAAAACTAGCTTGACGATAATTCCCATGTGTCCTCGGGAGCGCTTTTCTCTATATAAGAGTTTGTCTAGGCTTGTCCTTTGCTACAAAAAGGATTGGGCCACCTTGCTGCAATTTATTTACTTTTGTTACTTGTTGCTCGTTACAAATTATCCTATCACAAAACTATCTGTTACCTATAATTTCAGTGCTTGCAGAGAATACCTTGCTGAAAACCGCTTATCATTTCCTTCTGCTCCTCGTTGGGTTCGACACTCTTACTTATCGAAGGGACTACGATAGATCCCCTATACTTGTGGGTCATCACGTACCGCAGAACGGAGGAAACGGCCTTGTGTTCGACCGGCCACGTTTGAAGCGGGATCCTGTTCATCGGAAGGGTCTGGCGTACCGCAAAACGGAGGAAACGGACCTCCTACGGTCGAAACTGGGGTCCTGTTGATCGGGAGGGGTGTGGCTACCGCAAAACGGAGGAAACGGACTTGTGTTGGAGCGCTACGGTCGAAACGGGGGTCCTGTTCATCGGGAGGGATGTGGCGTACCGCAAAACGGGACTCCACGGGATACTGTTCATCTCCACCGTCGACCCCCTCCAGCCTCCACGGGCTACTGTTCATCCACCGTCGACCTCCTCCCGCCTCCACCTGCGACTGTTCATCCACGGACTTCTGTTCATCCAGCCTCCACCGCGCGCTACTCCACCGGCTACTGTTCAACCAGCCCTCTCCACGGGCTCCTGTTCAACCACCCCTCCATGGGCTACTGTTCATCCTGCCCTCCACCGACTACTGTTCATCCTGCCCTCCATGGGGCGGTCCTGTTCATCCAGCCCTCCACGGGGTCCTGTTCATCCAGCCCCAACCAGCTCGATCGATCGGGGTCCTGTTCATCCACCCCCACCGGGAACTGTTCATCCAACCCCCCCCCCCTCCCACAACGCTCATTGTTCATCCAGAGGCAGCATCGATCGGCTTCAGTTAGCAGCAGTAGCGAAGGAATCGCTCGATCGGGTTCAGTTAACAGCCATCGATCAATCGCTCGGGTTCAGTAACGCGTAGCATGCAGTGCAATCGCTGGGGTCAGTTAGAGCCCACCGCCTCGCTCGGGTTCAGTTAGAGCCCAACGCCTCGCACACACGCGCGTACGTACAAGAAACGTGCATCACTCGGCCCCCGACCAACCACCGTAACCGGGGACTCCCCGATATTTTCCGCGCCCTCGCTTCTACCACGGTTTTTTCCGTCATGGACGGCCCAAAGAATGTTATGCAGCTGCGTCTCCGGCCCGCCCAGGACGAAAAGCCCATTTTCTGTCATAGAAGTAGGACCCCACCACATCTATGATGATACCGGGTTTTGTCACAATTATCGTCATAGAAGTGTCATAAGTATGACAGAAAAAATTCCGTTCGGCCCAAAATGTCACGGATGTGTCTTTTTTTTGTAGTGCATGTAGCCAAAAAATCGCCGGCCTGCCAACCCGCTGCGTTGTCCGATATCAGCACAACGACAACACGAAAGGCACACCAGAGCCACTACCATCCTCGCGTTCAAGAACGGAGGGCCAGATCTAGAAAAAACCATCCCAATCTGAAAACCACCCTGACATGTGCTCCACTGGCCAATGCGGTTGGCGCACCACCACCGGAGCTGGGAGGACGGGCTGCCACCCTGCCGAACCAAGCCAGGCAAGCCGTTGGATACCTGCAGTGCTCTCCTTCGGAGACCATGCCACGCAGATCAAAAGAAGCTCGAACCGTCGAATACATGTAGTGCTCATCACCGAACTTCCTATCTTCGTCCTTCCTCTCATCCCCATGCATGGTAGCCCCTTTCCTTCGGTCGCCGTCACATCCATTTCAATGTTGAGCACGCAGGCCACCAGCGCAGAGCATGTAGGCCACCGGTGCACAGCACGCATGGCTACCGGCCTTCCCATGATAAACAAGCTTGTCGATGAGGTCCGCCACCTTGCGATCTACTTCTCCATGCAAGGAATGGACCGGATTCGCCCCTACACGGTCGCCATCATCCTCCTTCCCCGATTCTAGCCACCGTAGTTCATCGTCGTCGCTGCTTCCCCGTCCTCTCCGACCCCGCCATCGAGTTCTTCATGAGCCATCCTCCCTTCCCCACTGTTCTATCCTCTAATTAGCGCTCAGAGCTATTTGTCGCTCACGTCATGGCCACCACCTCAGGCGCCGGTGGTTGTTGGTCGGTCCCTTGATCCTAATCGAGCTTTTCCGTTGCCGTTTCGGTGCAGGAAAAGGGGACCGCTGGCTGCCCCGGTCCGGCCCGGTCCGCCGGCGAGTAGTCCAAACGTCAGCTCGGTCAGGCACCAGACGGCCCAGAGCCCCAGACCATGCCCACCATTGCATATTAGAGCATGGTTAATAGCATAGCCAACAGCCGGCTATATGAATTTTTCATTACACTTATAGCCAATCTTATAGCCCACTCATACAATAGTTAGTCATAGTAGTATACTACATTAATATATGGCTCACATCACTAGTAGGAAAACGGGCTTTTACCCCGGTTTGTAAGGGCATTTTGTCTCAGTTTTCGAACCGGGACTAAAGGGTCGTTACTAAAGCCCTAACCCTTTAGTCCCGGTTCTTACACGAACCGGGATAGAAGGACCTCCACGTGGCCGCTGCTGCCAGCCCAGGCAGGGGGGCCTTTGGTCCCGGTTGGTGCCACCAACCGGGACCAATAGGCAGGGCCTTTTGTCCCGGTTGGTGTCACCAACCGGGACCAATAGGCATCCACGCGTCAGCATTTCAGGGGCTGGGGTTTTTGTTTTTTTTGAAGGGGGGGGGGGTTGGGGGGTTAATTTAGGTGTTTCATATATTGTGTTAGCTAGCTAATTAATAGAGAGAAGTGTCCTCTCTTATCTCCGTGCTTGGTCGACGCTACGTACTATATACGTATGGAGAGGACTAGACACGCTAGCTAGTAATCAAATGAAGGAAACAGAAGATCGTCATGAACATATGCATACAGAGAGAAGTGATATCGACCACCTCTCCTTCTCCGAGAGATTGGTCGAACAACAAGTTCTCGTATATCTATCCGACACTACCGGCTACATATATACAATAATTATCTCTTACAATACAATCTCCTAATTAAATTGTAAGAACACAGGGTCCACATAGTATTCTCCGTTTTCAGCGATCACGTGGTCAAGGAAGAATGCCGCCAATTCCTCTTGAATTGCTCGCATACGATCTGGTGCTAGGAGTTCATCCCGCTTCCGAAACATCTAATTTGAAGAAGGGGGTCAATACATATATATATGAATAAATGAAACTCAACACAAATGATGGTAATAAAATAAAATTGTGAATATTATTGCTTACGCACTTCATATTGTTCGTCAGAGTAGCCCCGCTCACAGGTCGTGTAGCGGATGGACTCGCAAACGTAGTATCCACAGTAATTATTCCCGGGTTCCTGCCACAACCACTTTACAAGAAATAGAGGTCAATCAAACTGATAAGCAAGCATGCTAAATGGTATTGATGAAACTAGCGCTTGAATCACTAGGAGATGCGCGGAACATGCTACTATAGTACTTACTTTCGGGTGTTTAAATTGCAGCTTCTTCGGCAGTCCCGGAGCTTTTGTGGTGAATTTTCTCCAAACCCTGCCAGACAAAGAAAACAATTACTTGATATCAGGAAATGAACAAAGTTGCTGATATGGTGGATAATGATCGATTTAACTTACTTCTCGAGCATTTGAGTCATGTTCGCATAGTCCTGGGGATCTTTTCGTCTCGAGTCTAAGACGGTTACTACTCCCTGCTCAAGCTTAATCTCTAGGAGAATATAGTGGAAGCTGCGCATGCATGCATAAGTCATCAATTACATTACCATAACCTGGACTAATAAGGGAAACCGAATATGCACAAGACAGTAACACTCACTTGAAGTTGTAAGGAAAGAGTATTATATCTTTGTTTTGATTTAATACCAACGATCGTAGCAAGTTGGCCTCGGCTTCTTTGGGATGTTTTTCAACCGTATATGCATCTATGAGATTTGTGTTAATGAACCCAATATCACCGATTTGTCTTTTCTTCAATTCGGCGATCTTCAATCTGCATAATATAGTGAGGATAATTATAAATACATGCAATGAAAGAGCTGACCTATATAGAGAGACTTAATGACAGAAGTAGTACTACTTACAGACAGTAGCAAGTGATCGTTGTTTTATCGAGGGCCTTTTGATTGTAAAACTGGAAGAAATCCTCAAATGGAACATTCAGCAGTTCAATTCCAACGAGGTCATGCTCCGGTTTAACTCTCAGCGTCAAAGTACTCATCCCATCAGACTCTCTGCAGGTTTTCATGTACCAATCATGTAATCTTCGCATCATCGTTGTTAGAGATCTTTCATCTTTGACGAGAGGCTTCCCGTAATGGTATTTGTGTTCGTCCACCTCCATGATTTCATAATGTACATCGTCGGGCAGGTAATCTCCAAGATTGCTATAACCGGCCACCATCCTCGGATCATTAGCGACGATGTCTTTTGACACCTTGAGCGGGGGGCACGATTGGTTCGCTTGTTCGCCGAGCTGGGCAATTTTTTTCCCAGCTCGTCGTTCTTTTAACCTTTGATCACTGACAGTACTTCCCGACCGCTCCGCTTCGGCATATGTCTTTGCAAGAATGCGCTCATAGTTGCCTCTCGGCGGAGACTTTGGTGGTTTTGTCAGGGCAGCCAGAGTGCGCTTTGCTTTCACCGGATCTACCTTCTCCTCCGGAGGTGGATGTTTCTTTGCTTTCACCCCTTCAAAGAAGTTTGTCACTTCGGCTCGCACGATCTTCCTGGTTTCCTCCTCGGTCCTCTCGTATGGTAACTTCTCTGGAGTCTTCAGAGAAGGACCGAATCTGTATTGCCTCCCGCCTCTGGATGTACTGCTAGACGCCGGCAGAGAAGACGGAGCGGCTGCGGCTGTCTTCTTTCCTTGCTTACGAGGCGGAGGAGAAGGACTATGACGCGCCAGAGCAGCCGGAGCGGCGGCGGGTCTCTTCCGCCCTTGCTGACGAGGCGGAGAAGGAGGAGGCTGGCTGCTCTGGCGCGCCGGCGCAGGCGGAGAAGGAGGCGGAGTGCCGCCACGCGCCGGAGAAGGAGGCTGAGTGCCCTGATCACTCGCCGGAGGAGGAGGCGGAGGAGGAGGCGGAGTGCCGCCACGCGCCGGAGAAGGAGGCTGAGTGCCCTGGTCACTCACCGGAGGAGGAGGCGGAGGAGGAGGCGGACTGCCCTTACTCGCCGGAGCCGTCCAGTTCGGAAGGTTGATGAGCTCCTTCCACCATAGGCACGGAGTCTTCAGAGCTAAACCCAGCCGAGTCTCCCCTTCACCGGTAGGGTGGTCAAGCTGGAGGTCCTCAAATCCCTCCGTTATTTCATCCACCATCACCCTAGCATATCCTTCTGGAATCGGCCGGCAGTGGTAGGTTGCGCCGGGTTCAGGAGGTAAAACAGAGCCAACAGCCGCCTTGACTTTGAAGTTCTGCCATTGCGCCATAAGGTGGCAATGTTGAGACTCCGTGATAGCATCCACGGGGTAGCTAGCAGGAGCCGTCAAGACATGCTCCAGCTGAAGCAGCTCGGTGGAAGCCACGCTGCTTCTCCGCTGAGATGGCGGGGTAGCTTCGGGGGTAGTTTCGGCATGTCGATTGCTGTCTCGTTCCTCTAGCGCTTGAACCCTTTCGTGCAGCTTCTGAATTTGGGTCTGCTCCATTTTTTCCTCCTCTCCTGGCTTTTGTAACCGCCTGCGTCCGGAAAACCAGCCTTCCACGGAACGGAGCCTGGCGTGCCTCGTGTCCGTCCAGGGTGCTCAGGATTCCCGAGGGCCATTGTGAGCTCGTCGTTCTCTCTGTCTGGAACGAACGTCCCTTCCTGCGCTGCATCGATATATTGCTGAATCTTCTTGACTGGTATTCTCAAAAGCTCGTTCGTCCAAACGCACCTCCCTGATACAGGGTCCAAGGTTCCGCCAGCCCCGAAGAACCAAGTCCGGCAACGGTCTGTCCAGTTCATTGTCTGTGGTTCGATCCCTTTTTCAAGCAGATCATTCTCAGCCTTGGCCCACTTAGGCCGGGCTTTGAGGTAGCCACCTGACCCCGTGCGATGGTGAAGCTTCTTCTTCGCAGCATTCTTCTTGTTTGTCGCTGACATCTTCTTACTCTTTTCCGATGTCTTGTGGGCCACAAATGCGGGCCAGTGATCTCTGATCTTCTCATACCGGCCGATGAATTCTGGTGTCTCTTCTTTGTCGACAAACGTTTTCAGCTCATTCTTCCACCTCCTGAATAGGTCTGCCATCTTCTTAAGAGCATGAGACTTGATTAATTGCTCTTTAACTGGCTTCTCCGGATCCTCCTCTGGCGGTAGGGTGAAATTTGCCTTCAGCTCAGTCCAAAGATCATCTTTCTGCATATCATTGACATAAGACACCTCAGGGTCTTCCTTCTTAGGCTTATACCATTGGTGGATGCTGATCGGGATCTTGTCCCTAACTAGAACCCCGCACTGAGCAGCAAATGCATCCTTTGTCCGGATGGGTTCAATCGGTTGGCCGTCGCGCGCGATTGCTGTGATCTCAAACCTTTCATCCGAGCGCAACTTTCTCTTCGGGCCTCGTCTCTTTACCGCAGTTGTGCTCGATCCGGAGGGCTAGAAAAAAGAAGAAAGACGAGTGTTAATTAATATGTGTACATACCAAAACAATGAATGCATCAATTAGCTAGTCAGCACAGGCTTAACTAATATATTTACCTGGCCGGACTCTGTTCGGTCACCGGAGCCGTCACCACGGGCTCCTTCTTGCACCAGCATTGGGTCACCGGAGCCATCATAATCATGTCTTTCCTCCTCCACTCTTCGATCACCGTAGCCTGCTTCTTCACCCTGTTCTTCCAGACCATCATTGTCGTTAAGATACGACAAGATATCACCTCCGGCTAAGATTATGTCCCCCAACACCTCTTCTGCTTGCTCGTCTCGTCCGTGCTCCATTGTTTCTGCAAATATTAGAACATGGCAATTATTACACAAACATGACAGCAGGTGGTTAGTGCAAACGTAGACCTAGCTTATTCCGGGTTTGGGGTGGCCTCAGCAATGCTTCAAGGGTAGGGGCGCGGCGGGAGGGGGTAGGAGACCGACATCGTTTTTTTCTACGGTTTGGGTGTCCTCGAGAGTTTTGGTCGAGCGAGAGGGCCGGGGGGTGCTCCCGTGGTATAAGTTATCACGGTCGAGAGGGGGTATAAATATCGACCGTCCATCATGTCGAAGTTATCTGGGAGGGAGTTATATATATCGAAACGACTACATACATACATGGGAAAATAATGTTATCGGGGAGGGGGTATATCGACCCCCCCCCCCCACGTGTTGAAGTTATCGGGAGGGGGTTATATCGACAACGACTATGAACGTACATGGGAAAATAATATTATCGGGGAGGGGGTATATCGACCCCCCTCGTGTTGAAGTTATCGGGAGAGGGGTATATCGACGACGACAAACCCGATAAAACATAAGAAAACGAAGAAGAAACAAAAAGAGGAGAAGAAGAAAAGGAATAGAGGAGAAGATCGAAGAAAAAAAGAGGAGAAGAAGAAAGGAATAGAGGAGAGAAGAAGAAAAAATAGAATTTTTTCTATTTTTTCTTCTTCTCTTCTATTCCTTTCTTCTATTTTTTCTTCTTCTCTCCTCTATTCCTTTCTTCTTCTCCTCTTCTTTTTCTTCTTTTTTCCTCTTCTTATTTATTTCTCCTCTTCTTCCTCTCCTCTTCTTCTCCTTTCTTCCTCTTCTTATTTTCCTTTTTCCTCTCATTCATAAAAAAATAGAAAATTTCGAAAAAAGTAAAGGTTTTGCCTAATGCATTGTTCATATGAATATACAAACATTTGCATATTCTACAATAATTAATATCACCAAAAAAATCTATGAACAGAAAAAAAAATCCTAACTTTTCTAAAAATCTATCTTTTGCATATACTAGCACATATGCCCGTGCATTGCACCGGGAGAGAAAAAATGTGTGTACTTAAATTAAATGTAATGGGAAGCAGAATGGAGCTAGCAGCAACCGAGTCTGAATTAAAAAGCCTTCCTCTTTGCCGCTATACAAAAAGCCTTTAGGATTCATGACGTGCCAGTTCAAAGGCTTCCGAGGCTTCCTGCTGCTGGGCGCGCGAAGGAACTTACAATTCTCCTCTCTGGAAGCCATATGTAGCTTCAAGTAGTTGAAGGTATGTGGATGGAGAGGAAGATGAGTATATGCTGAATGTTAATGCAATCATAGTCAGATATTATTACCAGCAGAATGGTAAATTTTCTATGTTAAAATTAGTCAAAAAATGGTTTAATGGTAGCCTGTTCTATCACAAATCATGATATTGCTAAAAATGTGTGTAAGCAAAAAAGAAAATGAAACATGAACCGCCATATTCAAATTCTATCAAGCCAAGACACTGTTATTCATAAATATCTAGTGTAGATGACAAGGCAATTCAAAAGGGATGGAGAATTAAATTGGAAATTAACTTGACCCAATCTGCACGAATAGAATAGTAGTGAGGAGAACCAGTTAATTGTCTTGGAAAAACATATCAAAAAATTAGAAGTGATGGAGCGTAGCAGTAGCAGATAACCATTAATGTGTTGGAACATTCATTCACATAGTAATAATCAGTCAAATGCTAGTAGTAATGTTTCTCGCGGGACGGGCCAAAAAACATCAAAGAAAACTGTAGGCACCATCAACCTAAGATAGTATCAATGTTACTAAACACGTACCTTAAAGTGCAACATGACTGTTAGTGTTTGATAGGTTGGTATGTGCCTCCTTAAACGTTGACCGGACTCGGGTCCACTTCGGTGCCCTCCGCTCGCCCACCTCCTCGTCCTCGTTGTTAGTTAGTACCGCGTACTCCTTGCCCTGTAAGCTCAGCATCATGTACACCCGCTCCTGCAGCACCAAGCCCACTGACCCAAATTAAACTACGAAGCATCAGAAACAACATGATGTTACAGCAAGAACAACATTCAGTTCTACAGCAAAGTTGAAGTCCACTCAATCATTTGCACTATACAACTTAGATATACATATTGACAATCGAAAGTGCTTCCTGTAAAAAAGAATTCTCAGAGGTTCTGTACCTCCAGGAGCTTCCTTTTGAATCAGAGACAGGTAGACATGGCAGATTCTGGTTTATTTTGGAGCGATTCCTACACGAAGCTCCTCGAACTGAAGAATGCCACAACAGCAAACACATCAACTCGGTGCTTCACTATTTTCTTTCAAATCGGCTGCCTATGCAGGAAGGAAACAAAAGGGAAGGAGGGCGGAGGGGTGAAATTTAAGAAATAAAGCTTTGCTATGTGCAACATCCATATGTTCTGAGGTTCAACTTTTTGATTTAAAAAATGGGTCACGGCTTTAATAACAAACTGAATCACCTAGAAATCAGGATGTCACACAATGCTAACAACATATGAAGTTTCACCCATTTAAATGTTAAATGAATAATCACTTTCTATTTAAAGGAGATACAGAGTTCAGAATAGTATGATGAATATGAAAAAAATGAAGATCAGCAACATGACACGGATGTCAGGTGGGTTGCTATGTTTTGTAGCACCGATCTACATTACCAAAATTGAGATGCTGAGAAATAGGATTAAGAATTGAAAAATCAACAAAGCTTATCAGAAGATATGAAAGAGTTACCCTAATTTTCAGACCCTCGAGTTGATCCTTTTTTTCAGATGTAGAATTCGTGATATTAGGCAAGAGGATCAACGAACGCCTTGTAGACTTATATTGAGAAGCATACAATGGTAATACAATTCACCAGATTAGCAACTTTAGTCCTTAACCCATGCCACTTCCTTTGTTGATTAGCAAAGCCAACTCCAATATGTCTAGTAAAGCATTGTCCGTCTGCAATGTCCTATTTAAGAAGTTATGACATCAAATTACACATAAGAGACCACTCCAATTTTGTTGTCAAAGTGCGGTGATGTTTTAGGTCCTCAATCAAATTAAATTTGAAAATTGTCAGAATAAATTAGATAAAATTAAACAATTAAATACTCATGTCTATATGATGACCCAAGCAAGGTGGCGATCAAAGTATGTCGGAATAGCTTTATTGAGTGCTTATATATCATGGCCCAGAATATAAGGATATATTACAAAATTCACATATTAGCATCCGTTAGGACTGACGACAGATTACCCAAACATCTATATCACACGTACCTTCAACAATCCATGTTTCACCGCTTTAGCAGCCAACCCCATCTCCTGCCACACCGGCCGCTGCAGGTCAGAACCAAAGTAGCATCCTCCTTTGCCACCGTTCTGAGCAGCACCACCGCCAGAATCCTCTATGCTTGCCCCCTCCCTCGCTCCTCTATCCGTCTTCCACATCCGGTGCACGGGACGGAACAGGAGGCACTCCTCCTCCAAATCTAGATCGCGAGGGTCATCAGGTGAGGAGCAGCCGCGACTCTTGGGCGTATCGAGCGCTAGGGCTGGTGCGGCATGTCGCCGTTGCAAGCACGCGGAGGGTCGTGAGTCTGCCTAGGGCATCGAAGGATGGCTCTCCGCCACCGCCGCCGAAGGAAGATGCGATATGCCTCCACTACGAACCCGAGACAAGGGCGAGACGGGACGACCCGTGGGCCTCGTTTTTATTTGTCGGTGGGATGTTGAACCGTTTTTTTCTATATCTAGCAAACGTATTTGTCAAATCTAAACCCATGGCAACATTAGTACCACCTCGCTTATCTCTCCCTATTATATATATATATATATATATATATATATATATATATATATATATATATATATATATATATATATATATATATCTATATATAATAATTAATAATAAAGCACGGATTGACTTTGTCGGGTTCACCGTCACAATACGCTTTCTTCCTGTGAATATACGCTTTCAGTTTTTCACCTATATTATATTCGCTATCCGAGGTGGTACTATTTATAAACCTTTTCGTATGTGTAGTTAACAGTTCTTTTGTTGGGCGTCGTTTTTTTAGATCTGGCCCACCCGGATCCTGTGTGTGCGTGTGTTTGAATATAAAAAAAACGATAAAACAATTGGCCAACGCGGGGATTCAATCCTTGGGCTGCTGGGTGTGTGCGAACGCATCATACCGAACAGGCTAGACTCGTGAGTGTGCTAACGTTGGCGTCTGGTGGCATCTGGCCTTTCAAGAATAGAAGACCACGCGTACTCGGGCCAAAACAATGGGCCCGGGCGTGCTAGACCGGCCGACTGCTGTGGCCGACGGTACAGACATTGGGAAGCAGGCTACTGCTTCGGAAATTAAGCAAAGAATATGGCATGAATAAGAATTGTCCTTAACGAAACAAATGAAGGGGAGAGCAATACCTATTATGCATAATTAGGCCAGCAAGAAAGGAAATAGACATTAATTGCTAATTACATGAGAAATAAAGAAGGAAGAAGAAAGAAAAGAGAGAGAGGAAGGAAATAGACGGTAATTATGTAGAGTCGGCAAGAAAGGAAATAGATATTTTTGCATGAGAAATAAAAAAGGAAGGAGAAAGGAAATAGACTGTAATTATTGTGAGCGCCATATTAATCGCATGAGTAATTAATAGGCCGGCAATTTGGATTCCTCACATGCATGATATAAGGAAACAAAGATAAATAAAATAGACACTAATTGCATGATAAATAAAGAAGAAAAGAGAAAGGAAGTAAATAAATGGCAATTGCAGATTTTTTTAAGGAGGTGCGGATATCAATGGCAGGCGTGTAGTGCCCCATTCATATCTGATGAATAAAACGATGTGGCGTCTTTTTCGTGCTTGATACTCACTAAATTCATGCCATTTTTTCTTTCGTTGCAACAGAGTGTGACATGTTTTCCTTACACTTATAATCCTTACTAAATTTGCGCCAAATTTATAACACATTGAACGTTATATTTGCGCATACAATCCCCGCTAAATTTATGTCAATTGTTTCAACTGTTGTAACCCACGGGCATCTGTACTATTTTTTATATTTATATAAATGGAGGTATAATCTTATTGGTCCTCCCATTTCTTATGTCCATGGCATTTTTCATATTGAGCTAGGCTATTCTACCGATCATCTGTCCTGGGCCACTTGGCCTCTGCCTCGTTGGTCCGTGTAGCATTCCACCAATAGAAAACATAGTGCCCTGCCAACCTATCCGTGCAACCCGGCCCAACAAATCAAACCCGCCATCCCGTCTAGGATATGAGGATATGAGGCAAAAATCGTTGACCTCTAACTTGCAACCTGCACAGTTTTTTGTGTTGATCGTGTTAGCCCGCAAAAAAAGGTGTTGATCGTTTTAAACTAAAGTTAAATTTGGTGGTTGTTTGTGTCCTTCGCGGACTGGTACTTCACTATTACCATGTAAATCCGGCCCAACAAATCAAACCCGCCATCCCGTCTAGGATATGAGGATATGAGGCAAAAATCGTTGACCTCTAACTTGCAACCTGCACAGTTTTTTGTGTTGATCGTGTTAGCCCGCAAAAAAAGGTGTTGATCGTTTTAAACTAAAGTTAAATTTGGTGGTTGTTTGTGTCCTTCGCGGATTGGTACTTAACTATTACCATGTAAATCCGGATAACACAAACACAAGGCGCAAGCATTAGATTGTGCAGATGTGGCCGGGATCTCAAACGCGACCGTTCGCTGGTCTTTCCATGCAGGCGATGAAATTTTGTATTGGTTCCAAGCTCAGGTGGAACGTTCGCTGTGTAGTGAACATCGTGACTGACATGATAATAAAGAAAAGAAGTGGCAACAAGGAGGGAAGCACTAGGGGTGATAATTTGTTTCTCCTGTTGCAACGCACGGGCACTTTTGCTAGTATGTTTTGCAAAAGGGCCCGTGCGTTGCAACGGGAGAAAAATATCTCCAAAAATCAGGCTCTCTTTTCTTAGTGAAAATTCACTGGTCAATGCTAATATGTGCTTCCAGGCAGGTGCATGATGTTCAGATCATAAGATATTTAATAGCGTAAAACAAAAAGGTCATTGCTAGCAATTTTAATTACAAAAAGTAACTTCTTTTAGGATTTGTCTTGTGTTTTTAGGGATTAGAAGTATATGAAAATATAGGAATGCATCAATATATCTCATCCGAGATAAGAAGGAATATTCTTGAGAAAAATGATTGAAAATTTGAAAAACAAATGTTAGTCATGCATGCTTGCATAGTTACCATAGATGGATGAATGCACGATGCATATTTTTTTATTAGTTATCACTTAGACGTTAATAGTTGGTAAACATTTTGCATATACCAAACTCAAAGCCTATTTGAATATTGTAAATGGTATAATTGACTCAACCAATATCATAACACCAATAACTATATTAGCATACATATGTATTCACCCGCAAAAAAAAAGCATACATATGTATTGGCTGAGCAAGTAACAAAAGAATTTAGTCCACATATGTATGTTTATGCACAAAAATCTGGGAAAGTTGTTGTCATAACAGGCATAACAATAGGAGTTATGTACCAACATGGGTGTGTACTAACATTCAGAATGCGTGGCAAAATGAATAGCTACAACACTTAGGCCACAAAATTCACTCAAACTAAATCAAGTTACTTTTGAGAACACTAAAGTTCTTTTGAGCTCCTCAATTGATCTCTCCAATAGCTTGACTTCTTCATCCTTCTCCTTTCATCTGCTATTTGTAAGAGTACAAAAGAAGGGTTCTAAAAGAAGAAAAAGGAAGCATTATTAAGAGCAGAAAACATTAATCCAATAGCATGAACACCTGGCTGGCGTCCGCGGCAATTACTTCCCTTTGTTTTGCCACTGGCAAATCATCTCCAGCTTTTCTCTCAGAGAGGCACCTGGGAGTCACATTATTGCTTCTCTTCTGAGAGCTTGGAGAATTTATTCTGCAAATTTTGAAGCAAATCGTTCGTTTCATCGTCAAGTAAATTTCTCAGCTCAATCAACACTTCCTCCAATATTGGAGTGGCATTTCTATTATGGGCTAACTCCTATTTCACAGAGCAATCAATCCGTTCAATATGGCTGAGCTGAGGTCGCAAATCAGTGTTCACTATAGAAACTGCATTTGGTTTGCAAACTACACTTGCTGGCTCCTCCTCCAACACCAAAATCTTTTTTTACTCTTCATAATTTAAGAATGTGCATGATTAATCAATTTAAACTCACTGGATTGGATGGATGGAGTGTCTAAATAGTAGGATTAAACAATTGGTCCTTTACTGACTGATTAATTAGTGAACTAAACATTTTTCTGAATCTTTGCTTTAATGGATGTGCATGATTAATCAGTTAACACTACAGTGGGGGAGGACATCCTGATGGAGCGGCGCAACCTACTTGACCAGCAAGCCCCACGCCTTCAAATTATTTTAGGAGATCTAACAACATTAAATAAGAAGCATCATCTCATTAAAGTCCTCTTTATTTATTTTATCGGAGGCTCGGAAGAACTTAGTCTCTTCAAAATAAGAAGCATCATCTATGGTCGATTTCTGGACCAAAATAACTACATGCATAAACGGACTCTCATGCCAAGTTGCAAACAGATCAGGGAAAACACCCACAAACTTGAATAAAACGTTGTGATTTTTCAGCAAAAATAATGTTATGTGATCGAAATGAAACAATTGTTGTTCAGATATATCGGTTTCGATTGAATCTACTATGGCATTGACAGAAGCAGTAGACATCCAGACATAAACATATCACTGGCCATAGGTTTTATTTTTATTTTTTGGCATGCACTGGCTATAGGTAGATAACATAAGAGCTAGGATCCAACAGTTAGGCAGAACAAGTAAGACACCAAGTCGCATAATCAAAATATGCCCATTTGCACACATGTAAATAGTTTGAACGTACTGAAACACAAAGAAATTAAATAGTAGATTATATTGTCCTAAGTTGATCTTGCTTGATAGCATTATCTAGAGAATATCAAAAGGAAAAACATAACTAACCTTGACCTGTTTGTAGCGATCCAGATTTTACACACTCTGGTCGTTTCATCTGAAATCACATGAAAAAGTGTTGCTTTTCTTTGGCCACTGAAAGGGAAAGTACCAATCTCCACTTCGATCCTCCCTCTGTAATATTATAAGAAAAGCAGTCAACAGAGCATCGCCCTCCCACCATGCCTGTTCTGATAGACACACAAAGAATACACAAAGCATCTTCCATCAGTTTTTATAACTTGCTAGAAATACATGCAAACATCATCCAACAAATGAACGGCTTGTGCAATTTGTTTGCAAGCAAATAGAACGAATTATTGCAAACCTGAACATAATTCTATTGTCTATGCATCTTTTCTCTCAGCTCTACAAAAAAATTCGTCTAGCAATTTCTAAAAAGAATTTGAATGAAGCTACTGTATGTTTGTAGACAGCCACACAACAAATTGAAGGTCACAGGAGCAACAAAGCATCAGGGATCCTCCTGCGGTACACACGGTCCTCAACGATAGAGTTGCCTCGTTAGTGGGCTGCCGACAGAGCATCGACCAGAGCGTGAATAATCAACGGAGTTTGTAATCGTAGCCCTACACACGAAATTCCATGAGCATGGATAAACTGATCTTGTGATTTGGTAGAAGCAGCAAATTATAGTACCGGCTGAATGAACAGCTTGTGCCATTTATGGATAAACTGAAACCCTCACGTAGTCAGCCAGTACTATAATATGGTAGTAGCAACAGGCAGCTCACCATCTGGAACCCAGCCGCGAAGGTACCACCGGTCGCCGCTATACCGGGGCTCGTTCTGGAACTCCTTCGGCGCACTTCTGGAGGAACCTCGCCAGCTTCTCCGGCAGCGTCACCTGTGGCAGCTCCCCTCTAGTCGCTGGATCCCTTTGTAAAACGGACTCGGTTCGATCAGAGAGGAGGAAGCTAGGGACGTGGTGCGGTGCGGGTAGCAGCGAATTAGTGTCGCCTCTTCCATACTCAGCCGCCAGCTCGCCGACCGCCCTCTCCATCCCCGGCCTCGATCTTGCCGGCACCCGCCCACTCCATCCCCGTCCACGATCCCGCCGGCGCCACCCTCCAATCCCCTTACTCGAGCCCGCTCGTCTCGAGCGCAACACGCCACGCCATGCCTCCCGCGAGGTCGCCGACACGCAGATCGGCCCTCTCGAGCTCCTGGAGTCGGACGCCAGCGCCGCACCCTCCCATCCTCTGCCTCCCACGAGGTCGCGACCAGTAGGTGGAGGGGAGCGGTGAACGGCGGAGAAAGCCGCGAGATGGGATTGGGAGGCAGGAGAAGGCCGGCGGCGCGTGGTGAGGGGCGGAGCGGGGCAGGAGGCGGCCGGCGGCGCGAGGGGCGTAGCAGGAGGTGGGCGGGGCGGGGCGGAGCGGAGCGCCGCGAGGTAAAGTGCCGCGAGGACGGGGAGTCTGGATAAGATGAAACAGATGAATCGCGGGTTGAATACATACAGATCCTTCTTAAACAAAACGTTTTTTCAATATCACGGGCACCCGAATTAGTACCACCTCGGGTATATGTTTTAAATTCGAACTGAAAGCGTAAATTCACGGGAAGAAGCGTATTGTGACGGTGAACCCGACAAAGTCAATCCGTGCTTTATTATTACTAGCACAAATGCCCGTGCGTTGCACCGGGCGAAAAGGGGCACAACTGGCTTCATGTTCCATTATGCACCATTTTATATATCCAATTTTAATAAACATCGATAATAAGGTTAAGCAGATTAGTGTTTTTTATAGCATAGAAAACATGCCCGTGCGTTGCAGCGGGAGTTTTAAAAAATAGCCCATGGTCCTAACCTTATCCAATAAGCATGGCTAAAGACACCCCCACCCCTGAAGTTCAGAATCTAAAAAAAAACCAACAGTTTTGGTTTGCAACTTCCTTCTTACGAAATACAAAGTGAAAGCGTAAACTTACGAGGAGAAGCGTATTGTGACGGTGAACCCGACAAAGTCAATCCATGCTTTATTATTAGGGAGAGATACATGAACATACATATACATACACAGAGAACATATATACATGAACATACATATATACATTTTTATAAAAATGCAATAAAAAGACAGGGAGGAAGGGGGCAGTGCCGGCCCTGACCAAGGCGACGGCGGCGCGTCGGGGCAGGGGTAGAGGCGACGGCGGCGTGGTCGGGGCAGGGGCAGAGGCGTCGGCGGCGAAGGGCTTGGCAGGGCGACGGCGACGACGGGGACGGCCCGGGGCGGTGCGCGTCGGGGCAGGGGCGCGGCTGACAGCGAGGGCGCGGGCAACGGCGACGGCGACGACGGGCACGGGCGACGGCGACGGGGGCGGCGGGCGGCGTCGGGGCAGCCTGGCGGCGTCGGCGTCGTCGGGGCAAACTGCAGATGAACTCTGGAAAATTTCCTAAGTGTTTGCTTATATAGCAAAGTCTTTAGGCCCGGTTCGTGGCACCAACCGGGACCAAAACCCTCTTTTCAGCAGCCCAAAGGGCGGGAAGCGGCGGCCTTTGGACCGGTTGGTGGCACCAACCGGGACTAAAGGGGGGCATTGGTCCGGTTGGTGCCACCAACCGGGACCAATGCCCCCCTTTAGTCCCGGTTGGTGGCCACCAACCGGGACGGAAAGCCTTGCACAGCGGCGTGGTGGTGGGAGTTTAGTCCCACCTCGCTAGCTGAGAGAGAGCCGCACCTGTTTATAAGGTGCGGTGCGCCTGAGCTGTCGAGCTCCTCTCTAAAGCATGCTTACGGGCCTAACCTCTCTGTACATGCCTGTGGGCCTATTGGGCCTTCTGCGGGCCTGAATCCTGGCCCATGGATGGGTTTCTAGTCGTATTCAGGCCGTGGTGGCCCAGTAGGTGGCATAATTTTTTTTTTGCCTGTTTTTGTTTTCTTATTTGCTTTATTTATTTTGTTTTGTTTCTACTTACAACAAAAAACTTATTTATTTTATTTTATTTTGTTTCTAATTACTTATTTATTTTACTTTATGATAATTCTTTTTGCTATTAAAGTTTCTATCAAAAAAGTTCTTCATGAAAATTCTTTTTTCTTTTAATGATTTTGAACATAAAATACTTCGATAATTTTAGTTGCATCAATTTTATATGATTTTAGTTTCAATAATACTAGAGGTTTCTTATAATGTTTTGAACAGAAAATACTTTGTTAATTTTAGTTTCATAAATTTTATTAAAGTTTATTTTATTTTGTCGTAACACAAGAAGTCCGGAGTTGTAATAAGTTATTAAAAATAAAAAAGAGGCGCAATGCTCGTTGATTTGCTTCAAGCCTTTCGAAATAGTGTAGACTGCACTGCACATAGCTCCATGCAGTCTACCTTATTCCTCAAGGCTTGAAGCTAAGCAACGTGAGCATTGCGCCTCTTCTTCATCGTCTCTGCACTCAGGGCTTATAAACCGCTCCTAGTGCCTCTCAGTTAGCGAGGTGGGACTAAAAAACTGGTTAGTAAGAAACTCTAGTACCGGTTCGTGCCACAAACCGGTACTAAAGGTGCTCGTGGGGCCACAGCCTCATTAGTACCGGTTCGTGGCACCAACCGGGACCAAAGGGTGGAATTGGTCCCGGTTCGTGCCACCAACCGGGACCAATGGCCTTGCACAGCGGCGTGGTGGTGGGAGTTTAGTCCCACCTCGTTAGCTGAGAGAGAGCCGCACCTGTTTATAAGGTGCGGTGTGCCAGAGCTGTCGAGCTCCTCTCTAAAGCAGGCTTACGGGCCTAACCTCTCAATACATGCCTGTGGGCCTACTGGGCCTTCTGCGGGCCTGAATCTTGGCCCATCGATGGGTTTCTAATCGTATTCAGGCCGTGGTGGCCCAGTAGGTGGCATAATTTTTAATTTTTGGCCTGTTATTTTTCATGCATTTACTAATTATTTTGAGCTATAAGACCCTAAAATTGAAAAGCATTTCAAATGAACTCTGAAAAGGTTGAAAGTTGGCATGGTATCATCATTTCATCCACATAGCATGTGCAAGAAAGTTGAGAGGGTTACGGCAAAAACTAGATGCACTTCGTGTACAAAACGGACAATGGTATCATACTCGTCTGTTACAAGTTGGCATGGTATCATCATAATAGTTGCGGGAGAAAGTCTTCACTTTTTCTTCGCTTGTGTCATTTGCTTATTGCGCCGTAACCATGGATAATCTTCATCATTTATCAGGATGCTTGGGTCAGCCTTGACTTTGAAGGGAGGAATTTCATGAAACTTTTCATAATCTTCATAGATGTCTGTCTTGCCCTCCATTCCCACAATGTCCCTTTTTCCTGAAAGAACTATGTGGCGCTTTGGCTCATCGTATGATGTATTCGCTTCCTTATCTTTTCTTTTTCTCGGTCTGGTAGACATGTCCTTCACATAGATAACCTGTGCCACATCATTGGCTAGGACGAACGGTTCGTCAGTGTACCCAAGATTGTTCAGATCCACTGTTGTCATTCCGTACTGTGGGTCTACATGTACCCCGCCTCCTGACAGATTGACCCATTTGCACTTAAACAAAGGGACCTTAAAATCATGTCCGAAGTCAAGTTCCCATATGTCCATTATGTAACCATAATATCTGTCCTTTCCCCTCTCGGTTGCTGCATCAAAGCGGACACCGCAGTTTTGGTTGGTGCTCTTTTGAGCTTGGGCGATCATGTAAAATGTATTCCCATTTATCTCGTATCCTTTGTAAGTCAATACAGTCGAAGATGGTCCCCTGGACAACGAGTACAACTCATCACAAACAGTGGTGTCACCTCTGAGACGTGTTTCCAACCAACTGCTGAAAGTCCTGATGTGTTCAGATGTAATCCAGTCGTCACACTGCTCCGGGTGTTTGGAGCGCAGGCTGTTCTTGTGTTCATCGACATACGGGGTCACCAAGGTAGAGTTCTGTAGAACTGTGTAGTGTGCTTGAGACCAAGAATATCCGTCCCTGCATATTCTTGAGTCCCCTCCAAGCGTGCCTTTTCCAGTCAGTCTCCCCTCATACCGCGATTTAGGGAGACCTATCTTCTTAAGGCCAGGAATGAAGTCAACACAAAACCCAATGACATCCTCTGTTTGATGGCCCATGGAGATGCTTCCTTCTGGCCTAGCGCGGTTACGGACATATTTCTTTAGGACTCCCATGAACCTCTCAAAGGGGAACATATTGTGTAGAAATACGGGCCCCAGAATGACAATCTCGTCGACTAGATGAACTAGGACGTGCGTCATGATATTGAAGAAGGATGGTGGGAACACCAGCTCGAAACTGACAAGACATTGCGCCACATCACTTCTTAGCCTTGGTATGATTTCTGGATCGATCACCTTCTGAGAGATTGCATTGAGGAATGCACATAGCTTCACAATGGCTAATCGGACGTTTTCCGGTAGAAGCCCCATCAATGCAACCGGAAGCAGTTGCGTCATAATCACGTGGCAGTCATGAGACTTTAGGTTCTCGAACTTTTTCTCTCGCATATTTATTATTCCCTTTATATTCGACGAGAAGCTAGTCGGGACCTTCATACTGAGCAGGCATTCAAAGAAGATTTCTTTCTCTTCTTTCATAAGAGCGTAGCTGGCAGGACCTTCATACTGCTTCGGAGGCATGCCATCTTTTTCGTGTAAACGTTGCAGGTCCTCCCATGCCTCAAGTGTATCTTTTGTCTTCCCATACATGCCCAAGAAGCCTAGCAGGTTCACGCAAAGGTTCTTTGTCACGTGCATCACGTTGATTGAAGAGCGGACCTCTAGCTCTTTCCAGTAGGGTAGGTCCCAAAATATAGATTTCTTCTTCCACATGGGTGCGTGTCCCTCAGCGTCATTCGGAACAGCTAGTCCGCCGGGACCCTTTCCAAAGATTACGTGTAAATCATTGACCATAGAAAGTACGTGATCACCGGTACGCATGGCGGGCTTCTTCCGGTGATCTGCCTCGCCTTTGAAATGCCTGCCTTTCTTTCGACATTGATGGTTGGTCGGAAGAAATCGACGATGGCCCAGGTACACATTCTTCCTGCATTTGTCCAGGTATATACTTTCAGTGTCATCTAAACAGTGCGTGCATGCGTGGTATCCCTTGTTTGTCTGTCCTGAAAGGTTACTGAGAGTGGGCCAATCGTTGATGGTTACAAACAGCAACGCGTGCAGGTTATATTCCTCCTGTTTGTGCTCATCCCATGTACGTACACCGTTTCCATTCCACAGCTGTAAAAGTTCTTCAACTAATGGCCTTAGGTACACATCAATGTCGTTGCCGGGTTGCTTAGGGCCTTGGATGAGAACTGGCATCATAATGAACTTCCGCTTCATGCACATCCAAGGAGGAAGGTTATACATACATAGAGTCACGGGCCAGGTGCTGTGATTGCTGCTCTGCTCCCCGAAAGGATTAATGCCATCCGCGCTTAAACCAAACCATACGTTCCTTGGGTCAGCTGCAAACTCGGCCCAGTACTTTCTCTCGATTTTTCTCCACTGCGACCCGTCAGCGGGTGCTCTCAACTTCCCGTCTTTCTTACGGTCCTCACTGTGCCATCGCATCAACTTGGCATGCTCTTCTTTCTGAACAGACGTTTCAACCGTGGTATTATAGGAGCATACCACATCACTTTCGCAGGAACCCTCTTCCTGGGGGGCTGGCCGTCAACATCACCAGGGTCATCTCGTCTGATCTTATACCGCAATGCACCGCATACCGTGCATGCGTTCAGATCCTTGTACGCACCGCGGTAGAGGATGCATTCATTAGGGCATGCATGTATCTTCTGCACCTCCAATCCTAGAGGGCATACGACCTTCTTTGATGTGTATGTACTGTCGGGCAATTCGTTATCCTTTGGAAGCTTCTTCTTCAATATTTTCAATTGCTTCTCAAATCCTTTGTCAGGCACAGCGTTCTCTGCCTTCCACTGCAGCAATTCCAGTACGGTACCGAGCTTTGTGTTGCCATCTTCGCAATTGGGGTACAACCCTTTTTTGTGATCCTCTAACATGCAATCGAACTTCAGCTTCTCCTTTTGACTTTCGCATTGCGTCCTTGCATCGACAATGACCCGGCGGAGATCATCATCATCGGGCACTGGTTCCTCTTGATCTTCAGCAGCTTCCCCCCTTGCAGCATCATTGGGCACATCGTCTGGTTCCTCTTGATCTTCAGCAGCTTCCCCCGTTGCAGCAGCACCGTATTCAGGGGGCACATAGTTGTCATCGTCCTCTTCTTCTTCGCCGTCTTCCATCATAACCCCTATTTCTCCGTGCCTCGTCCAAACATTATAGTGTGGCATGAAACCCTTGTAAAGCAGGTGGTGTGAAGGATTTTCCGGTCAGAGTAAGACTTCGTATTCCCACATATAGGGCATGGACAACACATAAAACCATTCTGCTTGTTTGCCACAGCCACTCTGAGAAAATCATGCACGCCCTTAATGTACTCGGAGGTGTGTGTGTCACCGTACATCCATTGCCGGTTCATCTGCGTGCATTATATATAATTAAGTGTGTCAAAAACCATTACAGAACATCATGAATAGATAATTAAGTGACCAAATTAATAGAAGTTCATCATCACATTAAAACCAAAGTACATACATAGTTCTCATCTAACAACATATATATAGCTCTCCAGAGCATCTAATTAATTAAACCATACATTGAAACTATGTAAAACATTTCAATGCGAAAACAAATGTGATCATAATCGCAACCAAGGTAACAATTGATCCAACGGCATAATGATACCAAGCCTCGGTATGAATGGCATATTTTCTAATCTTTCTAATGTTCAAGCGCATTGCATCCATCTTGATCTTATGATCATCGACGACATCCGCAACATGCAACTCCAATATCATCTTCTCCTCCTCAATTTTTTTTATTTTTTCCTTCAAGTAATTGTTTTTTTCTTCAACTAAATTTAACCTCTCGACAATAGGGTCGGTTAGAATTTCCGGTTCAACCACCTCCTAGATAAATAAAATCTATGTCACGTTGCTCGGTATATTTTTCATAAACAATAAATGAACCAAATAGTTATAAAAAGATAATATATACCACATCCGAATCATAGACAGGACGAGGGCCGACGGGGGCAGATACCAAAACCATCGCACTATGTAATAAGAAGGAATAATAAAAGTAACAAAATTAGACAAGTAACTATCTAAAGTAAGAATTTTTTCCTTTCAGAAAGAAGATAAGAACACTAGGCTCACCACGGTGGTGCTGGCGACGAGATCGGCGTGGGCGATCGACGGCGGTGCAGACGGGGACGGGACGTGACGGACCGCTAAACCTAGACAAATCTCGGGGGAAATGGAGCTCGGAGGTCGAGTTTCGAGAGGAGAAAGATTAACTAGTGTGGCTCAGACATTTCATCGAACACCTCATGTGCATAGGAGGTGAGCTAGAGCACCCAAATGCCCTCCCCTCGCCGGCCAGAAAAAACAGAGCACTGTGGAGTGCTCTGCTGTGGTGATGGGGTATATATAGGGAACTATTTGGGCCCGGTTCGTGGCACCAACCGGGACTAAAGGCCTTTGGTCCCGGTTGGTGCCACGAACCGGGACCAATGCCCCCTTTCGTCCTGGTTGGTGGCACCAACCGGGACCAAAGGCCTTGTGCTGCCCCGCGTCAAAAGTTTAGTCCCACCTCGCTAGTTGAGAGGGCTCGAGAGTGGTTTATAAGCGCTGCTGCGCCCACCCTCCCGAGCTCCACTCAACTGCAGGCTTTTGGGCCTAACCGTTCTCTTTGCCTGTGGGGCCTACTGGGCCTTCTGCGGGCCTGAATCCTGGCCCACGGATGGGTTTCAAGTCGTATTTAGGCCGCGGTGGCTCAGTAGGTGGCATAATTTTTGTTCTCTGTTTTTTGTTTCTCTTTTGCTTTATTTGTTTTGTTTTGTTTCTACTTACAACAAAAAACTTATTTATTTTATTTCTAATTACTTATGTATTTTACTTTAATTATTTTAATTTTATTTATTTTACTGCTGCTATTTTTATTTATTTTACTGCTGCTATTTTTATTTAATTTATTAAGGTTTATTTATTTTAGTTGCTATAGTTTATTTAATTTTACTTTATTAAGGTTTATTTATTTTTATTTACTATTAAAAAATGAACATAGATACGCCTATAGAGAAAATTCAACCTAAATTCATAATAAATTTCTATGAAATTCAAAGAAATTTACTGTGAATTTAGGTCAAATTTCCTGTATAAGGGCATTTATTTTCACTTTGAGAGGAGCTCAACAAGGCAGAGAGGGACGGGCTTATAAACTGGTGTGAGCGCCCTTCGGTTGGCGAGGTGGGACTAAACACTGGCCGCAACTAGGACCAGCCCTTTAGTCCCGGTTTGTGGTATGAACCGGGACTAAAGGGTGGTGGGCCAGGAGCGTGGCCCATTGGTCCCGGTTTGTCCCACCAACTGGGACCAAAGGGTCCGGACGAATCGGGACCAATGCCCCCACGAGGCCCGGCAGGCCCCTGGCCGCACGAACCGGGACCAATGCTCACATTAGTCCCGGTTCGTGACTGAACCGGGACTAATGTGAATATTGCCCTGTGACCAAAGCCCAGTTTTCTACTAGTGCATATTTCTCTCATAAAGGGTCTTGGAGCTAGTGCTATCGCTGATTGTAAGTTTGTTGCCCGCTTCTCTTCTCTCTCCTCCTCTCTCATCCAACTCAGAAAAAATATATTATTTAAAGTCTTACAGCCCGCTTACATCATCGTATTGTACTTGCTCTTATCTCCATTGGAGATCACAAACAACCTCTGTTTGTAACAGGAGTAGTATTAATTATCTGCATATGCGTGGATGCATACATGTCGTGGGGAATGAGTAAATTGATTCGAGGTAGATGTTTGACTTTGGCAAACACATGATGCATGTTGTAAAAACGTTATTGAAAAAAAATCAAGTTTCTCACCATAAATATGCGCATGCATCACATTTGGACCAAACTTTTAATGGGTTGTGAGGTCATAGTCCAAGTGTTAGAGCATCTACAGCCGACATGGCAAATCCGACCCCTCAAATGCCCATCGGGCGCGTCCGTGGGTACTGACGGGGCACACCTCAAATTAGACACTTTGTATCCACCTCTCTCATATTTCATCCCCTAAATCCATACAAAGCATGCAAAAAAATCATACGTACTACATCTATGTACTACCCTAGCTACTCATCGTCGTCGGAATTGTCCAGGACGATGGTGTCGGGCGCCGGCTGGACGGGCGGGTAGGAGGGCTCCGGCTCCTCCTCCTCCTGCTCGACCTCATCCATGTAGGCGAGCATCTCCGCCTCCTCCGCGGCCTCTTGCGCCTCCATCTCCTACCGGCGACGGCGTCTTGCCTCCGCAGCCAACTCTGGTCGGAGAGAATCGAGGATGGCCTGCTGCTCGGCCTGCAGATCCCCGTCGCTAGCGTCCCCCACATCCTCCTCCTCCAGCTCATCCCCCTCCTCCTCAAACTCCTCCTCCTCCTCCTCGTCCTCCTCCTCCTCCACCTCCTCCTCCTCCTCCCTCTCCTCCTCCTCCTCCAACTCCTCCTCTGGATCCACTGCATCCGAAGGTAGCCCCACGGCGATCCAGACTTTGCGCCTAGCCCGGATCTAGTCGAGGAGCTCGAGCCGGCGCTCTGGCGTCAGAAATGGCTCGCTCCTCACCCGGCGGTGTGGGGGCATGGCTACTAGGTGGACGGGTGGACTGGAATGTGGCGGCGGCGGCGTACGGGAGGAGGAAAATGTGGATGGATGGTAGGGTTTCGGTGCTGCCGGTCGACTTCAATAGCCGGGCAATGCACTACGTGGCGCCACCGGTCCGACGGAGGAGACGATCTTCGGACCGCCAGGTTTGAGGGCGCTTCCGGCTGGGCCCCCTTCGTCAGTCCGACGTGGCGGGCGTGCCCGGGCGCCCTCATATCTGCCCCATATTTGGGCTGGATATGGGGGGTGACGGTCAGCCCGGGCGTTTGAGACCCGTTTGAGGCGTCCGTCTGGGTCGGAAAAACGTTACCGGTCAGTGACCGGGTTTGAGAGGTTCAGCTGTAGATGCTCTTATCATCTGGTTCCAACCATTAAAGTTATGAGCGAACCAACCTGTGGTTGGATGTTTAGGTGGACAGTGGTATTCCGAACCCACTAGGGTTCAAGTTCTGGTACTTTCGACTATGAGGCGCCTACGGTGACTTCCTAAAATCTCAAGATGATATGCCGGCTCGGTCTCTCGGAGGTGCTCATCGGGTTAAGGCGTGCGTATGTGCGTTCATAGGGGTGAATGTATGTGTCAATATATGAGCGTTTGTATCTTTACTGTGTTAAAAAACATGTAAGTTATGACATATTTAAAATTTATAGATCACGGAGTTAACAGAAGTGGAGACGGGTGAGTAGGGGCGAGACTCCTAACAATGGCTCGTCTCCTCAATTAATTATAGAAGGTAGCACACTATATGCGCTAGTGGTAGCAACTAATTACTTTTTTTAGAACCAACATGTGGTTGAATAGTTTAGAGACAATGATACCCCTAATTAGGGATCACTAGTCGTCAAGCCGTGCACGGGCTAGCAATTTTAATATTAGATATAAGAAAGTTTTGAGAGATTCGAAATGTCAAACAACAATTTGCATATGTTGATATAGGTTATTATTATCACACATGCATATAGGTTGCAATGAAGTTACATTGCTTTGACAGTTTTGTGATTAGATTGTTTGCATCCAATTATGTCACAGCAATCCACGTCAGGTTTATGGCCGATATGTGGACATATGGATGTCCTACTTATCAAGGTTATGTAAGGGTTTCCCCGTCTAGTCCCCGTTCTGGTGATGCGTGTAGCATCATCAGAGGGCGTGTGGAGGTGTGTCTCCGGTGAATCTGTCTTTGGTGGATTTGCTCGGATCTATTCGTCATTCGTCTTCGTTCGTGTGTCTACAGGTTGGATCCTTTTGATCTACACTCTTCATCAGCGGCGGTTGTTGTTCTGGTGCGTTGGTTCTATGGGACCTTAGCACGACGACTTCCCGACTGTCTACTACAACAAGGTTTGCCCGGCTCCGGTGAGGGAGGGGCGATGACAGTGGCGCGCCTTCGGCTCGCTTCAGTGTTTGTAGTCGTCGCTAGGTGGTCTACGGATCTGGATGTAATTTTTATTATTTGTAGTGTTCGTTGTACTACCATGATTGAAGATGAATAGATTGAAAGTTTTCTGTAAAAAAGGGTTACGTAAGGGTATATGTGTTATGTTGGTAGAAAACATGGTTACAAACCTAGAAGTTGTTGCATGTATCATGTACACGTGATCTAAAAGTTTCTAGAAGGTATAAAGATAAAGTGCCCAATTGCAGCATATATATTACTTTCTTATTAAGCCAAAAAATGACAGACATCTTCTTTTTTGCCACAGAAGCAAGGTATAATTAGAAAAACTTGGTTTGTATATAGACTAATGGATACATACATGAACGACTTTTTATCAATGTACGCCACGTCGCAGCGAATAATATACATATTTAAAAAAGAGGCAGTTGTATATTCTCATTATACTATAAGCACCATAGATTATTCTGATTATAAGATCTTGTCTGTACCAAATGTTTTTTAAAGAGTTTCTCTTATGATTAACATGTATGGGAAAATTTTAATATTTTCTATCCATACTTACATATGTATATCACATAGACAATCATGTTTATATGAGAGGGACAGTAGTGGTTGTAGAAAAACTGTACTGTTTATATGAGATCTTTGTGGCGCATGAAACAATCAAATTCTCTTTTAATAATTCAGCGATTTATATGTATATAATGATGTTTTAGTAGCAATTATTTTTCTCTTTTTATTAGGATAAAAAATACATGTACATACATGTTGGGGAACGCAGTAATTTCAAAAAAAATCCTACGCACACGCAGGATCATGGTGATGCATAGCAACGAGAGGGGAGAGTGTTGTCCACGTACCCTCATAGACCGAAAGCGGAAGCGTTAGCACAACGCGGTTGATGTAGTCGTACGTCTTCACGATCCGACCGATCAAGTACCGAATGCACGGCACCTCCGAGTTCTGCACAGGTTCAGCCCGATGACGTCCCTCGAACTCCGATCCAGCCAAGTGTTGAGGGAGAGTTTCGTCAGCACGATGGCGTGGTGACGATGAAGATGTTCTACCGACGCAGGGCTTCGCCTAAGCACCGCTATAGTATTATCGAGGTGGACTATGGTGAGGGGGGCACCGCACACAGCTAAAAGATCAAACGATCAATTGTTGTGTCTCTAGGGTGCCCCCTGCCCCCGTATATAAAGGAGCAAGGGGGGAGGTGCGGCCGGCCAGGAGGGGCGCGCCAGGTGGAGTCCCTCCCTTTTCCTAGTTGGATTAGGAATGAAGGGGAAAGAGGAGGGAGAGAGGAAGGAAAGGGGGGCGCGCCCCCCTCTCCTTGTCCTATTCGGACTAGGGGGAGGGGCGCGCGGCCCTGCCCTGGCCGCCTCTCCTCTTCTCCACAAAGGCCCACTATGGCCCATTAAGCCCTCGGGGGGTTCCGGTAACCCCTCGGTACTCCGGTAAAATCCCGATTTCACCCGGAACACTTCCGATATCCAAATTGTAGGAGATATGCCCTAGAGGCAATAATAAATGATATTATTTATCTCCGAGTTCATAATTATGTTTATGTTCCATGCTATAACTGCTATGGTTCTCGAGTCTGCAATAACCACGAGGCTCGGAGGAAGACTCATATGCACGTGTGGAATAATAAACGGTAAAATGTATTCCTAGTCTGGTCTCTAAGACTAGCTCAAGTGTTGCATGATGGTTATGTTTTCCTGATCATGGGCATGTCTATGTCAGCAACCTTGAGGGCATAATGTTAAGAGAACATTTGTGTTGAATCGACCCGGCATGATGTTATGCTATGAGATTCATTCGTCACAAGTTTATTGGTACATAACACAGAGATGGTTAACGTTTGCATGATTCCTTAGACCATGAGAGTATCGATTTCTTCATGCTTGCTTCATGAACTTTGGGGTTTGTTAAACGTCATCCGTAAATGGGTGGCTATTACGGCGGCTTACGGGTTCATGGAAAAGTGTGTCAAGTAACTTGATAGCTCAAGATTGGGATTTGCTCCTCCGACGATGGAGAGATATCTCTGGGCCCTCTCGGTGTTACGGTATCCATCATCGTCTGGCCAGACACTTTGTGATTTGATCACGGGGATGCCGGAACACGATAACGAGAAAAGAGAACAATACCGGTGACGAGGTAACTAGCATAGTGGACAAGTTGTTGATCCACGGGAATGCCAACATGTCTCACCTCGGGTATTTGTAACATATCGCGAAGCAACAGGAATAGCACACGGCAACTGGAGGTTCACTCGAATATTTATTCGTGTGGGTATAGGGGTCAATATGGGTGTCCACGGCTCCGATGTTGATCATTGATCGGAAGGGGTTCCGGGTCATGTCTATACTTCACCGAACCTATAGGGTCACACGCTTAAGGGTCATCTATCTGCTGAATACTAGACAGGGAGTCTGAGAGAAAATCACCGAAAAAGTTTCGGACACCGAAAAGTTTCGGACAGCGGAATCGTACCGCAGAGAGAGGTCATCGGATAAGTTTCGATGACACCGAAAAGTTGTTTCGGGATACACCATTAAGTCAAATTGGTTTCGGCACATGCCTGATAATTCTTGGAGGATGCCAGAATCATTCTGGAAGCTTTTTGGAATTTTTGAGATAAAAACCGGAAATGTTCCGGAGCTGCCGGAGCCACTTCAGATGCGTTTCGCAGATGAAAATCACTAAAACCGGAATTGTTTCGGAACGCGTTGAAAATCATTTTAGTGGGTACTGGAAATGTTCTTAGCCCACATAAATATTTTCAGTTCGATCAGACGCTGAAAAATGTCGTCGTGAATAGTGAAAATCAGCTTTATGGTTACTTTATGGAAAGCCACCTTTTGGGGCTTTGCTCCAAAAGATCTTGGGGATGACATGGATGGATAGGAGCCATTTTTTGGGCCCCTCATGGGGGTGTGGCCGGCCACATGGGGTATCCCCCCTTGGGGACCCTCTTGTTCCTTGGTTTCACTCCTAGGTCCTTGTGGAAGGACTTCATTCATGTGCATTTTGGGTTTTTTGTGAAACTACCCTACCCCCTTGGGATTTCCTATAAATAGAGGTGGAGGGGCAGCCCTCCACACTCATCCCTTGCTCTCATACACATGCCATGCATTATCTGGCTTCTTCTCTCCCTCCCACGAAAAGAGTTTCGTAGAGCCGTAAGGCTGTCTGGGTTCCGACAGGAACTAGTTCTGGACGGCGAAGCCCTGCCGGATAGATGACACCGTATGTGTGCAACTCTGTAGAGAGATCGTAGTTTCGGTCTTAGTTCATGAGTGCCTCCCGAAGGGCTGTCCGTGTGACCGTCCCAGTTTCGAAGGTCCTCCCGAAGGGCTGTCCGAGTGACCATTCGAGTTTCGAAGGTCCTCCCGAAGGGCTGTCCACGACACCGTCCGGGGGGCTGTTCGACCGCCTCCTGGAGGGCTGTCTGAGGAGCAGATGAGGGTATACATCCTCGCGGTTGGGAGGTTGTAAATCCTAGCTGCGGGGATTTGCACCGCCGATCGTCATCGACTCTACTTCCCGCTCCGCTACGAGTCGGTAACGAAAAAGATCAAACCATGTATGCAGTCTCCATAGTGGTCCTGGGCTGGTGCGTAGGTCGGAAAATTTTGTTTTCTGCTGCGTTCCCTTACAGTGGCATCAAGAGCCGTGCTATGCGTAGATGCAGGTTTCGATCTAGAATACATGGAGATGTATGGGTATTGCATAATATAATTAGGTAGTAGATGAGATCTATTGCTGAAAATTATTTATGCGGGTGACAGATGAAATCTGTTACCCGAGGTTCTTGTTGCTTCCCTAGAATTTGCGTTTGCTCAATCTCGAGACAGCATGGTGGAATTTGACAAAGTTCTGGCAATCCGTGATCCTGATTGATCATGGAAGTGCTATCAGTTCTTTGGGTTCTGCCGTAGTCAAAAGAAAGATGAAATTCGCAGATGAAAGGGCATTGCAGATATGATCTGCACGGGGGTCATGCGTATGACGAAGTTTAGTATGGGGCTCGAGATTTAATTATCCCGTGTTTCATACACCCCGAGATGTTAATCTAGCAACCTGAATAATCATACTTGATGATAAAACGTTGGTAGCTGCGGTTTAAGTCAAAACCTTAGAAGCCACGTAAAATAAAATTTTGCATAAACCTATTAGAGGCGTCTAACTTGGTTTTGCAGGATGTGCATGTGATGTGGTATAGCAGTGCTCATACTAATTCGATTATGTATGAGATGACTATATGATGTAATTTGATTAACATGACCTGCGTGTCATGATTCGGCATGATGGCTGGAGCCATATGATTGCATTTTAATGACCTGCGTGTCAACCTTGTTGTAATGCATTATTTTGTTAGCTATAGAGATAGCAATATTATCTGGTGCATCGACAAGGTGGTGGCAATCTTCGTGAAGGTGACCACCGACGCGAATGCCGAAGACGAAGAAATGAAATACTTCTCCGTCAGAAAGGGCTATACCATATCATGCTATTATGAATTGCCTGAGATGTTTATCCCTTATGATGCACCCTTCTTGATTGCGCGGTAGTCGCTTTTATTAGGGTGATCTCTCACTTAAAATATCAAGTAGTTAGTGTTCTCCCAAGTGTAGCACCGTCACGGCACCTATCTTTTCGGGGTGCGCCATGGATGCATGGGTACGAACGATTAGAGAAGTGTGAGGCGGGTGAGGTCAGACCTCGCAGCAAGATCACTTGGTTGTCTTGACGTTCATGGCAGGATCGTCCTGAGCTCGGAACACACGCATCGAAAGATGAGCAAGAGTCACATAGAGATGTGATCGGCAAGTTGGCCTACGGATTAAAATTCCCGTTATGAGATGATGATTCTATGGCGATGAATTGAAGTCTGGATCTTGTATCACTCAAAATTAATTGTGAGAGATATTGATTTGAGTGGGAGCGCACTGTTGAATTAACATGTTTAATTCTCAGTGCAATTAATTATGAACACTGTCTAAGTGTTTCTTGAAAAATAGTTGTAGAATAATGGCTCGCGTTTCCACCTTCCCTATTAAAATTGAATAACTATTAAATATCTGGTTAAAACTTTACGATTGGTAACGTAATATGAGGATTGTCCTCAAAAGTGCCGAGAAGGACTTTGTCCTATCGCATGCTTTCCGTATCCTCCCGCTAATGCTATGGATCATGTGACTCTCGTCCTTCGATCCAAAAGCTAGAATTTTGTTATGGTCAAGTGGAATATGTTTGCTTCCATGAAACCCAAACTTCGAAAGTTGGGATAGTTATATGATATTCATGGAACTGAAAATTATTTTCAGATACAAACAAAGCAATGTTTGTTTGCAAGTATTAGTAAAAGTGTTTACTATGCATTTGACTGTTGGGAAAGGGATCCAGAAGAACGCCTGTCATATAATGAAAGGTGAATAAAACAACAACTTAAAGAGAAAGGAAGTGTCCAAAGGGTGTTAGTATGACTTACACGCCTAGGAAGTCCGGGGCTAATGCCACTCTTAAGTTGGGTGCTTCTTCTGAGAGTAGGAGAAATACTAAAAGTTAAACTGTTAGAAGTATAAAGGCAAAAGGAAAGAAGACTGGAATATCCAGCTCATGTATGAATGTCATACAAGTTTTTGATGTATAGAAGGCTGGTCAAAGATATAGTTCTTGCGAATTATGGTTAAACATGTTAATCACTAATTCTTGGGTATTGTGAGTTCATCACAAAATGCCCGCTCGATTGCATTCTGTTGCAACTCGATGTAAGAACTACTATGGCCTGAAAGACTAGCTAGAAATGAGGTTAAGGTATACACAGGGAACATAGTAAATGTTACTATACCTTCCATCGGTGTATTGCCGTCTGTATTTATTTTCATAATTCATTTAGAGTTTTACAAACTCTATCCCATTGCATAAGGTATCTTGCAAGAAGGTTGTTCATAAGAGAACTTTTTATGTTCGATGTTATGAATAACACAAGGGCCATACTTTCATTATGAATGAGATGTATGTTATGAATATTGATAATAATACAATACCTCTGGGTTTACTTTCATAATTCATTTTAGAGTTTCATACACTCTAGCCCATTGCACAATGTTTGTTGCAAAAGAGTTGTTCATAAAAACAACAATTGTTGTTAAGTATTATGAATAACATGAAGGGCCATGCTTCCATCCAAGATGGGATGTATGTTATGAATATTGAGGGTAATATGATACATCCATAACACTGACGCTAAATGTCGCAAGACTAAAAGAATACCACACAAGTGTGGCACTACATTTGGTCACATTGGAGAAACCCGCATGGAAAATTCCATTATGATGGATTTTGAAGTCTTTTGATTTTGAATCATCTGACACTTGCAACTTTCCTCCGAAAAGTGAAGTGACTAAAATACCGTTCACAGGCCATAAGGAACGAACAACAAACTTATTAGTGATCATACATTTGATGTGTGTAGTCCGATAAGTGTTGTTAGTGGTGGATTTATTTATCTTCAGAAATGACTCAAGTAGATATATGGATATTTACTTGATGAGACGTAAGTCTGGATCTTTTGAAATCATTCGAAAGGTTTTCAAAAATGAAGTAGAAGTTATTGTAACAAGAAAATTATGTTTCTGCAATTTGATTGCACAAAGGAATATTTGAGTTACATGTTTAGCGAATGTCTGATGAGTTGTGAAAGGGGTTTCATAACTTGCACCTCCCGGAACACCACTGCAAGTGAAAAGTCCGTGGAGATGTAATCTAACCATTTATGACATGGTAAGGTCAAAGATGACATAAATAAATTTGCCATTATCCTTTTTAAAGTGATGCTTTAGAGACTGCGGCTTTTACACTGAAAAGAGCTACATCGGGTCTGTTGAAATGAAGCCATGGTATGGTACGCCCAACCATGTTATATCTTTTCTTAACATTTGGAATATGGGGCTTGTGTAAAAGGTTACAAACCTATTCCAAATCAGACAAGTGCTACTTTGTAGGTTATACCAAAATGTTGGGTATTCCTCCCTCACTATACCGAGGCAAATAGTTTTGCCGCGAAACGGTGTGCTTTTAAAGAGAATGGTTCTTTCAAAAAGGTGAGTGGGAGAATAGTGCAACTCGACAAGATAAACAGTATCTACGTCATCAGATCAAAGGAAAGAGACCTTGGAAGTAATTCCAGAGTTTCCTACTGCGACTGATACGGAAGTCTCTACAATAAAATGTATGAACTTCGGTCGAACTTGCAGCTGAACCACGTAGGCAAGGCTCGTGCAAACCTCTCAGGTGCGCAAACGAGATATTGTTGTTAGACAACATTATACCTACGATACACAAGGAAGCGTTGATGGGCCCTGACTCCGGAATTGGCTAAATGCCAATACAACCCAAGTTAGTTTCCATATAAGTGATTCAAGATTAAAACCTTGATACACCTTTCGGAAGACTTAGAGTCTAACGAATATTTATGGAACTTAAAACTGATACGGATAAAATGTTTTATCCATAAAGCTCGACTTGTTGAAATAACAAGTTCAAGAGTTGACTACGATGAGGTTGTTTTCATCGTAGCGATGCTTAAAGTCGGTTCGGGTTGAACTAGCAATTAATACATATTTCAATCATGAGATATGAAACATGGATGATAAAAGGATTTCCATCTGATGGAAATGAAAGCTAGGACTTGTATATGATACAGTCCAAAGTAATTTGTCGATCCAGAGGATGCTAGTAGGTATGCAAACTTCAGAGTTCCAGCAATGGACAGAAGAGAGCAAAATGGAGTTGGAATCTTCGTGTTTTGATGAAATGGTCAAAGGGGTTTTGACTTCATCAATGGGTAACGAAGATGCTTGTAATTCAAGAAAGTAAGTGGGAGCGTAATAATATTTCTAAAAACCTTATGTGCTTGGCACATTGGTAATTGGAAATAAATTTCTTGACACGAATTAGGACTTCATTTGAAAATAGTTTTTCGATGAAGTGCTTAGGCTAAATAGCCTCAATATTAGGCATGATGATCTATGGAGATAGATTTACCTAATGGGGCTAAGCAATGAATACATATTGACAAGATGCTAAAACCTTTTAGCATTTAAAACGCCAAGGAGTGATTCTTGCCAAAGTCACATGGAAGGAGTTTTTGCAAGACTCGGTGTCCCAAAACACTGATGAGTAAAATACATGATGCAGATTCCACACACTTTTGTGTTTGGATTAATCATGTATTCCATGGTATGTAAAACAACCAGATATGTCCGATACTCCCAAGGTGTTGCGAGTATGGATACTAAAGTGATCAAAGTACTGATCGTGGGACAACAGTGAAAGATGTCATTGAGTACTAGAGTAAGTACTGATGATATGTTTTCTTGCAAGCGGAGATCATGAAGAGTTCGTTGTAAAATGTTACATTGATAGTCTTCATCTTTTCACCGTGCGATTTTCGATTTAAGTTAAGGGTTTTGTGTAACACACAATGTGGTGGCACAGTTAGTTGGAATTTGTTCAAACTAGTTACTGTGGAGAATTCTATAACAAGGGCTAAGTATGTTGACGCTTTAGAAGCGACAAAGAAGATGTTGAATCATATAGTTCATTCATGAACTTAGTATAGTTCCAAGATGGCTTTTGACAATGGGACACTACTGCAGGTAGTTGCTCCAGAACTCAGTCTGAGGAATCCAGGTTCGACCTGTGATTCACATACATACAAAGCCAAGTCCACACAAAAAATGAATTTTGTGAAAACGTGAAAACGTGAAAACGCGAGGACATGCAAAGATACACACGGAACTGAAGTCGTCAGATCCGTTGGACATCAGGCTATACCACAAGCGAAGCATATTTACACCAGTGTGCCACAGGTGTAAAGTGCATTAGCATTAACTAGATTATTGACTCTAGTGCAAGTGGGAGTCTGTAGGAGATATGCCCTAGAGGCAATAATAAATGATATTATTTATCTCCGAGTTCATAATTATGTTTATGTTCCATGCTATAACTGCTATGGTTCTCGAGTCTGCAATAACCACGAGGCTCGGAGGAAGACTCATATGCACGTGTGGAATAATAAACGGTAAAATGTATTCCTAGTCTGGCCTCTAAGACTAGCTCAAGTGTTGCATGATGGTTATGTTTTCCTGATCATGGGCATGTCTATGTCAGCAACCTTGAGGGCATAATGTTAAGAGAACATTTGTGTTGAATCGACCCGGCATGATGTTATGCTATGAGATTCATTCGTCACAAGTTTATTGGTACATAACACAGAGATGGTTAACGTTTGCATGATTCCTTAGACCATGAGAGTATCGAGTTTCTTCATGCTTGCTTCATGAACTTTGGGGTTTGTTAAACGTCATCCGTAAATGGGTGGCTATTACGGCGGCTTACGGGTTCATGGAAAAGTGTGTCAAGTAACTTGATAGCTCAAGATTGGGATTTGCTCCTCCGACGATGGAGAGATATCTCTGGGCCCTCTCGGTGTTACGGTATCCATCATCGTCTGGCCAGACACTTTGTGATTTGATCACGGGGATGCCGGAACACGATAACGAGAAAAGAGAACAATACCGGTAACGAGGTAACTAGCATAGTGGACAAGTTGTTGATCCACGGGAATGCCAACATGTCTCACCTCGGGTATTTGTAACATATCGCGAAGCAACAGGAATAGCACACGGCAACTGGAGGTTCACTCGAATATTTATTCGTGTGGGTATAGGGGTCAATATGGGTGTCCACGGCTCCGATGTTGATCATTGATCGGAAGGGGTTCCGGGTCATGTCTATACTTCACCGAACCTATAGGGTCACACGCTTAAGGGTCATCTATCTGCTGAATACTAGACAGGGAGTCTGAGAGAAAATCACCGAAAAAGTTTCGGACACCGAAAAGTTTCGGACAGCGGAATCGTACCGCAGAGAGAGGTCATCGGATAAGTTTCGATGATACCGAAAAGTTGTTTCGGGATACACCATTAAGTCAAATTGGTTTCGGCACATGCCTGATAATTCTTGGAGGATGCCAGAATCATTCTGGAAGCTTTTTGGAATTTTCTGAGATAAAAACCGGAAATGTTCCGGAGCTGCCGGAGCCACTTCAGATGCGTTTCGCAGATGAAAATCACTAAAACCGGAATTGTTTCGGAACGCGTTGAAAATCATTTTAGTGGGTACTGGAAATGTTCTTAGCCCACATAAATATTTTTAGTTCGATCAGACGCTGAAAAATGTCGTCGTGAATAGTGAAAATCAGCTTTATGGTTACTTTATGGAAAGCCACCTTTTGGGGCTTTGCTCCAAAAGATCTTGGGGATGACATGGATGGATAGGAGCCATTTTTTGGGCCCCTCATGGGGGTGTGGCCGGCCACATGGGGTATCCCCCCTTGGGGACCCTCTTGTTCCTTGGTTTCACTCCTAGGTCCTTGTGGAAGGACTTCATTCATGTGCATTTTGGGTTTTTTGTGAAACTACCCTACCCCCTTGGGATTTCCTATAAATAGAGGTGGAGGGGCAGCCCTCCACACTCATCCCTTGCTCTCATACACATGCCATGCATTATCTGGCTTCTTCTCTCCCTCCCACGAAAAGAGTTTCGTAGAGCCGTAAGGCTGTCTGGGTTCCGGCAGGAACTAGTTCTGGACGGCGAAGCCCTGCCGGATAGATGACACCGTATGTGTGCAACTCTGTAGAGAGATCGTAGTTTCGGTCTTAGTTCATGAGTGCCTCCCGAAGGGCTGTCCGTGTGACCGTCCGAGTTTCGAAGGTCCTCCCGAAGGGCTGTCCGAGTGACCATTCGAGTTTCGAAGGTCCTCCCGAAGGGCTGTCCGCGACACCGTCCGGGGGGCTGTTCGACCGCCTCCTGGAGGGCTGTCTGAGGAGCAGATGAGGGTATACATCCTCGTGGTTGGGAGGTTGTAAATCCTAGCTGCGGGGATCTGCACCGCCGATCGTCATCGACTCTACTTCCCGCTGCGCTACGAGTCGGTAACGAAAAAGATCAAACCATGTATGCAGTCTCCATAGTGGTCCTGGGCTGGTGCGTAGGTCGGAAAATTTTGTTTTCTGCTGCGTTCCCTTACACAAATATAGGCTTCCAATATATCAATCTTCATGTCTCGACCATTTCGAGACTCCTCGTCATGTCCGTGATCACATCCGGGACTCCGAACAACCTTCGGTACATCAAAACATATAAACTCATAATATAACTGGCATCGAAACGTTAAGCGTGCGGACCCTACGGGTTCGAGAACTATGTAGACATGACCGAGACACGTCTCCGGTCAATAACCAATAGCGGAACCTGGATGCTCATATTGGCTCCCACATATTCTACGAAGATCTTTATCGGTCAGACCGCATAACAACATACGTTGTTCCCTTTGTCATCAGTATGTTACTTGGCTGAGATTCGATCGCCGGTATCTCAATACCTAGTTCAATCTCGTGCCCGGCAAGTCTCTTTACTCGTTCCGTAATACATCATCCCACAACTAACTCATTAGTTGCAATGCTTGCAAGGCTTAAGTGATGTGCATTACCGAGAGGGCCCAGAGATACCTCTCCGACAATCGGAGTGACAAATCCTAATCTCGAAATACGCCAACCCAACAAGTACCTTCGGAGACACCTGTAGAGCACCTTTATAATCACCCAGTTACGTTGTGACTTTTGGTAGCACACAAAGTATTCCTCCGGTAAACGGGAGTTGCATAATCTCATATTCATAGGAACATGTATAAGTCATGAAGAAAGCAATAGCAACATACTAAACGATCGAGTGCTAAGCTAACGGAATGGGTCAAGTCAATCACATCATTCTCCTAATGATGTGATCCCGTTAATCAAATGACAACTCGTGTCTATGGCTAGGAAACTTAACCATCTTTGATTCAACGAGCTAGTCAAGTAGAGGCATACTAGTGACACTTTGTTTGTCTATGTATTCACACATGTACTAAGTTTCCGGTTAATACAATTATAGCATGGATAATAAAAAATTATCATGAAATAAGGATATAAATAATAACTTTATTATTGCGTCTAGGGCATATTTCCTTCAGTCTTCCACTTGCATTAGAGTCAATAATCTAGTTCACATCGCCATGTGATTTAACACCAATAGTTCACATCACCATGTGATTAACACCCATAGTTCACATCGTCATGTGACCAACACCCAAAGGGTTTACTAGAGTCAATAATCCAGTTCACATCGCTATGTGATTAACACCCAAAGAGTACTAAGGTGTGATCATGTTTTGCTTGTGAGAGAAGTTTAGTCAACGGGTCTGCCATATTCAGATCCGTATGTATTTTGCAAATTTCTATGTCAACAATGCTCTGCACGGAGCTACTCTAGCTAATTGCTCCCACTTTCAATATGTATCCAGATTGAGACTTAAGAGTCATCTGGATCAGTGTCAAAATTTGCATCGACGTAACCCTTTACGACGAACCTTTTTACCTCCATAATTGAGAAACATATCCTTATTCCACTAAGGATAATTTTAACCGCTGTCGAGTGATCTACTCCTAGATCCCTATTGTACTCCCTTGCTAAAATCAGTGTAGGGTATACAATAGATCTGGTACACAGCAAGGCATATTTTATAGAACCTATGACCAAGGCATAGGGAATGACTTTCATTCTCTTTTTATCTTCTGCCGTGGTCGGGCTTTGAGTCTTACTCAATTTCACACCTTGTAACACAGGCAAGAACTCTTTCTTTGACTGTTCCATTTTGAACTACTTCAAAATCTTGTCAAGGTATGTACTCATTGAAAAACTTATCAAGCGTCTTGATCTATCTCTATAGATCTTGATGCTCGATATGTAAGCAGCTTCTCCGAGGTCTTTCTTTGAAAAACTCCTTCCAAACACTCCTTTATGCTTTGCAGAATAATTCTATATTATTTCCGATCAACAATATGTCATTCACATATACTTATCAGAAATGTTGTAGTGCTCTCACTCACTTTCTTGTAAATACAGGCTTCACCACAAGTCTTTATAAAACTATATCCTTTGATCAACTTATCAAAGCATATATTCCAACTCCGAGATGCTTGCACCAGTCCATAGATGGATCGCTGGAGGTTCCATATTTTGTTAGCACCTTTAGGATTGACAAAACCTTCTGGTTGCATCATATACAACTCTTCTTTAATAAATCCATTAAGGAATGCAGTTTTGTTTATCCATTTGCCAGATTTCATAAAATGCGGCAATTGCTAACATGATTCGGACAGACTTAAGCATAGATACGAGTGAGAAACTCTCATCGTAGTCAACACCTTGAACTTGTCAAAAACCTTTTGCGACAATTCTAGCTTTGTATATAGTAACACTACTATCAGTGTCCGTCTTCCTCTTGAAGATCCATTTAATCTCAATGGCTCGCCAATCATTGGGCAAGTCAATCAAAGTCCATACTTTGTTCTCATACATGGATCTCATCTCAGATTTCATGGCCTCAAGCCATTTCGCGGAATCTGGGCTCATCATCGCTTCCTCATAGTTGGTAGGTTCGTCATGGTCAAGTAACATGACCTCCAGAACAGGATTACCGTACCACTCTGGTGCGGATCTCACTCCGGTTTACCTACGAGGTTCGGTAGTAACTTGATCTAAAGTTACATGATCATCATCATTAGCTTCCTCACTAATTGGTGTAGTAGTCACAGGAACAGATTTCTGTGATGAAATACTTTCCAATAAGGGAGCAGGTACAGTTACCTCATCAAGTTCTACTTTCCTCCCACTCACTTCTTTCGAGAGAAACTCCTTCTCTAGAAAGGATCCATTCTCAGCAACGAATATCTTGCCTTCGGATCTGTGATAGAAGGTGTACCCAACATTTTCTTTTGGGTATCCTATGAAGATGCACTTCTCCGATTTGGGTTTGAGCTTATCAGGTTGAAACTTTTTCACATAAGCATTACAACCTCAAACTTTAAGAAATGACGGCTTAGGTTTCTTGCCAAACCATAGTTCATACGGTGTCGTCTCAATGGATTAAGACGGTGCCCTATTTAACGTGAATCCAGCTGTCTCTAATCTATAACCCCAAAACGATAGTGGTAGATCGGTAAGAGACATCATAGATCGCACCATATCTAATAAAGTACGGTTATGACGTTTGGACACACCATTACACTATGGTGTTCCAGGTGGCGTGAGTAGTGAAACTATTTCACATTGTTTTAACTGAAGGCCAAACTCGTAACTCAAATATTTTACCTCTGCGATCATATCGTAGAAACTTTAATTTTCTTGTTACGATGATTCTCCACTTCACTCTGAAATTCTTTGAACTTTTCAAATGTTTCAGACTTGTGTTTCATCAAGTAGATATACCCATATCTGCTCAAATCATCTGTGAAGGTCAGAAAATAATGATACTTGCCGTGAGCCTTAACACTCATCGGACCGCATACATCAGTATGTATTATTTCCAATAAGTCAGTTGCTCGCTCCATTGTTCCGGAGAAGGGAGTCTTAGTCATCTTGCCCATGAGGCATGGTTTGCAAGCATCAAGTGATTCCAAAAGTCCATCAGCATGGAGTTTCTTCATGCGATTTACACCAATATGACCTAAATGGCAGTGCCACAAATAAGTTGCACTATCATTATTAACTTTGCATATTTTGGCTTCAATATTATGAAAATGTGTATCACCACGATCGAGATCCAACAAACCATTTTCATTGGGTGTATGACCATAGAAGATTTTATTCATGTAAACAGAACAACAATTATTCTCTAACTTACATGAATAACTGTATTGCAATAAACATGATCCAATCATATTCATGCTCAACGCAAACACTAAATAACATTTATTTTAGGTTCAACACTAATCCCGAAAGTATAGGGAGTGTGCGATGATGATCATATCAATCTTGGAACCAGTTCCAACACACATCATCACTTCACCCTTAACTAGTCTCTGTTCATTCTTCAACTCCCGTTTCGAGTTACTACTCTTAGCAACTGAACCAGTATCAAATACCGAGGGGTTGCTATAAACACTAGTAAAGTACACATCAATAACATGTATATCAAATATAGCTTTGTTCACTTTGCCATCCTTCTTATCCACCAAATATTTGGGGCAGTTCCGCTTCCAGTGACCAGTCCCTTTGCAGTAGAAGCACTTAGTCTCAGGCTTAGGTCCAGACTTGGGCTTCTTCACTTGAGTAGCAACTTGCTTGCCGTTCTACATGAAGTTCCCTTTCTTTCCCTTTGCCCTTTTCTTGAAACTAGTGGTCTTGTTAACCATCAACACTTGATGCTCTTTCTTGATTTCTGATTTCATCATCATGAAAAGCTCGGGAATCATTTACGTTATCCCTTGCATACTATAGTTCATCACGAAGTTCTACTAACTTGGTGATAGTGACTAGAGAATTCTGTCAGTCACTATCTTATCTGGAAGATTAACTCCCACTTGATTCAAGCGATTGTAATACCCAGACAATCTAAGCACATGCTCACTGCTTGAGCTATTCTCCTCCATCTTTTAGCTATAGAACTTGTTGGAGACTTCATATCTCTCAACTCGGGTATTTGCTTGAAATATTAACTTCAACTCCTGGAACATCTCATATGGTCCATGATGTTCAAAACATCTTTGAAGTACCGATTCTAAGCCGTTAAGCATGGCGCACTAAACTATCAAGTAGTCATCATATTGAGCTAGCCAAACGTTCATAACGTCTGCATCTCCCCCTGCAATAGGTCTGTCACCTAGCAGTTAATCAAAGGGCATAATTCTTCTGTGCAGCAATGAGGATAAACTTCATATCACGGATCCAATCCGCATCATTGCTACTAACATCTTTCAACATAGTTTTTCTCTAGGAACACAATAAACGGGGAGCAACATCGCGAGCTATTGATCTACAACATAGCTATGCTAATACTACCAGGACTAAGTTCATGATAAATTTAAGTTCAATTAATCATATTACTTAAGAACTCCCACTTAGATAGACATCCCTCTAATCATCTAAGTGATCACGTGATCCATATCAACTAAACCATGTCCGATCATCACGTGAGATGGAGTAGTTTCAATGGTGAACATCATTTATGTTGATCATATCTACTATATGATTCATGCTCGACCTTTCGGTCTCAGTGTTCCGAGGCCATATCTGTTATATGCTAGGTTCGTCAAGTTTAACCTGAGTATTCCACGTGTGCCACTGTTTTGCACCCGTTGTATTTGAACGTAGAGCCTATCACACCCGATCATCACGTGGTGTCTCGGCACGAAGAACTTTCGCAACGGTGCATACTCAGGGAGAACACTTATACCTTGATAATTTAGTGAGAGATCATCTTATAATGCTACTGTCAATCAAAGCAAGATAAGATGTATAAAAGATAAAAACCACATGCAATCATAATATGTCACATGATATGGCCATCATCATCTTGTGCCTTTGATCTCCATCTCCAAAGCATCGTCATGATCTCCATCGTCACCGGCATGACACCATGATCTCCATCATCTTGATCTACATCAGTGTGTCGTCACATGGTCGTCTCGCCAACTATTGCTCTTGCAACTATTGCTATCGCATAGCGATAAAGTAAAGCAATTATTTGGCGCTTGCATCTTATGCAATAAAGAGACAACCATAAAACTTCAACAAAAACATGATCATCTCATACAACAACTTATATCTCATCACATCTTGACCATATCACATCACAACATGCCCTGCAAAAACAAGTTAGACGTCCTCTACTTTGTTGTTGCAAGTTTTACGTGGCTGCTACGGGCTGAGCAAGAACCGTTCTTACCTACGCATCAAAACCACAACGATAGTTCGTCAAGTTAGTGCTGTTTTAACCTTCTCAAGGACCGGGCGTAGCCACACTTGGTTCAACTAAAGTTGGAGAAACTGACACCCGCTAGCCACCTGTGTGCAAAGCACGTCGGTAGAACCAGTCTCGTGTAAGCGTACGCATAATGTCGGTCCGGGCCGCTTCATCCACCAATACCGCCGAACCAAAGTATGACATGCTGGTAAGCAGTATGACTTGTATCGCCCACAACTCACTTGTGTTCTACTCGTGCATATAACATCTACTCATAAAACCAGGCTCGGATGCCACTGTTGGGGAACGCAGTAATTTCAAAAATTTACCTACGCACACGCAGGATCATGGTGATGCATAGCAACGAGAGGGGAGAGTGTTGTCCACGTACCCTCGTAGACCGAAAGCGGAAGCGTTAGCACAACGCGGTTGATGTAGTCGTACGTCTTCACGATCCGACCGATCAAGTACCGAACGCACGACACCTCCGAGTTCTGCACACGTTCAGCCCGATGACGTCCCTCGAACTCCGATCCAGCCAAGTGTTGAGGGAGAGTTTCGTCAGCACGACGGCGTGGTGACGATGATGATGTTCTACCGACGCAGGGCTTCGCCTAAGACCGCTACAGTATTATCGAGGTGGACTATGGTGGAGGGGGCACCGCACACGGCTAAAAGATCAAACGATCAATTGTTGTGTCTCTAGGGTGCCCACTTGCCCCCGTATATAAAGGAGCAAGGGGGAGGTGCGGCCGGCTAGGAGGGGCGCGCCAGGTCGAGTCCTACTCCCACCGGGAGTAGGACTCCCTCCCTTTTCCTAGTTGGATTAGAAGTAAGGGGAAAGAGAAGGGAGAGAGGAAGGAAAGGGGGCGCCGCCCCCCTCTCCTTGTCCTATTCGGACTAGGGGGGAGGGGCGCGCGACCCTGCCCTGGCCGCCTCTCCTCTTCTCCACAAAGGCCCACTATGGCCCATTAAGCCCCCGGGGGGTTCCGGTAACCCCACGGTACTCCGGTAAAATTCCGATTTCACTCGGAACACTTCTGATATCCAAATATAGGCTTCCAATATATCAATCTTCATGTCTCGGCCATTTCGAGACTCCTCGTCATGTCCGTGATCACATCCGGGACTCCGAACAACCTTCGGTACATCGAAACGTTAAGCGTGCGAACCCTACGGGTTCGAGAACTATGTAGACATGACCGAGACACGTCTCCGGTCAACAACCAATAGCGGAACCTGGATGCTCATATTGGCTCCCACATATTCTACGAAGATCTTTATCGGTCAGACCGCATAACAACATACGGTGTTCCCTTTGTCATCGGTATGTTACTTGCCCGAGATTCAATCGTCGGTATCTCAATACCTAGTTCAATCTCGTTACCGGCAAGTCTCTTTACTCGTTCCGTAATACATCATCCCACAACTAACTCATTAGTTGCAATGCTTGCAAGGCTTAAGTGATGTGCATTACCGAGAGGGCCCAGAGATACCTCTCCGACAATCGGAGTGACAAATCCTAATCTCGAAATACGCCAACCCAACAAGTACCTTCGGAGACACCTGTAGAGCACCTTTATAATCACCCAGTTACGTTGTGACGTTTGGTAGCACACAAAGTGTTCCTCCGGTAAATGGGAGTTGCATAATCTCATAGTCATAGGAACATGTATAAGTCATGAAGAAAGCAATAGCAACATACTAAACGATCGAGTGCTAAGCTAACGGAATGGGTCAAGTCAATCACATCATTCTCCTAATGATGTGATCCCGTTAATCAAATGACAACTCGTGTCTATGGCTAGGAAACTTAACCATCTTTGATTCAACGAGCTAGTCAAGTAGAGGCATACTAGTGACACTTTGTTTGTCTATGTATTCACACATGTACTAAGTTTTCGGTTAATACAATTCTAGCATGAATAATAAACATTTATCATGAAACAAGGAAATAAATAATAACTTTATTATTGCCTCTAGGGCATATTTCCTTCAATACATACTATATATGACAATCTACACCTCCAAAGAATCTTGTTAATACTTTTTATACATCATTAAGTGGCCATGTACAGGAGTCGAGGGGGATATTTTCCTCTCTCTTTTTTTTGATGATGAGATGTCGTTCCTTTCTTACGTTTGATTTGTTTCTTTTTCTTTCCATCGGTGGAGTTTTTATGCAAAGAAGCTATCCTTTTTCATATAAGGAACCATCTATATGAGGATGATTTCCTACTTTCCTTTCACCAACCTTACGTGTAGATGCTTGTTTTTTGGCCGGGCCATCTATATGTTACGTATAACTTTCACCCACGTATGGAAGTCTTGTGTGGCTGTTTTTTTCCTTTTCAATTGGGAAAAAAAGATTGGTTAGTTAAACATAACTGTATTTTTCATCCCTCGAGTTTTTTGGTCAAGGAGATTAGATCTGATTTTTTTTGTTTTCATCGGTGGAGTTTTTATAGAAGGATATTATTCTTTTTTGAGGGAACCGTGGATTCTTTCCTAGTTTTGTTTCACCAAATTATAACGTGTCAGATGTGATTTGTTTTTTTTTCTGGATGTGATCTGTTTTTTTTCTTTTTCAGCGCCCAACTTTTATGGAAGGGAGCTATCCTTTTTTATGGAACCGTGGCTGATTTTTTTTCTTTCAACCAATGTTGAACGGATCCGGCTTGCCTGCTCCCTCTCCATGCTCCCATCCGTGCTCCCACTTCATCCTACGGCTGTTCTTTTCTCTTTTTCTTTTCTAATCTAATCATCCCCCCCCCTCCCCCGATTTTCAGGGGGTGGGGCCGGGCCTTATTTTCTTCCAATCAAATCAAGCCACGTATGCGGGAGCACGGATGGGAGCATGGGAAGGGAGCAGGCAAGTCTCGTCCTTCTTCCTCACGTTCAACATGGGCGAGACTTGCCTGCTCCCTTCCCATGCTCCCATCCGTGCTCCCGCATACGTGGCTTGATTTGATTGGAAGAAAATAAGGCCCGGCCCCACCCCCTGAAAATCAGGGGGGAGATGATTAGATTAAAAAAAAAAGAAAAGAATAGCCGTAGGATGAAGTGGGAGCACGGATGGGAGCATGGAGAGGGAGCAGGCAAGCTGGATCCGAGGAAGAAGGACTACAAATCTAACGTTTCATCTAATTGATATGGCCGCTCAGATTTTTCTTCTTCTAGGAAATAGAGAGAGTCCGAAGGGATCAAGACTTCCATACGTGGTAGTTTAAGACAACATGTCTTATATTTCATCCGATGGCTACAGATACATTATATATTAATCCAACGGTCAAAATTCTTTAATTCTAAGGATTAATGTGGTGCCTCGTACGGTGCCTCCAATTAGTAAATATATATATAGATTTTTCTTCTTCTAGGAAATAGAGAGAGTCCGAAGGGATCAAGACTTCCATACGTGGTAGTTTAAGACAACATGTCTTATATTTCATCTTATGGCTACAGATACATTACATATTAATCCAACGGTCAAAATTCTTTAATTCTAAGGATTAACGTGGTGCCTCGTACGGTGCCTCCAATTAGTAAATATATATAAGAAGGCCCAAATTTGACACTTGTTTTCTTATAAAGGTGGAATATTCTTTTTTTTTGGAGAAAACGCAAAGCTTGCGTATCATTGCATTGATAGAAGAAGTTGAAAGAGTACATGAGGTGATACAACACATGGCACGGACGCAAACGGCGTGAACATGGTGCAAGAGACATGAGACACTCGACCCAAAGAAAACACAACTGAACTCGCCAACCAGAGACACAATCCGACAAATACCTAGACAACCGACATCACCGAAGTCAGCACCGAGGACGCCGCGAGCAAACAAGACAACGCCTTCAAAAAGGAGAATGATGCGAGACGCCGCCGTCGTCCGATCCGGGGAAGCCAGACCTAGGGTTTCCCCTGTTGCTCGAAGAGGGGCCTAGATAGTGGCCATGGCAGTGCCTCCAAGAAGGGAACGACACCCGCAAGTGTCGCCAGTGCCAGCATAGAATGCGGGGATTTCTCCCTGGCCAAATTCCAAACAATCCCAAGCCGTCGGAGAACAAATCAGAGAAGAGGAAGTCGAGTATAGGCCGAAACTGCGACTGGAGGAAGGGGAGCCACGCCCGACGCCGAAGGAGGCACCGGGCGCCGCCGGACTTGCGAGCTCCGTTAGAGGGCGTGGTTGCGTGGCTGAGCGAGATGGGAGGCAACGAGATGTGACGGTGGCCGGAGGCCCGGACGAACCAAGATCTGGAAAGCGCAGATCAAGGCCACCGGGACTGGAGCAGCAGAGCGCCGGCAAGCCCAGGAGCTGAAAGGGGACGCAGCTCCGGAGTGAGTCGGAAACAGAGATGCGCCGGAATGGACGGCCAACCAAGGGCACCGGCAGGGTGATGGTGTGGCGACGCTGAGGAGCCAACTAGCCAAGGAAACTGGAAAGAGCGCAGCTTCCATGATGTGGTGGATCCGAAGTTGCGCCGGCCAGCCATGGACGCAGGAAGGGGCGCAGGTCCGTAGCCGCCCCTGCCGGGGGTGGGCGGGTGGTGAAGTTCACGCGCAGCCAAACCTCCCGGCCCGCGCACTGCAGGAAGTAGCCGCCACCGGGCACAACCCCACGCCTCCACGGCCGCCATAGCAAGAGGCAGACCCGGAGCCGAGCAGGGGGTGAGGGTAGTGGGGGTCGGTGGGAGGGGGTGGACGCAGCGGAGAAGGCACGCCGGCCGCTGCGGAGGCCGGATGGAGAGCGCCACATCCAGCCGGGCGAGATCTCAGATCCCATCTGGGCCGGCAGAGGCCACCGGCGTGGGAGCCGCAGCCGGGGAGGCCACCTGCGCCAGCGTCATCCAGGGGGAAGACACCACCGGGGGGAGGCCGCCGCCACCGCCGGTGGAAGCCGCAGACGCCGCCGGCGACCGGATCTCGGGGGAGGGGCGGACGAGGCCATGGGGTCGGAAAAAACAGCCCCGCCGCCACCATCCCAGGGCCAGGCGAGGCTTCGCCGGCCGGCCCTCCGGCGGCGGCGACGCGGAGGTGGGCGAGAAGTGGGGGGCCGGCCGGTGGCGGCAGGGATTCCCCCGTGTCGCCCGGTCGGGCGACTCGAGGGTCGGGAGGGAGCTGCTTGTGGATCCAAAAAGTTGTATATCCCAAGCTTCAAGGTGGAATATTCTTTCGGTGACATTATTAGGAACTGCTTACTGGTGGGGTAACATTAGTGGCGGGCACGCGTGACACCCGCCACTGCCACTGGTAATCTGGCCATTTACGAGTGATGGCTTCACTTTGCGCAGGTCACTTGTAAAATTGCCCCATATTAGCCGTGGATCAAAATCGCGCATGTCACTAGTGCACGAGTTATCAGTAAAGTGACGGGAAAGAAATAAGAGACCTGATACGCAACCTTGCGTATTCACAAAAAAAAAAAAAAAAAAAAAAGAGACCAGCATTAGTATTTTGGTCCAAACTAGTAGTGGGTCACAAATATCTGTGGGGGGCATATATGTTTGCCCGCCACATCTCAAGTACTAGTGGAAGTCGTGAATTGGTGCCACTAGGGTCCGACTTACCCATGGGTGGCAAATACCAACGGTTGTCTCTTTTGGCTGCCCCGCCATTGGTATTCTTTGTAATGCTATTTTTTAGAGTTTTAGGTATGGTCCAGAAAAAATTCTACACTGGTTAGATCATTAGAAGTTCCATGTAAAAGTTTTGTAGTATTTAATGAAGGTTAATTTTTTTGAAATAAAAAAAGTGTAAATCAGTTCTGAAAAATATAAAACTTGGCATACTGTCATGATATGACCTATGGAGGTTGTGGTAAAAATTTGAGAGAGTTGCAGGAAAGCTGTCATGGAGGTCCTTAGAAACTGAATCATCTCTCATGAAGAATCAAACCTGAAAATCCATTTAATGCCTTATAAATTACAAATGTACTCGGAGTAATGCCAAATTTTAACAAGAATGATATTATGGTGTATGCTGAATGTAGAAAAAGTTTTAAGGTCAAATTATGAAGAAACGATGAGTTCGCCTTCAAATATTTTCTTGCCATTGTCCTATTATTCCTGGTACCACACTATTTCTACTCTGCCACTATCACTACTACATATCATAACACTCCCGGCCCCTCACCACTTACTAGCCACTGAACACGCGTCACTGATGAGGGTAGTCCCCGATCGGCTAGTGGGGACGCGTTAGTGATGAGTGTCTACGGGCTATCCTGGAAACTCATCACTGACTGGCCATTTTAAGGCCAGTCAAAGATTGATGGGTTATATATGTCCCTAACTTATCACATACTGGGTGTTAAGTAGTAGCTCGACTCTGATATTTTTTTATCAGTAACTAGTTTTTAGTGGATAGTCAATCATGTGTGTTCTTTATTGCGTACCACTACGGACTTAGAGGCGTTCCAAATTCCTCGGATCACCGCTTCGGCTCCTCTCCCTCGACAAAGTGGCTCACCGGCTCGTGCGATGCCGATTCACCTCCCTGTCTTTATAAATTCCCATCATCACCCTCCACAAACCCGAGCTCTTGCCCACCGCCACCCATCTTCTCCAAATTGTGCTAGAATCAGGCCCAAATTCACCATGGTGACGGTCCTCATGATCCACCATTTCGCCTACTTGTTCCATCACCTCTCAATCATTGTCATGCTAATGATTCCTTGAGCTCGGACAATGAGGAGGTTTGGGAGTTGAGCTCCTTGGGGAGAAGGAGGAGGCAGAGGGCAGGGTGGAGCATCAGCGGGACCATCGCGGGTCCTGCCCCCCCCCCCCCCCCAAAAAAAGAATTTGATGCAAAGAGAAGCTAATCCTACTGCTAAACTCACTTCTAAGTAGTCATTCTATCTAATCTTCCTAGCCCTTTTTGGCGCGTGCTACTGTTTAGCCGCCCCTTAGATTCTATTCACTATCTGCCACTGGTAGAGGGGGAGCAGCCCCACGCCGGCATGACGTCAAGGTAGTGCCCCTCCGACCGTTAGAGAAGGAGGAGCACCTCGCCACCAGGCGCAACTTGCCGCCGAGAATGCCCATGTTGCGGCTATCCCCACCCTACTCGCCGACCCGCATGTGGTGGAGGTAAACCTCACCATTGAAGCGCAACTCTCCGTCGAGTGACTCCGATTGTTCCAAACCTCGGTGATAGTGATGACAACGAAGAAGAGCCGGTGAGGAAGCCCAGGGGCACCCATGGTGAGACATCTAGCTCCGGAACCGTGTTGATTGAAAGTTTTTGTTAGTTATAGAATTCTAGTACTTCTTCGACTCGAATACCAACAGGAAGAAAAAAGTATGACTAAGTGATTTTAAAGTAGTGGCATGTCCCGAATGTGCCTGATAGATTCCATTTTTTCATGAGAATAAAGATAGTCAATTTGACTGGATTTAAGACTTCATTATGTTTTCTGATACAGAACAAGGTATACTTATTCTCTTTAATAAAATGTTGTCTCGTACAGAATATTATATGATTTCACCATTTGTTTCATCAGACGGAAGGCTGGTCGTGCACAGCATCTCCTCCGATTAGGATGATTAGCTTGTTGAAGGCGTTATCATTTTGTTGTGCTACCGGTCTTCACTGGCTTGTCTCGGCAACGGATGAAATTCCTTGTCTAGATCATCTGTTGCCGGACGTGCGATGGCGTGATGACGTTTATTCCTTCTTGAAGGCATTGTTACGGAAGAAGTCCACTTAGTCAAATTATTAAGAGAAAAGTCCACATTTCAACCCTCAACTAACCACGGTGTTTGATTTTCAACCCTCAACTTTAAAACCGGTCGAATTTCAACCCTGAACTTGTCACACTGTCCATTTTACCCCCCTTGGCTCGGTTTGAGGCTAGTCAAGTGGTTTTGATCCGGTCAAAGCTGACTGGGCAGCCCAGTCAGCATGCCACATGTAAATCTGTAAAATGGATGATTCTCTCAATCTGTAAATCCATTTAAGTTGAAAATTTCCCAGCTATCTAAACATCATATGAGTGTTGTTGTGTAAAAATTTCAGAATTTTCTGGGCACTTTTTTTTTTGTTCAAAATTTTGACCGAATAGTGGCTGAATTTGAAAAATTGATGGTTCTCTCAATCTGTAAATCCATTTAAGTTGAAAATTTCCCAGCTATCTAAACATCATATGAGTGTTGTTGTGTAAAAATTTCAGAATTTTCTGGGCACTTTTTTTCGGTTCAAAAATTTGACCGAATAGTGGCTGAATTTGAAAATTTGGGCAGCATTTTGATAGCATTTGGGCAGCATTTTGGTACCATTTGGTAGCATTTGGTCATCATATGGAAAAAATGATTGCAAACACACAAAGAAGTGATCTGAAACAAAATATATAGATGTCTCAAACAGAACACATAGATGTCTCACACACAATACATAGATGAGGTCTCACACACAACACATAGATGTCTCACACAATACATAATTCATTTCTGGCAAGCAGCGATGTTGCTAGCTGATTCATGATTGAAATCCAAGCAGCCTTCGAAACCCCGCATACTTCTTTGTGTGCTTTACAACTCTGCTGCTAGCTCTAGCGCTAGAATTGCCGGTAGATACATTAACATTGACATTGGAGCTTCTTTGCACACTAATTGTATTTCCGGAGAAATTGTTGGACCTGCTGCTGCTTCCAGTTGGCGCCCTTCTCTTTGGGTTAGGTGCAGCCACTTCCTTAGTGGCCTTCCTTTTGCTCTGCCTAGTGCTGCTCTGGCGTGAAGGCTACAAGAAACATGACAAATGTTAGTTATATATACATGATAGTGTAATCAGGTTTGTTCATACATATTTCCTGGGTAGTGTACCATATCTGGCCCTTGACTAGCACATGGTGGTTGGCTACTTGTTGCAGTTTGGCTTGCAGCAGGCTGTTTGGAAGCAGCTGATGGTGCTTTGCTTCTAGTAGGACCTTGGCCTTGCTCAGGAGGCTGCTGCATTGGTCTATTTGAACTCCCTGTGCCATTTCTTGCTTTGCATGATGTCCTGTTGTGCCCATGTAGCCTGCACATGCTGCATCTTATCTTTGTACCTCTCTTAGAAACCCTAGTGGCACACCTTGGCTTCTCTTGTTGCTCTCTAGTCCTTTGCTTTTTCTTCCTACCGGGCATCATAATCTCCCCTGGTGGATTAGGTCTTGGCCTCTCAGACACAGGCCATGCAGGTCTGCCTTCCACAGGTTGAAGGCAAAAAGCATAAGTTTTCTTGAATGCTTCTATGCTATAGCACTTGTCAATGTAATCATCTATGTTGTTGGTTTTGAAAAAAATGCATGATATAGCATGAGGGCATGGAAGACCAGATAGTTGCCAATATCTGCAACTACATGTCCACTCTTCTAGATTCACTTGGAACCTATGTTCTCTATGAGTCACCTCATATAAATCTTCACCATTCCAAGCAGCATGACAATAGGCAGAGGCATTTATGCTTTTCTTCAGTTTTCTAAGTACCGTGGGACAAATGGTGCCAGTCCACTTGTCCGACTCGGTTCTTTGATATTCTATCCTAGCCATTATCTTCACCCTAATGGCTTCAAACATGCTGATTGCTGGCAAACAGCGAGGCTCCACAATCCACTTATTAAAAGACTCGCAAATGTTGCTGTCTACCGAGTCACAATTAGAGCCCAACCTGAACCAAGCCCTGCTCCAATGGTGTGGGTCAGTTTTCATCACATACCTTGCCCCTTCAACAGTCTCTTGTGCCAACTTCGCTCTTGCAAGATTGAAAAGCATTGGAGAACTAGCTTTTGCACATGCCCAAAATAGCTTCTGCCATTCCTTCTCTCTATAGCTCTTCCTCCAGTTTGCATACAAGTGCCTTGCGCAATTCCTATGCTCTGCTCTTGGTAGCCAATTTTCAACAGCCTTGAGAATACCCTGCAAGAAACGACAACATGAGTCAGAACATACAACATACAACACAATGTAATATGATAAAATGTGATTAAAAGAGAATTACTTTCTGCTGATCAGAAATAATAACATAGTTCGATCCATCTCCAACTTTTAAGTCTGAGCACAACAGGCTAACAAACCAATCCCAGGTTTCATTGGTCTCTTTGTCTACAAGTGCCCACGCTATCGGATACATCTGATGGTTTGCATCTCTTCCAATTGCACTCAACACCTCTCCTCCTCTCCCCTTCAAGAAACATCCATCCAAACCTATGAATTTTCTGCATCCAGCCAGAAAACCTTTCTTACAAGCATCAAAACATATATAGAATTTGTCAAAGGTTGGAACTTCATTGTCAGGGTTTAGCTTCACTATGCAAGTAGAACCAGGATTGCTTCTAAGAAGCTCTAGCTGATAATCGAAGACATGGCTATATTCACCCAATTTTGACTCTTGAATCCTTTTTGAGACAATTGCCTTAGCTCTCTTGATCTTCGATATGTGTACATTAGCAAACATCTCCTCCTGCACCGTGGCCTTCAAATTTTGAACTGACCAGTCAGTGTTTGACTTGATCAAATTCTCAAACTTGTTGGCTATTCTGGTGCATGTCACCAACTTGTTGTCTCTCCTCTTTGGGCATGTGTGCTCATCAATGAAAGAAGTAATCTGCCAGCTTTCAAACTTGCTAGTCTTCCTCGCTAAACAAACCCATTTGCAAGTTGGCCAAGTGCACTTTGCTCTCACCCTGTCACCCTCATCCTTAATGAATTTTATTTCCTTCCTCTTCCTAAGACCATAGTCCACTATTGCCTCTTTGAACTGTTTCTTTCCACTAAACTTCATTCCCAAACTGAATTTCTTCACCTCAGCCTGACTCGAATACTTTGGGAACTCGGACTCATGAACAACAAGCTGACCATCACTATCTTCGTCATATGATTCATCATCTTCATCACTTGAGTCAGCTACTATCTTTTTTTTTGTCGAAGGTGCAATGGCCTTCTCTATAGCAGTGATGTCCTTGCCCTTGCTCTTGCTCTTGAAATCCTTGTACTTCTGCCTAATCTCCTCCACCTCATCATCGGATGTTGAGCAATCCGATAACACAAAGTCACTATCGGATGAAGAATCGGTACCATTGCCATCAACAACATCATTTTGATTTGATTCCTCTTTACCACCAGCAGGTACTTCATCATCCCCAAAACTTTGCTTTGAATTCTCATCACCGCCTGCGGGTACTTCATCATCCCTATAACTTTGTTGTTCTGGCTCATTACTACTGATGTCCTCAACATATATGTCCACTACGCCTCCATCTGTTTCATATGAGAGCATGTACTTCACAGAATTTTCATCAACTAATGCCATCAATCCATCAGACAATTGTTTTCCAGGATATAACCAATGCAGCATCATAATTACTCCTCGTCGAGCAACACTGTAATGCACTTTCAGATTTAGAATGAGAGTGCGTAAGGACAAACTGCGCCGCTCAACATGAGCAATTTCCTCGCTGCCTCCAACATATTCCAAATTTTGACCCTCACGCACAAATGCACCATTGAAATGGAATCGCACAACAAAGAAATCCAGAGCATCCATTCAATCTACAAGAGATGAAAAAACAAAATAAGAAATCATTACTAGGGTTTCAGCAACAGAGAGAGGGGGAAAATCACTATTAACAAGGGGTGCAAGGGCAGGACCAGCAGCAGCAGCGGCTAGCAGCTTGCCGGCGGTGGCAGCACCAACAACTCGCCCAAGCTAGCAGTAGCAGCTCGCCGGCGGCTAGGGTTAGCAGCAGCAACAAAAACCTAAGGGAAACAGAGGGAGGAAGGGAGGGAAGAGAGGGCAAACCTGCGGTGGAGGTGGAGGTGGTGACCGCGGGCGGCGGCGTCCCAGGCAGCGGTGGAGGTGGTGGCCCTGTGCGGCGGCGTCCCAGGCGGCGGTGGAGGTGATGGCCCCGGGCGGCGGCGTCCCAGGCGGCGGCGGCGGCGGCCCTTGCGTCCCAGGCGGCGGCGCGCCCGGTTACCGGTCGCCGGCGAAGAGGTGGTGGCCGCGGGCGGCGGCGTCCCAGGCGGCGGCAGGGTGGATTTGGGTCGGGGTGAGACTGAACAACAAGAGAGAGAGATGGGGATAAGATGCGATCCTGTGTGCGTGGCATGTTGACTGGGCTGCCCAGTCAGCTTTGACCGGGTCAAAACCACTTGACTAGCCTCAAACCGAGTCAAGGGGGGTAAAATGGACAGTTTGACAAGTTCAGGGTTGAAATTCGACCGGTTTTAGAGTTGAGGGTTGAAAATCAAACACCGTGGTTAGTTGAGGGTTGAAATGTGGACTTTTCTCAATTATTAATAATAAAAGTTAATGTGTGCATCACAATGAAGAAATACGCTGGGTGTTCAACCTCCTTTAAAATAAGGTGTATTGGCCGGATGTGTATATACGAGACATATATCCGTACTCCCACAAGTTATACAAACGAACACAGTAAATAATAAATTGTGCTGATACATTCTTGACTTTACAATCTCTGATAAATAAGAGTGCAACAAACCCTTAACCATACTAGGATCAAATGTTGTCCCATATACCATCCACACATTTTAACTAGCACATGATCAGGTGGTCCCTAAGGAGCAGAGCAAGTGCTTTGTTTGTTTTTTTTTTGACGGGAGAGCAGAGCAAGAGCTTTGCTATGAGCGGTTGACGGGAGGTCCACCACCAAACGGATTGTCTGCAACCACAAGCATCCAGCAAATCGACTGTTATAACACTTGTACAGTAGAACAAATAACACAAGAATTCTTTTGTAGTTGATTCTTGCAAGGTGTCGACCACAGTCGAACCGCTTGAGTAACAATTAATATAACACTATAATGGACAAATAACACAAGAGAAGTGACATATAGTTCGTATTTGTCTCCTGAAGCAAATTCGATGTGAACTGAGTAAGAAAAGCAAAATTATATGTACTCACGGCTACCAAAAGTAGGGCCACTGCCTTGAAGGTTGCTTTGAGCAGCAGCAGCACCACTGCCACTGGAAGCCCCAGGGGAGGGCATGCCTTGAGCGTGGCCGACAACACTGGAATGGCCAGGGTCAGGTGTGCTTTGAGCAGCAGGAGACGCCAAGAGCGGAGAGGCAACTGGTGGTGTCGTCGCCATTGTCGTTGATCTCCAAGGTCGCTCTTTCTCTGCTTCAGGAGTAGTTAGCTTGAGAAGGCACGAGAACTCCAACACCTAATGTGTGGATATATAATGTGCATCATCCAATGGCGGGTGGAATGAGCCGCGTGATTCATTGAGCGGTTAAAAGTCAGAAACTTATCGCAATCCCAGTGGTTAGATGGCGCAATCTCATCCCGGTACTTTACTGGATTATCAGTATCACAGTATGTCATGTGTGTGACAAAACTGAGCTAGCTTGTATGGACTAATGCTCGTGCTAAATGATAAACAGAAGAAAAGAGTTGACCACAGCTTGGTTGGAACAAAAGATTTCTTGTAAAATTAAGATTCATGTGTTCTAACCTTCTGAGAAGGTGAGAAGCTTTCCACACGTACTTCTTCAAAGATAAGCTCTGCCTAGGATTTTTCACCGAACCTTTTTTTTTTTTTAACTTCATATCGGCTTTCCGCGCATCCGCGTAGTCCAGTTCCTGAGTTCGACTACTCCGTTTCCGGTGTCTTGCGAATGATTCTGGGGGCGTATAAAATGATTCGTGTCTCATGATTTGACAAACGCATACCATGGAAACTACTTTAGTGATTCAAGCTGGGAGTTCCTAACCTGTCAAATCAATTATATAAATATATAATCATGTATCCAAAAGCAACAGGTAGAGAAATTCAGAGAGAGTATCAGACAATGTCTCAACCAACTTACCAACTTCTTCCATTTGGAGTGTTGACTCAGAAGTTCAACACCCCCCCACCCATACCCATTCACAAAGCGAGGTCTTGCTCAGAAATCCATACTAGTAATCAAGCTAAAACACTCGCATAAAACAATTTCCATCTAGCTAGCTTCCCAGGATGCTCTTATTTTTCCATCGACCCTCTTGTCGGTCTTCCCCAATACACACGCCACTACAGGAAAATCAAAAGTTACCGTGTATCTAGATGTAAGCCGAGTGTAAATTCGTGGGTACCCGGCTTATAAGCCGATACGCCAAGTATAAAAAGGCGAAAACACGGCGCAACAAAGATGACCTCGGCTTGTAAGGCCATAAGCCGAGCATGACAGAAATTATGCTCGGCATATAGGAAACGCTCGACCTATACCATAAAAAGAGCATGACTTACATACCCACCCTGATAAAGGTTCGTGCCACATGGCCATCATGGAGGTGGTTGACAGCTCAGGGACGGTGTTGCCGATAAGCCAAGTGTATTGTAAGGCCTCGGGATGGCAATGGGGCTCCGAAACCCGCGTCCGTGGGTTTTTACCCTATTAAGGGAGGGGGTGAGCGTTTTCTATCCCCACGAGGCTGCTGCTGGGTAGAATATAAAACCCGGCTCGTTTAGCGGGTTCAAAACCGTTCCAGCAGTACCCAAACCCGGAACCCGCCATACCAGTGAAACTAGTAATGTATGGGCCTTGGAATAGACATGAACTGGCCAAAACCTAGCATCCCGCTTATCTGCCCACGTTTTTCAGTTCATCCCGCGCCTCCAGCTGCCACTTCCACATGACCAGCCTAGGCGTCCAGCGCCCCAGCCCCAAATCCACACCCCCTCGCTCCCGCACCGCACATAACCCTAGTGCTTCTCCTCCCGCCGCCACCACCCGACCTGTGGTCCATCTCGTAGCTGCTCCCTCTAGGCCTCCTGTCGTCCACCTTCTACACCGGCGTCGTTCCCTCCGCCGAGCGGCCTCGGTTCGTGCCTCTCCCCTAGGATCCGAACGGGTGGCAAACTAACCAAGTCACCATGGTGGCATCCTCACGTCCCAAGTCAGGAGAAAGGGTGCCGCCGCCGCTGGCTGCAGTAGCCCGTCGTCCTCCTTTCTATACGTGGTGGAGGCAGAGCTGGTCGTGGTCTTCGTGGAAGAGGAGGCCGAGGGCATTCCAATTCTATCCCCAAGCCTCCATCCAACTCCAACATCCGCAAGAAGTCAAAGACTAGGTGAGAAGCCCAGTCTTGCACGATCTGAGATGTTGAATCTAAGTTTGTATGCATATTGACAACACTGGTGTCTAGTATGGAATTTTGTATAGAATTTTCTGTAAATGGATCTTGACCGCTCGCAGGGACGGGTTCCGCACGGGTACAGAAAACCAGACGGGTTTAGGGGATGGTAAAAATATAGGCCCCATGCACAAGGATGGTGACGGGGACTCAGGCTGGACGGAGCGAGCGGGCTTTTCGGCCCGCTCATGGCCCGTTGTAGACCGGACCGATCGGTCCTGGCCCGCTGAAGAAATTGGCCAGTCCGGTCCTTAAATTTCAGCCCGAAATTTGCTCGGTCCGGTCCGGTCTTTAACCGGTCCGACCGAGCGGACCGAAGCTGCAGATCGTTCGGCGACGTCGCAGCCGCCGGCGACGCACTGGCCATGCCCCGCCCCGTCGTTGTTCATCAGATAAGTGTAATTCCGTCGATTGAAGAGATAGGGGCAAGATGTAGAAGACTCTGGTCACGCGCGGAAGTTTCTTTCCTATTATTCAGTCCAACAGAAAAGAGAAAGGACAAGAGAAACGGGATTAGATCCGATAATCACGGCACCATCCCACGACTAACTCCACGCTGCCGCTTCCCTTTATTCCACAATGTTGTTTCCTTTTATTCAATCAAACAGAAAACACAAGGAAACTCCTATTCCCACGTAAGAGGCTTACCAAATCTGTATCTGCAATCACGGTTCAGTTTCGTCAGAATCTTCAGTATTTTCAGTTTCGTCAGTATTTTCAGAATCTTCAGTATTTTCAGCAGCGTAATCTTAGCGTAAAAGGATGGAGTTTCTCTGCCGTTTCCCTTTCCATTCATTCAGCGTAGAAGGAACAGAAAGAACGAGAAAGACGGGATCGATCTGATACGGCCGTTTCCCTTTCCTTTCATTCAGCGTAAAACGTTTTCCGGCTTCTGCGTCCACTACGCCCACGACTAGGAGTCAGCTCCACGTTAGGTCTGATCCACTAATCACGGAGGACTAGCACACACAAATTTGTGGGCTCATGCACGTGCTACCTTATTTGCATGCGGCTAAGAAAATGCTAAGAAAAAACAACAAAGACGTTCACAAGATATGCTAACAAGATCTGGCACCGGACACATAGCCCTCGGCTTTCTCCCGGAGGACCCCAGCGCGCGTGCGTTGCTGCTAGTGCACCAGCACTTCACCGGCCACACAGTGGAGGATCCCGACGCGCGCGTTGCTGCTGCCGCCGGTGTGCTGTTCGTGGCCGCGACGGCTCGCTCCTGTGCCTTCCGGCGTCCATGGTCGCCGTGTGCAGAAGCTCACGACCACCACATCCACATCCTGACGCCCCCGCCATGGTCACCACATCCGTCTCTTGCTGTCGTTGCCGACGCCGTGGTCACCGCGACCTCTCCATGGCCGGTCCTCCCGGTCCTGTCGGTCCGGCTCGGGCTTCGTCGCCGCCGGTCCGATCCCTGAAAACAGGACCGCGAGGCTGGTCGGTCCGGTCCGGCTCGGTCCGCCGCCGGCCGGTCCAACTGGCGGCTCGGTCAAGGCCCGGACTGTGTCCACCCTGAACGGGGACGGGCTTACAGTTTCCTCACAGGGACGGGAATGGCCATGCAAAACCTAGTGGGTTTCATCCCTGCTGCCATCTTGAGTAAGGCCCCATATGCGGTGCTATTCTAAACATAAACTATAGGATCCATTTCCGGAATAGAAACACATATGTCGGGGATGGACCCTGGGCAGGCAACGGAACCCGGATCCTCTTTAAAACACAATGGGGTTGGCACCGCCCCTCAATACCGGCACGCGCTTGGCCGGGTCACTCGACCCCGCCAAGCCCCGTAAGCCGGCCAGACTAGCCGACCCGGCAAGACACGTCGACTCGGCCTCAACAACTAGCGCAAGACAGCCGAACCCGGCACGGCCAAAGCCTCTTCCACAAGCCAGCGCCACCCATGGCGTGCTACGCAATCCAGCCGCGGGTCAACTCCCGTCCCATCCAGGCCGTATGATGGGGACGAGACTTCAATCAACGATGACCAAGGCAACAGTGCCCTGCCCATGCCTCTGGTCAGCAGGAACGTGGCAACAGTGCCCCTCACCTACCCGCTGACCAGGGCCGGCGTGGCTACAGTGCCCCCGCCCTCACCGCTGACGACAGCAAGCGGCAACCTGACGAAGAGCACTGTACGCGACTCGACTCGGCCACGCCCTGACGATCGACAAGACGGCGCACAGTCCCCCTAGGCTTGCGGGGCCCGCACCTAGGGGAACCCGGCGAACCACAAGCCCTCAGCGGGACCCAGCCCGGGTCCCCGGTCACCGACAATACGGACCCACCGACTTGTAACATTACCATTGTACCCCGGAGGGTTGGACTATAAAACCCCCCGGGAGCCCACGATCAATCGGGGGGAGAGCGAGAGGGAAAGCAGAAAAGACATACGAGAGAAAAGCAAGTAAGCATAGGACTAGCCACAAAACAGCAACACCGGAGAGAAGGAGCAACCCAAGCCTTGGCCAGCTTCCTTCCTCCTCCATACAGCTCCAGGAGCAACATTGTACTATCGATCATCCAACTACACTCGGCAGGACTAGGGGTATTATCTCTCCGGAGAGCCCCGAACCTGGGTATGTCCGGCGTCCCGCGCCCGCTCATGCCAACCTCGCCTCTGGAGTCCACCAGCGCCCTCGAGCCTCCTCCTCTCTTTAGCCATCCCTTGGCATCTGCCGTGCGCCCACCACAACAACATACAAAGCCGTCATAAGCATATGACTTCATATCATCCACGCACTATCATATGCCACAGATTTTACAAATCGAATATCACAACAATTCCACTACCAAAGAGATATCTCAAATATATATTCACACACACACACACACACACACACACACACACACACACACACACACACACATGAATAGGGCATACAAGTGCGAAGATCCAAAATTATTACACAGAGAGACCACATGGTCCAACATACATCATCACAGCGGAAGACTGAAAGACAAGATCAAACGATGTCTAAGAGCTGGGAAAACATATCAAAACTAGACACAACTGCTTCTGATGAAGTCATGACTCACCTACTATTGGATAGTAATGGACATGGTACAATTCCAGGCTCCTTACATACCATCCTTACTCTTACTTGTGTAGCTGAACAAGCGATTTACTCTCCTTCCCACCAAAAAAATGTGTCATTATTTTCTTAACTCCTCGAGTACTCGTAGGAATTGGAAGCATTGGGAAGCACTCAACAACAGATTGACAAGTAGCAATAGAGACGTTGTAGAACCCATGGGATTTCATCAAGTACATTTGCCAGGTCATGTTACATGAGGGTGGTTGTACGAGAGTGCTCTGCGGATCTCCTTGAATAAGTTAGGGATATTGTTGCTCCTACCTCTGTTTTCAAATAAGTTAGGGATATGGTTGCTCCTATGTCTATATTTTCAGCGGCAACGGATTTTCTTGTGATGGCATGCATTGTTTATTTTTTTTACGAGATAGTGAAAACATGTGTGGTCCTCTATTGTTCAACGGTGATGATTAGGAAATCGGATCTATGTTGTCTCCCTAGCTAGCGGCTTCCAAAGATTCTTAATTCTGTGCAGGTAGAGGTGATACAATTCAGCTCTCGATAGATATCTGGTCTAAGTAGACTATGTGAGCAACATTTCCCCCGGCACTCCTTTGCAAGAGATAAACCAATCATTATCGAAGTAGCCAAGGAACATGGTCACTGAATGTCTAGTAGAATTTAGCGAGTCATATACACATTGCCACCGTCACCGCCTCCAATGACAACAGCGCCATTCTCCATTGTCTTGGGATGGAGCAAAAACCTAGCTAGTAGGCACAACTAAGAGAACCGACACTTGCTCCAGGCACAGGTGAAGAGAATTTAATACTTCATGGAAAATATTTAACACGGAAATCGCAAGGGCAGAACAAAGGCAACACAGCTTGCATAATCCAAAAGATCAAATACGACGCAGACCAACACTTTACTACAATAACTACGACATGAACAACAACTTGAGAATATTACCTCCCATCTATGACAGTACAGGGTAGCATAAAAACGCTCAAAAATAAATGTACCTACATCGACGAATAAAGTGCTAACCGTCATCTGCTCTGTTTCAGTTGACACTGTCAAAAATAAATGTACCTTCTCATCATTTGTGGTCCACACCGCAAAAGAACTTCAAGTTACACCCTTCATATAAACAAAATGATGTCAACTGATGTTGCGTTATACCCGCCCTTCCGTCTAGATACAGTAACGACCACCGTAAACTCTCTTTCACCACATCAGACCTCTAGAAAATATAAGAGTGTTTTTGACACTAGTATGGGATGGAGTGAGTACATGTTTGGTTAGCCAAGAAGGTTGGACAAAGAACAGCATACAGAAGTCCGAATTCCTTTCATCAGTATGATATTCAGTGCTACCAGTGGAAAGCGGTTAGTTCCGCAGTAAGATTCTACCAAGGAAGAAAATATGCAAGCCAATGATACAGTAGTCATTGGCAGTTACTCAAAATTCAAGAGAACCAGACCAATTCAATCAAAGAAAAAGTGAAAAACTTCGCGTACAATTGATAAATACTACCAATCCTTCATTCCATCCTAGGGCATTTCTTTCAATTAAATCATATCCTGAACTCCAACACCATTTACAACTATAAAAAATGTGACATGACTGCCGAATCATCACTTTTGCCACCTCAACCACTACAAGAGAGTATACTAACATGTCAGGCACTGAGACATGGGAAGAAAAATAAAACAATCTCATCCACCCAACACTTCACTGCCACCTTTCCATCCATGCCAGCGACGATGATGCGTCCTTCCACATCCCAACATAGCCGGACAATACAACTTTGAGTTGGGGTCAGGGGGTACATTTCTCTGATTCTAGTTCTTCAAGGCGCAAGTTAAATGGCATTAGAGTTGTAGTGAAAGCTAAACTGAGAAAAGCGTTCAGCTATCAAAAGTAGACGTTCTCCTGTCAATGTTTTAGTGGAGGCAGTGACATTCGACATTGATGCCTGAGGCAATGTGGAGCACTTTTCATATACAGTAATCACTCTGAACATCACCGAGGAATTCCATCCACTATTTAAGATGTGACTTTTCCAACAAAATTGACCAATTTGAACTTGACATTCCTAACTGAATAGATCGAGGGAAGTGGTTATTTTATTGGAGAAAATACAGGGAAAAAGACAAGATATACCAGCTGCGCTGCTTTCGTCCAGGTACATCCCATGAAGATGGTAGGCGATGTATGTGCTGATGTAGATCAGATCCTAAAGTAGGGCCCCCTTTTTGCCCTCCGGCATCATTGCACCATGGTCTGGGTGCGTGGAGATGTGAAAGTGTCATCGAAGACTTGTGGTAGGTAGCGTGGATCGGGCGCTGAGGCAGATTAGTTTGCCGTGTTGGTCGGGTGTGGTGCGCTCGATTTTAACATTGATCTTCAGAACGTATCTCTGCACTAATCTGTTGTGGGTTTATTCACAAGGATTTGAGTCATCCGATTTATTTGGTATCTAAAGAAAAACTAGTCTACTATAATTAGGTGCCGTGCCTCCAGATAGAGGAGATTAATCTTCCTAGGGCAGCATGTTGTGGAAGTGGTGGAGAACCTAATATCCCCGTCATCGGAATAATCATTCTGATACCATGTGGAAAGATTAGGAAGCCAAGATGTTTTTCTTGTGGATTGATCTGACACCCTCGTGGGGGTATATATAGATGTACAATGGTATGTTTGTTGAAACTATTATATCACTTTATCTCGAACTCAAACGTATTTGTATCTCTCTTTATCTCTAACTCAAATGTACTTGTATCTCTAGAGCACCTCACCCTCCCTCTCTGGTGTAGCCGTTGTGGCCCGACATCAATGGGACTGGAGCACCTGCGTGGGAGATACAATTCAAGGGAAGGGACTTGATTTAATTCAACTAATTTCAGCAGGTTTAATTCATAGGGGTATTTTAGCCACCAGATTTATCGTGTAATCTGAAAAATTGTGTAAAGCTTTTTCAAAAGAGCAAATGATAGTGTCAGGCCGACTGCAATGAAAACGAGCGCAAATTATCAGTGTTCCGGGAAAGGTGGGCAAAAGATCAGTTTCTCATTTGTATGTCTCCCATGAACTTTGCCCCTTATTTTTCTTTTCTTTTTTAATATATATTGGGCTCGTTGATTTGGCAGTTCCTACCTACTATAGATGTTAGAATTGTCTCATCAATCACATGTCTACCTTTCATTGATGAGTCGGCAACATCATACCTCAACCACTCTGTTGATATGGAACAATATATATCTTCGTAGAACTCTCATCTCCCCATCAGTTTGTCTTCCTCTACCATCTGCTCTCGCATGCAAGTAGACATCTAGTTAGAAAATAAAATCTGGGATATCTCTTGTATGGAAATCTCCTATGGTCGTTTGTTGTACAATCTGTTACGACACGTGGTATCTCGGAATGAGAGGTATCAAGAATATATATATCACAGGTTTGTCTTCTTGCGCAAAATCAAGAAAACTAGTGTGAAGAGACCATGATGTGGTACTCGCAAGGGTGCTGAGATGCTTAATCTAAATAGAAACTTAATGGAGAAGAATTGTATACACTGCTCATTATGTCAGATTACGAGCCATCATCTGCTTTAATTATCTCGTGTGATGAAAAGGAACAGACGAGTGCACGGTGTTAGCTAGGCTTTAATGTACACATCAACTAGATTTGCTTGTCATGTCAAACCCATCAAAGAAAGTCCAGCTGAAGTTCTACGCATTTGCATTTTTTAGCTCTGTGCATATGCATATGTTGTGAGCAAAAGAAAACATCATCTGTCGATCAAATATCCTGGCGTATTTCCTCCATTGGAGATGACAGGCAGCGTCTGTTTGTCAGTAAATTGATTTGATATAGATTACTTGACTTTGGCAAACTCATCATGCATGATGTAAAAACGTTGCAAAAAAAAATTGAGTTCCTCACCTTAAATCAGCATCTGCGTCACATCACATCTGAACCAAACTGTGATAGGTTTGAAGCGTGATAGCCCAAGTGTTCTCATCTCGAATCCGACCAATTAAGGTCCTGTTTGTTTGGGCTTATACTTCTGCTTTTGCAGCTTTTCCACTTTGGTTGAAAAGCCAAAAAAGCTCCTACATAGGGGCTTTTGGCTTTGGCTTTTGGCTTATGAATCAATATTGTTATATGATGGTATAAGCCAAAAGCCCCTATTTATGAGCTTTTTTTGTTTTTTAAGTCAAAGTGGAAAAGCTGCAAAAGCTCAAGTATAAGCCCAAACAAACAGGGCCTGAGTCATATGTGACATATTCAAATTTTATACATCACCGAGATAGAGCATATACAACCACGATGCACAAATCTGACCCCTCAAATGTCTGTGGACTCCCCCGGTTAGTGTCTAGGCGTGTCCACTTTGACGCCACTTTCTTTGCAAAACAACCAGACCCCTCATATTGTCCGGTCACATGAATGTGATTGCTATAAACGAAGAGAGAGAGAAAGAGAGATAGAGAGAGAGAGACAGAGAATAAAAAATAAAGAATGAGAAAAGGTAGTCTTCGGTGGGCCTTATCCTACATGGCGGACTGCCCAAACACACCCAGACATCCCCGTATATTGGTTTTATATGAGGATTTGTGGACAGCTCGGACACTCCCATAAAAAACAAGGAGTCCAATTGGGTGATTTTTTCTCTCATTTTCGGACAGTAACTGGACTGTCCGCCCAGACGTTTTAGGAGGGTATGAGGACAGGAGGTTGACATGAGCTAGACCCCTACCAATGGCTCACCTCAACGATTTTTAGCACGTAGGATAACGTAAATGCTCTAGTGGTAGCAACTAATTCCTTTTCTTTAGAACAAGCAATTAATTACTACTTTCATATTAAGTGTCACTCAAAAGAATATATCTAGATGTAGATACATTCGTTTGAGCGACACTTAATATGGGACGGAGGGGTACTTCATTAGGCCAAATACTATATGGCGTCGGTTGCAGTTCATTCTGCAAATTGGAGCACACGCACCCCCCCCCCCCCCCAGCCCTGGGCCGGCCCACTTACATTTTAGGGAACTGCAGTGACCACTAGGCAATCTTGACGCTTTGCATGCCTACTTCTTTTTCTACATTTCTACGTATAGGAAATGCCTCTTCTGTTTTCTTTTTTTCCCTGTTTCTTTTTTCTTTAATCAAATGCGTAAACTTTTTCAAAATCAATGATTTTTTAAAAAAATTGATGATTTTTTTCAAAATCAATAAAAAATCAGTTTTGGTGAGTTTTTTTTTCAGATTTGATGAACTTCTTCAAATTTGATGAACTTTTTTTCAAATTGGATAAATAAAATTCAAATTCAATGAACTTTTTTCAAAACCGATGAACTTCTTTTCAAATTTGCGAACTTTTTTGAAGTTTGTGAACATTTTATTTTCAAATCCATGGACATCTTTGAATTCACTTTTTTATGTTTTTCTATTTTTTCTGTTCTTTTCAAAACGCAACGTCTTCTTAGGCTGGCCCACAAACTGCCCTATAGGAGGTCCCTTCATTAGCCCATCCGTGAATAAGTCACAGTACTTGATGTAGTGAATTAAAGAAGCCCAAAACTTTGTATGACTGATAGCATTGTTTTGGCCAGGCCAGTTCCTCTCTACAAGGAGAATATGTACTAAATAGGAGTTATGCAACCTAGGCCCCCTTCCTCCACCGCCCTCGATCGATTCACTTTGGGCCGGCCTTTAAAAAGTAAAAGTATTCAAGTGAAGTTCGGTCGCTGGTTTTGGGAAGCTTTCAGACGCTTCCAAGCCGGTTTTTGGAAACTTTTGGAAGCTTCCAACCAATTGTTTTTTCAATTTTTTGTTTATTTTGACTGATTTTGTTGAGTTTTCTTTCCTAATTTTTTAAATATGTGAACTTTTTCAAATATTTTTTTCTCAAATCCATGACTTTTATTGGATTTTTGTGAACATTTTTCCTTTGAATAGGTGAAGTTGTTGCAAATTTGTGAACATTTTCCCTCAAATACGTGAACTTTTTTCATATCAAAAAAAATTAATACGTGAATATATTTTCTAAAAATCGATGAAACTTTTTAAAACTCGCGATTTTGTCAAGATCAATGAACTCTTTTCTCAGATTTAGGATGCACACATGCAACACTAGCACATGCACAAAAGTATCACGTCGTAAATAGGAAAGTCATTCAAGACCGAAACTAAGCCACAAAAGGAGGGAAAGAAGTTATAAAAACGATGAAAACAATTTGTTGACATACAACTGTGACCATTGGCATCAATCATCTCTTAACAACAAAAGGACTATGAGGAAGGTTCTCCAAAAGCGACGCCTTCAGGAAAAGAATGACATACAAGCGTCGTCGTCGCCCGATCCGACCATCAAAGGTTAGATCGTGGATTTTCACCTTGAAGATCAAGTCCGAGGAAACTCTGAGCAATGCCTTCATCGGTATAATGATGCAGAGAATGTCGTCATTGTCAGGTATAACCAAAGGGTCAGACCTAGGGCTTTCGCCTCGAACGTCGAGACAACCCAATCAAAGTGATCCTATGTTGTCTCTTCCACTTGCCATAATCCCAAAAATGTATATACATGCACGGTCGTGATGGCGGGCTGACAAGTCATGACGAAGTATTTGTCGGGGAGGAAGGACCCCGCACCACCAAAATCCCATGAGTCGCGCCAATCAGCATGAGGCCATGATGGAGAAGGTTGGCGTGGTGTATTGCAACGCCATGAAGGTCCCATGTTGTCTTAGCGCTGCCCCAAGCGTGATGTTGACGAAGGTGAAAATCTCTAGCATCTTTTTCGGCCTCACCTTGCTAATGATGAAACTAATCTAAGCGATGAGGAAAATACAAATAAGCTAATGGATGGCGCATGCATACTGACTGTGACGCACCTAGTGGGTGTGCCCGGTGTGCCAGAAGAAATTTGCGAAACGTTTTTTACCATATATGATTTTTTGGCCCAAATCGACATTAGCCCAGCCCATCTTCTCCTGAGCGAGCGAGCAGGGTAGGCTAGCTAGCAAAGGCACAGACGAAACCCGCAAAGCGACCTAATACAGCAATCCCCATCCCGCTCGGCTGGGGAACTCCTAGTTAGCGCCTTCAGCGCCGCACAAGCTAACCGGCGCCTGCAGCCGCGGTTGGATGGGCCGGCCCACAATGGCGCGGCGCGAAAAGAGGCGGCCGAAAAAACTGCTCTGGATCGGGATCGATCTCGCGCCCTCACGCTTCAAAAGAGCGAGGCTAACCACTTGACCAGCAAAGCTGAAGTGATTATTTAAAGCGTGAAGTTTTAAAGAATAGAAACATAGATGCACTATTAATTTCGCATTACACTGTAGCATTTAGATTTTTCGATTATTTAAAAACATGTGCACATATTACAAATGAAGTTCATGCGCATGCAAAATAGTTCGCGTATTCAAAAAATAGTTCACCAAATAAAAAAAGTTCATGTATTCAAAATAAAGTTCACAGATTCAAAAGAGATCATCGATTTTCAAAAAATGTCCATCGAACAATAAAATTAGTTCATCAATTTGAATAAAAAGGGTTCATCGATTTGAATAAAAAAAGTTCATCGAATTTGAAAAAAGTTCATCGAATTTCGAAAAAGTTCATCTAAATTGAAAAAAGTTCATGTATTCACAAACAAGTTCACAGATTCAAAAGAGTTCATCGATTTTAAAAGATGTTCATCGAACAATGAAAGTAGTTCATCGATTTGAATAAAAAAAAGTTCATTGAATTTGAAAAGAAGTTCATCAATTTGAAAAAAATTCATTGGGTTTGGAGAAAGTTCATCAATTTTCAAAAAAAGTTCATCAATGTAAAAAAAGTTCATCGATTTTGAGAAAAATTTCAAAAAAAAATGAAAAAGTTCATCAAATTTGAAAAATAAGTTCATCGATTTTGAAAAAGGTTCAAGAGTTTCAAAAAAAAGTTCATGGATTTTGAAAACAAGTTCATCTATTTGAAGAAAACAATTACGAATTTGGAAAAAGAGAGAAGAAAAGAACAGAGAAAAAAGAAAAAGAAAGAAAAATGGAACAAGGGAAGATATAAATGGACGAAAAACGTATTGGTTATCACAGTTAGTGAGGTAGTCGGGTTGGTCACCCCACGATCACTTATAACCAGCGACGCTGGGATTGAATCCTAGCTCATGTTGTGTTTTTGCAGCTTTCCATAGAGTTTAGAAAGCGGAAGAAAAAGATGGGCCGGCCCACGAGATCCTGCTGCAGGCGCCGGTTAGCAAAACAGTACAAACCGGCGCCTGCAGCGCTAAATAGGAATTGCCGCTCGGCTGTCGCTCAAGGCCAGTTTTTTTTGCTGGCTTTTTGGGCTTCCAGAATAAGCTGCCCCATACCCGCTTATTCTAGAAGCCCAACCAAAAATTCTAGAAGCTTAATAGTCAAGTCTTAACTACTAGGCTTCTAAAAAAATTGATTGGGATTCTAGAATAAGCTAGGTAGGGGGCAGCTTATTTCAGTTTATTCTAGAAACCAGCAAAAGAACAGGCCCTCGGTGACTACTGCCGCCACGGCCGCCCTCCGCTCCTTCCACCAGGACGAACCGCCGCTTTGCTCTCCTTCGAAGGAGCGTTGCCTGGTTGCCAGATCTCCTTCCACCATGAGCCGCCGGACGTCTTGAGCAAGGTGGCAAGCACATGCCAACCCGGAGTCCCGGACCATACGCCCACCGCGGAGCCGCCGGCCACCGCTTTGGATCCCGAAGGAGGCAAGGAGCTCTTGCTACCAGCAACCTCCCATCCCAAGTTCCCCCTAGCCACTGCCCAGTCCCACCTCTAAATCCCTGATCCGTCTCGAGTTCCCAACGCCCTCAATATTGTTGGGTGAATTCTTCTATCAGTGGAGTTTGGCATTGTTGCATACTCTAGTAGATAGTAGTCACTGCAATTTGGCCAAGAATTATATATATTGTAGACAATCTATTTGGCATTGTGTTGTCCAATAGTCATATCACCTATAGACTATAGTCAGTGCAATTTGGCCAAGAATCATATCTATTGTGGTCAGTGCAATTTGGTATTGTGTAGTCCAGTAGTAATCTCTACTATTAAAGGAAAATCGAACGTCGTGATGGTTCGACCTCCTTTGCACGTACGTGAGAAAAATCAGACCTCCTTCCCACCCTCTTCCCTCCCGCACGCTAAAGAAAAAACATCAAAAAAAACAACCCACGTACGCACGTCCCACCCCCACTTCCCTTCCCCAAATCCCTCGCTACAGATCCCATGCCTATGAGTCGTCGCCGCCGCCGACTTATTCTTGTCTACGGCGACCTCAAGCGGCAGCCAAGGAGGAGCTCGACGCGGGGAGGGCCGAGGACGAAGCGGCGCAGTGGCGACAACGACGGGCGACCTCAACTGGCAGTATACTGCAGCGAAAGGAAGAGCTAGACGTGGGGAGGGCGACGAGCAGGAGCGGCGCGGTGGCGACAACGATGGACGACGCCCCAGGTAGCACCATCTCCCTACCCTCGCTCCACCTCTTCTTCTCCCCGTAGCCTGTACTCCTCCACCCCCTTGTACTCCTCTCCCATTGTGCTTCCTCTCTCCCTGTCAAAGCTGCCCCGTCCAACTTTTAGTCCCATCAGATCTGCTCGGTGGGAAGGGCCTGCAACAGTTTAGCACATGAATTGGCATCTCCCACCAGATCCCAAGGTGACCAAACTTTGATTGCTGACGTTTTGGATATCCTCAGGCTAATGTATTCAAACTATCTGAGTGGTTGTACTCAGGTATCCTCAAAAAATTGTGAAGTTATCTTGACATGTCAATGTGTGAAGAAAAATAATGATTGGTCATCTAGGTCTTCAGTTCTAGCACGGTCTAATATTTCCAGCGGAGTAATCCCACATTGCACAGCCACCATCACTGAACAATGGACTTGCTAACCATTCTAATCTTCAAAATATAAGGCGAAGTTTGATAGCTTTATTTGGTATTGAGAAGAAACAGGGAAGTATAGAAAACGAAATTTTTTTCCACCCCACCCTTCAGAATATTTTTGCTGAGTAGCATGCACATCTCAATCATATGCATTCCCTCTTTGATTCATTTTTAAAACCCTGTGTGATGCATGGGAGAACCATGTAAAATTATCAACCATGCCAGTTGATAAAATCGGAAGGTGTTTCTTTGTGCTCACATTATCTAATTAGAATTTTATTTGCCAGCTCGATTGGATTATCATGATCTAAGTAGAGACGTCGTGGTGTCATCATGGTTGGAGGAGACAACTCATATGAACATGCCAAGGAGACCGATCATACTACTTTATGCAATGTGGTAATGTTTTTCCTTTATTGCTATTGTTGCACTATGTATTATAAATTCGTAATGTAAGAGAACTACATGGATGATACATCTCATTAAACACTTGAATACTTGATTATAGAATCATGGTACTAAGAATATATTGTTTACGCTGATTTCTGAACCAATTTCCACCATTTGTATTCCGATAACTACGATGCTTGGATTTCCACTTGGGACGAAGCGAACACTTATTCATCGGTATTCCAAATTATATCACTTGGCTGTAGTATCATGGTGCTAATTAGATAATCTCTTGACTGGTTTTTACTCTATGCCAATAGTTCAGCATCTTTTGTTTTCATAAGTCTTAAAAGGAATCATTAAAAATTGGCAGATGGCCAGTAAAGTGTCAAACCCAGAGGCCCTCTGCCATCTTGTGGGTAAAACTGCATTGTAAAACTAAAAAGTGAATCATATTAGCAATGTGCCCACCCTCAAATTGTTTCTTGTTATATTAATGTGCAGACTACCATATTGCAAATTTTCCGATCATGATATGATTATGAGAGATGATGCATGATTGCAGATGGCTACCAAATTGGAAAATTATTAACCTTCAGTAAATATAGATGTACTTCATGCGTGCAAGTTTGATGCATGATTGCAGGTGCATGCATGCTCAGTTTGTGCAAGGCAAGTGTGTGCGTATATCAAGAATGATTACTTTATTTTCAGATGGCACCTGCAATGCTCATACCAAGTGCGTGCATAAATTAGTATCATGTTGCGTGCACATTGAGCTTATAATCTTATCTGAATAATTTGTCATATTTCTCACACACACTTAACCCATCCATTTATCTCTCTTTCTCTATCTCACACACACTTAACCCATCCATTTATCTCTCTGCTAATTCTCCACTTGGGTACAAGTCGCTCGAGGTTGCTACTGCAGGAACATGGTTTGCCCATCAATCTCTTGGAGTGATTCGACCCTTGGAAACATAACCTGCTACTTCACTCGGCGCAAGGAACTGGGTAATAAGTTACAGTTTTCGTTTCCAATTCTGTTGCTGATTGATTAGGCATTACTCATCTATGTTATACTGATAGTTAAGGATTTGCTGCAATTACAGAACTAAGAACTTAGGTTTCAGAACTAATAGAACATTGATTATGCTAAAATTAAAATAAATCTTGATCTGCTTCAGATGCCCACAAACTGTTGAGAGTGATTGGTTCAAAGGTCAACACAAACATTGTCAAACCTTTTTTTACGAAGAAACCTTGATATTTAAACTGGTTCAGAAACTAGAATTCTGTAATACAATGTACTCATATATGACTTACATGCATCTATGAACCATATGTTCCTTCTAAGTGATTGTCAGTTTCTTCCTTTCTTGATTAATGTGTATATGATATGCAAAAGTAAACTGTTATATATCCCATATGTTCATTTTTATCAGGACCCATCAAGTTGTCCTATCCAAATTCAGAGGGTCGATTTAAAAAAATCAGAATAAGAACTCTGAAGACTTGAACAATCCTTTTCACAAACGGATTGAGATGAAATTGCGTGCTTTATCTGATAGGTTCTCTCATTTTAATTATTATCATTGTGTGTTGATTATATGAGGTGTTAGCTCTTCCTGGACCTCTCATCATTTCACCTGTAGCTAATGAAGCTTAGTGGAAAGCATCAATAAATAATTGTTGGCATATTTGATAATTTTAGATAGTTGCTGAGGCAGACATGCTGGTCCTCAGGTTAAAATACATTTTTTGTTGTATAGGTGGTATGACTATAACTGAACCATGTGTTCTTTTATATCATATAACTGAATCATGAGTTTGTTTCATATTTTAAACCTACATGAAAGGAAGTGTGCTTGTTGACGATGGTTATTGTTGCTGAATCCATATCCTGGTTCAGACTCATATTTTGTTATTCTTAGGTGGCGGACTTGTACGGCATCGCGACGGACAACTCGCGGTCCGTGTGCCGCGGCATGGCTTTGGCTCGTCAGGCAATATTGGTCCAATATGGGTCTTACCATCGCAGTGCTGCGAGGCCTATGTATTGTCTCGCCCTTTTCCACTGCTCAAACAGTCATCTACTGCAAAAGGTACAAAAAATAGGCTTCAGTTTGCTGTTACTCACAACTCACAAGCAGATGACAATCTTTCTTTCAGTGAATAGAGTAGCTTTTAATTCTCTTCCAGTATCCCTTGACAATTGACATGAGCGCAGCCTCAAGGATGCAAGATTATTTGTTCTTCCTTGTAGTCTGTGATGAGACGCATGCTACTTGTACATAGATGCTAATACATATCTTCTTTATACGTAAATACTCGCTCTACAGAGGGATTATGTGCAGACGAATAGCATGGGAGTAGAGGGGGCGGGGAGAAAGACGCCACTTTGTTTTGTTTTGTTTTATGCAAGGAGAGGTTGGTTATGGAGACACAATGACTTACGAGTAAAATAGTGTGAGAGAGAATTGCTATTTATCGCTGCGTGAATGGAAAACCACAACTTGCCATGTTTGATACACAATAATAAAACAAAATTTTAATCAATGTGTTAGTACATTATTTTTGTCACTCCGTGGCAACGCACGGGCATTCGACTAGTTTTTTTTAATGATTTGTTGCTTGCTTGCCTAGCTACCTCTATATAGTTGATCCATTTATGCTTCCTCAACTATTGTGTATTCATGCTTATTTTTGTTTTGTAATTGTGGAACTGAAGATGAAGAGGAATGGTGATATTAACTCATTTTTTTTCAGAATTGTGAGGCTAAAACAAGGGAGGTTGCAACCAAAGAGCAACCTAAACCTGAAGATACTAGAATACATTGTTCTGATTCCCCACCTCCTGTCCATTCTGATGCAGAGATTGAAGTTGATATTGAATATGAAGCAACACGGTTGCCATCACCCCAATATACACGTGCAACGTCATATAATATTCAAAGGCAACCACCTAATCCACGGGAAAGGATTCCTATTTCAGAGTACGTACGGTGTCGATGATCAAGATGTAGTTCGAAGACGATGCATTGCAAAGTCTGCAATTCAACCATCTGCACACAACTTCGAAGTCGAGAAAATCTACGGTAAAAATTGACACTTCAACTTTTGTTTGGTTTGAGAACTACAGATGGCTAGAATATAGTGTCAAATACGAGGCAGCATTTTGCTTTGTGTGTTATTTACTCAAAGGGAAATCGAATGGAGGGCCTAGGGTTGGTGCCTTTGTTAAAGGTGGTTTAAGGGTGTGTGGCAAGCTCGTATTCCCCTTAAGATAATAAGTTTTATGTGGTGAGCTATATGTGCTCGTCTTCCGGATAGCAACCAAATAATTAAAAGGCATGGTATTGCAATTGTGGTGTGTTCCTTTTGTGGGGAGAACGTGGATACGAGACATATTCTTTTCAATGTGTGTTTGCCAAAAAAATTGGAGTTGTGTTGATCATGGTTGAACGTCAACTTGAACCCGAATAGCTTGTCTGACCTTTTTGGTAATATTGTTGATCTCTCGGACCAAGTCCATCGCGTTTTTTTAGTTTGCTTTCATTGCTCAATCTGGGATCTTTAGATAGTAAGAAGTTTACCGTTGAGGATGTTTTTCCTGACAAACCTTCGGGTTGCTCATTTAAAATGATCGCCCTATTATAGAGCCAGAAGCCTCTCATTAAGGCCCGCGACATTGATGTTGTTGATTAGATGATCGCCAAGGTTCACGCCACCGCCATTTCATTTCTTTCATCTAAACCGATGCCGCCCGGACCTTGTCGTAACCAAGTTTTTGTTTGTGAAGTGTTTTACTCTTGTTTGCGCAATTTGCGCCAGCCTGCATGCCTCTCTGGACATATTTTATTTCATTGTTGTTTTCTATTGTTATAGTGGTTACTAAACTTACGCATATGTGGTTGTGGACTTGTTGTACATTGCTTTTATGGCTTTATTCATAAAGTCGGGACTCTGCCTTTTCTCTAAAAAATGCATACTTCTAAAATATTGATTGGTTGGTTCTTTAGATCAGTTGGAGGAAGATAATCTATGTATTTACTTGCAGATGTTGTATGAAATTTGGCAGGCTATAGATGTTGATACCCATGGAGAAGACATGAAGAACCTGAAGGAGGTGGCAAGATGCACTTTCTTCCTAGTCAAATTATTTTTGTTCCGAGCAAGTTCAAAGAAATCTTCTTGTTTTGACCTTTGTTTCTTAGCACGTTGGTCCATTCTAAATATACTAAACCTGGCCAATATTTTTTTTTACTTTTCTTATCATTCAAAATCGGACCAATAGGTGGGGGTGGGTGACACGTGCTTTAGTGGGGGATGTGGCCAGGTACACGTCCGGGTGCGCATAGCGATTGGTGCGGAAAAACATAATAAATTGAGGGCTCCATTCTCCATTGGTTGCATGTCCTGGTTTCTCTTCAGTTCCCGATTGGTTGCATGTGGAGAGATTGAGTTGGCCACGACTGCCATTCTCTCTTTTGGCTGATTCTGCATGGCTGCTTGCTTTTTCCTGCCAACTCTTTCCTTGTTGGCGCCACGTCCGCCGTGCTGGAGTCGGCTGCCGCCCGCACCTTCTGGTTCTTCTACACTGTCGGCTGCCGCTTTTTTACAGTCTTCTCGGTGTTTCTGCAGCATGTGCGGTATTTGCTTTCAATTTGTGCTTTGCCTCTCTGCTGCTTGCTATAAATACCGGCTGCGCTGTGCGTCCGTCTTCCATTCCAGCTGCTCCCATTTCTGCTCTTTCCTTTCCAACTAGTGCTGCCATCTCTTGGCCCGGCGATGGTTGCTCCTGCTTTTGCCTGGGCATGAAGAGCACGACGAGGAGGCGTCGGCGGCTGCTTCTTGCCAGAGTGACAGCGCTGGCGATCAACACGGCCTAGCCGACCCAGCTGACGACGAAGGCGCCGGACGTGACTCCGAGGACGCCCACGCAGCTCAACACCAGGCCGGCCATGGTGAAGGTTGCTGGCAACGGTGGGCGCCGTCGCAGGACATTCGACGCCCCAGCAGGCGGAGCTCCTCCGGGCCCAGGTCGTCGTAGTAGTCGTCATCTTCGTCGTCGTGGTAGACGGCTTCCTCTGCCGCCGGCATGCTCACGGTTGTGAATATCAACCCATCCATCTATCTTAATTTGCTTGCGACGGGCCCGGGCGCAGGAGCGATTGGAGCAGCAGCTGGTTCGGCTGCTGCTGACGATGTTGCGGTGGCGCAGGCCCTCGCCCGTCCTTCCGACCAGCATAGCGTGTCTCGACTCTCGAGGCGTGCCTGCGTGCCAGGAGCAACGCGGGGAGCCGAGGACCATGGTCTTTCCCCAAGCCGGACGCCGGCCCGCAGCTCGGCGGCACTCCGCTCGAGCTCGGACGAGTCGTCCGCGTCGGCGAGCGATCGCAGGCGGCTGCGTCCTGCGGCAGCGGTGTTAGAGTATCCTGTGCATATACAGCGCATGTATATACAGCACACCGAATGTGGAGTGCATCGCGTAACGAGTATCAGCAGCGCGGTTGCGCGTTGTTTTTCTTGGCGGGCTGGTGGATGAAATCAACAGCTTAATTATATGTGCGTGCCCGGGCGCCGTGGTTTGCTGCAACGCAGAACTGCTACCATCGACAAGCGATGATTCCAGCTCTTTCAACGTTGGCACTCCTATATGCCAATAGAAGACCTATTCACACGAGTGGACACCTAGAAATATAATACATTTTTTCAGAGATAAAAGTTCACATGTTTTCTTACAAGTTATCCTGCTGACCGAAGCAACAAACGAAGACAAACTTCTGCCCAGGAAGGGAAATCTAAGGTCAGGGAAAGGTAAGGTAAAAAGATGTTTCAGTAAATACCAAGATGAAGGATCAAGTTTTGGCCCTTGGCTATCAAAATGAGAATCTAGACTATATATATATTTCAAGCGTGTACAGTTGTGCTATTCATTGGTACGACCTGGCTCTGTCATTTTCATTTTGGTACTATCTTTTCCTTCAATGGGAATTAGACTGCACTCTAGATGTGCAAATTAGCCCACTCAATTTTGCCATCATCTTTTATTGAGGAAAGAAATAAGTATTCTCATGAAAAAACCACCGAAATCACATTTATTTTCAAAATTTAGCCCTCTTAAAAACTGCGTGTACACGTATTGGATGCGGATAGTAGATCATTGGTTGGTCCCAGACCCCCACGTAGGTGCAACTGTATGTATGGGATTAATAAACGATGTGACTACATTCGTGAAACTTCATGTAAAACGGCCATGTGGCAGCACGGAGATTTTCCAAGCTTTATTTTTTGGTTGATTAGCTTGCACATTTTTTTATGCACGTGATGCTAAAGATTTTTCCCTTCATTCATTTTACACAAATATAGAATATTAGTAATACTGACATGTCGTGAGTTAGTGTCGCAGTCCAATGGCACTTATTTAATTCGATTACGGCTCCAATCATAACTTCTGATCAACTAACTAATCATATTTGCTGTCAAAAAAAAATAATCATATTAATAAAAATTATTGAGTATTAATGGTTCTATGTGGAACATTGTAGATATACATTTGTAAATTTTAAGCACATGCTTGGATACAACCGTCGTACTTACCTTTCCAAATAAAACTAGAAATAAGAACACTACATGCACTCATTGAAAAATGGTCACCACTAAATACATGCTCCCTAATCGCAACGACATCCGGAAGGAGTGCCACCACTTTCGAAACATTCGACCCATATTCACCAATGTGCCAACTAGGAAGTCCATACACAAGCAATTCAATTCTGTGCCATTTGGCAACCGCAAAACACTAATACATCGGAGTTAAAAAGAAATGGAAACACAAAGCTATGATTTCATATAAATGACCAACCCAATTATACATCAATGATCCTCGAACGTCCGAGCAAAGAAAGGATGCCCAACCTAGCAATCAATCAAACAGTAAAAGTAACAAACCGCGAGTCTTCACCACGTATGTAATTCCAACAACAATTATTGATAGAGCTCTGTATCATTCCATCACCAGCACACATGCATCCAGCGAGCAGTTGAACAAGGATGCTATGACCTACCAAAGAATCTGCCCTTTGTCAACTCTTTTCATTCAATAAAGATTCCAGGATTCATATCAATATGATTTTATACATACACCTTAACATGAAAAAAATAAAATGAGCAAGCAAAAAGTGAATAATTAATCAAATAATTATATATAAAGTTCAATATTGTTTTTCGCATAACGTATCAATAGGCGCGGCGTGTCGCCACGCGGGTTATGCTAGTTAGTTTCTAAGGTTTGTCCCTCAAACTCACCTCACTGAAAACTTACAGTGGTGGAATATTTGACCGGAGAGAGTATATAAGTCATGTTTGTTATGACGTAAAGAAAATATGAAAACGCTGCCCTAGGTGTTATGAATAGGACACTGTTGACCTCTGGAGAAAGATTATTCCAGGATGAAAGCACATACAACTTGGGACATGATCTATTGTAAATAATGAAACTAGGCAACCTGGTCACGACATTTATAAGAAGAAGAACTGTCGCATAGTATATGTGCAATTAATGATCATATGCACCAATTGTACACTCTTGGGTGAACTAGTTGCTTTATTAAACTTAACAAATATATGCACAACTATTTTCGATGAAGTCGTGACATCTACCATAACAACCTTATATATTGCCTAGTAATGGAGATGGTACAATTTGTGCTCCATATATCATGCTTGTTGTTACCTGTGCCACTGAACTAGCGGTTTACTCTCATTCCCACCTAATGAGTGTCATATCTTGACATAATTTCCTCTTCTCCTCATGTACTCATAGGCATTGGAGGTGTCGGGAGACAATGAGCAACTCTTTGTCAACTAGTGATAGAGAAGTCACTAGGCCTAATACATAAGAACCCATGAGAATTCGTTAAGTCCATGTGCCCGATCATGTAGTTTGGGGGTCATTCTACGGTAAGCCTCTCAGGCACATTTCTAGTGTTGTACAAAAGCGCTTCTAACCAAGGTTTGATGCAATTCCACACACTGGAGAAGTTGAACTCAAGGAAAAGATTCATTGTACTGAACCAACTTCTTGGCTCGATCCGTAGGGGTGGCTATGCCCACTCTTAAGAAGCAAGCGGGGGGCAAGTAGCCAACTAAGTCTCATAGAAAGCTAGAAATAATGCAGAGGACCTCAGACCATGGGAGGAGATCCCGAGCCCGCTCTTCTCAGGCATGAGCGAAGCATACATATGTACCATTTGCAAAAAACATTATTTCAAACAACTATGTAATACTACCTTACAAAAACGTCTTATATTTTGGGACAGAGGTAGTATTTGATTGTGTTTCCCAACCAAAGAGACTTGATACTTATTTGCCTTGAATAAAAAGGTTATGGCCACCATGAATACCCATGCATCACTTGTATACAATATAATCTCAGTTTTCGACATTATACTAAACTCAAGAACCCTTCTCTTTTCGCAAACTGGAATGTGAAACCAGTGCTCGGTAAATGTTAGTACTTGTGAACGAGACCATTGCCTTGATGGTTTAGTAATACATAGTTCATATTTCTCCCATGAACCTTGTACCCCCTATCCTTTTACTGTGATTGGTTCTCTGATTAAGTAGTTTCTGCTCACTGTAGATCTAACAATTGTCTCGTTGGATGTTGACAGTGTTCACCTTCTCCAACTACAACTAAGAGAGTCAACACTTCTTCAAGACACTGACGAAGAGAAATTTCTGCGCGATAAAAAATATAACGCAAAGATCGCAGGGCGAAACAAGAGCATACAAGGAAGCAGAACTTGTGTACTCTAATATATCAAATACAATGAGGACCGACAACGAACTACAATAGCTATGACATACATAGCAATTTGAGAATATTACCATGACACTACAATAAAATAAATGTACCTACAACTATGGATAAACAGCTAACCATCTCCTACTCTGTTAACAGCTGACAGTATCCAAAAGCTAGCACCTTATTATCATCTCTAATCCACTGCTAAAGATTTTCAAGTTACACCCTTCATATAAACAAAATGGTATTTGATTGATGTCTAATTATCTCCGCCCTTCCGTCCACATACAGCAGCCACCACCATAAACCCTCTTCAGCACATCATACTTTTGAACCTGCAATGGTAAAAACGTGTTTAACCATCAGTCTGAATTCCTTTCGATGCTACCAATGGGAAGCAGTTATTTCAGTAGTAGAATTCTACTGCAAGAAAACAAAGATGCATGACAATGATAAATTGGACCTTGGTTTCCTAGGACGCTGATCCATTAATTCTAAGGTTGATTCTCAAAAAAAAAACTCTAAGGTTTGTCTCTCCAAGTCACCTCACTGAAAAAATAATGGTGCTGGGTTCTCTGATTAATTAATTGTTCATGGTTTCACTATTAAATGATCACATGAAACTGATGAACAAGTATTGGCGGTCATAATCCAAATAATTCATATACATATGTCATGTTTGGTACTCCCCTCGTCTCATATTAACTGTTGCCCAAACGGATGTATGTAGCTGTATTTCAGTGCTAGATACATCCGTTTGAACAACACTTAATATGGGACAGAGATAGTACTAAGTAAAGAATGGGAAAAGGTTTCCCTTTGTATTAATAGGACACTAATGACTTTTGCTGAATTTGTTTTTGTAGGGTGAGCACACATACTCCTTGATCTATTATAATTATCAATACAAGGCAGCATGGTTGTTGCTGTGTTATAAAAATAATAATTATAGCTTAAGATACGTACAAATAACCGTGAACTAGTTATTCCATTAAAATCAATAAACATATATCAAAACTTTACATAACTACTTCAAATGAAGCAATGACTCGCCTACTATACCTAACCAACATATTACCTAGTAATGAAGACGGTACAATTCTAAGCTCCTTATATGCCATCCTTGCTCTTACCTGTGTCACTCAACTAGCGGTTTGCTCTCCTTCCCACCTAGATAACGTTTCATGTTTGTCATCTTTTGCATTGCTCTGCAAGTACTAATAGGCATCGAAGGTGGTGGGAAGCTCTCAACATCATGCTTTCAAGCAGTGACAGAGACGTCATTGAGTTTGATACACAAGATCCCATGAGATTTCTGTGAGTACATTTAACTGGTCACTTTATCAGAAGGTAGATCTAAAATTGGCTCTTTCCTGCAGCTCATCTACTTAAACCTTACAAAAAAAAGTTGGGAATATTGTTATTCTATCTCTATTTTGGAGCGACATATTTTGGAGCATCACGTACTGTTTATGTATTTTCACAAGATAATGACTATCTGCAAGTATTCTGTTGTTCCAGGTGTGATGGTTGTGTGATGGTTTAATATAGATGATTAGAAGGTTTGATCAACGTTGTCCGCCTAGATATAGATGGCTTGTGGATATCAGTTCTCATAACAGTCCAGAAATCGGCCTTGTACATACCCTCTGCAAATGACTTTGGCTCAAACAACTATGTGATACTACGTGATTGTGTTTCCCAACCAAGAAAAACACATTTAGGCTAGTCATAATGGGAGTAACTTAAGTAGTAACATAACACATCCCAAGACAAATTTGCTTATGTGGGATGGAGTTAACAAGGAGAGAGATGCTTGTGGTAACATAATCTCATTACCATAATTGACATTCATAGAATTTATAATAACATCATTGCAACATGTTTTTCATTCAAGGAGCTATTAAGTGTGGGTGCAATGGCAATGATTTCATTTTTAACATAAGGAACTGTAGCAAGTTCATCTCTATAAGCATCATTAATATTGACATCATGTCCATAAGAATAGCAAGCATCATGTTCATCGAGAGGGGATATTTCAAACAAATCAACGGAATCATAATTACGTATAGATTCATGCATATCATTATTCTCTTCCAAAGTATAAGACATTCTCTCAATAAATTCATTAACATAGGCATTAGGAGCATAGTTTACATAGCAGTATTTAAGTACGTCAAAAAAAATTAGATTTGTAGACAGTAGCATCACACTTTTCAATCAAAGAAGCAACTTTATAAGCACCCTTAAAAGCAACAAATTCTTCAATTTGTTTGAGATCACAGTAACTATAAACACCCTTGGCATAAGAAGATAAGATTTCATTAACATTAAACTCACATAGATAGGGAATGTGTTTTTTAGGGTTCTTAGAGCAACAAGTAAAATCATAAGTTTCACATAGATTCCAAGCATAGCATAGCAAACAATTTATTTGATTCCATAAGAGTCTCCCCTTTTGAAACAAACGGTAGCGCACAAAATGAGCATACTCGTCTAGTGATTTTCCCTCAACTAAACTAGTTGGGGTTTCAGCACGAGCACAAATGGATCAAAGATGATCTAAGTAGAAAACTTTAAGTGGATCCATAGTCATCTTAATTTTTTGCTTTCATTTTCTGTTTTCAAGTGTGCACATGAAGGCAAAAGGCAAGCAATCAAGCAAACACACGAAAAGCAAACAAAAATATTTTTTTGTGAAAACATTTTGGAAGTGGGGGAGATGAAAACGAGAGGCAAATGAGAAATAAAAGTAAATACAAGTAGATGATAGTTTAGGCGAAGGTACTTGATAGGTTTTGGTGATGTCTCCCCTGCAACGGCGCCATAAATTCTTCTTGCTACTTGTGAGTTGCGTTGGGATTTTCTCAAAGAGGAGAGGATGATGCGTACAGTAGAAATAAGTATTTCCCTCAGGTAAGAATTAAGGTTATCAATCGAGTAGGAGAACCATGCAAGACCTCGTGAACAGCACCTACACACAAAAGAACAAATACTTGCACCCAACGCGGTCAAGGGGTTGCCAATCCCCTCGACGGTTAATTGCAAGGGTCAAGTCTGATAATGGTAGATACATAACAAAAACTCAAAATAAAAGAACGGTAAATAAATTGCAGCAAGGTATTTTTAGATTTTATATATAATAAATATAGACCCGGGGCATAGTTTTCACTAGAGGCTTCTCTCTCGAACAAAAAGCATACGGTGGGTAAACAAATTAATGTTGGGCAATTGATAGAAAAGCGCATAGTTATGACGATATCGAATGTAATGATCATGTATACAGGCATCACGTCCGAGACAAGTAGACCGACTCCTGCCTGTATCTACTACTATTACTCCACACATCAACCGCTATCTTTCATGCATCTAGAGTATTAAGTTCTTAAAGAACGAAGTAATGCCTTATAAGCAAGATGACATGATGTAGACAAAGTAAATCCAATCAACATATGAATAAACCCTGTCGTTTTACCCTTAATGGCAACAATACAAATACGTTTCTTGTCCCTTTCTGTCATTGGGATATAGAGTAGTGCAAGGTTGAACCCGTTACAAAGCACCTCTCCCGTTGCAAGTAAATCAATCTAGTTGGCCAAACCAAACGGATAGATCGGAGAGAAATACAAAGCTATAATAATCATGCATATAATTAGAAAATACTCAAATAATATTCATGGATAATCTGATTATAAACCCACAATTCATCGGATCCCAAAAAACACACCGCAAAGAAGATTACATCGAATAGATCTCCAAGAACATCGAGGAGAACATTGTATTGAAGATCAGAGAGAGAGAAAAGAAGCCATCTAGCTACTAGCTATGGACCCGTAGTTCTGTGGTAAACTTCTCACACATCATCGAAAGGGCGGCAAGGTTGATGTAGAAACCCTCCATGATCGATCCCCCCCTCCAACAGAGTACCCGAAAAGGCCTCCAGATGGGATATCCGAGAACAAAAACTTGCGGCGGCAGAAAAAGTATTTTGGCTTACTCTTTGTTGGTTTCCCGATTTTAGAGAATTTATTGAGTTGGAATTAGGTCAAACGGAGTCACGGAGGCCCACAAGGTACAAGGGCGCGCCTACCCCCCCCCCCCCCCCCCCCCCGCGCGCCATAGTGCCCTGTGGCCTTCTCGTTGCACGTCTGGTCTCCCCCTGAAGCTTCTAGGGTCTCTCTTGTCCAGAAAAAAATCGTCAAAATTTTTCATGGCATTTGGACTTTGTTTGGTACAGAATTTCCGGAAAGCAAAAAACAGCAACTGTCACTTGGCACTAAGTTAATAGATTAGTCCCAAAAAATGATATATGATTGCATATACAACATCTAAGATTGATAATATATAGCATGGAACAATAAAAAATTATAGATACGTTGGAGGCGTATCTGCGCCCCAAACCCTCCTCATACGCCCGGGCAGCCCGCTCAGTCACTGACCGGTCATGAAAATCTGACCCAGAAGGGCGCCTCAAACGGGCCTCAAACGCCCGGGTTGACCGGCACCCCTCATATCCAGCCCAAATATGAGGCGGATATGTGGGCGCCTGGGCACGCCCGGACACGCCCGCCACGTCGGACTGACGAGGGAGTCCCACGCGGATTATCCCGGAAACCCGGCGGTCCAAAGCTCGTCTCCTCCGTCAGACCGATGTCGCCGCGTGGCACCGCTCCGTCGGGCCGCGTAGTGCCTAGCCCGGCTATTTAAGTCGATCAGCGGCACCGAAACCCTACCATCCACATTTTCCTCCGTCAGTCCACCGTCGCCGCCACTTTCCACTCCCCCCGTCCGCCTAGTAGCCATGACCCCACGCCGCCGGGTGAGGAGCAAGCCATTTCTAACGCCGGAGTGCCGGCTCGAGCTCCTTGAGCAGATCCGTGCAAGGCACGAAGCCCGGATCGCCGTTATACCTCCGGATGCAGTGGATCCGGAGGAGGATGTGGAGGAGGTGGAGGAGATCGAGGACGAGGAGGAGGAGGTTGGGGAGGAGGAGGATGATCCGAATGAGGAGGAGGATGTGGGGGACGCTGGCGAAGCGGATCTGCAGGCGGAGCAGCAGGCCATCCTCGACTCCCTTTGGTCAGACTCGGCTGCGGAGGCCAGACGCCATCGCCGGCAAGAGATTGAGGCGTAGCAGGCCGTGAAGGAGGCAGAGATGCTCGCCTACATGGATGAGGTCGAGCAGGAGGAGGATGAGCCGGAGCCCTCCTACCCGTCCGTCCAGCCGGCGCCCGGCACCGTCGTCGTGGACATCTCCGAAGATGAAGATTAGCTTGGGTAGTACATAGTATATAGTACATAGGATTTCTTTTGCATTCTTTGTATGGATCTGGGGGTTGAAATATGAGAGACTCAGATGCAGAGTGGCTAATTTGAGACGTGACAGGTCACTGTCCGCAGACGCGCCCGGTCGCGTCCATGGCGTTTGAGGGGGCGGATTTGTAAAGTCCAGCTGTAGATGCTCTAATAATGGTAGCTTAACATATGTACAATTAGCAATTATGGGCTGGCACCAACTGTATACGAGTACTATTCGGTGAACTAATTGTCGTATTAAAATTGATAAACACATATCGAAACTGGACACAACTACTTTTGATGAAATCATGACTCACCTACTATTGTCTAGTAATGGAGATGGTACAGTTCCGAGCTCCATATATACCATCCTTACTCTTAGCCATGCAGCTGAATCCTTACTCTTAGCCGTGCAGCTGAACAAGTGGTTTACTCTCGTTCCCACCTAAACAATGTTTCATCATTTGCTTTGCTCCTTGACTACTCGCATGAATTGGAGGTATTGGGAAACTCTCAATTGCACGTTGACAAGTAGCCATAGAGATGTTGTCGATTTTGGTACTGAAGAACCCATGGGATTTCATCAAGTACATTTGCCAGGTCACGTTACATGAGGGTGTTGACGTTACATTTGCCAGGTCACGTTACACGAGCAGGTGCGTGCGGTAGCCACTCCTCGATGCAGACCAAGTGAGTGTGACAACGGTTGCTCATTGCGGAACAGGCTGACGGGGATCAGCTGGGCAGTGAGGCCGTGGCGATGTGACAGAAAGGACGGATGCAACTGTTGCACGTTGTGTGTTTGATGAAATGCCTCCCGATAGAGAGGAGAAGAAAAATAAGATGACAAGGTGGAGTGCAACATGTGTTCTTGTGTCAAAACCACGCCATGCCATTCATGGTTTTCGGTAAAATCTGGTTTTAGATGAAACATACCCAGTTTTAAGACTTGAGGGGCCAAATGTCGCCTAAAAATTCTTTTTTTCGACAGGGGGTGGATTTTATTATCTCAAAATGAAGCATCAAGGGGATGCAAACACATTGAAAACACGCTCGGCCTCTACATAGCTAAGAGCAACTCCAGCCGCGCCCCCAACAGCCCCCCCCCCCCTCAGGTCACTTTTTAGCGCCGGCGCCCAAAAATCGCCCCAGTCGCGCCCCTAGGATCTCGTTTATCGCCGGTTTGGGCCGAAATAATAGCCGGCGAACCCGAGCCAAACCCAAGCCCCCGGGGGTAGCCGGCCGAAGCGAAAAGGCACGTAGGTCCACTCTGTCGGCGAGAGAAGGCCCTTTTCCCGCCGATCCCCCTGCTTTTCCCCCTCCGTTTCCCTCCATTTCCCGTTTCACCTGTCATTCTCCTCCCTCTCCCCTCCATCCGGCCGCCATGCCGCCAGAGAAGTACCAGGCCCCTCGCGCCGCTACCGATGCCAACACCACCCAGAGGAAGCAGAGGGCGCCGCCGTCCAAGCCCCCAGGCATGTCAAACGCCGACTGGAAGACGGAGGTTCAGCGCCGGGAGGCTGTCACCGCCGACCGGCGGAACAGGGCCAACGCCAAGAAGGCCCGGGACAGGGCGGCGGCGGAGTAGGCAGACAGCGCGGCGGAACAAGCAGAGCCGTCTCGCGCAGGGATGATGAATCCGCCCGGCGGCCACGGCCCGCACGCTCCCTGGAGCCAGCAGAGCATCGGGTCGCCGGCCGGCTTCTCGCCGTCGCCACACCCCTGGGGGTGCACGCCCTCGCCTGGCTACGCCGACGGTGACGCGCACGGCGGGTTCAACCCCAACATCACCTTTCCACATGGCCACCCCGCCCAGCGCACACCCTCACCCGCATTCGCCGGCGTCCAGTACCCCCCGTACACCTACTCGCCGCCGGCTTACGCATCCTCCCCGACGCCACCTCTCCGTCGTGGCGCGCTGCTCTTCTCACAAGCCTCGTCGTCGCATCTCGGCAACCCCGACGCAATGGAGGCCGACATGGACGACATCATCACGACCGGCTCGGCCGCTGCCGCAGCCTTCCCCGGGTTCGATGCCCAAGAAGATACAATGGACCTCAACGGCGACATGGACGGCGAGCTCGACTACGGCGAGGAGGAGCCAGAGGAGGAGGAGGAGCCGGCGCCTGCTCCGGCGAGGAAAAGGAAAAAGAAGAAGTGGGCGGCCAGGACCGACGAGCCGCGCGTCAAGTGGGCGTCCAAAGAAGACGAGTGCCTCGCCGAAGCATGGAAGATCGTCTGCCTCGACCCGATCACCGGCACGAACCAGAACGTCGACACGTATTGGGAGCGCATCAAGGCGGAGTTCGACGAATGCAAGCTGGTCGACCCCTACTTCGCTGGCGTCCACATGCAGCGTGGCTCGAAGGCCATGGCGAATCATTGGGCGCTCATCCTAACGGCATGCAACAAATGGCATGGGATCGTCGAGGAGATCGCGGCTCGCCCGGAGAGCGGCGCCAACATCGAGGGTCAGGTATGATGCCGGTCTCTCGCTCATTTTTTTCACCGTGGTGCGTCGCTGACAATTGTTCCTCGGAGCAGATGGTCCGGATGTTCACTATGTATAGCCAGGACAGCAGCACCGACCAAGATTTCAAGTACCTCCACGTGTTCTCCCGGATCGAGAAGTGTGAGAAGTGGGCGAAACCCCGGCGCACCCTCGCCAAGGCCAAGGAGACGTACAAGCCGGACGCTGGGCGCGACCGTTGGACGCCCGGACGGCAACAAGCGAGCCATGTCGGCGAAGGACGTCGCGCCGGCTACCACGCGTCTGCAAAAGTCCATCGAGCATTGCATCGACGACGCCAAGACCCACGCCGCCCAGAGGGAGGAGAAAACCGAGGCGCGATGGTCGGCGTTGATGATGAACAGCGCCGTAAAGCTCGACCTGCTCCGAACCAACATCGCCGCGAAGAAGAGGAACAACGACCTGGCTTTCCTGATGGGGGGGCGGACATGGCGATGATGGACGAGCAGGTCAAGGAGCGGTACCTGGCGGAGCGTGGCCTCATCCTGAACCAGATGTCATCGACGGCGGCAACTCCCACGCCGACACCAACGCCGCCGCCAAGCCCGAGCGACGCCTCCACGACGCCCAGCACAGAAGTCGCGCCGACGCCGACCAGCCCGCGCACGCCGACTCCCGCCAGTCCGATGCCGGAGGTCGACGCCACCGTTTGATGCATTGCCTACGCGTCCTTTCTTTTGAACGCCGAACTTTTTATTGATCGCCGAACTGTGGTAAGGTCATCGCCGAACTGATCGCCGGACTTGTGGCACTGATCGCCGGACTTGTGGCGCTTTTTTGGTAGCGGAAATGGACAAGTTTGAATTTACGACGCCTTAGGGGCGGCGCCTGGGAGCGTGGCTGGGACCTAGATCGCCCCCGGGGCCTAAAAAGCGCCGGACGAAGGTCCGAAATAGCGCCGGCCGCTGCGCTGGGGGGCCGAACGAGTGGAGTTGCTCTAAGATGCACACATGCAACAACAACAACAACAACACACACACACACACACACAAATCAAACTGACAACTAGCAAAGTCAAACAAGACCGAAGCTATGCCTTGATGAAGTAAAAAGAAAAATAAGCTCTGAAGCGATCAAAACAATGATCAACAAGCTATGACATCAATCATATCAGCACCAACCATCTTTTGACATCAGATGTGATGTCATCATCACTTTCCGCGATCCCAGCGGCTACATACATAGCATGGTCTTGATATGAGGTGCCACGCAAATGAAGACCATGCTTGCGCAAGCGGACACTCAAGCTACGAAAAAGGCCGGTCGCCAACAAGCACACCGAATGGTGAAGGTCGCCGTCGCACTTTGCAACCGAGATAGACGGAGGAAGCTCACTGACACCGTCAAATCCCAATTTGGAACGCTCCGGCACCGTCCACATGTTTGGTCGTTCTCGTCTGTGGTGTCTGAATCAGACAGCAAAACAAACACGTCATCGCCACCAGATGTGAAGATTCCAATCCCAGTCCCATCTCGGCATTCCGCAAGCAGTGCAGAACCAAGCCTTTGCCTACGCGCCCGAGAAGAGATCCGCCGTAGCAGGATGTAGCAGGCTGACACTGTCGCACGCGTACCTGCAAATGGAATATTTGTCATCTGCATCACAGTACCATAGACTACCATCCCAGCCATAAATCCACGGTCGCCGCTGCACATCCGTACCCTCTGCCTCAAGCCGCCGTCCATAGATCTCACTCTGGAGCAACGCTGAACAAGCTACCTCTGGCACCGGTGACTGAGTCAGCTCCAAGACAAAGCCCCAGAATTCTTAAGGGACCAAATATAGACTTTTGGTGAACTTGAAAGATAAAAGGAGTGTCAAAATCTAGCACTTCCGCCCACTAATAGAAACAGATGTGGCCAGCGGATACTCGTCCACAGACGTTGAAGTATGTGCCTAGCTTGAAAGCAACGGGGGGTATTGAGTAGCAAAATGTTTCTGGGTACATTTGGGGTCGGTATGGGAGGGAACAAAAACAAAGGACGGGGGAGGAGAGGAAGCCATCTAAGATGACACGTAGGAAAATACAACTTCGAGTTGGGGCTAGGGGGTACATTGCCCTGATTCTAGTTCTTCAAGGCGCAAGTTGAACGGCATTAGAGTTGCAGTGAAAATTAAACTGAGAAAACGCTCAGCTATCAAAAGTAGAGGTCCTCCAGTAAATTTTTTAGTGGAAGGCAGTGACATTCGACATTGATGTCTGAGTCAATGTGGAGCCCGTTATATATACAGTAACCACTCTACACATCACTGAGGAATTTCGTCCACTATTTAAGATGTCACTTTACCAGCAAAATTGAACGATTTGAACATGATATTTCTAACTGGATAGATCAAGAAGAGTTGTTATTTTATTGGAGAAAATGCAAGGAGAAGACCGGAAATACAGTTTAAGATTTCTCTATCTATTTCGTAGACTCTTGTGTGAACTAGGTGTTATTGTATTAAACTCAATAAACATATATCGAAAGTAGGCACAGTTATTCGCAATGAAGTCATGACATACCTACCAAATGCCTATATTTATATACTGCCTAGTAATAGAGATGGTACAATTTGAGATCCTTACATATACCCTTGCCATTGAACTACCGTTTTGCTCTCCTTCCTACCTCAATAATGTGCCATATCTTGTCATCATTGGCTTTGCTCCTCAAGTACTCACAGGCATTAGAGGTGCCATGTACTGATAGAGATGTCATTGGGCTTAATAAAGAATAGCCCATGAGATTTCAGTAAGTACGTTTGCCCGATGATGTAACGAGGGAGTAGTTCTACAGCAAAGTTTCCAGACACCATCTCCAGCGCTACAGAACTTGGTTCAAAGAAATGTTCTAGAGGGTTGAATGAACTTCATGGTTCAATTCGGAGGGGAGCCATCGCCTTTGGTGGATGCCCTATTAAGAAGGCGAAGAAGAATTAGCAGGAAGAGATCCTTATAAAAAAATGTTATTACTCAGTGGAGGAAATCATCGCCTTTGATGATTTTGCGTACACAGTTCATGTCCCCATGAACCTTTTATCCCTTTTCTCATCTCTAATCTCATTGGATGTCCACACCAATACCATCTCCAACAACAACAGTGCCACTCTCTATTGTCTCATGCTAGTGTTAAAGCTCGCACACAACTAACGAAAAGCAAGAGATGCTGAAAAGCAAGAGAAGCAAAGCATTTCAGATTGCTTGCTCCAGACACTGATGAAGGGAATCGGTGCAGTCTTCAAATCCAACGAATCGCTCTTATGTTACCGCAAAACAGATTTATACTGTCATACATACAAAAATCATGGAGCTTGAGTTCCTTGTAGTATTGAATACTCCCTCTGTAAAGAAATATAAGATCTTTTAGATCGCTATTTTACATATGGAGTACTTAACAGTACATGGAGCCTTTAGTCATTTAACAAAAATGGAATGCTTAATCCAATGCAAAACTATGTTTTAGGATTCAGTTAGTCTTTGCACACAAATCGTGAGAATGTATATACTTCCCAAGTGCTCACAAAATCATTATTATCTACTATACATGATCCCAACAGAACAGAGAGCAAAGCTTGATGGACTACAAAGGAGAAGTGATCCTGACCAGAATAGACAGCTGCTATGCAGAGCAATAACTGACTACAAGAACTATGACATTCACAAGAATTTGAGAATAATACTATGACACTAGGATAAAATAACTGAACCTACAGCTATAGCTAAACAGCTAACCATCGACTACTCTGTTTTCAGTTGACACTGTCCAGAAGCTAGCACCGGATCATCATCTGTAGTCCATCGCTACAGAACTTTAAGTTACACCCTTCATATAAACAAAATCATATCGAATGATGTCGTGTTATCTCCACCCTTCCCTCTAAAAACAGAAGCCACTACAATGAACTATCTTTCACCACATCAGACTTCCAAGTGAACAGACTACCATGAACTCTCTTTCACCACATCAGACTTCCAAGTGAACAGACTACCATGAACTCTCTTTCACCACATCAGACTTCCAAGTGAACCTGCAGCCGTAAAAACATTGTTTGGTTAGCCAAGCAGATTGGACAAACAACAGCAGTCCGAATTCCAGTCATCAGTGTGATCCTCTGTGCTACCAGTGGAAAGCAAAGAGAATATGCAAGGCAATGATACAATGGTCGTTGGCAAGTACTCAAAATTCAAGAAAACCAGATCGATTTTATATCAATAAAAACAGATTGTGCAATTGACAAACGCCATGCAATGTTCCCCCTCTTAAATCCTAGGAATATTGCTTCTCGGAGTCAAATCATATCCTGAACTCCAATACCATTTAATTGTGCACACCCTCAACTATCCACATTGATGTTTGAGTCAGTGTGGGGCTTGTTTCATTACAATAATCACTCTGAACATCACTGAAGAATTCCATCCACTATTTAAGATGTCACTTTTCAAGAAAAAATGACCAATTTGAACAGGACGTTTCTAACTGGATAGATCAAGGGAAGTGGTTATTTTATTGGAGAAAATGTGCGGCAAAAGACAAGATACCTGCTATACATACTGCAGATGAAGATTTTGCTTTGTCTACAGAAGGGCTTCACATGTTGCCTTGTTGTGGCCTGCCTGCTTGCACCTGCTACAGAGCCGTATAAGAGTGGTTACCTTGTTGGGATTAAACCTCTTTCTTCTCGGTTTATCTGATGTGCGTGGCTTGGGAGGTGGGATCGTTGCCCCAGCACTAAAATCAAAGGTATCCATGTCAGGAATTGGGAGGATTGTTCCTGAGTATGCCATATGGTAGCTCTCTATTTTAAAAAACTTGGAACAGTAGTTGTAGAAAGATCGTCCAATCCTGTTAAACACAGCAACAGCATGCATACAAGGGAGGCCAGAAAGTTGCCACCTCCGACATGTGCATTCCCAATTTGCAAGATTAACAACAAAAATACCGCTGCCCCGCACTTCAAACAGTCTCGGAAGAGCACAGCACGGTCAGCTTACTAGCCTTCGACATCTCACCCTGCGCTTTGAAATCCATGGAAGGTGTTAAAGGCCCTTCCCATGACTTGCAGGCCTCACGCCTTGCTTCCATTATCTCCGCTATTTTTATTCTCAGAGAGTCTATCATCAGCACCATGGACCCCTCCTTCTTTGTTGGTATCCAGTTATTAAATGCATCAACAATGTTTGATGAGAAATGGTCATACCGGCAGCCTGTGAAGACAGCATCTGACCAATGCTCTGGCTTACTCGCAATGATCCAGTCGGCGGCTTCAGTGGATATATTCCTTATGCTCTCAATTGATGCATTAAACTCATCAACGCTGCATGCTTCGGCCGCACGAGTAAAATCCTCGACCATCGCATCTCTTATCTGTTGCGACCATGGTCCCTTCCTCAGTTCTCCTCTGAATTCCTCCATGATATGATGTAAACAGAAGGCATGGTGGCTATCTTCAAACACATGTGGAACAGCAGCATCCAGACCCTTTTGTCCATTGGACAAGAATGCCATAGCATTGAATGGGTAGCTGTGATATTGGAGAGCAATCCTCAGCTGCATCAAGAACCAAACCCAGCTGTCATAACTTTCATCTTCAACCACATTAAATGCCACTGGAAAGACACCATCATCTGCATCAACTGCAGCCGCAACCAGCAACTTGTACTCATTTGTCGCCTTGAGCGGAACCTTGTCAAGAAAAAGGAGGGGCCTGCACCCATTTGCAAATCCGTGCAAAGAAGCATGGAATGCGATAAAAACACGGCGTGTATCCACTGTCTGAGACAATTCAAGTGAGCTCCCTGGGTTAGTCTGAAAAAGTCTGTCACGGTACCAGGGCAAATGGCCAAATGTCTCCCTCATAACATGAAACATCTCCTTCTGTGCCACTTCTCTACCTCGCCAAACCTGTGAATAGGTCAGCAGAACTCCATATTCTTCATATATTTCTTTGACAAGGTCCTTCGGCTTGAGTGATGCGTTCACACGCAGTTTCTCCTTAATGATGGTAGTCAGCCACTGCCTTGTTGCTCGCCGCTGACCCTCTCCACCTTCTCCTCCACATGTGTGCACATCAGTCATTTTCTTGATAACAAACTTCTTGCTACGAGATGACTCGGATGCATGCAATCTCCAGGTGCAGCCATCCCCAACACACTTCACAGTGACTCTGGTGGTTTCATTTTTTATGAACCGGTACGCAAATCCTTTCGCGATGGAATACTTGCACAACTGAGCTCGGAAATCCTTCACGTTATCAAATTCTTGACCAACACCTTTAATAATGTCATCCCAGAACATAGTGGGGTTACTGGTAAGTTCCTGGGGAGGATCTATTATGATCTCCGAACCATCATATGCATTGATTGAATCATCAAAAGGCCCAATTAGTTCCCTGCAAAAGCCATGCAAGCATCTTTGGAAATTACATTTTTACTAACTTTGTAAAGCACAAGACATAACTTGACTAGATAATTACCTTTGTGTGGTATCAACGAGAGCAAGCTTCTCCTGATTCATAACGTCTGGAGCAGAGGAAACAGCCTCAGCTGTGGTGGCAAAGGCAACATCACGTCCAAATTCTAGTTGAAAATCCCTAGTTTTATCAAGGAAAACAAATTATTTGTTTCAAACAGCATCATATCACAAGTAAAATGATTGATCCTTACAATCTACAAGTAAAGTAATTGTGCATAACAGTCCAACCAATGGATAACATACACGTAATCATGTGGCTGCAAGAGGGGCATCTATCTATGAAGAACTAACAGTTCACTAAGCATTAACTGATCACACTAAGTAGGGTTCATAAAAACAAATCTGTACTCCTTCAAATGAATGAGGAACAACAAAAGTAGCAGTAACAGCAAAATACAGAGACTGCAAAATAAATCACCTAAGGCACGCAATCAGAACATGAAACCATTCAAATAACAATGTGAACTACAGAAAGTGTCATACGGGAAACTAGGTAAAAGAAACGGCTATAGGGATACTAGTAGGTATGCATTAACAGTTGCCATAATTGAAAGGGAGGGCAGACAGAAATTAGTGAAGATATGATCTGTTTCATAGACAAAATGATGCTATAAACCAAGGTGCTGGCGAGATTTAACTAGAGATTTCACCAAACATGAATAAATGAAAATGATGGTATCGGTGGCAGAACTAAATACTCCAGCAAATAATGTAGGGTTTAATTTTCTATGATAACCACAACTTGACAATCTGCGCCTCTTTAAGTAGGCATATATTTAATTGACTGAAGATAGGCTGCATTAAAAATAGGGATTCTGAATTTCCTGTTTCTGTTTTGAAGGGCACAATAGATTGTAACCAAGGTACATGTCATAAGGTAGCAACAAAGGCACAACAGAAATGCAAAGATGTAGCAATAGAAATGTACTCATTGTAATCATTTAAAGTCTCCACCGGTCTTGGCTGATTGAAATCATGGGTATTAGCTTCAACTGCAGCACCGGTAGCATTTGGGGTCTTCTTGTTACTTTTGGATGCCCTGAAGACACACACACACACACACACACAGACCATTGAGTATAATGTGAAAGAGTAATAACTAATAACACTAGAAAAACAGAATCAGAACAGTAGCACCTACTTGTTTTTGGAAGCTGGCCTTTTCCTTTTGTCACCCTGTGCATTAGATCCAGCTTTAACAGTGGAAGCTCCAGTGTAAGTTACAACACTCCTAGTTACCCAGTATAACAAAAATGTCAGTCGCATCAGAGATGCTTGATATCAGCTCTTCTAGATGAACTATAAAAAGGCTACACAAAACAGTAGAACAAGACAAACCTGTTCTCCCCTGTACTAATGACAAAAACGTCTACTTGCGCGGCACTGGCAGTAAAATCAACCATCCGTTGCAAATCCCGATCACATGAGATTGTGATGAGCGTTCTGTTGTTGTTTGGCAGGAAGTATTTGAACGACATGTCAGTGACATCGACATGGAACACCTTGGACACCTCATCCTTGAAGCTGTCCAGTGGCATCTCCCGAGAGACGTCAACGGCGTGCGCTTCTCCCCCTTTGTAGACCAGATTCCCATTGGGGCCAGGAGTGAACTCCCCGCCGTGCTGGCAGATGGCCACCACAATACCACCCTCTGTCATGCTTCCTCTGTTGTTCCGCAATGACACTGCATTTTAGAAGAAGAAGAAAAAATTACATTCTGGTACTGGAAAGTATATATACCATAAAGTTTATTTGTCCTTTTTACTTCATCGAATAATTATGCAAACAAGAGGCTCCAAGGATTTCTGGTTCAGAAGAACACGAACTCTAGAACAGAGGTTCGGTTGAAGATGAAATTTCAGACAATTCATCAATCGTATGACAAATTGGCATAGAATTTCTGACACGGGACCAACAGAGGGGCGCAATTACTTCTGATCTTTCAGGAGATACCAGCACGACCAGAAAAAGAAATCACCTTTAGGCTTCGCCGGGGAGGGGGGGCACGGATGGGACCGGCTCCGTTGGTCCTCGGGAGGCGCAGCGCTCTTCGGGGGGTCGGAGAGGCAGTTGGCGTCGCGCAGGGCTGGTCGGCGGGGAGGCGGCGCGGCGCAAACCCTAGGCCGCCGCTCCGTCGCGGATGGAGACGAGCCGGGAGAGGAGAGGAAAATCGAGGGAGGAAAGTGCGAATATACGCTCAGTGGCAGACTTTCCGTAATTTACTCTCGAGTCTAGGGGCATTTTTGAAATAATTGGAATCATAACCTGCGCACCCCCTCTCTTTAGAGCAAAATAATTTTTCAGGCTAACAAGAAAAAATATTTTTGTTTGCGGATGAAAAAGAAAATATGTTAGCTTAGGCATCAATTTCTAGGCCGGACATCGGTTTTTTCTTGCCTCCACAAAATATATTTTTAGATGAACGAGAAAACATAATGTTGAATTGTGTGCGCTCGATGAGAAACAACTTGCTATACTATCCGGGTTGTATGTTGATCTTTTCTTTTAAACCAAACAACCATAGGCATTTCAAGTAAAAGTGAATTATGTGCGCTCAATGAGAAACAACTTGCGCTTGTCATTTTGTAAGAACCCGAAGGCTTCTTTGATAAGGTGCACTCGTGCTACTATGAGATTTTCTGAGGATCTAAGAGCTTACTTAATATATTTTGCAATCTTATTTTGTGAGCAACTCCAATAGCTCCCCTATCCATAGAAAAACTGATGTTTACGAGAAGTTGGAGCAAACCTCTCTAACAGTTCCGTAAACCATCTACAACTATTTTAGGGGATCATATAAACCTCTCTAACGGCCACCGCACCGCCTCGCTGGCGGCGTCACATGTGCCACTGATTGGCGGGTCCTATGCCATTATTTATTTTTTTCGTTTAATTAAAAAATGAACTTAGGGGAAGAAGTTTACGGGAACTGGCAAAAGTAGCTCTCAGACAACTTTCACTAAATTTATAAGTTTCTTATAAGTGAGCTGTCGGAGTTGCTCTTAGACTGTGAAATATGTGTTGTGCACTTGTGATTATTGGATATTGTTTGGATTGTTAGTCTCAAAATAGTCTATATTTTTTTCCTGTGGCATTGTCGAGAGGACCTGATATGGACATTCATTGGGTTTGGTCATGGACATAAATTTTAGCCCGTAAGTTTTTCCTTGGGCGGGCAGAGAATGTCTTCATGGATTTGATAACGTTCAACCCGAGCTGAATCTGGCCTATTGCCAGTTTGTGTCATAAAAGTAGCATGCCTTGGTGCCAAAATTCCTCTCACATCCCATGAGCACCATCTTGGTGGTGCGTCGGAGCTTCGAGAAGTGTGGCTCTATGGTCCTTACACGAGCCGCACACAAACGTCTGTCGATGTAACACATTCGGCTTGCATACATATATTACTTCATACCGAGTTCTTGCCGGTCACTAGCTTCGTCAAAGCATGATATGTGCATTTTGCATGACAACTTCATAAAGATAAATTGCTCAATATGCATACTCAACTATAATTCTACAATTTCATCTCTACTTTCTCTCTTATTGCAAGGTATCAAAGCCGAAAAATGAAGGTTTCATGAAAAACATTTTTTGAAGAGAGAAATAATAAAGCATAAAATACAACAGTCTTTTTTGAAGGAAAAGATCACCGGAGACAAGATGGGCCAATATGGTGGCATGTGGGGCCCATGCTCCCTCGGCCCATGATTCGTGTGTAGGATGTGCAATGCCCACATAGCTCCCCTGGTTGCCTCCTTTTACATGCCACCATCATATCAACTGCCCTAAAAACAACACCTGGCTTTCCCGTATTTTTTCACCACTTGGGCGGAACAAAGAACCATACTTTTCATCCTTAGAGGGGTTGATCCTACGGGTATGCTGCCTGTGGCCGATGGAGTTCAAAGCCATTGTCGCGAACTTAAAGACTGATTGGGAGTATATTCATCCACTTCATCATCACCAATTCCGTCCACAACACCAACCCATGTCTCCGTCTCCAACAACATCTCAACGGTTGAACCGTTATCAAATGGTGTAGATGATGTCAATTTGCTCCATACAGATGTTGTTGTTATAAAGCCGTGAAATATAGCATACTCTGATCTGGTGAGTATATTGCATGTAAAGCACTCAAACAACATGGCCCCTTGCTCGCAAATATCAATTGTTGAATTGTTACCAAATATTGTCGAATCTTGAACATAGAGCTCTAGCTCGAGAAATTTCTTCATGCACCCCTCATGTGGTTACATGCACATGTGTGACAGTGTGTAGATACCATGACACGTTATGTTTCCCGGATAACTTCGATTTTACCTTTTTTGTGTGAAGTAGCACCTTCCACCATAAGAAGAGTTGGGTCGTCTGATGTCTACTACACAACCTTCTTCTTGTAGACGTTATTGGGCCTCCAAGTGCAGAGGTTTGTAGGACAGTAGCAAATTTCCCTCAAGTGGATGACCTAAGGTTTATCAATCCGTGGGAGGCGTAGGATGAAGATGGTCTCTCTCAAGCAACCCTGCAACCAAATAACAAAGAGTCTCTTGTGTCCCCAACACATCCAATACAATGGTAAATTGTATAGGTGCACTAGTTCGGCGAAGAGATGGTGATACAAGTGCAATATGGATGGTAGATATAGGTTTTTGTAATCTGAAAATATAAAAACAGCAAGGTAACTAATGATAAAAGTGAGCACAAACGGTATTGCAATATGTTGAAACAAGGCCTAGGGTTCATACTTTCACTAGTGCAAGTTCTCTCAACAATAATAATATAATTGGATCGTATAACTATCCCTCAACATGCAACAAAAAGAGTCACTCCAACGTCACTAATAGCGGAGAACAAACGAAGAGATTATTGTAGGGTACAAAAACCACCTCAAAGTTATCCTTTCTGATCGATCTATTTAAGAGTCCGTAGTAAAATAACACGAAGCTATTCTTTCCGTTCGATCTATCCTAGAGTTCGTACTAGAATAACACCTTAAGACACAAATCAACCAAAACCCTAATGTCACCTAGATACTCCAATGTCACCTCAAGTATCCGTGGGTATGATTATATGATATGCATCACACAATCTCAGATTCATCTATTCAACCAACACAAAGAACTTCAAAGAGTGCCCCAAAGTTTCTACCGGAGAGTCAAGACGGAAACGTGTGCCAACCCCTATGCATAAGTTCACAATGTTAAGGAACCCGCAAGTTAATCACCAAAACATATATCAAGTAGATCGCGTGAATATCCCATTGTCACCACAGATAAGCACATGCAAGACATACATCAAGTGTTCTCAAATCCTTAAAGACTCAATCCGATAAGATAACTTCAAAGGAAAAACTCAATCCATTACAAGAGAGTAGAGGGGGAGAAACATCATAAGATCCAACTATAATAGCAAAGCTCGCGATACATCAAGATCGTGCCAAATCAAGAACACGAGAGAGAGAGAGAGAGAGAGAGAGAGAGAGAGAGAGAGAGAGAGATCAAACACATAGCTACTGGTACATACCCTCGGCCCCGAGGGTGAACTACTCCCTCCTCGTCATGGAGAGCGCCGGGATGATGAAGATGGCCACCAGTGAGGGATCCCCCCCCTCCGGCAGGGTGCCGGAACAGGTCTAGATTGGTTTTCGGTGGCTACAGAGGCTTGCGGCGGCGGAACTCCCGATCTAGGTTATGTTCTGGAAGTTTGGGTATATATAAGAGGTTTTGGCGTCGGGAACAAGTCAGGGGGGGTCTCCGAGGCGGCCACGAGGTAGGGGGGCGCGCCCAGGGGGTAGGGCGCACCCCCCACCCTCGTGGGTGCCTCGGGACTCTTCTGGCTCATCTCCGATGCTCCGTGGGCTTCTTCTGGTCCAAAAATAATCTCCGTCAATTTTCAGGTCAATTGGACTCCATTTGGTTTTCCTTTTCTGCGATACTCAAAAATAAGGAAAAAACAGAAACTGGTACTGGGCTCTAGGTTAATAGGTTAGTCCCAAAAATCATATAAAATAGCATATAAAACATCCTAGATGGATAATATAATAGCATGGAACAATTAAAAATTATAGATACGTTGGAGACGTATCATCGTCGTCTTCCTGATTCGCCAAATTTTCCTTGATCTCAGGCTTGTTAGGCTACAAACATTCCTTCAGAAAGTAACACATCTGATGAAGCACTTTACCTTGGATAGATCAAAGTTATGAGATTTTCGTGCATTAGATTAACCGTCCTTACCACGACTTGCGGCCAGTGTATTCACCGCGCTTCGTCTAATTAGAGCTTTCGTTACCGTCGCACCTTCCTTTGCTACTTGGGGTCTCTCAGGTAACACACGAGTACAAGAGTTGGTCGCCTCATCCTCCCATGTTGGTGTTGCAGGTGAGTAGTTACCTTTGTTATGGTCATATATTCTTGATGTATTGGTAAGTTGCTCGAGCGTGCTGATGATATACGTGAATTGTCAATCTTCGAATGGAAAATTTTCTCCATGATCTCAACTTCCTTGAGGTTTCCACAAGAAATTTTGGTGGTGCACAACCCTTGCACCTCTTCATCGCTCTCCTTGGTTTATATACTAGGAGCTACTACCAACGCACGGAGACTTGCCCAACACAATAATTTGATACAAACACCGCATTCCGGTTTACAAGTCAGTGACTCACACGCTATGGCTTTTTTTTCAAGGGATACATCAAAGGTCAACGTATCGGGATCATAGATAGAAAGAGGACCAAGAAAGACCAGGGTTTTGTTACAACATCTCCACAGTTGTCAGAGCCCTAAATCCACATGTGGATTACTTGCCACTATCCAACATATCTACCATACATGGAACGAAACCCTGCTCCCGAAGCAAGCCAGCCGCCCTCTAGTCATGGCTTTGATAAACAAAAATCTCGACAAACTCAATAATATACTACTTCCTCCCTTCACTTTTATAAGTCGTTTCAGACAACTAAAATTGAGCTGTTTTATACGCTGTCTGAAGTGTCTACAACACCTTATGAAAGTGGACAGAGGGAGTATCTTTCTTTTTTGCGAATGTGATAATAAACTATCTAGTACTACTAAACATCCGAACACAACTAGGTTAACATCTTCGAAGAATCAAAGTCACAGTATATAGCCACATCCACGCGATGCCCATCATCTACGACCACTGCACCACAATGGTCACCGTCAATGCAAAACTTATATGTCGTTTTTTTCTTTTTGGAGGAAAAAGAACTTATATGTGTTTCAGCAATATGTGCAACTGTAGCTCATGATAAATATTCCTCATATATTTTTCAATCTTTTCCTAATTTCTAGTTTTCCTTTTTCTTTTAAACGGGAACATTTGAAAATATCCTACTGGGTAAATTTTGAGCTACAGATTGCTTTTCTTTCCCCTCTCACAAGGCGACTATGGAAAGCCTTTCTCTCTTCGATCTCCAATGGCGAGCCTGTCGATTCCCCCCCCCCCCCCCCCACACACACCGGCCTGCCGCTCCGACGGCCGGTGGCGGTGAGGGGATTTCTGGTGCCCCGTCTCCGGCTAGCAGATAAGTAGGGGTTGAGTTCTCGCAAGGGCGGCGTTTGGAGGGAGGGCGGCGCTTCTTTTTCGGGTCAGTCTTCCGGGCTCCGATCATCCTCAAGTTCATCCGCTGGGACGGATTATACGGAGCTCCGGCATAGATTCCTGTCAGCTCTTTGGGACGGCGAGATTAGGGTTTTCTCATCGTGCATAGCAATGGCGATACTTGATGTCAAATTCTTCAGAACGATTCAAAAATTCAACGGCGACGAATGCGGCTCCTGGACGCTGGTTCCTTAGGGGCACGTGTACGAAGACTTTCCGACTGTCATCGACAAGGTCAGACCGGCTCCAATATGGGAGCGGCGATAGCGGCGTGTCGGCAGCTCGTTCTGGTGGCGGCAATGGTCGTTCGGTGGTCCATGGACCTCGATGGAATTTTTATTATGCTTGAGGTGTTTTGTACTTCGGGTGAATCTTTATAATAGATCTGATCTTAAAAAAAAAGGGTTTAAATAGCTCTTTTTACGGTACCGAGAATTTTACATGAGAGTATATTTACAGGGGCGATAGTTCAAGAGTCGCCTGTATGAAGCGTATGGAGCTGGAGAGATTGATCCTCAAGCGGAAATCAAATGCCAGCTGACAACAACGGTGGTCGATCATCGGTTGGACCCGCGAGCGGGCAGGCGGCCTCCTCGACGATGCACGGGAAGATCTCCGCGAGGGGCTGCTCCCTCCCGGCGAGCAGCTCCCGCAGCCGGCACTGCAGGCAGTTGCCCCGGTCGGCGGACAAGATGGCGCAGCAGTGCGCTAGGAGCCCCGGGATGGCGCCGCCCGCCGCGAGCTCGCAGGTCCTCCCCGCCGTCGGGTCAATGTAGCGGCAGCCGTCCGTCTGGCCGTCCACTGAGACCACCGCTGCCGCCAGCACCGCTGCCACCACCATGACCGCCTTAGCTGCGCCGGTCACCGTCGCCAGCTTCGTGGTCGCAACGGCCATTAGTAGATAGACCCCTAGCTGCGGAGGAGATGCTGCTTCGAGGCCGTGTGCTGGATCAGTTTGCTTGCGTCTGGAGTCCGTTTTATAGATCACTTTTCAGAGTACATGTTACTACTCCCTCAGTTCCAAAATAGATGACTCAACTTTGTACTAACTTTATATTTAAAGTTAGTACAAAGTTGAGTCATCTATTTTGGAACGGTGGGAGTACTTGCTTACTTAATTATAATTAGTTAGCTGGACGGATCAAGAGATGAATCAAGTAAACGCACTACTATAAGCAAGCTGTATATTATTATTATTGCAACGGAACTGGTTAGCTGTGTGCCAGCCTGCCTGGTCAGGGGAAATGCTTGCTTAACTACAATTCGCTGGCCGGATATATACGCAGCTTTTTAGGAACCCTGGCGTGTAGACATATACTCTTCGTACAGTACTAGTATATATACTAGTATTTGCATTTGTATATATTATCAGCATGTCGCAGGATCATAGGCAGTTAGTAAACTAATGGGGCACGCAGCACGCGCTGGATCAATATGACTAAACCAAGGATTTGCATCGCCACGCCCATAAAAAATTGAAGGTTGCGTTTTCGAGGCCCTTCTTCCTTGTGCCCGACGGTGGAGGGCGAATAACGATGGTGAGCCACGGTGGAGCGGGCTAGCCATCTACGTGTGCCGGTGCCGAGGTGGTGGTGGTGGTGGAGGCAACAATTGAAGTGATTTGAGGAGACACGGACAGTAAAGTACTAAGTGTCGATGGGCGATTCAGTGATTTGAGGACGATGAAAAGGCGGAAAAAAAGGCCCGCCAGAAGGGAATCATCGGTATCGCCCTCGGGTCAACAAGGCTAAGTTGGTGACAGTAGGTGGTGGCGGTCTGACTTGGGGGCAACGTCGGCCGGTCTAAGAGATTGATATGAATTGTTGGATCAGAATCGGAAAAGGTGGCCGATCGTTGGAAAACTGAAAAGCAATCAGAGAGGTATTACCTACGATACATGCCCTATTTTACTCTTAAGTTTAGTGAGACTTGTAGATAACCTATCTTGTGCATATGCACATGATCCTGGCTACCACCGCGCAGGGGATTTGGACATGACGATTTCCTTCTAGTGACCTTACCTAGAATTAACGGCACGAATATTTCTTCCATGCTTTTATATCCTGAGTAGTATACTACTCTCTAAACCAATATATAAGACGTTTTAGATCACTAAAAGATTTAAACATCTTATATTAGTTTATGGAGTAAGTAGTACATTATTATTTTCATGTATGTATGAAAGAATCAAGGAAGCGTCAAGAGGTCCTCTTTTTTTTCAAGTGACGTAGATATAAATATTCAGAATTGTCGTGGTTAAAATGAATTAACTGTCCGAGCATGCATCATCTCACCCAGTGGTGAATTTAAGCCCGGGAACTTTGTGCCCCCCACCCCCACTCCAAAAATTGAAAAAAAAATACTACTATTTAGCCCAGCCTCGTATCAAAATTTTAACATTATTTGGACTGAAAACTGCGAGTTAGTGTCTTTTTCTTCACACCGTTAACTTTGAGCTCCCTTCATTTTCTTCCAAGATTCGCCATTCGCTTTCTCAGTAGCGAAAGCGCTTCTCTTTGCCCCTTAACTTCATAAAGTATTTGGAAAGAAAAGAAAGAGATTCTTGGTTTTATTGCTCCCGCTTCCTCATCTGCGCTCGTCAAGCCAACTTTGCTTTTTTGGGAACTGATCTCACCAGGACTATCCGTATCCAATTTTCCATTATGCCCGGCCAGAAACCAAATGTAATACCAGTAGTATGTCCTACCAGATTTTTGTCCGGTATACAATCGACTATACTGTTATTTTGGATTTATAGCAATAGAAAAGGCCACGTCAAGAGCTTGACACCCTCCGAATTTTGCTATGTTTTTCCTTTTTACTCTACAACCTAAACAGGCAAAATATATGTAGTGGATATAAAGAATCTCAAAGACTTGATATGATAGTTCATTGTTGACACAAAATAGAAAAACGAATATTTTAGTCTCATAGTCAAGCTGCTGCATGCTCTTGAAGCCCACAAAACTGAAAAAGTATAGTTCACAATTTTGAATTTGTTCGCTCCAGAAATCAGCATCAGAAGTCAGAACAAACTGCAGCTTGCAAGTTCTAATGACTGCCCTGTAGACAACTGTGCCATGTTCAGAAGAACGTAAACTGACAAAGAAGCATATATATAAAAGCGACATGTAGCAAAGTACCAAGCCAAAAGAATATTGTTCTCCCTTCATGTACACAATATTATTATTTTTGCTTCTCACTGGCCAGACCAAACAAATTTAATGTACTTATAAAATAGCTCTTTGTGTGTGGAAGGTGTAGCAGGGGCAAGCAGACGTGCATCATTTCTGACATGCATATGCAAGGATACAACATCATCACAATCAATATCATGATCTCACCGTGAGCTAAACACCTTCCTACCAGCTTCAATTCACATGACATGATAATTGTACTCTACTTGCAATTGAATGAGTGGATGCTTGGTAACGGTGCAAAGGAAAATCAAACATGCAATTGCAAAGTTTTTCCAGTGGTTTTTCAGTTGCAAGTCAGTGCTCCAACTTCATGATCGATGCTTGTTTAAGGCTGCAATATGATGCTTCCTGTTCTGACAAAACAATTTAGTTTTGAAGAGATTGGAAGATATATGTCTTTCACTTGAGCAACTGCCCCACACAAATTTTTGCATGTGTTTGATTGACAAGGACAAAGTTATAAGTAACAAAACTTTTGCTCTTAATTCACTAAATTTGCAATCAAATTATTACCTTTCGCTCTAGCTGGTCTTCCATTATTATGTTATCAGCTATATTCACATGCAGCGCATACATAACCTTTCCTGCAAAATGCAAATGCAGAAATCATCTTAGAAACTGAGAGAGAAACTGAATTCATAGTACATCTAATAATATATATGTAATAAAAACCCTAACCTTTTGTGCTAGCTTGCACCATATAGATAGGATGAACATTTGGCACTTCACGAAGTTTTTTCAGTCAAGATTTCCCACCGCTCTCCTCTTGTGTGAAGGGAAAGGGAATTTTGGTTGTCAAAACATTGGTACATCCCTTGAATCGTTGGAACTCAAGTTCCATGCTATCTTACCAACAACACGCCAATTCAAATTGTATGGATCTAAAATGGCATCACAATGGGAATTCAAAATCATTTAATTCATCTGTTTATCTCTTCTTTTCCTTTAATTACATATATGCTAATCAATATGGGCCTTTCTACCAAAAAAGAATACAAACACTACTAGGGAAAACCTTATACACAGGAGCTTACTAGTAGCGCTTTTTAAAAGGCAACACTGCTACTAATTATTAGTAGCGCTTGGCCGCTTGGCCGCAGAAAGCGCTGCTACTATGCACTTACCAGTAGCGCTGTAGTTATAAAGCACGCTACTACTATAATTGCCAAACCGTTGCCAGCAGGCCAGGCATACTAGTAGCGCTCGTGTGCAAAAAGCGCTACTGCTATTGTACGTAGCAATAGCGCTTTCCTCTGACCAGCGCTACTGCTAAATTTAGCCCCCTCCTATGACCAAAGTTTAGTCCCACCTCGCTCTGTGAACAGAATTTTTACCACCTTAAATATGGTGCTTCCCAAACTATCACAACCAGTTGGTCTTCATTGAACTCTATGTGTAGGATTTGTGGCAATACACTACAAAAAAAATACACTTCCATGATGATACGTGTTTGTCATAGTAGGTCGCGTTTTTTGTCATGCATGTACATCCATGACAATTTTATGACAGAATCAACATAGTCATACCTGTGCTGTCGTAGAAGTGTTCCATGACATTACCAAAATTATCATCACGGAAGTGTCCACTTCCATGACGATAAATCGCGCGTCACAAAAGTTCTTTCGTCAAGGGTGACCGACACGTGGCATCCACCGTAACGGAACGCCGTTAAGCTATCGGGTCCGGTTTTGGATCCGATAACCCATTAACAGCCCAGACCAATGGGGATTTTCCACGTGTAAAATTCTGATTGGCTGACGGAAACACGTGTTAGCTCCGCGTTGGCACAAGTGTCACTCATCCAATGGGCGAGATGCGCCTATGATATGTTGACACGTGGACCGGCCCAAAAGTGGCCCATAAAGTTTAAATGGGCCGGCCCAACTAAAGACCCGCAAGATTTTGCGGACCATAATGGGCCGGCCCAGCTAAAGGCCCACAAGATTTTGCGGGCCATAATGGGCCGGCCCAGGTAAAGGCCCACAAAATTTTTTGCGGGCCATAATGGGCGGGCCCAGGTGAAGGCCCATAAGGATTTTGTGGACCATAATGGGCCGGCCCAGCTAAAGGCCCATGAGACTTCGCCGACATTAATGGGCCGGCCCAGCTGTAGGCCCACAAGATTTTGAGGACCCTAGTAGGCCGGCCCATTAACTGGCTGCCATGTTTTGGGCCAAATGCCGGCCCATATTTAATCTGGTCCATTAATGGCCTGCCACGTTCCGGGCCTAACAATGGCCCATATGAGATCCGGCCCGTTAAAAGCCTACCACGTTCTGGGCCAAATTACGACCCAGATCAGGTCCGGCCCTTTAAGAGGCTTTGGGCTAAATTATGGCCCATATCAGATTCGGCCCGTCAACTGGACGCTATGCTTTTGGGCCCACTTGCTAAAGGCCCATTTAGTAGTTCGGCCTGATATTAGTTTGGCCTGTTAAGGGCCCGTTTAACATTTCGGCCCTATATTAATTTCGGCTGGTTAAAAGCCCGTCATATAGTTGGGCCTAACTACGGCCCGGTTTGCATCGTCCGGCCTGCTCGCAGCCGATAATCTGATTGGGCCAAACAAGGACCGAACAATTTTGGCCTGTTAAAAGCCCGTGATTTGATTGGCACAATCATGGACCGGGGTCCATTTCGGGCTTCTGCCGGCCCGTGAGCTGTTCGGCATGTTTCAGGCCCAACCTACTTCTCAGCCTCCTAAAAGCCCATTGGGTTTTCTTGCGAAAAGAGGGCCGGCGGTTTACTCGGCCTATTAAAGGCCCGACTCTACTAGTGGGCCAGTTTACATTTAGGCCTTCTAAAAGACCAAGATGACGGGGTACATGATGCGGATCATACATCGTGATTGCATGACGGCCCGATTATGTACCGTAATTTTACGGTTTGGCCGGTTTACTACGAAGACAGGATATATATACAGTAAAATAACTGCAGCATCATGAATAAGAAAAAACCTAGACTATACAATAAAGAAATTACGGCATATTACATCCACTGGGCATCAAAGTTTGCCACTATGATAATAAAGCACAAGCAGACAGCAGATTACATACACGGGGCATCAAAGTTCGCCACCGGTGCAACTAAACACGCCGACAAAATAATATACAAAACCGACAACACTTCAATAGAGTTCAAGAAAGGTTAGCCCTGCTGGGGAGCTGCAGCGCAAGCAGCTGAGCAAGCTGATGAGACTGCGCTTGTTTAACACTTATATCCTCCTCACTCTGAAAGATAAACAAGCAGACAGATGACAGGTTTTGCACATAAAAGTATCAGTGCTGACAATTCATCACATTTCTTACTGACGAATAAAGTGACACAGTTTAAAATTGCATTAACACAATATGGTATTGTTCAGGTCAAGACATGGCAGGAAATGACATTGTGAAGGAGTTGGCAGCTTCACGACACCACTCGATTACAGATCAAGAACTCATAAGTATCAATGGTTAGTGTGCTGTCAATTTATCCCATTTCAGATTGGCAAATAAAGAGACGGTTTAAATAATAGTAGAATGATATGACATTGTTCATAGTTAAGACATTGCAGAATATGACATTGTGCTGTAGTGGGTAGGTTCACCACACCACTGGATTACGGATCAAGAACAGAAGCATACATGCAGTGCAAAAGAAGATCACTTGCTCTGTATAGTTTAATTTACATGGTATGAAGAAGGAACTTGGTTGTACAACTGAAAACTTAAATTGAGAAGGACAAACTTTTGTTTATGAACTACATAATAAACTTTAAACATGCAATTTGATGCAAACACCAAAAATAAACAGCTGTTGCAGTCATGCCTAACCAAATATACACAACAAAGTTTGAAGGCTTGAGAAGGACAAACTTACATTATTGGTGAAGGCAGGCTCTATAAAGCCCTTGTCCATGCTGATGGGGGGGGGGCAATTCAAGAAGTTTACCACAGAATCTTCTTCATAAGCATTGCCTTTATTCTACATTTTGTTAAGAGTAAATATAGATGTGACAATATAAGAAAAAATGGAGAATATTTAAGATAAGATGAAGAGTGATGCTACATAACCAAGTAGCTATAAATGTAAGTACAGCGATACAGGCAAAAGGTACAGCCAAGAGCAATGCAGAGCTAAACTTCTTCAGTACCATCGGTGTTATCCAACCTTATGGTAAGAGTAAATATAGATCTGATGTGTAGAAAATGGAGGGCAAAGGAAAATAAGCTGCAGAGTGATGGTACATGAACAACTACCTGTCAATATAAGTACACTGATAAAGGACAGCAGGTACTTACAAGAACAATGCAGAGCTAAAAAATTCATTGGCATTGGATATATTCTACACTAATGTAACCATTCATACAGATCAGATAATTTGGAGCGAACAATTGATAAGCAAGCTATCATGCATACTGCTGTCACATAATGAACCAGGTATGTATGCAAGTACAGTGATACAGGACAACAGGTACTAACAAGAGCAAAGCAGCGGGCAGCATATTTGCGATATCCTGTCGTTCTTTTCAAACCGGAATTCTTTTTCGAGCAGATTTCCTGCAAAAAAGATCCGTAAGGCACATGCGGAAAAGTAGAAGTTCAAATTGTCATGCGATATCATAGACAGTACCTCATCCTCGGAACGAGACCAGTGCATAACAAGGTTTTTCCATTCAATGTCTTCTAAATTTAGCACAGGAGACTTCACCAGAAATTCGTTTATAGACTTGCCATCAAAGTGTGATTTCCTCAGGTAACACCGAATACTGCTGCAATGCTTCCTTGAAAAGCGCAAGCAAGCTTTGCTCGTCATGACTATCCAGATTGACCCTCGCCTACTTACAACAATGTAATGTAAATCATTGATGTGTTCAATCAGCAGAAAACAGGAAAATAATCACCATGAATAATAGCACTTACACGTAAGTGGGACAGGAAGATGTGAAAATGGTGTTTGTCTTCACTATAATCTTCCCATGATGGGAATATATGCACGTAGTCCCTAACAACATTGAAAGCATTGTCTTTTAAACTGGGAATAACTGGAATGGGGTTCCAATCTGCAGGAATTGGCCGTCTCTGCAGTTGGGATAGGTCTTCGGCCGGTGGACTTGCTGTACTTTTTGCTGGAGTGGGATTTTTCTGTGGTACGGCTGGTGCTATGGCAACTGAAATCGGCATACCTTTTGCTGGAGTGCAGGTCCTGTGTGGTGGGGCTAGTGGTGTGGCCAGTGAAGTATGGGTACAGTCTGCTGGAGTCGGTCCTACGTTTTGTGTCACTGGTTGTACAGCCAATATAAGTGGGGTGCTGTCTGATTTCTCCGGCACAACCACGTTTTTCAAGGACTTTGCTGGTGCTCCTTCAGGTTCGGCAATCACCCTCTTCCTTTTTGATGTCTGATGCACAAGAACATCATTTGAGTGGAAAAACATGGTATGATGACAGATGGAATATGTATTGATAATGGATGGGCATGGCATCTCGACATATATGATGAGTAAACTAAGCAGATGGCGGTGCAACAAAGTAGAAGAAATGCAAGACAACATATGCAAGATACGCGCAATCAATAAAACCTTGCCAAATTAGAACAGGCACCTTGATGGGTGAACAGGACATGCCATCTGCCTTTGACTCCTCGAGGTTAGAATAGTCATTAGGATCATATTCTGAACAAGAATCAACAGGTGGGGAGCGTATGAGTTTCATTGCATACAGAATGGCACTCAATGCCTTGGTGCCAATTTTGTAAGTCATTGCAGTGTTTAGCTTCAAGAGTGGACTGCTGCTAGTGCGACACAAAGCAGCTACACAGATCATAGTGTAGATATAACGGGAAAACCGTAAGCATCAGAGTAAAATCAGCAAAGTGGAACTTGCTGGAATATATGTGCTAGTATTGCCGGTACGGCTAGAAAGGCTTCGGATACCAGCTCTCTTCAACTGAAGGTGCGGTACTGTTAATATCAGTGTAACTCTCAAAGGCGACACAGCTCCCCGCATTTCCTTGCTATTCTTATAGGATTCAAGTGGGCAGGCCACTACAAATCCTATTCCCATGTTTACAAAATCCTACGAATCAAAGAGGCCCGAAGAGTTCAAAGTGTCCATCACAACCGACCGTATAGACCTCTACACTGCAAATGTCCCTGCTCATCTTCACTACAAGGAACATACTGTACTACTATCATACTCCCTCCGTTCCAAAATATAAGTCTTGGTAGAGATTTCCACTATGGATCACATACAGATGTATCCAGATACATTTTAGAGTGTAGATTCACTCATTTTGCTCCATATGTAGTCCATGGTGGAATCTATACAAAGACTTGTATTTAGGAACGGAGAGAGTACTTATTAAAGAAGAACGGAAGAGGAACATGCTAAAGAAGAGCAAGCAGATTTTGGATAATAAAATGTTCGTTGCGCAGTGCCCACACATGATGAACCAGAGCGCATTAAGAAAGCAACTCCCTGCTGTCTCTCTATATGTGGTGCACGTGCTTTTTCGAAAGTAAAGTAGGAACATTAGCTGACCAATTAAATGTTATCTGTTTTAGTAATATCAGCATCATATCAGATTCGTACTTGAGCAACAAGTTTGGAATTATGAGTGGCACGTTGTTTAGCTTGATGGATTCAGGAGCAGTGCTAAGCAGGTACGATGATGGTACTGAATATAAAGGCATGTCTGCATTTTTGGGTCAGTCGACCATTTCAGGCGGTTGGATGAAGATCCTACGTCTCCTAACCCTTCTTCTTCCTCGTCTCTGATTCTTCCCATACAGAACACCGCACGGGCCGCCGGCCGGACCACCGGCCCCCACCGCCTGTGTTCCTCCGCCACCCCACCCCCACCCCCGCCCCCACCCGCGTCGAGTTTTCTTCGTTCGAGAGGCCCCACCACCGCCCCCACAACCAAAGTCCCCACCCGAGCCCCTTCGTTAGCACCGGCGAACTCCGGCGAGCTCTGAAAATCGACTGACCCAATTTTGAAATTTAGTCTACTATGATTTAACTAGTGTGGAATATAAAAGGGGAAAACCATAAGCATTGGGAGTATAGTGTTGAGCGTGCCATGGCGGATCTGAAGGTGCAAACCGGACAAAGGCAACTTCTCAACCAATGTTTGCTCTCAACTAGCAAGTAAGTGATGGACAAGAAATCAGAGTAAAGCAGTGGCGATCTATTTTCTTGCTGCGATAAATAAGTTGAGCAGATACGAAAGAGTACCGCCTCTGGTGCGGCGTCGTGTATGCATCTGCTGAGAATTTGACGGTGCTGCGGTAGCGATGGCTGTCGGCGGCGTGGAAGCAGATCTAGGAGGGTAGACGGTGGCGGCAGGGCGCGGTGGACGAGACGGTCGTAGGAGCGGCGCCGGCAAGGTGGACGACGGCGGGGATGAAGCGAGAGGACGGGATGCAAGGATCCCGGTCCGAAGCCGTGGATGAGAGAGGTCGATCTCTTGTAATGGACGGCGGCGTCGGGGTATCAGCTCCGGCATGGTGGAGGAGGACGGCGGTGGATGGGGTGGCGGACGGAGGAGGCTGGGGTGGAGAGGGTGTTTTGGCGCCCACGGAGTACGAATGGGGAAATGGAGGTGGAGAGGAAGGGGGAACCATGTCTTCAGGGCGCGCTTGTCTCAAATGCGAGGAAATTTACAAACTTAGCCCCCGTTTCAAATTTCCTACATCACAGCAATATTAGTCGGTTGGGGATAGGACGGTAATCTCGCATACACCGAATATTTGCCGACGAGAGTTTGTTTTTGGCGCCCACCGTGTATGAATCGGGAGGGAGTCGATTTCGGCCGAGGACACACTGTGTTTTGGCGCCCACCGTGTATGAATCCGGGTGAGAGGCGGTTATGTCACGTTTGAGTGAAATTACAAACCTACCCCTATCGAAACCTATAGAAATCGAGCAGATAGGCTTTGCGTGGCAGGGATAGGCAGTAGTAATTTCCATCTCGCAGATTTTGGTTTCGGGCGGTTACTGCGACTTTCCCCGCTTCGTTCAAATTTTGCAGAGTGCACGTTTACCGTGCCAACTCAATTCGAATCCCGTTTGTATTCTATTTTTTCGGGCGGGATCCATTTTCGATTGGAATAAAATTCTATATACATCATTTTTTATATATACTTTCAAAAGCACAACACCCTTTATACATAAATATGGTTTACAAATGGCATGATCTCAGATTCATAAGGTTGTATCCATCAATTTGGATTTTCAAATATTTGAAACCACTTTATGTTGAAATCCAATGTATGCATTCCTCGCTAACTGTCTCCAATTAATGTGTGTTTCATGCGGGTTTTTTTACTTCTCAAACATGTATAATGTGTTTCACACACGCAACATATAGTGTAATCCCGTTTAGACATTAATTGCATATAAACCATGCATTGTTTCTAATTAAAGAATCTATGGATCACCAATATTGATAAACTAGATAACATTACACATGTCCCCTAATTCAAATGAATATGCATGTTTGATACACCAATTTGCGTTATGATATTATTGATGTCGTGATCTCCAGTTTAAATATTTGAATCCCATTTAATCCAGATATTCGTCTCATATAACTATCACTCATGCTTATATAGGACTATCTCTCTAGACCTATACGAGTTCATCGTCTCTCGGGTATCTCTCGTGCTACCTGTATGTCGACAATGATCTTTTATCTTCGTAACACACTGACTGTACTCTCTCCCTCGACCTTCATCACTCTATCTCTCTCTAAGTATATCTCGCTCCCTGCTATGTGTCTGTAACTATGATTCTCCATGTGGAATCTCTTTCTCTCACGCAAACACAAAACTTTGTCTTCCGGGGTTCATTTCTCTCTACTATTCCCCTGTGTGCCACTCGCACACCCCTCATACAGAGATGTATTTCGCTCCTTAGGTATGAGAACCTACAACTCTTCCTCTTAAATATCTCTTTCTCACACACAAACACAAACTCTGTCCCCCAGGGTCTCATATTTCTCCACTGTTCTCTTGTATGTCGCTCACACACACTGTCTCTCCCTAGAGATATCTTGCGTTCCCTCATATGTTTCTCTAGCTATCACTCTCGTTTGAAATATCTTTCTCTCTCGCAGACACAAAACTCCGTCTCTCGGGATCTCATTTCTCTCCGATATTTGTTTGTATGTGAGTCACATGCACCCTTTCTTCATCTCTCTCACACCCACACCCATAACTCAGCCTTCTGATCCACTCGACTCCTATCTCTAACGCACACTAGCTAGCATCTTTATCTTTCTATTTATCTGTTTCTCCATCAACCTTCTTTCATTTATAGGTTGATCTCTTTTGCACAATCGTTGTGCCTCACTCCCTCTGCTCGCCATAGATGCATGCTCCAGCCCACGCCACTATCTCTTAAAGACAAAAACACATGCTCAATTGTCGGGCCTTCTTCCCTGCATTCTCGCATGCATGCATATTGTCATACCGATCCGTCTCTCCCATGTCGTTGATCTTAGCTTATGACTTATGCCTTCTTTCTTTTATCTCGATCATGCGCGCGCGCACACACATACACATCCCACGTATACATGTATACCTCTCACACATGCACGTTGAAGGTCTCTATGTCTCCATACGTAGTTAATTACCCTCAACCCTAACGCCACATCGAATCGTTCTCTTCTTGTGTGCACATAACTTCCGCCTGGATGGGTAAAACACACACTCACACTTAACAATCTCCTTGTAGCTACCCCCCTCTCACTCTTCTCCTATATTCCCGAAACCAATAAGACCATCCCTTCATTTAATTCCCGCCTACATGCACCATCGATATATAGTAGTCTTCCTTGGTGTCTCTCGAACAAACACGTTCTCTCGATGTCGACTACTCTCACGCGCACACACCTTCTCTTCCCTCTCTACGGGCATTTTCTCTCTCGCACCCCATCGTTGGTGGCCTCTGCCATACACATCACCTCTCTATGATGAAGCCAAGCACACTTAAATTACATCCGCCACCGAGGACCCCGCGACACACACACACAAACAAACAAACACACACACACACACGCACGCACACACCCACCCACCCACCCACACACACACACACAGTAAGACTCCATCACACACACACGCACACACACACTAAGACTCCATCTCTCTCTCTCTCCCCCCCCACACACACACTGAGACTCCATCTCACACACACATGCTCTAGGCGGAGCATTTGTTCCTACCACCCTTCATCCACCCTTACCCGTATGATAAACAATCACCTTAATTTACTTTATAACATGGAAAAATTCCACTTTACTTTAGTAGTTAGCAAACTTATCATTTGTACCCTTATAAAAAACCGAGTTGGCGATGATGGTGTGCCTGCCATCCTGTAATATAGACCGTCTGATCTATATCTGACGGATAGAAAGCAAACTATGATAATTTTACAAAAGATAGCTGCACCTCTGTCCACATCCTTATCTCCCACACCTCATTGCTGAGCAATTAAAAAAGAAAGTCTCCGGAACAATCAAGCATGGTGGCCGCTGCCGCCTGCCGGTGCCGTCCATCCCCATGCCTCCGCCCATTCCGACCACCAGTCACCACCACGCTCCACTCCTCCTCACCTTATCTCTCATCTTTCATTTTTTCGATGACATTCTCGAGATACCGGTTTTCCGATAAAATTCTTGAAATATCATTAGTTTTTACACATGGGATTACTCCTGCATGGGTAAATCACAACATGTGTTTTGTAAAAAAAATGCATATTGATGTTCCGTGCAATGCACGAGCATCTTGCTTGTAATTATATAACGCAAATCACGAGCAGGAAGTGACATTTTTTTTACACAACCACGTTAACATGGCCACGTAACACTAGTAGAAAACTGGGCTTTGGTCACAGGGAAATATTCACATTAGTCCCGGTTCAGTCACGAACCGGGACTAATGTGAGCATTGGTCCCGGTTCGTGCGGCCAGGGGCCTGCCGGGCCTCGTGGGGGCATTGGTCCCGGTTCGTTCGGACCCTTTGGTCCCGGTTGGTGGGACAAACCAGGACAAATGGGCCACGCTCCTGGCCCACCACCCTTTAGTCCCGGTTCATACCACAAACCGGGACTAAAGGGCTGGTCCTAGTTGCGACCAGTGTTTAGTCCCACCTCGCCAACCGAAGGGCGCTCACACCAGTTTATAAGCCCGTCCCTCTCTGCCTTGTTGAGCTCCTCTTAAAGTGAAAATAGATGCCCTTATACAGGGAATTTGACCTAAATTCACAGTAAATTTCATAGAAATTTATTATGAATTTAGGTTGAATTTCCTCTATAAGCGCATCTATGTTCATTTTTTATAGTAAATAAAATAAATAAAAATAAATAAACCTTAATAAAATAAAATAAAATAAACTATAGTAACTAAAATAAATAAACCTTAATAAATTAAATAAAAATAGCAGTAGTAAAATAAATAAAAATAGCAGCAGTAAAATAAATAAAAATAAAATAATTAAAGTAAAATACATAAGTAATTAGAAATAAAATAAATAAGTTTTTTGTTGTAAGTAGAAACAAAACAAAACAAATAAAGCAAAAGAGAAAACAAAAAACAGAGGGAAAAAATTATGCCACCTACTGGGCCACCACGGCCTGAATACGACTTGAAACCCATCCGTGGGCCAGGTTCAGGCCCGCAGAAGGCCCAGTAGGCCCCACAGGCAAAGAGAACGGTTAGGCCCGAAAGCCTGCAGTTGAGAGGAGCTCGAGAGGGTGGGCGCAGCAGCGCTTATAAACCACTCTCGAGCCCTCTCAACTAGCGAGGTGGGACTAAACTTTTGACGCGGGGCAGCACAAGGCCTTTGGTCCCGGTTGGTGCCACCAACCGGGACTAAAGGGGGCATTGGTCCCGGTTCGTGGCACCAACCGGGACCAAAGGCCTTTAGTCCCGGTTGGTGCCACGAACCGGGACCAAAGAGTTCCCTATATATACCCCATCGCCACAGCAGATCACTCCACAGTGCTCTGTTTTTTCTGGCCGGCGAGGGGAGGGCATTTGGGTGCTCTAGCTCACCTCCTATGCACATGAGGTGTTCGATGAAATGTCTGAGCCACACTAGTTAATCTTTCTCCTCTCGAAACTTGACCTCCGAGCTCCATTTCCCCCGAGATTTGTCTAGGTTTAGCGGTCCGTCACGTCCCGTCCCCGTCTTCACCGCCGTCGATTGCCCGCGCCGATCTCGTCGCCAGCACCACCGTGGTGAGCCTCTTGTTCTTATCTTCTTTCTGAAAGGAAAAAATTCTTACTTTAGATAGTTACTTGTCTAATTTTGTTACTTTTATTATTCCTTCTTATTACATAGTGCGATGGTTTTGGTATCCGCCCCCGTCGGCCCTCGTCCTGTCTATGATTCGGATGTGGTATATATTATCTTTTTATAACTATTTGGTTCATTTATTGTTTATGACAAATATACCGACCAACGTGACATAGATTTTATTTATCTAGGAGGTGGTTGAACCGGAAATTCTAACCGACCCTATTGTCAAGAGGTTAAATTTAGTTGAAGAAGAAAACAATTACTTGAAGGAAAAAATAAAAAAAAATTGAGGAGAAGATGATATTGGAGTTGCATGTTGCGGATGTCGTCGATGATCACAAGATCAAGATGGATGCAATGCGCTTGAAGATTAGAAAGATTAGAAAATATGCCATTCATACCGAGGCTTGGTATCATTATGCCGTTGGATCAATTGTTACCTTGGTTGCGATTATGATCGCATTTGTTTTCGCATTGAAATGTTTTACATAGTTTCAATGTATGGTTTAATTAATTAGATGCTCTGGAGAGCTATATATATGTTGTTAGATGAGAACTATGTATGTACTTTGGTTTTAATGTGATGATGAACTTCTATTAATTTGGTCACTTAATTATCTATTCATGATGTTCTGTAATGGTTTTTGACACACTTAATTATATATAATGCACACAGATGAACCGACAATGGATGTACGGTGACAGACACACCTCCGAGTACATTAAGGGCGTGCATGATTTTCTCGAAGTGGCTGAGGCAAACAAGCAGAATGGTTTTATGTGTTGTCCATGCCCTATATGTGGGAATACGAAGTCTTACTCTGACCGGAAAATCCTTCACACCCACCTGCTTTACAAGGGTTTCATGCCACACTATAATGTTTGGACGAGGCATGGAGAAATAGGGGTTATGATGGAAGACGGCGAAGAAGAAGAGGACGATGACAACTATGTGCCCCCTGAATACGGTGATGCTGCAACGGGGGAAGCTACTGAAGATCAAGAGGAACCAGACGATGTGCCCAATGATGCTGCAAGGGGGGAAGCTGCTGAAGATCAAGAGGAACCAGTGCCCGATGATGATGATCTCCGCCGGGTCATTGTCGATGCAAGGACGCAATGCGAAAGTCAAAAGGAGAAGCTGAAGTTCGATCGCATGTTAGAGGATCACAAAAAAGGGTTGTACCGCAATTGCGAAGATGGCAACACAAAGCTCGGTACCGTACTGGAATTGCTGCAGTGGATGGCAGAGAATGCTGTGCCTGACAAAGGATTTGAGAAGCTATTGAAAATATTGAAGAAGAAGCTTCCAAAGGATAACGAATTGCCCGACAGTACATACACAGCAAAGAAGGTCGTATGCCCTCTAGGATTGGAGGTGCAGAAGATACATGCATGCCCTAATGACTGCATCCTCTACCGCGGTGCGTACAAGGATCTGAACGCATGCCCGGTATGCGGTGCATTGCGGTATAAGATCAGACGAGATGACCCTGGTGATGTTGACGGCGAGCCCCCCAGGAAGAGGGTTCCTGCGAAGGTGATGTGGTATGCTCCTATAATACCACGGTTGCAACGTCTGTTCAGAAACGAAGAGCATGCCAAGTTGATGCGATGGCACAGTGAGGACCGTAAGAAAGACGGGAAGTTGAGAGCACCCGCTGATGGGTCGCAGTGGAGAAAAATCGAGAGAAAGTACTGGGCTGAGTTTGTAGCTGACCCAAGGAACGTATGGTTTGGTTTAAGCGCGGATGGCATTAATCCTTTCGGGGAGCAGAGCAGCAATCACAGCACCTGGCCCGTGACTCTATGTATGTATAACCTTCCTCCTTGGATGTGCATGAAGCGGAAGTTCATTATGATGCATGTTCTCATCCAAGGCCCTAGGCAACCCGGCAACGACATTGATGTTTACCTAAGGCCATTAGTTGAAGAACTTTTACAGCTGTGGAATGGAAATGGTGTACGTACGTGGGATGAGCACAAACAGGAGGAATTTAACCTGCACGCGTTGTTGTTTGTAACCATCAACGATTGGCCCGCTCTCAGTAACCTTTCAGGACAGACAAACAAGGGATACCATGCATGCACGCACTGTTTAGATGACACTGAAAGTATATACCTGGACAAATGCAGGAAGAATGTGTACCTGGGCCATCGTCGATTTCTTCCGACCAACCATCAATGTCGAAAGAAAGGCAAGCATTTCAAAGGCGAGGCAGATCACCGGAAGAAGCCCGCCATGCGTACCGGTGATCACGTACTTGCTATGGTCAATGATTTACACGTAATCTTTGGAAAGGGTCCCGGCTGACTAGCTGTTCCGAATGACGCTGAGGGACACGCACCCATGTGGAAGAAGAAATCTATATTTTGGGACCTACCCTACTGGAAAGAGCTAGAGGTCCGCTCTTCAATCGACGTGATGAACGTGACGAAGAACCTTTGCGTGAACCTGCTAGGCTTCTTGGGCGTGTATGGGAAGACAAAAGATACACCTGAGGCACGGGAGGACCTGCAACGTTTGCACGAAAAAGACGGCATGCCTCCGAAGCAGTATGAAGGTCCTGCCAGCTACGCTCTTACGAAAGAAGAGAAAGAAATCTTCTTTGAATGCCTGCTCAGTATGAAGGTCCCGACTGGCTTCTCGTCGAATATAAAGGGAATAATAAATATGCCAGAGAAAAAGTTCCAGAACCTAAAGTCATGACTGCCACGTGATTATGACGCAACTGCTTCCGGTTGCATTGAGGGGGCTTCTACCGGAAAACATCCGATTAGCCATTGTGAAGCTATGTGTATTCCTCAATGCAATCTCTCAGAAGGTGATCGATCCAGAAATCATACCAAGGCTAAGGAGTGATGTGGCGCAATGTCTTGTCAGTTTCGAGCTGGTGTTCCCACCATCCTTCTTCAATATCATGACGCACGTCCTAGTTCATCTAGTCGACGAGATTGTCATTCTGGGGCCCGTATTTCTACACAATATGTTCCCCTTTGAGAGGTTCATGGGAGTCTTAAAGAAATATGTCCGTAACCGCGCTAGGCCAGAAGGAAGCATCTCCATGGGCCATCAAACAGAGGATGTCATTGGGTTTTGTGTTGACTTCATTCCTGGCCTTAAGAAGATAGGTCTCCCTAAATCGCGGTATGAGGGGAGACTGACTGGAAAAGGCACGCTTGGAGGAGACTCAATAATATGCAGGGACGGATATTCTTGGTCTCAAGCACACTACACAGTTCTACAAAACTCTACCTTGGTGACCCCGTATGTCGATGAACACAAGAACAGTCTGCGCTCCAAACACCCGGAGCAGTGTGACGACTGGATTACATGTGAACACATCAGGACTTTCAGGAGTTGGTTGGAAACACGTCTCAGAGGTGACATCACTGTTTGTGATGAGTTGTACTCATTGTCCAGGGGACCATCTTCGACTGTATTGACTTACAAAGGATACGAGATAAATGGGAATACATTTTACACGATCGCCCAAGATCAAAAGAGCACCAACCAAAACAGCGGTGTCTGCTTTGATGCAGCAACCGAGAGGGGAAATGACACATATTATGGTTACATAATGGACATATGGGAACTTGACTATGGACATGATTTTAAGGTCCCTTTGTTTAAGTGCAAATGGGTCAATTTGTCAGGAGGCGGGGTACAGGTAGACCCACAGTACGGAATGACAACAGTGGATCTGAACAATCTTGGGTACACTGACGAACCGTTCGTCCCAGCCAATGATGTGGCACAGGTTATCTATGTGAAGGACATGTCTACCAGACCGAGAAAAAGAAAAGATAAGGAAGCGAATACATCATACGATGAGCCAAAGCGCCACATAGTTCTTTCAGGAAAAAGGGACATTGTGGGAGTGGAGGGCAAGACAGACATGTCGGAGGATTATGAAAAGTGTCATGAAATTCCTCCCTTCAAAGTCAAGACTGACCCAAGCATCCTGATAAACGATGAAGATTATCCATGGTTACGGTGCAATAAGCAAATGACACAAGCGAAGAAAAAGTGAAGACTTTCTCCCGCAACTATTATGATGATACCATGCCAACTGTGTAACAGATGAGTATGATACCATTGTCCGTTTTGTACACGAAGTGCATCTAGTTTTTGCCGTAACCCTCTCAACTTTCTTGCACATGCTATGTGGATGAAATGATGATACCATGCCAACTTTCAACCTTTTCAGAGTTCATTTGAAATGCTTTTCAATTTTAGGGTCTTATAGCTCAAAATAATTAGTAAATGCATGGAAAATAACAGGCCAAAAATTAAAAATTATGCCACCTACTGGGCCACCACGGCCTGAATACGATTAGAAACCCATCCATGGGCCAGGATTCAGGCCCGCAGAAGGCCCAGTAGGCCCACAGGTATGTACAGAGAGGTTAGGCCCGTAAGCCTGCTTTAGAGAGGAGCTCGACAGCTCAGGCGCACCGCACCTTATAAACAGGTGCGGCTCTCTCTCAGCTAGCGAGGTGGGACTAAACTCACCACCACGCCGCTGTGCAAGGCCATTGGTCCCGGTTGGTGGCACGAACCGGGACCAATTCCACCCTTTGGTCCCGGTTGGTGCCACGAACCGGTACTAATGAGGCTGTGGCCCCATGAGCACCTTTAGTACCGGTTCGTGGCACGAACCGGTACTAGAGTTTCTTACTAAGCAGGTTTTTAGTCCCACCTCGCTAGCTGAGAGGCACTAGGAGCGGTTTATAAGCCCTGAGTGCAGAGACGATGAAGAAGAGGCGCAATGCTCACGTTGCTTAGCTTCAAGCCTTGAGGAATAAGGTAGACTGCATGGAGCTATGTGCAGTGCGGTTTACACTATTCCGAAAGGCTTGAAGCAAATCAACGAGCATTGCGCCTCTTTTTTATTTTTAATAACTTATTACAATTCCGGACTAATTCCTACCTTTAGTCCCGGTTGGTGCCACGAACCGGGACTAAAGGCTTTGCTATATAAGTTCACACTTACGAAATTTTCAGAGTTACCTAGCAGTTGCCGCCCCGACGACGCCTACGCCGTCCGCCGCCCCCGCCGCCGCCGTCGCCCGTGCCCGTCGTCGCCGTCGCCGTTGCCCGCGCCCTCGCCGTCAGCCGCGCCCCTGCCCCGATGCACGCCGCCCCGACCCGTCCCCGTCGTCGCCGTCGCCCTGCCCCGCCCTTCGCCGCCGACGCCTCTGCCCCTGCCCCGACCACGCCGCCGTCGCCTCTGCCCCTGCCCCGACGCGCCGTCGTCGCCTTGGTCAGGGCCGGCACTGCCCCCTAATTCCTCCCTGTTTTTTCTGCACATTTATATGCTTATATGTATATGTATGAGTATATGTATGTGTGTATATCTGTTTATATGTCCTTTTTTTAGATCTTTTTTTTGCATTTTCTCTATGTATATGTATGTATATATGTTCTCTGTGTATATATATGTTCATGTATATATGCAAAAGATAGATATTTAGAAAAGTTAGGATTTTTTCTGTTCATAGATTTTTTTGGTGATATTAATTATTGTAGAATATGCAAATGTTTGTATATTCATATGAACAATGCATTAGGCAAAACCTTTACTTTTTTCAAAATTTTCTATTTGAACATTTTTTTATGAATGAGAGGAAAAAGGAAAATAAGAAGAGGAAGAAAGGAGAAGAAGAGGAGAGGAAGAAGAGGAGAAATAAATAAGAAGAGGAAAAAAGAAGAAAAAGAAGAGGAGAAGAAGAAAGGAATAGAAGAGAAGAAGAAAAAATAGAAAAAATTCTATTTTTTCTTCTTCTCTCCTCTATTCCTTTCTTCTTCTCCTCTTTTTCTTCTTCTTTTTTTCTTCGATCTTCTCCTCTATTCCTTTTCTTCTTCTCCTCTTTTTGTTTCTTCTTCATTTTCTTATGTTTTATCGGGTCTGTCGTCGTCGATATACCCCTCTCCCGATAACTTCAACACGAGGGGGGGGGGTCGATATACCCCCTCCCCGATAATATTATTTTCCCATGTACGTTCATTGTCGTTGTCGATATAACCCCCTCCCGATAACTTCAACACGTGGGGGGGGTCGATATACCCCCTCCCCGATAACATTATTTTCCCATGTATGTATGTCGTCGTTGTCGATATATATAACTCCCTCCCAGATAACTTCGACATGATGGACGGTCGATATTTATACCCCCTCTCGACCGTGATAACTTATACCACGGGAGCACCCCCCGGCCCTCTCGCTCGACCAAAACTCTCGATCACACCCAAACCGTAGAAAAAAACGATGTCGGTCTCCTACCCCCTCCCGCCGCGCCCCTACCCTTGAAGCGTTGCTGAGGCCACCCCAAACCCGGAATAAGCTAGGTCTATGTTTGCACTAACCACCTGCTGTCATGTTTGTGTAATAATTGCCATGTTGTAATATTTGCAGAAACAATGGAGCACGGACGAGACGAGCAAGCAGAAGAGGTGTTGGGGGACATAATCTTAGCCGGAGGTGATATCTTGTCATATCTTAACGACAATGATGGTCTGGAAGAACAGGGTGAAGAAGCAGGCTACGGTGATCGAAGAGTGGAGGAGGAAAGACATGATTATGATGGCTCCGGTGACCCAATGCTGGTGCAAGAAGGAGCCCGTGGTGTCGGCTTCGGTGACCGAACAGAGTCCGGCCAGGTAAATATATTAGTTAAGCCTGTGCTGACTAGCTAATTGATGTATTCATTGTTTTGGTATGTACACATATTAATTAACACTCGTCTTTCTTCTTTTTTCTAGCCCTCCGGATCGAGCACAACTGCGGTAAAGAGACGAGGCCCGAAGAGAAAGTTGCGCTCGGATGAAAGGTTTGAGATCACAGCAATCGCGCGCGACGGCCAACCGATTGAACCCATCCGGACAAAGGATGCATTTCCTGCTCAGTGTGGGGTTCTAGTTAGGGACAAGATCCCGATCAGCATCCACCAATGGTATAAGCCTAAGAAGGAAGACCCTGAGGTGTCTTACGTCAATGATATGCAGAAAGATGATCTTTGGACTGAGCTGAAGGCAAATTTCACCCTACTGCCAGAGGAGGATCCGGAGAAGCCAGTTAAAGAGCAATTAAGCAAGTCTCATGCTCTTCAGAAGATGGCAGACCTATTCAGGAGGTGGAAGAATGAGCTGAAGACGTTTGTCGACAAAGAAGAGACACCAGAATTCATCGGCCGGTATGAGAAGATCAGAGATCACTGGCCCGCATTTGTGGCCCACAAGACATCGGAAAAGAGTAAGAAGATGTCAGCGACAAACAAGAAGAATGCTGCGAAGAAGAAGCTTCACCATCGCACGGGGTCAGGTGGCTACCTCAAAGCCCGGCCTAAGTGGGCCAAGGCTGAGAATGATCTACTTGAAAAAGGGATCAAACCACAGACAATGAACGGGACAGACCGTTGCCGGACTTGGTTCTTCGGGGCTGGCGGAACCTTGGACCCTGTATCAGGGAGGTGCGTTTGGACGAACGAGCTTTTGAGAATACCAGTCAAGAAGATTCAGCAATATATCGATGCAGCGCAGGAAGGGACGTTCGTTCCAGACAGAGAGAACGACGTGCTCACAATGGCCCTCGGCAATCCTGAGCACCCTGGACGGACACGAGGCACGCCAGGCTCCGTTCCGTGGAAGGCTGGTTTTCCGGACGCAGGCGGTTACAAAAGCCAGGAGAGGAGGAAAAAAATGGAGCAGACCCAAATTCAGAAGCTGCACGAAAGGGTTCAAGCGCTAGAGGAACGAGACAGCAATCGACATGCCGAAACTACCCCCGAAGCTACCCCGCCATCTCAGCGGAGAAGCAGCGTGGCTTCCACCGAGCTGCTTCAGCTGGGGCATGTCTTGACGAATCCTGCTAGCTACCCCGTGGATGCTATCACGGAGTCTCAACATTGCCACCTTATGGCGCAATGGCAGAACTTCAAAGTCAAGGCGGCTGTTGGCTCTGTTTTACCTCCTGAACCCGGCGCAACCTACCATTGCCGGCCGATTCCAGAAGGATATGCTAGGGTGATGGTGGATGAAATAACGGAGGGATTTGAGGACCTCCAGCTTGACCACCCTACCGGTGAAGGGGAGACTCGGCTGGGTTTAGCTCTGAAGACTCCGTGCCTATGGCAGAAGGAGCTCATCAACCTTCCGAACTGGACGGCTCCGGCGAGTAAGGGCAGTCCGCCTCCTCCTCCGGCGAGTGATCAGGGCACTCAGCCTCCTTCTCCGGCGCGTGGCGGCACTCCGCCTCCTCCTCTGCCTCCTCCTCCGGCGAGTGATCAGGGCACTCAGCCTCCTTCTCCGGCGCGTGGCGGCATTCCGCCTCCTTCTCCGCCTGCGCCGGCGCGCCAGAGCAGCCAGCCTCCTCCTTCTCCGCCTCGTTAGCAAGGGCGGAAGAGACCCGCCGCCGCTGCGGCTGCTCCGGCGCGTTGTAGTCCTTCTCCTCCGCCTCGCAAGCAAGGAAAGAAGACAGCCGCAGCCGCTCCGTCTGCTCTGCCGGCGTCTAGCAGTATAGCTGCCAGAGGCGGGAGGCAATACAGATTCGGTCCTTCTCTGAAGACTCCAGAGAAGTTACCATACGAGAGGACCGAGGAGGAAACCAGGAAGATCGTGCGAGCCGAAGTGACAAACTTCTTTGAAGGGGTGAAAGCAAAGAAACATCCACCTCCGGAGGAGAAGGTAGATCCGGTGAAAGCAAAGCGCACTCTGGCTGCCCTGACAAAACCACCAAAGTCTCCGCCGAGAGGAAACTATGAGCGCATTCTTGCAAAGACATATGCCGAAGCGGAGCGGTCGGGAAGTACTGTCAGTGATCAAAGGTTAAAAGAATGACGAGCTGGGAAAAAAATTGCCCAGCTCGGCGAACAAGCGAACCAATCGTGCCCCCCGCTCAAGGTGTCAAAAGACATCGTCGCTAATGATCTGAGGATGGTGCCCGGTTATAGCAATCTTGGAGATTACCTGCCCGACGATGTACATTATGAAATCATGGAGGTGGACGAACACAAATACCATTACGGGAAGCCTCTCGTCAAAGATGAAAGATCTCTAACAACGATGATGCGAAGATTACATGATTGGTACATGAAAACCTGCAGAGAGTCTGATGGGACGAGTACTTTGACGCTGAGAGTTAAACCGGAGCATGACCTCGTTGGAATTGAACTGCTGAATGTTCCATTTGAGGATTTCTTCCAGTTTTACAATCTAAAGGCCCTCGATAAAACAACGATCACTTGCTACTGTCTGTAAGTAGTACTACTTCTGTCATTAAGTCTCTCTATATAGGTCAGCTCTTTCATTGCATGTATTTATAATTATCCTCACTATATTATGCAGATTGAAGATCGCCGAATTGAAGAAAAGACAAATCGGTGATATTGGGTTCATTAACACAAATCTCATAGATGCATATACGGTTGAAAGACATCCCAAAGAAGCCGAGGCCAACTTGCTACAATCGATGGTATTAAATCAAAACAAAGATATAATACTCTTTCCTTACAACTTCAAGTGAGTGTTACTGTCTTGTGCATATTCGGTTTCCCTTATTAGTCCAGGTTATGGTAATGTAATTGATGACTTATGCATGCATGCGCAGCTTCCACTATATTCTCCTAGAGATTAAGCTTGAGCAGGGAGTAGTAACCGTCTTAGACTCGAGACGAAAAGATCCCCAGGACTATGCGAACATGACTCAAATGCTCGAGAAGTAAGTTAAATCGATCATTATCCACCATATCAGCAACTTTGTTCATTTCCTGATATCAAGTAATTGGTTTCTTTGTCTGGCAGGGTTTGGAGAAAATTCACCACAAAAGCTCCGGGACTGCCGAAGAAGCTGCAATTTAAACACCCGAAAGTAAGTACTAAAGTAGCATGTTCCGCGCATCTCCTAGTGATTCAAGCGCTAGTTTCATCAATACATTTAGCATGCTTGCTTATCAGTTTGATTGACCTCTATTTCTTGTAAAGTGGTTGTGGCAGGAACCCGGGAATAATTACTGTGGATACTACGTTTGCGAGTCCATCCGCTACACGACCTGTGAGCGGGGCTACTCTGAAGAACAATATGAAGTGCGTAAGCAATAATATTCACAATTTTATTTTATTACCATCATTTGTGTTGAGTTTCATTTATTCATATATATATGTATTGACCCCCTTCTTCAAATTAGATGTTTCAGAAGCGGGATGAACTCCTAGCACCAGATCGTATGCGAGGAATTCAAGAGGAATTGGCGGCATTCTTCCTTGACCACGTGATCGCTGAAAATGGAGAATACTATGTGGACCCTGTGTTCTTACAATTTAATTAGGAGATTGTATTGTAAGAGATAATTATTGTATATATGTAGCCGGTAGTGTCGGATAGATATACGAGAACTTGTTGTTCGACCAATCTCTCGGAGAAGGAGAGGTGGTCGATATCACTTCTCTCTGTATGCATATGTTCATGACGATCTTCTGTTTCCTTCATTTGATTACTAGCTAGCGTGTCTAGTCCTCTCCATACGTATATAGTACGTAGCGTCGACCAAGCACGGAGATAAGAGAGGACACTTCTCTCTATTAATTAGCTAGCTAACACAATATATGAAACACCTAAATTAACCCCCCAAACCCCCCCCTTTCAAAAAAACAAAAACCCCAGCCCCTGAAATGCTGACGCGTGGATGCCTATTGGTCCCGGTTGGTGACACCAACTGGGACAAAAGGCCCTGCCTACGGGTCCCGGTTGGTGGCACCAACCGGGACCAAAGGCCCCCCTGCCTGGGCTGCCAGCAGCGGCCACGTGGAGGACCTTCTGTCCCGGTTCGTGTAAGAACCGGGACTAAAGGGTTAGGGCTTTAGTAACGACCCTTTAGTCCCGGTTCGAAAACCAGGACAAAAGGCCCTTACAAACCGGGGTAAAAGCCCCTTTTCCTACTAGTGTAAATCACTAGCTAAAGTAAATACCATTATACTTATATCCTGATGCAAAAGGTTGAGTACATGTCCGAAGAGTAGAGTCGCACACATGCACTCTGTCTCTCAGAATCTCTCTCACACACACACACCAGTTACGTGACGCCCACTTAAGCAGACACGTATGTTACAATTTTTGCACCCGCGGGTACACGTGATGCTGCGCATTTATTGAAGCCGGGCGGCGAACCCAAACAGTAGCTGCATTCATTCCCCTCCCGCCGCCTCTTCTCTGGTCGCCGTCGCTTGATGTCTACTACACAACCTTCTTCTTATAAACGTTGTTGGGCCTCCAAGTGCAGAGGTTTGTAGGACAGTAGCAAATTTCTCTCAAGTGGATGACCTAAGGTTTATCAATCCGTGAGAGGCGTAGGATGAAGATGGTCTCTCTCAAGCAACCCTGCAACCAAATAACAAAGAGTCTCTTGTGTCCCCAACACACCCAATACAATGCTAAATTGTATAGGTGCACTAGTTCCGCGAAGAGATGGTGATACAAGTGCAATATGGATGGTAGATATAGGTTTTTGTAATCTGAAATTATAAAAACAGCAAGGTAACAAGTAATAAAAGTGAGCGTAAACGGTATTGCAATGCTAGGAAACAAGGCCTAGGGTTCATACTTTCACTAGTGCAAGTTCTCTCAACAATAATAACATAATTGGATCATATAACTATCCCTCAACATGCAACAAAGAGTCACTCCAAAGTCACTAATAGCGGAGAACAAACGAAGAGATTATGGTAGGGTACGAAACCACCTCAAAGTTATCCTTTCTGATCGATCTATTCAAGAGTCCGTAGTAAAATAACATGAAGCTATTCTTTCCGTTCGATCTATCATAGAGTTAGTACTAGAATAACACCTTAAGACACAAATCAACCAAAACCCTAATGTCACCTACATACTCCAATGTCACCTCAAGTATCCATGGGTATGATTATACGATATGCATCACACAATCTCAGATTCATCTATTCAACCAACACAAAGAACTTCAAAGAGTGCCCCAAAGTTTCTACCGGAGAGTCAAGACGAAAACGTGTGCCAACCCCTATGCATAGGTTCATGGGCGGAACCCGCAAGTTGATCACCAAAACATACATCAAGTGAATCACGTGATATCCCATTGTCACCACAGATAAGCACGGCAAGACATACATCAAGTGTTCTCAAATCTTTAAAGACTCAATCCGATAAGATAACTTCAAAGGGAAAACTCAATCCATTACAAGAGAGTAGAGGGGGAGAAACATCATAAGATCCAACTATAATAGCAAAGCTCGCGATACATCAAGATCATACCACCTCAAGAACACGAGAGAGAGAGAGATCAAACACGTAGCTACTGGTACATGCCCTCAGCCCCGAGGGTGAACTACTCCCTCCTCATCATGGAGAGCGCCGGGATGATGAAGATGGCCACCGGTGAGGGATCCCCCCTCCGGCAGGGTGCCAGAACAGGGTCCCGATTGGTTTTTGATGGCTACAGAGGCTTCCGGCGGCGGAACTCCCGATCTATTCTGCTCCCCGATGTTTTTAGGGTATATGGATATATATAGGCAAAAGAAGTCGGTAAGGGGAGCCACGAGGGTGGGGGGCGCGCCCAGGGGGCAGGCGCGCCTCCCTGCCTCGTGGCCACCTCGAAGCTTCCCTGATGTCTACTCCAAGTCTCCTGGATTGCTTCCATTCCAAAAATAACTCTCCCGAAGGTTTCATTTCATTTGGACTCCGTTTGATATTCCTTTTCTTCGAAACACTGAAATAGGCAAGAAAACAACAATTTGGGCTGGGCCTCCGGTTAAGAGGTTAGTCGCAAAAATAATATAAAAGTGTATAATAAAGCCCATTAAACATCCAAGATGGATAATATAATAGCTAGATACATTGGAGACGTATCATCGCCCAGTAGCCATGGCCCGGCCGAAGGTAACAACATGCGCCATACTCCCGCCGGAGCGGCTGTTTAATCTGGAAATTTTAGTGGTCATGCATGCATCCTTTTGTGCTAGCACTGCTATATAAGGGTTGACCGGTCGCTTCCCGCGGAGTGCACGGGCGGTGGAAGAGGAAGGAGAAGGGAAGCGGGCTGTGGAGTAACGTTTTTTACCACAATTTCTTAGGAAACCGAGTGCAATAATTGAGTAGTTTTGCAAACTACCAGTACTACACATGAAACGGTTCAAAACCTATACTCCCTTGCCAACGCGCGCTTCCTGCGTGAAACGGTCAGCGTCGCCATGGAGCGTCAGTGCCGCATTAATGCCCGGCCAGAGTGAAGGCGACCTCTCACTGGCGCCGGCTTTGAAGCGGCGCGACGGCCGAGAGAGCGCCGCTTCCCGGTGCACCAACTGCTCCGTTCCGTGCTCTAATCTGGTGCATGACACGTATTACGTCGACCCGGATGCTGCTGGTTGTCCCACATGTCGGCGAAGTAGTACGTAGTAGTAAGAAGAAGCAAAGAATCATGCGGTATAAGTCTTTCTAGAGATTCCAACAAGTGACTAGACTACACCGCGTGCAGTATCTCAAATTTCCCTTCCGGTTTATAGGGCTCAAATCTCAAATCTCATCAACCAAGGCATTTTGCGATTGGAGGAATGTATCTCGTACTTTACAAAACTACCCTAATTAAACTCATGCATTAATTACGTAGTTATCTCGTTTTCCTCTCCGCCTTGGTCGCGGTGCACAATATTGACCACTCCTATATGACTAGCCGCTCTATCCACATGCGGGACATCAAAGCATCCGGGCCCGCGTGCCATCCACCAAATCACAGCGAGGTGCTACAGTCGAAACTCACCGGTCACCCCGGTGTGGCCGTCATGACCCGTCATATCACAAGACCCACACCTTTACCAGCAGTGGTAAAGTGGCCTCGAAGTTGGACTGGACTAAGCAACCATCATTTCACTAGAACGCTCGTTGAAGCCCTTTCTCCCCTTTCTTGAAGAAAACCTCACTCCAGGCTACTCACTTTTGCCATTTTTCTTCTGTACCGACTAAAGAAAGGTGGGCGAATCAGTGATGCTGCTATATTTTCATTCCAAGAATCTTCTTTTTGCGAAGCACCGACCGATTCTCACAGCCTATTCTTTTCCCGTTTTCATTGTGATTGTGGTTTCCTTTCGATTGCTTTTTGTTTGTCAGTTCATTGATGGATCCTGGAGCACTAGGCAAAGAGTTGCCGGCGGACAACCCACTGGAGACAGCGATCTCCAGGAAGCGAGCACCGACCAACGAGTTGACCATGTTGGCGGGCCAACCCATGGAGACGAAGAACTCCAAGAAACAAGCACTAGCCAAAGAGTTGACGACGTTGGCAGACGAACTCCTCAAAGAAAGTTGGAAGAACAGCAAGGGCCCCACCGTGCCTACCCCAGAAACTCTGATGGCCACCTTTGTGAGGCTCAAGGCCGAGTTTGAGGAGATAGTCGCCGTTGAGAAGCAGTATTCCCCTGGCAAGGTGATGGCCCCCATCGAGGACGAGGAGATGGCCCCCGGAGGGATGGGATCCCCCGGTGAGCTGCACAAGGTAAAAAATAATGGCTTATTACCGAAAGTTGTGGTTTTTTATTATTTGCAATGTGCTTTCTAATATGTTACGGTTGTGCAGGTGCCGGTGGACGTCCTTGATGATTCCGATGTCGCGGCCCGTCCTATGGACAATGCCCCAGAGATCGTTTTCGATGTCGCGGTCCGTCCTGTTGGCATCGCCCCGGAGATCGATTCCGATGCCGCTGTCCATCCTGTGGACATCGCCCCAGAGATCGATTCCGATGTCGCGGTCAGTCCTGTGGACATCGCCCCAGAGATTGATTCCCATGCCGCTGACCGTGCTGTGGTCATTGCCCGAGAGACCGATGACAAGAAATAGTTGGTCGCGCTAATCCGTCAGGTTATTTTGCATTGCCCTGTGTTTAATTACCAGAACGATGCGTGTTATCAAACCATCTTAGGGCTAGTGCACTGTCTTGTGTGGGCGGTACTTGCTACTTTTGTTTGATAGTGAATCATGCGAACCCTCTCCGAGTTATGGAAACAAATGTATCCTCACCAGCTTTTGATGTAATATATGGCATGCTTAGATGTAAGTTTGAAATTTTTATCATATCAGTAGGGCTTATTTGAGGATTCTTGGTGTTAGTAGGCTAGCTACTGTGCGAGCTATAGTACTTGAAAAACACTCACCGAAGAGAAATGTTGGGGCTGATGAGCTCGTGGTACGCTTATACTAATCCGTAGTCGATCGGCCAATAGCCCAAGCTCCTAAAATTGTAGGCTTAGAGATCGATCAGACAATAGTCGACACGGATACATTTAGGCCTCATTTGGTTCATAGGTTAGGAAAATCGTAGCAAAAGTACAGAGACGTACAACACAAAATCATAGCAGTATAGAGACGTCCCTCCGTTTCAAAATAGATGAGTCAACTTTGTACTACTAACTTTGAAACGGAGGGAGTACAGATCCTAGGCGGGCTAGTTTGGCCTAGTGGGTTTTAGTGATATGACGTGGTACAGTACCGTCCAGTCTTCGCGTGTGGCAGTAGTACTGCGGGTAGAGTAAGTTTTCTTGAAGAAGCGGAATTCAACGAAGTCATGATGGTTCCTTCGTCCGACTAACTTACAGTGGGAAAGGTTGAGCCTGCGCTATGACCAGGATAATTTTGTGCATGGCAGGTGGACCAGGATGTTCGACGTCCCACATGTCGGCGAATGAAAGTATTCTTTCCGATATATTGGACGAGCAACGAGTATTCATTGTTTATTTTTGATGAAACCTATTGTCTCCACTGTTACGACGGAGGAGTGTGAAACACGGCAGCCCAGTGAACTTGGCATGTGCACCACTCCCTCCTTCCTCATGTAATTGTTGGAAATATGCCCTAGAGGCAATAATAAATAGGTTATTATTATATTTCCTTGTTCATGATAATCATTTATTATCCATGCTAGAATTGTATTGATAGGAAACTCAGATACATGTGTGGATACATAGACAACACCATGTCCCTAGTAAGCCTCTAGTTGACTAGCTCGTTGATCAATAGATGGTTATGGTTTCCTGACCATGGACATTGGATGTCGTTGATAACGGGATCACATCATTAGGAGAATGATGTGATGGACAAGACCCAATCCTAAGCCTAGCACAAGATCGTGTAGTTCGTTTGCTCAGAGCTTTTCTAATGTCAAGTATCATTTCCTTAGACCATGAGATTGTGCAACTCCCGGATACCGTAGGAATGCTTTGGGTGTACCAAACGTCACAACGTAACTGGGTGGCTATAAAGGTGCACTACAGGTATCTCCGAAAGTGTCTGTTGGGTTGGCACGAATCGAGACTGGGATTTGTCACTCCGTGTAAACGGAGAGGTATCTCTGGGCCCACTCGGTAGGACATCATCATAATGTGCACAATGTGACCAAGGAGTTGATCACGGGATGATGTGAGTTACGGAACGAGTAAAGAGACTTGCCGGTAACGAGATTGAACAAGGTATCGGGATACCGACGATCGAATCTCGGGCAAGTAACATACCGATAGACAAAGGGAATTGCATACAGGATTGATTGAATCCTCGAAATCGTGGTTCATCCGATGAGATCATCGAGGAGCATGTGGGAGCCAACATGGGTATCCAGATCCCGCTGTTGGTTATTGACCGGAGAGTCGTCTCGGTCATGTCTGCATGTCTCCCGAACCCGTAGGGTCTACACACTTAAGGTTCGGTGACGCTAGGGTTATAGAGATATTAGTATGCGGTAACCCTAAAGTTGTTCGGAGTCCCGGATGAGATCCCGGACGTCACGGGGAGTTCCGGAATGGTCCGGAGGTAAAGATTTATATATGGGAAGTCTTATTTTGGTCGCCGGAAAAGTTTCGCACTTTATCGGTATTGTACCGGGAGTGCCGAAAGGGGTCCGGGGTCCACCAGCCCCGGGGGGGCACATGGGCTGTAGGGGGTGCGCCTTGGCCTATATGGGCCAAGGGAACCAGCCCCAAGAGGCCCATGCGCCAAGAGATAAGATAAAAGGAGAGTCCTAAAGGGGGAAGGCACCTCCGAGGTGCCTTGGGGGGGAAGGACTCCTCCCTGGCCGCACCCTTCCTTGGAGGAAGGGCCAAGGCTGCGCCCCCCCCTCTCCCTTGGCCCTATATATAGTGGGGGGAAGGGAGGGCAGCAACACCCAAGCCCTGGCGCCTCCCTCTCCCTCCTGTGACACCTCTTCCTCCCCGCTTGCGCTTGGCGAAGCCTTACCGGGATCCCGCTACTTTCACCACCACGCCGTCGTGCTGCTGGATCTCCATCAACCTCTCCTCCCCCCTTGCTGGATCAAGAAGGAGGAGACGTCGCTGCTCCGTACGTGTGTTGAACGCGGAGGTGCCGTCCGTTCGGCGCTAGGATCATCGGTGATTTGGATCACGACGAGTACGACTCCATCAACCCCGTTCTCTTGAACGCTTCCGCTCGCGATCTACAAGGGTATGTAGATGCACTCCCCTTCCCCTCGTTGCTAGATTACTCCATAGATTGATCTTGGTGATGCGTAGAAAATTTTGAATTTCTGCTACGTTCCCCAATAGTGGCATCATGAGCTAGGTCTATGCGTAGTTTATATGCACGAGTAGAACACAAAGCAGTTGTGGGCGTAGATGTTGCCAATTCTTCTTGCCGTTACTAGTCTTATCTTGATTCGGCGGCATCGTGGGATGAAGCGGCCCAAACCGACCTTACACGTACTCTTACGTGAGACAGGTTCCACCGACTGACATGCAGTAGTTGCATAAGGTGGCTAGCGGGTGTCTGTCTCTCCCACTTTAGTCGGATCGGATTCGATGAAAAGGGTCCTTATGAAGGGTAAATAGAAATTGGCATATCACGTTGTGGCTTTTGCGTAGGTAAGAAACGTTCTTGCTAGAATCCCATAGCAGCCACGTAAAACTTGCAACAACAATTAGAGGACGTCTAACTTGTTTTTGCAGCATGTGCTATGTGATGTGATATGGCCAGAAGATGTGATGAATGATATATGTGATGTATGAGATTGATCATATTCTTGTAATAGGAATCACGACTTGCATGTCGATGAGTATGACAACCGGCAGGAGCCATAGGAGTTGTCTTTATTTTTTGTCTGACCTGCGTGTCATTGAATAACGCCATGTAAATTACTTTACTTTATTGCTAAGCGCGTTAGCCATAGAAGTAGAAGTAATCGTTGGCGTGACAACTTCTTGAAGACACAATGATGGAGATCATGATGATGGAGATCATGGTGTCATGCCGGTGACAAAGATGATCATGGTGCCCAAAAGATGGAGATCAAAGGAGCAAAATGATATTGGCCATATCATGTCACTAATTGATTGCATGTGATGTTTATCATGTTATGCATCTTATTTGCTTAGAACGACGGTAGCATAAATAAGATGATCCCTCACTAAAAATTTCAAGAGACGTGTTCCCCCTAACTGTGCACCGTTGCGAAGGTTCGTTGTTTCGAAGCACCACATGATGATCGGGTGTGATAGATTCTAACGGTCGAATACAACGGGTGTTGACGAGCCTAGCATGTACAGACATGGCCTCGGAACACATGCGAAACACTTAGGTTGACTTGACGAGCCTAGCATGTACAGACATGGCCTCGGAACACAAGAGACCGAAAGGTCGAACATGAGTCGTATAGTAGATACAATCAACATGGAGATGTTCACCGATGATGACTAGTCCGTCTCACGTGATGATCGGACACGGCCTAGTTTGACTCGGATCATGTATCACTTAGATGACTAGAGGGATGTCTATCTGAGTGGGAGTTCAATAATTAGATAAACTTCATTATCATGAACATAGTCAAAAGGTCTTTGCAAATTATGTCATACGCTTTAGTTCTACTGTTTAAGATATGTTCCTAGAGAAAAATTTAGTTGAAAGTTGGTAGTAGCAATTATGCGGACTGGGTCCGTAAACTGAGGATTGTCCTCATTGCTGCACAGAAGGCTTATGTCCTTAATGCACCGCTCGGTGTGCTGAACCTCAGCGTCGTCTGTAGATGTTGCGGAACATCTGACATGCATGTTTTGATAACTACGTGATAGTTCAGTGCGTAATGCTAACGGTTTAGAATTGTGGCACCAAAGACGTTTTTGAAACGTCGCAGAACATATGAGATGTTCCGAAGACTGAAATCGGGATTTCAGACTAGTGCCCACGTCAAGAGGTATGAGACCTCTGACAAGTTTCTTAAGCCTGCAGACTAAGGGAGAAAAGCTCAATCGTTGAGCATGTGCTCAGATTATCTGAGTACCACAATCGCTTGAATCGAGTGGGAGTTAATCTCCCAGATGAGATAGTGATAGTTCTCCATAGTCACTGCCACCAAGCTAGTAGAGCTTCGTGATGAACTATAACATATTTGGGATAGTTATGATGATCCTTGAGCTATTCGCGATGTTTGACACCGCGAAAGTAGAAATCAAGAAGGAGCATCAATTGTTGATGGTTAGTAAAACCACTAGTTTCTAGAAGGGCAAGGGCAAAAAGGATACTTCATGAAACAGCAAATCGTTTGCTGCTCTAGTGAAGAATCCCAAGGTTGAACCCAAACCCGAGACTAAGTGCTTCTGTAATGAGGGGAACGGTCACTGAAGCAGTACTACCCTAGATACTTGGTAGATGAGAAGGCGGGCAAGGTCGACAGAAGTATATTGGATATACGTTTTATGAATGTGTACTTTATTAGTACTCCTAGCAGCACTAGGGTATTAGATACCGGTTCGGTTGCTAAGTGTTAGTAATTCGAAATAAAAGCTGCGGAATAAATGGAGACTAGCTAAAGGTGAGATGACGATATGTGTTGGAAGTGTTTCCAAGGTTGATGTGATCAAGCATCGCATGCTCCCTCTACCATCGAGATTTGGTGTTTGCGTTGAGCATGATTGGATTATGTTTATCGCAATACGGTTTTTCATTTAAGGAGAATAATGGTTACTCTGTTTATTTGAATAATACCTTCAATGGTCTTGCACCTAAAATGAATCTCGATCGTAGTTATACACATGTTCGTGCCAAAAGATATAAAATAGTAATGATAGTTCCACATACTTGTGGCACTGCCATTTGAGTCATATTGGTATAGAACGCATGAAGAAGCTCCATGTAGATGGATCTTTGGACTCACTCGTTTTTGAAAAGATTGAGACATGCGAACCATGTCTATTGGTATATATGCATGAAGAAACTCCATGCAGATGGATCGTTTGGACTCACTTGATTTTGAATCACTTGAGACATGCAAATCATACCACATGGGCAAGATGACTGAAAGTCCTCGTTTTCAGTAAGATGGAACAAGAAGCAACTTATTGGAAGTAATACATTTTGATGTATGCAGTCCAATGAGTGCTGAGGCATGCAGTGGATATCGTTATGTTCTTACTTCACAGATGATTTGAGTAGATGCTGAGTGTATTTACTTGATGAAACACAAGTCTGAATTATTGAAAGGTTCAAGTAATTTCAGAGTGAAGTTGAAGATCGTCGTGACAAGAGGATAAAATGTCTGTGATATGATCATAGAGATGAGTATCTGAGTTACGAGTTTGGCACACAATTAAGACATTGTGGAAAGTGTTTCACAATTAATACCGCCTGGAACACCATAGTGTGATGGTGTGTCCGGAACATCATAACTGCACCCTATTGGATATGGTGCATACCATGATGTCTCTTATCGAATTACCACTATCGTTTATGGGTTAGGCATTAGAGACAACCGCATTCACTTTAAAAGGGGCACCACGCAATTCCGTTGAGACGACACCGTTTAGAGAAACCTAAGTTGTCGTTTCTTAAAAGTTTGGGGCTGCGATGCTTATGTGAAAAAGTTTCAGGCTGATAAGCTCGAACCCAAAGCGGATAAATGCATCTTCATAGAATACCCAAAACAGTTGGGTATACCTCCTATTTCAGATCTGGAAGCAAAAGTAATTGCTTCTAGAAACAGGTCCTTTCTCGAGGAAAAGTTTCTCTCGAAAGAATTGAGTGGGAGGATGGTGGAGACTTGATAAGGTTATTGAACCGTCACTTCAACTAGTGTGTAGCAGGGCACAGGAAGTTGTTCCTGTGGCACCTACACCAATTGAAATGGAAGCTTATGATAGTGATCATGAAACTTCGGATCAAGTCACTACCAAACCTCGTAGGACGACGAGGATGCGTAATACTTTAGAATAGTACGTGATCCTGTCTTGGAAGTCATGTTGTTGGACAACGATGAACCTACGAGCTATGGAGAAGCGATGGTGGGCCCATATTCCGACAAATGGTTAGAAGCCATGAAATCCGAGATAAATGGATCTTTAAGAAGAAGATGGACATGGACGGTAATGTTACCGTCTATGAAGCTCGACTTGTGGCAAAGAGTATTTCCACAAGTTCAAGGAGTTGACTACGATGAGATTTTCTCATCCGTAGCGATGCTTAAGTCCGTCGGAATCATGTTAGCATTAGCTGCATTTATGAAATCTGGTAGATGGATGTCAAAACAAGTTTCCTTACCAGTTTTCGTAAGGAAAGGTTGTATGTGATACAATCAGAAAGGTTTTGTCGATCCTAAGGATGCTAAAAGGTATGCTAGCTCCAGCGATCCTTCCATGGACTAGAGCAAGCATCTCGGAGTCAGAATATACGCTTTGATGGAGTGATCAAAGTTTTTGGGTTTATACAAAGTTTGTTAGAAACTTGTATTTACAATAAAGTGAGTGGGAGCGCTACAACATTTCTGATAAGTATATGTGAATGACATATTGTTGATCCGAAATGATGTAAAATTTCTGGAAAGCATAAAGGGTTGTTTGAAAGGAGTTTTTCAAAGGAAGACCTGGATAAAAGCTGCTTACATATTGGGCATCAAGATCTATAGAGATAGATCAAGACGCCCGATGATACTTTCAAAGAACGCACACCTTGACATGATTTTGAAAGAGTTCAAAATAGATCAGCAAAGAAGGAGTTCTTGGCTGTGTTACAAGGTGTGAGTATTGAGTAAGACTCAAGACCTGACCACAGCAGAAGAGAGAGAAAGGACGAAGGTCGTCCCCTATGCTTCAGACGTAGGCTCTACAGTATGCTATGCTGTGTACCGCACATGAAGTGTGCCTTGCCATGAGTTGGTCAAGGGGTACAATAGTGATCCGGGAATGGATCACATGACAACGGTCGAACTTATCCTTAGTATCTAGTGGACTAAGGAATTTTCTCGATTATGGAGGTGAAAAGGAGTTCGTCGTAAAGGGTTACGTCGATGCGAACTTTGACACTAATCCGGATGACTCTGAGTAGTAAACCGGATTCGTATAGTAGAGCAATTATTTGAATGGCTCCAAATAGCGCGTGGTAGCATCCACAAGATGACATAGATATTCGTAAAGCACACACGGATCTGAAAGGTTCAGACCCGTTGACTAATAACCTCTCTCACAAGCATAACATGATCAAACCAGAACTCATTGAGTGTTAATCACATAGTGATGTGAACTAGATTGTTGACTCTAGTAAACTCTTTGGATGTTGGTCACATGGTGATGTGACCTATGAGTGTTAATCACATGGTGATGTGAACTAGATTATTGACTCTAGTGCAAGTGGGAGACTGTTGGAAATATGCCCTAGAGGCAATAATAAATAGGTTATTATTATATTTCCTTGTTCATGATAATCGTTTATTATCCATGCTAGAAATGTATTGATAGGAAACTCAGATACATGTGTGGATACATAGACAACACCATGTCCCTAGTAAGCCTCTAGTTGACTAGCTCGTTGATCAATAGATGGTTACGGTTTCCTGACCATGGACATTGGATGTCGTTGATAACGGGATCACATCATTAGGAGAATGATGTGATGGACAAGACCCAATCCTAAGCCTAGCACAAGATCGTGTAGTTCGTTTGCTCAGAGCTTTTCTAATGTCAAGTATCATTTCCTTAGACCATGAGATTGTGCAACTCCCGGATACCGTAGGAATGCTTTGGGTGTACCAAACGTCACAACGTAACTGGGTGGCTATAAAGGTGCACTACAGGTATCTCCGAAAGTGTCTGTTGGGTTGGCACGAATCGAGACTGGGATTTGTCACTCCGTGTAAACGGAGAGGTATCTCTGGGCCCACTCGGTAGGACATCATCATAATGTGCACAATGTGACCAAGGAGTTGATCACGGGATGATGTGAGTTACGGAACGAGTAAAGAGACTTGCCGGTAACGAGATTGAACAAGGTATCGGGATACCGACGATCGAATCTCGGGCAAGTAACATACCGATAGACAAAGGGAATTGTATACGGGATTGATTGAATCCTCGACATCGTGGTTCATCCGATGAGATCATCGAGGAGCATGTGGGAGCCAACATGGGTATCCAGATCCCGCTGTTGGTTATTGACCGGAGAGTCGTCTCGGTCATGTCTGCATGTCTCCCGAACCCGTAGGGTCTACACACTTAAGGTTCGGTGACGCTAGGGTTATAGAGATATTAGTATGCGGTCACCCAAAAGTTGTTCGGAGTCCCGGATGAGATCCCGGACGTCACGAGGAGTTCCGGAATGGTCCGGAGGTAAAGATTTATATATGGGAAGTCTTATTTTGGTCGCCGGAAAAGTTTCGCACTTTATCGGTATTGTACCGGGAGTGCCGAAAGGGGTCCAGGGGTCCACCAAGGGGGTCCACCAGCCCCGGGCGGCCAAATGGGCTGTAGGGGGTGCGCCTTGGCCTATATGGGCCGAGGGAACCAGCCCCAAGAGGCCCATGCGCCAAGAGATAAGATAAAAGGAGAGTCCTAAAGGGGGAAGGCACCTCCGAGGTGCCTTGGGGGGGAAGGACTCCTCCCTGGCCGCACCGTTCCTTGGAGGAAGGGCCAAGGCTGCACCCCCTCTCCCTTGGCCCTATATATAGTGGGGGGAAGGGAGGGCAGCAACACCCAAGCCCTGGCGCCTCCCTCTCCCTCCCGTGACACCTCTTCCTCCCCGCTTGCGCTTGGCGAAGCCTTACCGGGATCCCGCTACTTTCACCACCACGCCGTCGTGCTGCTGGATCTCCATCAACCTGTTCCCCCCCCGTTTCTGGATCAAGAAGGAGGAGACATCGCTGCTCCGTACGTGTGTTGAACGCGGAGGTGCCGTCCGTTCGGCGCTAGGATCATCGGTGATTTGGATCACGACGAGTACGACTCCATCAACCCCGTTCTCTTGAACGCTTCCGCTCGCGATCTACAAGGGTATGTAGATGCACTCCCCTTCCCCTCGTTGCTAGATTACTCCATAGATTGATCTTGGTGATGCGTAGAAAATTTTGAATTTCTGCTACGTTCCCCAACAGTAATACTACCATACTGTTGACTATAAGGTTACAACTTTTTCTCACTTTCTCTCTATCTATTTCCTCTCAAATGTTTTTTACCTTTCTTTTTTTAGACACAATTGTTTTTTATGCCTCTTTTTTTAGAATTAGTTTTTTTATACCTAGGAGCACGTGTAGAGACGAGCTCCTACAGATCCCACTCATTGACTTTGTCAATGCCTCTCTCTCCTCCACATAAGTGGGCTTGTCGAGAAGACAAGAGATGATCTCTTTGCACAATATGTTTCACCATGTTTTTAGGAATAACTAGTTATTGAAGATAAGGCTAAGAGATGATCCATTGTACACATGTTTTTTTGTCATCTCTAAATTACATGCAAGACTTATGATAAGACTATCTTATCAACCATTGTACTACTTGCTATGAATGCGGGCAGCTGGCCTCTGAGGGGGGAGCGTGGGCGGGGAGGTGGTGGGGTGGGGGAGGGGTTCTGGTGGGCCAGGGTGGTAAGAAGCGGGCTTGGAAGCGGTGCGGACTCCCGCATGGCCCACCACACATTATCACCACATATTTCTTGGAGTCCGTGCACGGCGGGCGGGCGATCTCTTCTCCCTCCCCGTCTCTCTCCTCTCAGCCGACGCCCGTCGAGCGATTAGATTTCGGCTATCGACGGTTTATTCAATTGCAGTCCCACATGTCAGTGAAAATGCAAGACAACGCGTGTCCCCTCTGGTGAGCAGCGTGCGAGCCGGACTGTCGGGGGTGCGAGGTGAATGCGACGCGTACGAGTTGTAAGTGTGCCGCCTTTTCCTTTTGAACTTGCAAAGTGTAACATTTTCGTGTGATCAATTGATAGAAATCCAGAACAAAATGACGAGGGCGGTGCTTTCCCGCGCGGTAGGCGGGCTAGTTTGATTGATATGACGTGCTACAGTGCCGTCCACTTGCTCCATTTTTATGTAAGCAAGAGTCTACACTCTTACGTGGGAGGAGTGCGAAACACGGCGGATCTGATTTTGATCGAGGGATAACTGTTCCCTGCGAAATAATGGAGCACTGTTAGCGACTATAGCATGATAGTTAGGGCATCTCCAGCGCTGTCCCTCAAATTTACACCGGCATCTGTCCGAGGACACTGGTGGATGCCATCCAATGCTGCCCGCATACCTTTCGACAACTATATGAACTAACTGGACGAAATTCGTGCAAACAAAGCAAATTTCAAATTGACTGGATGAAATTCATTACATTTCGAGAACTTTTCCTATAAACTGGACGAAATTCATTACATATTTCGCACAAACCGTACTAAAACCTACTGTAAACCTAATCTAAACGATCGCCGGGCCCCGGCCACTATGTCCGGCCATGAACCCGAGAAAGCCGGCCATTGCCTTTGCCTCCTCCTTATCCGCCTCGATGACCTCCTCCTCCGGAGCACAAGGTTATGTAGATGTGCGCCTCCACGTCGCCGTCAAGCGGATAATCGGCCACCGATTTTTATCCCACCAAGCTTGGCGTCGACTGAGTGGAGGAGCGGTGGCCTTCCTGGGACCAGAGCGGTGGCGACCTACCGTGTACTACTCTTCCTCGCTGCCGGCTTCGTGGTCGTGGCGGAGGAGGGCGGCCGGGGGGAGCCGGCGATCTCCTTCGTCTGCTTCTGCGAGAGTACGTCAAAGAGAGCTTTGGAGCATGCCCGGAGCGGAGCCACCGATGTCCTTCGTCTGCTCCTGCGACAGTACGTCCAAGAGAGCTTTGGAGTGCCCGGAGGCCATGGTTGGAGTGGTGTCAACAGAAGGAAGGAACCGGAGGAGAATGAGTGTGGGTCTTTGGCTATGGCTGGGAGCTGGGGCTCAAGTTAATATAGCGGGCGAATGGCAATGAGCCGCGGCAGACGGATGGCCGGCTGGCACCGGAGTAGGTTCGTCGGTAGTCGTGGTGTCATTAACGCGGAGCAGTCGCTTGCACCGAGATGCCGCGCGGGTGGTGCTCTCTCGGCCGTCGCGTTGCTGCAATGCCGGCGCCAGTGAGAGGTCGCGTCGGGCATGAATGCGGACGCTGCTTCAGTGACTTAACCGCAGGTGCGTTGTCTCACTGACATGTGTGCCCAACGGGCATTAGGCCCACATGTCAGTGACACACCAACTGCACTTGCAGTTAAGGCCAGTGAATGCGGCATTGACGTTCTGGAGAGACGGTGATCGTTTCAGGCGGGAAGCGCGCGCTAGCGATGGAAGGGGTTTCGGTAGGCCAGGGCGGTCAGACGCTGGCGTGGTGGTAAAATGTGAACTCATGGATGACGAGCCTTTGAAGCGTATGCGGCACGTATTTACAACAAGGCGTCCATGCAACCGCTCTTGTCGCCAGCTAGCATTCGACGACCACCATTAGACACCACACAACCATACATAACTTACGAATAATGGACGAATCGATCAGACACACACTCGTGTGCAGTGGCACTATAATCGGTTGCTCACGATAGTACATACTCTGCACCATAGTACCCTCTCTAGCTAGGATGTTTTATAGATTGTCGTTGTGATGGACGATATACATGAGCAAGGCGCCGAGTCACGAGTATGACCGTTGGTGTTGAGCCAGGTGAATACATGCTCGGTGTTCGCGGAGGCCTCCAGCAAACGTCTAAACAGTAATGTCACATACGCATAATTTTGGTTTTTATTTCTTTCTCCACTGACAGGTAGGCCCGCATAGATAGATAGATAGATAAAGAACACGAGCTGATGAGGCGCATGTGGACTGTTTGACTGGTCAACCAGACAAATACGGAGCTATACGCTGAGCCAGTGACCGTATAATCACCATATCTCGTATACAATGATCAAGTGAGCTATCAAGACAAGTTCAGTGACCGCCAATGCATTTTACTCGGTAATAAATGACCAGTATTGAAGGGGAATCCAAATTTCCTTCGTCTTCTGTCCTTGAGCTCTTGACAAACCAATGCACTTTACGGTTGTCCGGCCACTCCACCCCAGAGCTGTCACCAAGCGTCGTTCATGCCACCACGCCGCACACTAACCGGTAAGGAAGCGATGGCATCCTGCCGCGCCGAGTTCCTCGCCGCCCACGACCGCACATAGAATGGTAGGCAAGCGGTGGCATCCCGCCGTGCCGAGTTCATCGCCGCTCACGACCTCACACCTATGTGGGCGGAATTTGAAGCTGCCAAGGCCGAATGGGTGGTAGAGCAAGAGGCGGCCAAAGCTGCACAGAGGGAGCGGAAAAGTCAGAAAGCACTCAAGAAAAGAGAGGCCCGCCGCCGCAAGAAAGAAGAGGCGCACGCGCTGCTGCGGAGAGGTCGGCGGAGATCCAAGCACGGTGGGGTGTCGCCGACAAAGCCGGGAAGGAGAACGACGGCGTCTGGCCAGCATGTGAGAAGTAGGTGGTGTTTGGTTCTCTAGTCGTAGGACTTTTTCTAGTCCTAGGACTTTTTGAAAAAGACTCTTAAGGAGGTGCTTCTAAGGACTTTTAGCAAAAAGTCCCAAAAAAGTCCCACCCTGTTTGGTTTGCTAGGGACTTTTTCTAGTCCCAACATAAAAAAGTCCCTGCAACCAAACACCCCCGTAGTAGTACTAGTAGTTAGTGTGTGTGTCTGTGTCGCCCGTACGTTTGTTTAATTAATTACAAGCATGTAACAGTACTACTAGTTACTACTGTAGTTTCTAGAGCAAATTACCAGTACATTAGCCTAGACTCAATGGAAAAATTCCTATCCTATGCATCAAATGGCATATCTTTCTCTATAGGAATTGAGATGGTTGTCATCTCACTTCCTATGATTTTCATATTCCTATAAAATTCCTATCCTATGAACCAAAGGAGGCCTCTGCTGGAGTAACTACTGTAGCTAGCAGTACTACTGGTACAGTAGTTTTCTTCAAGAAGCGGAATTCAAAGTCATGATGGTTCCTTCGTCCGAGCAACTTCACAGTGGGTAAGGTTGGGCCTGTGATTTGACGGCTCATTAGTAATTACTGCGGCGCGACGACCGGGGTGACTCTCCCTTGGAGTTCTGCGGGCATGGCAAGTGGACCAGGATGGTCGACGTCCCATATGTCGGCGAGCGGAAGTATTCTTTCCGATATCGAGGAGCAAGGAAACCGCGTGCTATAGTATCACTTGTGATTTATATTTATTTTTTATTTCTAATGAATGCTAGCGTTTCAACTCTTACGACGAAGGAGTGCCAAACACGCGGCACGTGCTGGATGTCGCACACGTCAGCGAAAGGAGTGGGACATGAACAGCGTGGTAGAGCGTCTCCACTTTTGGGTCGGAGACCACACGTAGTAGTACTACCGTACTAGTGGTATGAACGATACAAAGTGCGACCCGGAGAGAAAGACACGTCTAGTTGGAAGGTCTCGGGGCATACACGTAAACAAATATAAAACCTAATATGTGCCTCCAATTAATATAGTAGTAGTAGAGTACTTGGTCACGTACTCCATAACATCACCGGGAATTGCACGTACAACATTTAGTGGTAGTAAGAGACAAATGCCTATATGCCACGCATGTTCATACTATTTGTGCCTTTCTACTTCACTTACTGCGCTACGTTACACATGTTCGCATGTCCACTCCTGGGTACATGTCCGTCTCGTAGTTCCAGTCCCACGTGTTCTTCATATAGATGGAACGATCCTTGCATGACACGTGCACCATGATGCTAGATGTGTCGCGTGTTGGCAAAAGGATGAACAAAGCTCACGTAAAAAAATAGAGTGGAAGAACATAGATTCCCGACGACCGAGAAGGAGGAAGGAACCTCGGGGTGGAGCGTCTGCACTCATAATATTTTATATTATTCAGCGATATAAAATCAACCAATCATCTCCACAGTGGACTGGAAGAGTACGAAACACGGCAGCCCAGTGTAGTTACATCATACTAGTACATGGCTAACCCACGCTATCACCATATTTATTGGCTTCCGTGCGACACCTATCTCTAGTAATCCAGCAGCTCGTATCGCTTCTCCCTCCTCGTCTCTCTCAAAGGCCCTGTTTGGATACTCTAACTCAGTTAAAGGTTAGAGTTAGATTCTAATCCTGAACTAACCCTGAAGTAACTCTAGCGAAAGAGGTGTTTGGATGACAGGGTTAGATGGAGCGCGGATACGGCGAGGTGCCTTCATGGGCGGTGCGAGAGGGAGGGAGGGAGGGAGAGGACGAGAAGCTTCGAGGAAGTGGGGAGGGATCTGCTGCGAGCAGAGCGAGAGAAAAATGTGTTTTTAGTGTCCCGAGAAGAACTAACCCAAATAAGCACGTCTTGGGTGGGTTAGATTTTTTTTGGGTTAGTTGAGTTCAAACTAACCCAAACTAACTCTAACACGTGGATCCAAACAGTAACCCAAACTAACCCTCCTGTTTGGATATTTTTGGGTTAGTTGAGTTCAAACTAACCCAAACTAACCCTCATGTTTGGATATTTTTGGGTTAGTTGAGTTCAAACTAACCCAAACTAACTCTAACACATGGATCCAAACAGTAACACGCCGTCAAATCGCACAGCCCGACCTTTCCAGCAGTAAGTAAGTTGAATCCGCTACTCCCTCACCCTCCTCGCCTCTCTGTCAAACCGCCTACACGAAAACTGCCGCGCGTACTGCCCGGGAAAAGCCCCGCCCTCAACTTTTAACTACGCAAAAATAGTTCGAGCTTGTTCGTTTTATATAAATACTAGTACTGTATGTTTATTCACCCGTGGGGTTGTTCAATGAATGGAGGGCCGGGGAGCACAAGTGAACAATACTACTACTAGTAGTAGTAAGTAGGAGTCGTACAGGTAGTCACCTTAAATAGAGTTTCTTTTCTTTAATGCCACGTACACAAATTGCCACATACACAAATTGAAACGCTTGTTGTGGAGAGAAAAAGATAATCACTCCACTATATATGTATGCAGGGGCCTGAGCGCTTGCTTTACTAGGGTTGCTCTCTTAATTCTCTCATCCTCTCCAGATATAAACAAGACAGCGGTAGCGACATTTTCTCTCTGCTCACCGCTGGTCACAGATCCGGCTGGATCCCTTCGGCTGGTGTGTGTAGAGGACTAGGTGCATCGTTCACGCGGTCATCGCCGGCGAGGGAGGAAACCCACAGCTGCCAGACGGGCCCGATCCTCTGCCCGTGCCGTTCTCTCCGACACAGCACCGGCTCGGGAGGTCCTCCGACCCTTCTTCCTCCCTGCCGTATTGTCCGCAGATCTGACCTGCCGCCGCCAACATCCCGACGACCCTCAGGTATAAGTTCTTCGAAAGCGGCCTTGCTCTACTGCCCCAGCTCCCTACGTGTCTGCATGTGCATCTTTTTCTACTCCCATCAGCTCTGGCAGACAACGAAGCTTCCCTCTTATAATACTAAAAATTTAGGTATTATTAGAGGTAAAGCTACTTCATGCATTCGAATCTAGGGCTTTGTTCAAACAACGAAGAAAGGGGGGAAAGTTGTAGCATGAATCTAGGACTTGATTCAAAGAGGAAATAATATGGTGAAAGTAGTAGAGACCGGATACCCAACCGGTCTCTTGGTTGAAAAGGGAAATAATGGGAAAACATAGTACAAACTGGATAAGGAACAGATCTATTATTGGTTGAAAAAAGGATAGAAAGTGGCGGCTGGTGGACAAGTCAACAGAGTATGTCCAGGATTAGATTTGTTGCCCTCACATAGTAAAAGGTCTCCAGGATTAGAATTGTTGCCCTCACATAGTAAAAGGTCTCAGGATTAGATTTGCTGCCCTCACATAGTAAAAGGTCTCCAGGATTAGATTTGCTGCCCTCACATAGTAAAAGGTCTCCAGGATTAGATTTGCTGCCCTCACATAGTACAAGGTCTCCAGGATTAGGTTTGCTGCCCTCACATAGTAAAAGGTCTCCATGATTAGATTTGCTGCCCTCACATAGCATGAACAAGCTCAACATCACCAGTTTATGCCTCCTTGTAGGTACATTGTGCTGATGCGTCCACTGTCGCATGTCCTTATACCAACATTTTGCTGTATGTAAGGGCGCATGTAAAATGAAGCGATGACACTGTTACCTTAGGGACATGTCTAACCGGTGTTATTGTTAATCTAATGCCTCCAGTGATAAGATGCAATTAAACTGTGTTACAAATGGCACTCCTGCTGTTTTCCCCAGTATGATAAGTAAGTTGCTCCTTTACGCTGCTGAGTGTCCTGGTGTCCCCACGGTCCCATGCCCTTAAACCAACTCTTTAGCTGCTGTTGATTTACTGTATCTGGTAAACAAGCAATGCCACCATTAAAGTAATCCCATATTTGAGGAATCTCATTGTTGATCGTAATGCTTCTGGTAACATGAAGCATTGCTGACGTTTTAAAATTTCTACTGTCCTTGCGTGATTGCCATGAACATAATTAAGATGCTTCTTTTCATTTCGTATATGTTTCGTATATTCTTATTGACCAGCAACTATTTACTTTCTATCTTTTTGTGCAGATAGGGATATCCATTTCACCTTGTTGCTATTGTGACCTTTTGGTGAACTGCACAAAACACTTTTTTGGAATGAGTGTCTTGTGCAGTTCAACTAAAATATCACGTGGGCAACATCTCTCAATTTTGGTGGAACTGCACAAAATGGTGATTGGAGTTTCCAAAATCTCTGTCAAGTTCTGCTGGTAATCTCGTGCAACATTTTATTAGCCTTTGCAAGATGAGCCGTCACTGTCACCACAATGGCACTTTATTTTAGTGGAACTGCACAAAAGGATAAGAAAATTATAGTTGCACCTTACATGAGCCGGAGAGCCAACCTTAATGTTCCTCAATTTTAGTGCAACTACTAAAGAAGAACCTGCCAGCTCACGAGAGCAAGTACTTCTTGCTAGCTGAATGATGCAATCTTTGCTTCATTTCAGGTGAACTGCAGAAAAAGGCGCATGAATTGAATCATGGAAGTCCAGGCAGGCCTCATTCGAGTGGAGCTGCAGGTTGAGTAAAGGAGGCCACTATTAAAGTGAAATCATGCTCTCCTGGTTTGTGTTGTGCAAACAGTAATACTCAACTACAGATATTGTGACGGTCAAGAGCATCTGCCAAGTTCTTCGATTGTATGACATGGCTAGCCAAGATGGATTTAATCCCGATATTCAATTTATCAAAAGGCTCTAATGGGTTGGTTCTGAATCTTGCAAGCTGGGAATCAATGAGATGTGTAGGCATCTTTGTTGTACTTATTATTTGAATCTTATTTGTTGGTTCTGAATCTTGTAAGCTGGGAATGAATGAGATGGGTAGGCATCTTTGTTGTACTTATTATTTGGATCTTATTTGTTGGTTCTGAATCTTGCAAGCTGGGAATCAATGAGATGTGTAGGCATCTTTGTTGTACTTATTATTTGGATCTTATTTGTTGGTTCTGAATCTTGCAAGCTGGGAAACACGGCATGATGATGCAGAGGACAACAACCATAACAAATAGTTCAAACTTAGTAGTATTATCTTTGTGAAAGTGCGACAAATGTGCTGATCGTGTACGTCCTGAGAATAATAATTCTAATTGTTGTGCATGTTGATCCTGTGGCACTGATAGAACGAGCCAATGCATTGCTTGTTTTAAGTATAAATTTCTATTAAAGCTAATTAAATTTAAGTAAAGTGACCACTAACTCCTGTTATTACAGTACCAATACAGACCCGCTCGTGAACCGACGTGTGGCCGGAGTAGGTTTCTTAATGGAGGCATTTGAATGCGCCGAGGGTGCATCTTCTGCCGGGCGTGCAGTGGACGAGGGAGGGGTAGTAACTGTTGTCGCCTGTACACACTCAGTTTACTGTTGAATCCAGTTCCCCAAGAGCTGAAAAACGAACTGTTGCCGCCGCCTACACACTCGTTCACTTGAAGAGACTCCAATGGCGATCCGAGGGGTGAGCCTGCTGGATATGGACTTCAGGAAGGAGTTCCCCTTTGAGTTCGCTGTTCAGTCCTATGGCTGCACCAAGTTGAATGTGATGTACACCAACGATCCGGACTCGGTGAAGCTCTGCCTCGCCGAGTTCAAGCAGTACCTACAGGACGAGAAAGCACAAGGTTGCAGGACTAGACCTTGTGCCCATCCATTCGTCTCCTGACAGGGACCAGCGGATCGCCGTCGCCCAGGTATGTGTGCGGGACGAGGGTCTCATCTACCACTTCTGTAGGGCCATTAGAGGTTCTCGAGCATTCGCCCGTTTCATCGGCAGCGCCGACTGCACCTTTGCTACGGTGGAGAGAAGGAAGAACGCGACGATTCGGCCATCTGGTGCAACAAGCTTGTCGACATCCAGAAGCAATACAAGATCATCAGCAACGGGCAGGAGAAGGACTCCGTGGTTGACCTCGCTGAGACCATCATCGACCCCTGATACGCCAACATGAATGAAGATAACGATACCAAGGACCTGAACACGTGGGAGGTACCTCTGAATCTAGCCTACATAACCTACGCGGCCAAGGACGCATACGCATGCTACGACATGTACAGGCAGATCTTGGACATGAGGGCGTGTCTGCTTCCCGTAACCGACGAGTACACGGACAGCAGCAGCGTCATAATCAAGCGTGCCAGGAAGGTCTAGATGTTGTACTTTATCTGTTTATAAGCACCTTTATCATCTGAGTGTTTCATGCATTAGCCTAAGTGTCGTAATTATCTGTTTTGTCCGTAATATTTCTTTAAGAACCCATTAACCTGTTTGCTTTTTTTAGTGGCTATTTGCTTATGTATGTAACTAGTTCACTTGTCCGTTAAAAAAACTAGTTCACTCTCCTTCCTCCCAACATATTCCCCTCCTCAGGTGGACCCAGCAGGTCTCGTACACAGACATATGGGACCAACCACCTATCCATTTGTATTTCTTTATTTTGTTTAATCTTTCGTCCTCTTCCTATACAACTCAGTTCTATTTTTCGTTTTCATTAATCCTATATCTGAATTTTCTCCCACTTTCTTTTTTGATGTAAACTGAGTTTTCTCACAGTACTTTTCCCTAGAACCAACTCAACTGTCCCACATCTAGCCTAAAAAATAATAATACCCCACGTACTATTAACTCATCAAATTTAAATGATATTTTATTTCGTAAGTTGAAAGTTCTTACAAAATAATAATAATAATTGTTTATATATAACTTGGCAAGTTAACTCCTAGTGATTGCGTACATAAGCTTGCAAAGATTTTACTGACCAATGCCGTAATAGACATGCAATCATGTGTTTATGTTTTTATAACATTTCTTCGTCTAGCCCAACATGATATTTTCACCTAGCCCAGCAAGTCTGCGGATTTCGAGAAAAATGCAAATGGGCTTTAAATTCTACCATATATATAAACGGGCTGCATAGATGCTACACCATTGTTTCACCCAGCCCACCAAATGGACTAAAAAACAAATGGATTGGCTGACATGTGGGCCAGTAGGTCGAAGCCTAAGAAGGCGTTGGATTTACATCCAATGGCCGGCATTCTTCTTCAATCTCTCGTCTTCTTCCCCCAGCGCTGCCGGGACCGCCTGCTCCAGCCTCCGGCATCCAGCGGCGTTGTTTTGCGCTCCTCGGCGAAACGCTACCCCGCCGACGACCAGGCCATCCCTCCACTCCGCACCTCCTGTTATTCTCTGCCGAGTGTAGGCCCACCCCGCACCCGAACCGGTCAAGTTTCCCACTCCTCTCCATTTGCGACTCCACTGCCGCGTCTTCCCCATCTCCGGGTCGTTCCAGTCTGGGGACTCGCCGTCGTCCACCGCCTCGGTGCGGTCGGCGCGGCGTGGTCAACATATGAGAGTCATCGGAAGAGGACTGTATGTGGAGAGCTTGACGGCTGGGACCCACGAGGTCCATGGTCGCACGCAAGGAAAGTTCCTCCTTATTACGCACTGTACGTGGGAAGGGCTTCTCTATTTCGTGAAAAAAAACGTTCCCCCCGCTGACAGGTCGGACCCACCAGCTATATCTTCGCACGCAAGGAAGTGGCTCCTTATTACGCACAAAAAAATGAATACCCCCTGCTAGCAAGGACCCACCATAGTGGGTGGCTGACTTGTGGGCCTACTAAGTTGACGGGGATGGAGGGCTTTGTCAACTTAGTCAATATGAACGATTCTAGCTCTAGTGACTGTACGATGTCCATCCAACGGCCATAGTGCTTCTTCAACCTCTGGTCTTCTTGCTCCAGCCGCCCAAAGCAGCGCCGGTCGTGCTGTGTGCTCCTGCCACCCGTGGCCGGCTGTGATGCCGCGGAGGCCTCACCGCCCCCTACTACTCCCACCGCTGGCCAGGGCATCCCTCTACTCACCCACACCCCCTGTTATTCTGCGGCGACGGCATCCTCACGCCGCAGCCGAACCAGTGAACCCTCGTACTCCTCTCCGCGTGGGCATTCACTGCCGTGTCTTCCCCGGCTCCGCGTCCCTTCCTAGGCCTCGCCGTCGTCCACCGCCTTGGTGCTCTCGGCGCGGCGTGGTCAATGTGGTCAACGACCGACTTCCATCGGAAGAGTACTGTACGTGGAGAGGCTGATAGCTGGGTCCATGGCCGCAGCTGGGTCCACGGCCACAGCCCAATTTTTTTGTGATTTGCCAAGTAAGTCGCTTTGTCAGGCCTGTTGGGCTGCAAATCATTCAAGACGAGGAGAGCTTCAGTCGGCTGGCCGAGAAAATGGCTTATCAGTAATGAGAAATGGGCTGTACATTTTTTAAACACATCAAACCGGCAATTAGTTTCAAATTTCCTTTTTTCATTTCGAGATTTTAAATTGCATTGATTTTTATGCATGGACAATTTGTTGGATTTTATATTGATATACATTTATTTTTAAATTCAGTTTGAATGTGACTCGAAATTTCGGGATTAAAAACAGTTCGGACTGCACCGAAATATGCAAAATTTCGTATAATTTTTTAACCGTGGCCACAATATGGGTTGTAATGCTAAAAAAAAGAATATGGGCTCCAAAAAACCTTAAGAATTAGCAAATGGGCTGTAAATTATTAGAAATAATGGCAGATGGGTTGTATGCTGTTTTCCACAGATTTGAGGCTTTCCTAAAAAAGGTTGACGCACAAGCAGTGACTGTTGGATTTCCATCCAACGGCCATCGTGCTTCTTCAATCTCTGCTCTTCCCGCGGCCGGCTGTGCTGCCGCGCAGGCCTCACCGCCCCACCATACTCCCATCGCTGGCCTAGCCATCCCTCTACTCACCCACACATGTTGTTATTCTCCGGCGATGGCAGACAAACCAATAAACCCTCGTACAGTCGTACTCCCCTTAGCGTGGGAAACAACTGCCGAGTCTTCCCTGCCTCCGTGTCGTTCCCTTCCTAGGCCTCGCCGTCGTCCACCGCCCTGGTGCTCTCAGCGCGGCCTGGTCAACGTGGTCAACGACCGACATGCATCTGAAGTGGACTGTACGTGGAGAGGCTGACAGCTGGGTCCACGGCCGCACGCAAGGAAATGCCTCCTTATTACGCGCGAAATAATGATTCCTCCACCTGACATCTGGGACCCACCGAAAGGGCCTCTGTATTTCGTGAAAAAAACGTTACCGCCGCTGACAGCTTGGACCCACCAGCTATATCTTCGCACGCAAGGAAGTGCCTCCTTATCACGCACAAAAAAAATGAATACTCCCCCTACTAGCTGGGACCCAGTATAGTGGCAGGCTGACTTGTGGGCCTACTAAGTTAACGGGGACGGAGGGCTTTGTCAACTTAGTCAATATGCACGATTCTAGCTCCAGTGACCGTACGATGTCCATCCAACGGCCGTAGTGCTTCTTCAACCTCTGGTCTTCTTGCTCTAGCCGCCCAAACCAGCGCCGGTCGTTCCTCGTGCTCCTGCCTCCCGTGGCCGGCGGCGATGCGGCGGAGGCCTCACCGGCCCCTACTACTCCCACCGCTGGCCAGGCCATCCCTCTACTCACCCACAGCCCCTGTTATTCTGCGGCGATGGCAGCCTCACACCGCAGCGAACCAGTGAACCCTCATACTCCTCTACACGTGGGCATCCACTGCCGCGTCTTACCCGGCTCCGCGTCGTCCCCTTCCTAGGCCTCGCCGTCGTCCACCGCCTTGGTGCTCTCGGCGCGGCGTGATCAACGTGGTCAAGGAACGGCTTCCATCGGACATGGACTGTACGTGGAGAGGCTGACAGCTGGGTCCACGGCCGCCGCTTGAACCTCTCAGGTTGCCGCCCACGGAGCCGCTCGCCGCCGCAGCTCCTTCGGAATCGCCAGATCCACCCGCCTCCGGTCCATTCCTGGTGCCGGCCCTCGCGAGCCCTTCCCCTCGTCCTCCTGATCGAGCCGAGCCGCCATGGAAGGCCGCTGCGTCTGCGTTAGCTGCGGGCGAGCGCGCGCATCCAATGCATACGGCCCCGCCTCCCTGCCGCGATTGTAGCCGTACGCCGGCAAGGGCGCCACCCCTCAACTTCTCCTGCTCGGCCCGCCCCTCTTCTACCGCTCCGCCTTAGCTGGAAAAAGGAAGCGGATGTGGATAAGAGGCAGGGGTCTTTTTGTAAAAAATGAAACGTTTTTTGACATCAAATAAAAGAGGGATTGCGGGTTCAAATACTGAAAAGCAAAAGGGGTTTTCTGAAAAATGCCATGACGGTGAACCCGACAAACTCAATCCGTGCTTTATTATTAGGGAAAGATTTTCAGAAAATGTCCTAAACTTCTAAAAATCATAGAAATTCAACCGTAGCTTAGAATGAAATAAATTATATATGAAAAATTATCAAAAAAATCCAAAGAATCTGTTTATGGAATTTTAATGCATGTTTGAGCAACTTATACCTGCTGATCAGGTCAAACCAATTAAATGGCATTTGAATTTCACATATGGAGTTTGAATTTGAACCTTGGGTTCAAACCAACTTCATTTAAATCATTGCTAGCTGCATTAGCTCAAACCACAGCATATTGCCATGTCATGATCATGCATCATATTGTTGCATTGCATTGATTGTGTTCTTCCTTGTTCCCGGTATTTCTCCCCTCTCAGTAGACGTGGTTCCGATGATGAGTTCGATGACACCGATGAAGAACTATACTATCTTCAGAAGTGCCAGGCAAGCAAAACCCCCTTGTTCATTCCGATACAATCCCACTCTCTTGCCCCTGCTCTCTTTTATTGCATTCGGACAACAACGATTCAACTGTTACATGCTGCGGTAGTTGAACCCCTTTCCTCTGCATGACCTGTCATTGCCACAGTAAATAGATGAAACCCACTAGCATGAGTAGGAGTTGTTTGAGCCCTGATGTGCCTACTCATTCATGCTTGTTTGTCATGCCTGCTACTACTTATAGTTGAGTCAGGTCTGATTCATCGGGGATGAATCGGAGGTGTGTGAACTTGTCCTACTGTTGTGAGCTAAGTGTGTGAACACGATTTGGTAAAGGTATCGGTGAGAGGCCATGTAGGAGTACATGGTGGGTTGTCTCATTGAAGCTGTCCTTAGGAACTGAGTTCTGTGTTTGTGATCCATGAATAGCTACTACCACGCATTGGAATGCTTAAGTGCCCCTCTCGACTTATTAATCAACATGATCTCTGCCCAGGAGTTGCAACTAGTTTCTGGTGTTTGTAGGCAGTGTTAGTAGTCTACCAAGTGGCACCCGGTACAGGTGGGCTTGGGACAGACTAGGCACCATGGCACGGTGTACCAAGCATAGATCCATCCGTCAAGGTGGGCTTGGGAACCCTGCACACATCATTTGGGGCCGTGAGCACACCCCGGCCCGATCTCCTTGCGGATGGAACCCGAATAGGCGATAAACCTGGACTAGAGACTTGCGTGGTTAGTCAGGTCGTGTTCGACTCCCTCGCCAGGCTTCCGCTTGAAGGTTGCCGAGATACACGACGTGTACATGGTGGTAAGTGGCGAGAGCGTGTGTGAAGAAGTACACCCCTACAGGGTTAACATCATCTATTCGAATAGTCGCGTCCGCGGTAACGGACTTCTGGGTTGCCTGTACAGTTCATAGATAACTTGAAGAGGATACCCTAAAATGCGCAAGATAAGCGTGAGTGCTATGGATGGCCTTCTCGTAGGGAGACGGGAGCGGATCCATAGTGGTGTATTGATATGGTGAATATGTGGACTCGTGTGCGCCACCTCCAAAGAGTTACTTGCAGTCGTAGTTTAGGATAGCCACCGAGTCAAAGCTGGCTTGCTGCAGTTAAACTCCACCACCCCCTTTATTGATACCGATGCATATTAGCTAGTTCTGATGTAAGTCTTGCTGGGTACATTTGTACTCACGTTTGCTTATTTTATGTTTTGCAGAGAGACTTTAGTCTCACTAGTAGTTCCGCGTGGACTCCGACGTTTAGCTTGTTACCTCAGCTACGATCTTGTACCCTTGGGAGGGTCTTGTAGATAGTCAGGCTTTTCAGCCTTCTTCATTTGTAGTTGTCTGTACTCAGACAAGTATTGCTTCCGCTTGTTGCTTGTATGCTCTGTATGTGGGGTCATGAGACCCATGTTTGTAATACTTGGCTCCTCGGAGCCTAATGAATAAATACTTTGAGTCGTAGAGTTTTGTTTTGATGCCATGTTGTATTTACACATATCGAGCATATTGTGTGTATGATTGAAATGCTTGGTATGTGTGGGATCCGACAACCTAGTTGTCTATCCTTGGTAGCCTCTCTTATGGGGGGTAGTCTAGTGCTTCCACTGAGCCATGGTAGTCTGCTATAGCCCGGTTTACCGGAGTCCTGTTAGCCCAGTTGCTACTGCTGCGGAACACTTAGACTGGCCGGCATGTGTCCTTCGATCCTGTGTCTGTCCCTTCGGGGAAATGTCATGCGGTGTCTTTCGGAGTCCTGTTAGCCTGCTACAGCCCGGATTCCCAGAGTCCTGCTAGCCCAGCTGCTACAGCCCAGATTCACTCGCTGATGACCGACACGTTTGTTGCTGGGTCATGTATGCCTGTCCCTGTAAGTTAGTGCCAGTTTGGGTTTACGACTAGTGATGTCGGCCCAGGTTCTCTGTCATATGGATTCTAGCGACACTATCATATACGTGAGCCAAAAGGCGCAAACGGTCCCGGGCCAGGTAAGGTGGCACCCGTGGAAATACCGTGCGTGAGGCCGCAAAGTGATATGATGTGTTACATGCTAGATCGGTGTGACTTAGGATCGGGGTCCTGACAGGAGGCAACGGAACGCGTGGGAGCCAACCGGCTTGGACGGAACAGCCGATGTAAACGAGGCCTGGCGTACCGCAGAACGGAGGAAACGGCCTTGTGTTTGACCGACCATGTTCAAAACGGGATCCTGTTCATCGGGATGGGTGTGGCGTACCGCAAAACGGAGAAAACGGACCTCCTACGGTCGAAATGGGGGTCCTCTTGATCGGGAGGGGTGTGGCGTACCGCAAAACGGACGAAACGGACTTGCGTTGGAGCGCTACGATCGAAACGGGGGTCCTGTTCATCGAGAGGGGTGTGGCGTACCGCAAAACGGGACTCCACGGGATACTGTTCATCTCCACCGCCGACCCCCTCCAGCCTCCACAGGCTACTATTCATCCACCGTCGACCTCCTCCGGCCTCCACCTGCGACTGTTCATCAACGGGCTCCTGTTCATCCAGCCTCCACCGCGCGCTACTCCACCGGCTACTGTTCAACCAGCCCTCTCCACGGGCTACTTTTCAACCACCCCTCCACGGGCTACTGTTTATCCAGCCCTCCACCGTCTACTGTTTATCCTGCCCTCCACGGGGTGGTCCTGTTCATCCTGCCCTCCACGGGGTCCTATTCATCCAGCCCCAACCGGCTCGAACGATCGGGGTCCTGTTCATCCAGAGGCAACGCCACGGGGTCCTGTTCATCCACCCCCACCGGGAACTGTTCATCCAAAGCCCCCAGCAACGCTCACTGTTCATCCAGAGGCAGCATCGATCAGATTCAGTTAGCAGCAGTAGCGAAGGAATCGCTCGATCGGGTTCAGTTAACAGCCATCGATCGACCGCTCGGGTTCAGTAACGCGTAGCCTGCAGTGCAATCGATCGGGTTCAGTTAGAGCCCAACGCCTCGCTCGGTTCAGTTAGAGCCCCACGCCTCGCACCCACGCGCGTGCGTGTACGAGAGAAACGCGCATCGCTCGGCCCCGACCACCCACCGTAACCGGGAACACCCTGATATTTTCCTCGCCCTCGCTTCTACCATGGTTTTTTCCGTCATGGACGGCCCAAAGAATGTCATGCAATTGCGTCTTCGGCCCGCCCAGGACGAAAAGCCCATTTTCTGTCATGATTTTTTGTCATAGAAGTAGGACCCCACCACATCTATGATGATACCGTGTTTTGTCATAATTATTGTCATAGAAGTGTCATAAGTATGACAGAAAAAAATTCGTTCGGCCCAAAATGTCACGGATGTGTCTTTTTCTTGTAGTGATATGAATCTTTGCCTGTACCTATACAGGCGAGGATTCATACTGACAATTTAGATTCTACACAAAAAGATCGATGATGACCAATGCATTTTTTAATTTGATGCCTTTTTTACATGCTAACGATCATAGCCTTAGTAGTAGCGCTGGTTAAGAAAAAACGCTACTGCTAATGATTGTAGCAGTAGCACTGTTTACGGACAAGCGCTACTACTACGGGTATCTTATCCACACCGCGCGCGTCCCTCACTCTCCCTCACACACTCTCATCTCCACTCACCGCACGTTGTCACCGCCGTCGCCCGCCGTCGCCCCCAAGGTGCTGCCTCCCTCACTCCTCCTCTCGCCGCCCTCCCCTCCCTTCCTCCCTCCTCCTCCTCTCGCCGCCCTCATCTCTCCCTCCTCCCGCGGCCATCCTCTCTCCTCCCTCTCCATCGGCGGCCCCCTCCAATCCACCTCCGCCCTCTCCGGCGGCCCCCTCCTCCTCCTCCTCCTCCCTCCTCCCTCTCCTGCTCTCTCCTCCTCCTGTCGGGGAACGTAGCAGAAATTCAAAATTTTCTACGCATCACCAAGATCAATCTATGGAGTTTACTAGCAACGAGAGGGAAGGAGTGCATCTACATACCCTTGTAGATCGCGAGCGGAAGCGTTCAAGAGAACGGGGTTGATGGAGTCGTACTCGTCGTGATCCAAATCACCGATGATCCTAGCGCCGAACGGACGGCACCTCCGCGTTCAACACACGTACGGAGCAGCGACGTCTCCTCCTTCTTGATCTAGCAAGGGGGGAGGAGAGGTTGATGGAGATCCAGCAGCACGACGGCGTGGTAGTGGAAGTAGCGGGATTCCAACAGGGCTTCGCCAAGTGCTGCGGGAGGAGGGAGATGTGTCACGGGAGGGAGAGGGAGGCGCCAGGGCTTAGGTATTTGCTGCCCTCCCTCCCCCCACTATATATAGGGCCAAGGGAGAGGGGGGGCAGCCTTGGCCCTTCCTCCATGGAAGGGTGCGGCCAGGGAGGAGTCCATCCTCCCCAAGGCACCTCGGAGGTGCCTTCCCCCTTTAGGACTCTCCCTTTATCTTATCTCTTGGCGCATGGGCCTCTTGGGGCTGGTGCCCTCGGCCCATATAGGCCAAGGCGCACACCCCTACAGCCCATGTGGCCCCCGGCTGGGGCCTGGTGGACCCCCGGACCCCTTTCGGCACTCCCGGTACAATACCGATAATGCCGAAACTTTTCCGGCGACCAAAATAAGACTTCCCATATATAAATCTTTACCTCCGGACCATTCCGGAACTCCTCGTGACGTCCGGGATCTCATCCGGGACTCCGAACAACTTTCGGGTTACCGCATACTAATATCTCTATAACCCTAGCATCACCGAACCTTAAGTGTGTAGACCCTACGGGTTCGGGAACCATGCAGACATGACCGAGACGTTCTCCGGCCAATAACCAACAGCGGGATCTGGATACCCATGTTGGCTCCCACATGCTCCTCGATGATCTCATCGGATGAACCACGATGTCGAGGATTCAATCAATCCCGTATACAATTCCCTTTGTCTACCGGTATAGTACTTGCCCGAGATTCGATCGTCGGTATCCCGATACCTTGTTCAATCTCGTTACCGGCAAGTCTCTTTACTCGTTCCGTAACACATCATCCCGTGATCAACCCCTTGGTCACATTGTGCACATTATGATGATGTCCTACCGAGTGGGCCCAGAGATACCTCTCCGTTTACACGGAGTGACAAATCCCAGTCTCGATTCGTGCCAACCCAACAGACACTTTCGGAGATACCTGTAGTGCACCTTTATAGCCACCCAGTTACGTTGTGACGTTTGGTACACCCAAAGCATTCCTACGGTATCCGGGAGTTGCACAATCTCATGGTCTAAGGAAATGATACTTGACATTAGAAAAGCTCTTAGCAAACGAACTACACGATCTTGTGCTAGGCTTAGGATTGGGTCTTGTCCATCACATCATTCTCCTAATGATGTGATCCCGTTATCAACGACATCCAATGTCCATGGTCAGGAAACCGTAACCATCTATTGATCAACGAGCTAGTCAACTAGAGGCTTACTAGGGACATGGTGTTGTCTATGTATCCACACATGTATCTGAGTTTCCTATCAATACAATTCTAGCATGGATAATAAACGATTATCATGAACAAGGAAATATAATAATAACCAATTTATTATTGCCTCTAGGGCATATTTCCAACAGTCTCCCACTTGCACTAGAGTCAATAATCTAGTTCACATCACCATGTGATTAACACTCACAGGTCACATCACCATGTGACCAACATCCAAAGAGTTTACTAGAGTCAACAATCTAGTTCACATCACTATGTGATTAACACTCAATGAGTTCTGGTTTGATCATGTTATGCTTGTGAGAGAGGTTATTAGTCAACGGGTCTGAACCTTTCAGATCCGTGTGTGCTTTACGAATATCTATGTCATCTTGTGGATGCTACCACGCGCTACTTGGAGCCATTTCAAATAACTGCTCTACTATACGAATCCGGTTTACTACTCAGAGTCATCCGGATTAGTGTCAAAGTTCGCATCGACGTAACCCTTTACGACGAACTCCTTTTCACCTCCATAATCGAGAAAATTCCTTAGTCCACTAGATACTAAGGATAAGTTCGACCGCTGTCATGTGATCCATTCCCGGATCACTATTGTACCCCTTGACCAACTCATGGCAAGGCACACTTCATGTGCGGTACACAGCATAGCATACTGTAGAGCCTACGTCTAAAGCATAGGGGACGACCTTCGTCCTTTCTCTCTCTTCTGCTGTGGTCAGGTCTTGAGTCTTACTCAATACTCACACCTTGTAACACAGCCAAGAACTCCTTCTTTGCTGATCTATTTTGAACTCTTTCAAAATCATGTCAAGGTGTGCGTTCTTTGAAAGTATCATCAGGCGTCTTGATCTATCTCTATAGATCTTGATGCCCAATATGTAAGCAGCTTTATCCAGGTCTTCCTTTGAAAAACTCCTTTCAAACAACCCTTTATGCTTTCCAGAAATTTTACATCATTTCGGATCAACAATATGTCATTCACATATACTTATCAGAAATGTTGTAGCGCTCCCACTCACTTTATTGTAAATACAAGTTTCTAACAAACTTTGTATAAACCCAAAAACTTTGATCACTCCATCAAAGCGTATATTCTGACTCCGAGATGCTTGCTCTAGTCCATGGAAGGATCGCTGGAGCTAGCATACCATTTAGCATCCTTAGGATCGACAAAACCTTTCTGATTGTATCACATACAACCTTTCCTTACGAAAACTGGTAAGGAAACTTGTTTTGACATCCATCTGCCAGATTTCATAAATGCAGCTAATGCTAACATGATTCCGACGGACTTAAGCATCGCTACGGATGAGAAAATCTCATCGTAGTCAACTCCTTGAACTTGTGAAAATACTTTCTGCCACAAGTCGAGCTTCATAGATGGTAGCATTACCGTCCATGTCCGTCTTCTTCTTAAAGATCCATCTGCACCCAACAGCCTTACGACTATCAAGTATTTCTTCCAAAGTCTGTACTTTGCTTTTATACATGGATCCTCTCTCGGATTTCATGGCCTCAAGCCATTCGTCGGAATCCGGGCCCACCATCGCTTCCCCATAGCTCGTAGGTTCATTGTTGTCTAGCAACATGACTTCCAAGATAGGATCACGTACCACTCTGAAGTAGCACGCATCCTCGTCGTCCTACGAGGTTTGGTAGTGACTTGATCCGAAGTTTCATGATCACTATCATAAGCTTCCACTTCAATTGGTGCAGGTGCCACAGGAACAACTTCCTGTGCCCTGCTACACACTAGTTGAAGTTATGGTTCAATAACCTCATCAAGTCTCCACCATCCTCCCACTCAATTCTTTCGAGAGAAACTTTTCCTCGAGAAAGGACTCGTTTCTAGAAGCAATTACTTTTGCTTCCAGATCTGAAATAGGAGGTATACCCAACTGTTTTGGGTTTTCTATGAAGATGCATTTATCCGCTTTGGGTTCGAGCTTATCAGCCTGAAACTTTTTCACATAAGCATCGCAGCCCCAAACTTTTAAGAAACGACAACTTAGGTTTCTCTAAACGGTGTCGTCTCAACGGAATTGCGTGGTGCCCCTTTTAAAGTGAATGCCGTTGTCTCTAATGCCTAACCCATAAACGATAGTGGTAATTCGATAAGAGACATCATGGTATGCACCATATCCAATAGGGTGCAGTTATGATGTTCGGACACACCATCACACTGTGGTGTTCCAGGCGGTATTAATTGTGAAACACTTTCCACAATGTCTTAATTGTGTGCCAAACTCGTAACTCAGATACTCATCTCTATGATCATATCACAGACATTTTATCCTCTTGTCACGACGATCTTCAACTTCACTCTGAAATTACTTGAACCTTTCAATAATTCAGACTTGTGTTTCATCAAGTAAATACACTCAGCATCTACTCAAATCATCTGTGAAGTAAGAACATAACGATATCCACTGCATGCCTCAGCACTCATTGGACTGCACACATCAAAATGTATTACTTCCAACAAGTTGCTCTCTTGTTCCATCTTACTGAAAACGAGGCCTTTCAGTCATCTTGCCCATGTGGTATGATTTGCATGTCTCAAGTGATTCAAAATCAAGTGAGTCCAAACGATCCATCTGCATGGAGTTTCTTCATGCATATATACCAATAGACATGGTTCGCATGTCTCAATCTTTTCAAAAACGAGTGAGTCCAAAGATCCATCTACATGGAGCTTCTTCATGCGTTCTATACCAATATGACTCAAATGGCAGTGCCACAAGTATGTGGTACTATCATTACTATTTTATATCTTTTGGCACGAACATGTGTATCACTGCGATCGAGATTCATTTTAGGTGCAAGACCATTGAAGGTATTATTCAAATAAACAGAGTAACCATTATTCTCCTTAAATGAATAACCGTATCGCGATAAACATAATCCAATCATGTTTATGCTCAACGCAAACACCAAATCTCGATGGTAGAGGGAGCATGCGATGCTTGATCACATCAACCTTGGAAACACTTCCAACACATATCGTCATCTCACCTTTAGCTAGTCTCCGTTTATTCCGCAGCTTTTATTTCGAGTTACTAACACTTAGCAACCGAACCGGTATCTAATACCCTGGTGCTGCTAGGAGTACTAGTAAAGTACACATTCATATAATGTATATCCAATATACTTCTGTCGACCTTGCCTGCCTTCTCATCTACCAAGTATCTAGGGTAGTACTGCTTCAGTGACCGTTCCCCTCATTACAGAAGCACTTAGTCTCGGGTTTGGGTTCAACCTTGGGATTCTTCACTAGAGCAGCAAATGATTTGCTGTTTCATGAAGTATCCCTTCTTGCCCTTGCCCTTCTTGAAACTAGTGGTTTTACTAACCATCAACAATTGATGCTCCTACTTGATTTCTACTTTCGCGGTGTCAAACATCGCGAGTTGCTCAAGGATCATCATATCTATCCCTGATATGTTATAGTTCATCACGAAGCTCTAATAGCTTGGTGGCAGTGACTATGGAGAACCATCACTATCTCATCTGGAAGATTAACTCCCACTCGATTCAAGCGATTGTGGTACTCAGACAATCTGAGCACATGCTCAACGATTGAGCTTTTCTCCCTTAGTTTGCAGGCTTAAGAAACTTGTCAGAGGTCTCATACCTCTTGACGTGGGCACTAGTCTGAAATCCCAATTTCAGTCTTCGGAACATCTCATATGTTCTGCGACGTTTCAAAAACGTCTTTGGTGCCACAATTCTAAACCGTTAGCATTACGCACTGAACTATCACGTAGTCATCAAAACGTGTATGTCAGATGTTTCGCAACATCTACAGACGACGCTGAGGTTCAGCACACCGAGCGGTGCATTAAGGACATAAGCCTTCTGTGCAGCAATGAGGACAATCCTCAGTTTACGGACCCAGTCCGCATAATTGCTACTATCAACTTTCAACTAAATTTTCTCTAGGAACATATCTTAAACAGTAGAACTAAAGCGTAAGCTATGACATAATTTGCAAAGACCTTTTGACTATGTTCATGATAATGAAGTTCATCTGATTATTTAATGAACTCCCACTCAGATAGACATCCCTCTAGTCATCTAAGTGATACATGATCCGAGTCAAACTAGGCCGTGTCCGATCATCACGTGAGACGGACTAGTCATCATCGGTGAACATCTCCATGTTGATCGTATCTACTATACGACTCATGTTCGACCTTTCGGTCTCTTGTGTTCCGAGGCCATGTCTGTACATGCTAGGCTCGTCAAGTCAACCTAAGTGTTTCGCATGTGTTCCGAGGCCATGTCTGTACATGCTAGGCTCGTCAACACCCGTTGTATTCGAACGTTAGAATCTATCACACCCGATCATCACGTGGTGCTTCGAAACAACGAACCTTCGCAACGGTGCACAGTTAGGGGGAACACGTCTCTTGAAATTTTAGTGAGGGATCATCTTATTTATGCTACCGTCGTTCTAAGCAAATAAGATGTAAACATGACAAACATCACATGCAAATCATAAAGTGACGTGATATGGCCAATATCATCTTGCGCCTTTGATCTCCATCTTCGAGGCGCGGCATGATCACCTTCGTCACCGGCATGACACCATGATCTCCATCATCGTGTCTTCATGAAGTTGTCTCGCCAACTATTACTTCTACTACTATGGCTAACGGTTAGCAATAAAGTAAAGTAATTACATGGCGTTTTCATTGACACGCAGGTCATACAATAAATTAAGACAACTCCTATGGCTCCTGCCGGTTGTCATACTCATCGACATGCAAGTCGTGATTCCTATTACAAGAACATGATCAATCTCATACATCACATATATCATTCATCACATCCTTTTGGCCATATCACATCACATAGCATACCCTGCAAAAACAAGTTAGACGTCCTCTAATTGTTGTTGCATGTTTTACGTGGCTGCTATGGGATTCTAGCAAGAACGTTTCTTACCTACGCAAAAGCCACAACGTGATATGCCAATTTCTATTTACCCTTCATAAGGACCCTTTTCATCGAATCCGATCCGACTAAAGTGGGAGAGACAGACACCCGCTAGCCACCTTATGCAACTAGTGCATGTCAGTCGGTGGAACCTGTCTCACGTAAGTGTACGTGTAAGGTCGGTCCGGGCCGCTTCATCCCACGATGCCGCCGAATCAAGATAAGACTAGTAACGGCAAGTAAATTGACAAAATCGACGCCCACAACTACTTTGTGTTCTACTCGTGCATAGAAACTACGCATAGACCTAGCTCATGATGCCACTGTTGGGGAACGTAGCAGAAATTCAAAATTTTCTACGCATCACCAAGATCAATCTATGGAGTTTACTAGCAACGAGAGGGAAGGAGTGCATCTACATACCCTTGTAGATCGCGAGCGGAAGCGTTCAAGAGAACGGGGTTGATGGAGTCGTACTCGTCGTGATCCAAATCACCGATGATCCTAGCGCCGAACGGACGGCACCTCCGCGTTCAACACACGTACGGAGCAGCGACGTCTCCTCCTTCTTGATCCAGCAAGGGGGGAGGAGAGGTTGATGGAGATCCAGCAGCACGACGGCGTGGTGGTGGAAGTAGCGGGATTCCAACAGGGCTTCGCCAAGCGCTGCGGGAGGAGGGAGATGTGTCACGGGAGGGAGAGGGAGGCGCCAGGGCTTAGGTATTGCTGCCCTCCCTCCCCCCACTATATATAGGGCCAAGGGAGAGGAGGGCGCAGCCTTGGCCCTTCCTCCAAGGAAGGGTGCGGCCAGGGAGGAGTCCATCCTCCCCAAGGCACCTCGGAGGTGCCTTCCCCCTTTAGGACTCTCCCTTTTCCTTATCTCTTGGCGCATGGGCCTCTTGGGGCTGGTGCCCTTGGCCCATATAGGCCAAGGCGCACACCCCTACAGCCCATGTGGCCCCCCGGGGCTGGTGGACCCCCTTGGTGGACCCCCGGACCCCTTTCGACACTCCCGGTACAATACCGATAATGCACGAAACTTTTCCGGCGACCAAAATAAGACTTCCCATATATAAATCTTTACCTCCGGACCATTCCGGAACTCCTCGTGACGTCCGGGATCTCATCCGGGACTCCGAACAACTTTCGGGTTACCGCATACTAATATCTCTATAACCCTAGCGTCACCGAACCTTAAGTGTGTAGACCCTACGGGTTCGGGAGACATGCAGACATGACCGAGACGACTCTCCGGTCAATAACCAACAGCGGGATCTGGATACCCATGTTGGCTCCCACATGTTCCTCGATGATCTCATCGGATGAACCACGATGTCGAAGATTCAATCAATCCCGTATACAATTCCCTTTGTCTACCGGTATAGTACTTGCCCGAGATTCGATCGTCGGTATCCCGATACCTTGTTCAATCTCGTTACCGGCAAGTCTCTTTACTCGTTCCGTAACACATCATCCCGTGATCAACTCCTTGGTCACATTGTGCACATTATGATGATGTCCTACCGAGTGGGCCCAGAGATACCTCTCCGTTTACACGGAGTGACAAATCCCAGTCTCGATTCGTGCCAACCCAACAGACACTTTCGGAGATACCTGTAGTGCACCTTTATAGCCACCCAGTTACGTTGTGACGTTTGGTACACCCAAAGCATTCCTACGGTATCCGGGAGTTGCACAATCTCATGGTCTAAGGAAATGATACTTGACATTAGAAAAGCTCTTAGCAAACGAACTACACGATCTTGTGCTAGGCTTAGGATTGGGTCTTGTCCATCACATCATTCTCCTAATGATGTGATCCCGTTATCAACGACATCCAATGTCCATGGTCAGGAAACCGTAACCATCTATTGATCAACGAGCTAGTCAACTAGAGGCTTACTAGGGACATGGTGTTGTCTATGTATCCACACATGTATCTGAGTTTCCTATCAATACAATTCTAGCATGGATAATAAACGATTATCATGAACAAGGAAATATAATAATAACCAATTTATTATTGCCTCTAGGGCATATTTCCAACAGTCTCCCACTTGCACTAGAGTCAATAATCTAGTTCACATCACCATGTGATTAACACTCACAGGTCACATCACCATGTGACCAACATCCAAAGAGTTTACTAGAGTCAACAATCTAGTTCACATCACTATGTGATTAACACTCAATGAGTTCTGGTTTGATCATGTTATGCTTGTGAGAGAGGTTATTAGTCAACGGGTCTGAACCTTTCAGATCCGTGTGTGCTTTACGAATATCTATGTCATCTTGTGGATGCTACCACGCGCTACTTGGAGCCATTTCAAATAACTGCTCTACTATACGAATCCGGTTTACTACTCAGAGTCATCCGGATTAGTGTCAAAGTTCGCATCGACGTAACCCTTTACGACGAACTCCTTTTCACCTCCATAATCGAGAAAATTCCTTAGTCCACTAGATACTAAGGATAAGTTCGACCGCTGTCATGTGATCCATTCCCGGATCACTATTGTACCCCTTGACCAACTCATGGCAAGGCACACTTCATGTGCGGTACACAGCATAGCATACTGTAGAGCCTACGTCTAAAGCATAGGGGACGACCTTCGTCCTTTCTCTCTCTTCTGCTGTGGTCAGGTCTTGAGTCTTACTCAATACTCACACCTTGTAACACAGCCAAGAACTCCTTCTTTGCTGATCTATTTTGAACTCTTTCAAAATCATGTCAAGGTGTGCGTTCTTTGAAAGTATCATCAGGCGTCTTGATCTATCTCTATAGATCTTGATGCCCAATATGTAAGCAGCTTTATCCAGGTCTTCCTTTGAAAAACTCCTTTCAAACAACCCTTTATGCTTTCCAGAAATTTTACATCATTTCGGATCAACAATATGTCATTCACATATACTTATCAGAAATGTTGTAGCGCTCCCACTCACTTTATTGTAAATACAAGTTTCTAACAAACTTTGTATAAACCCAAAAACTTTGATCACTCCATCAAAGCGTATATTCTGACTCCGAGATGCTTGCTCTAGTCCATGGAAGGATCGCTGGAGCTAGCATACCTTTTAGCATCCTTAGGATCGACAAAACCTTTCTGATTGTATCACATACAACCTTTCCTTACGAAAACTGGTAAGGAAACTTGTTTTGACATCCATCTGCCAGATTTCATAAATGCAGCTAATGCTAACATGATTCCGACGGACTTAAGCATCGCTACGGATGAGAAAATCTCATCGTAGTCAACTCCTTGAACTTGTGAAAATACTCTTTGCCACAAGTCGAGCTTCATAGACGGTAACATTACCGTCCATGTCCGTCTTCTTCTTAAAGATCCATTTATCTCAATGGCTTGCCGATCATCGGGCAAGTTCACCAAAGTCCATGCTTTGTTCTGATACATGGATCCTATCTCGGATTTCATGGCCTCAAGCCATTCGTCGGAATCCGGGCCCACCATCGCTTCTCCATAGCTCGTAGGTTCATTGTTGTCTAGCAACATGACTTCCAAGACAGGATCACGTACCACTCTGAAGTAGTACGCATCCTCGTCGTCCTACGAGGTTTGGTAGTGACTTGATCCGAAGTTTCATGATCACTATCATAAGCTTCCACTTCAATTGGTGTAGGTGCCACAGGAACAACTTCCTGTGCCCTGCTACACACTAGTTGAAGTTATGGTTCAATAACCTCATCAAGTCTCCACCATCCTCCCACTCAATTCTTTCGAGAGAAACTTTTCCTCGAGAAAGGACTCGTTTCTAGAAGCAATTACTTTTGCTTCCAGATCTGAAATAGGAGGTATACCCAACTGTTTTGGGTATTCTATGAAGATGCATTTATCCGCTTTGGGTTCGAGCTTATCAGCCTGAAACTTTTTCACATAAGCATCGCAGCCCCAAACTTTTAAGAAACGACAACTTAGGTTTCTCTAAACGGTGTCGTCTCAACGGAATTGCGTGGTGCCCCTTTTAAAGTGAATGCGGTTGTCTCTAATGCCTAACCCATAAACGATAGTGGTAATTCGATAAGAGACATCATGGTATGCACCATATCCAATAGGGTGCAGTTATGATGTTCGGACACACCATCACACTGTGGTGTTCCAGGCGGTATTAATTGTGAAACACTTTCCACAATGTCTTAATTGTGTGCCAAACTCGTAACTCAGATATCATCTCTATGATCATATCATAGACATTTTATCCTCTTGTCACGACGATCTTCAACTTCACTCTGAAATTACTTGAACCTTTCAATAATTCAGACTTGTGTTTCATCAAGTAAATACACTCAGCATCTACTCAAATCATCTGTGAAGTAAGAACATAACGATATCCACTGCATGCCTCAGCACTCATTGGACTGCATACATCAAAATGTATTACTTCCAACAAGTTGCTCTCTTGTTCCATCTTACTGAAAACGAGGCCTTTCAGTCATCTTGCCCATGTGGTATGATTTGCATGTCTCAAGTGATTCAAAATCAAGTGAGTCCAAACGATCCATCTGCATGGAGTTTCTTCATGCATATATACCAATAGACATGGTTCGCATGTCTCAATCTTTTCAAAAACGAGTGAGTCCAAAGATCCATCTACATGGAGCTTCTTCATGCGTTCTATACCAATATGACTCAAATGGCAGTGCCACAAGTATGTGGTACTATCATTACTATTTTATATCTTTTGGCACGAACATGTGTATCACTGCGATCGAGATTCATTTTAGGTGCAAGACCATTGAAGGTATTATTCAAATAAACAGAGTAACCATTATTCTCCTTAAATGAATAACCGTATTGCGATAAACATAATCCAATCATGTTTATGCTCAACGCAAAACATTTACCAATCTCGATGGTAGAGGGAGCATGCGATGCTTGATCACATCAACCTTGGAAACACTTCCAACACATATCGTCATCTCACCTTTAGCTAGTCTCCGTTTATTCCGCAGCTTTTATTTCGAGTTACTAACACTTAGCAACCGAACCGGTATCTAATACCCTGGTGCTGCTAGGAGTACTAGTAAAGTACACATTCATATAATGTATATCCAATATACTTCTGTCGACCTTGCCTGCCTTCTCATCTACCAAGTATCTAGGGTAGTTCTGCTTCAGTGACCGTTCCCCTCATTACAGAAGCACTTAGTCTCGGGTTTGGGTTCAACCTTGGGATTCTTCACTAGAGCAGCAAATGATTTGCTGTTTCATGAAGTATCCCTTTTGCCCTTGCCCTTCTAGAAACTAGTGGTTTTACTAACCATCAACAATTGATGCTCCTTCTTGATTTCTACTTTCGCGGTGTCAAACATCGCGAGTTGCTCAAGGATCATCATATCTATCCCTGATATGTTATAGTTCATCACGAAGCTCTAATAGCTTGGTGGCAGTGACTATGGAGAACCATCACTATCTCATCTGGAAGATTAACTCCCACTCGATTCAAGCGATTGTGGTACTCAGACAATCTGAGCACATGCTCAACGATTGAGCTTTTCTCCCTTAGTTTGCAGGCTTAAGAAACTTGTCAGAGGTCTCATACCTCTTGACGTGGGCACTAGTCTGAAATCCCAATTTCAGTCTTCGGAACATCTCATATGTTCTGCGACGTTTCAAAACGTCTTTGGTGCCACAATTCTAAACCGTTAGCATTACGCACTGAACTATCACGTAGTCATCAAAACGTGTATGTCAGATGTTTCGCAACATCTACAGACGACGCTGAGGTTCAGCACACCGAGCGGTGCATTAAGGACATAAGCCTTCTGTGCAGCAATGAGGACAATCCTCAGTTTACGGACCCAGTCCGCATAATTGCTACTATCAACTTTCAACTAAATTTTCTCTAGGAACATATCTTAAACAGTAGAACTAAAGCGTAAGCTATGACATAATTTGCAAAGACCTTTTGACTATGTTCATGATAATGAAGTTCATCTGATTATTTAATGAACTCCCACTCAGATAGACATCCCTCTAGTCATCTAAGTGATACATGATCCGAGTCAAACTAGGCCGTGTCCGATCATCACGTGAGACGGACTAGTCATCATCGGTGAACATCTCCATGTTGATCGTATCTACTATACGACTCATGTTCGACCTTTCGATCTCTTGTGTTCCGAGGCCATGTCTGTACATGCTAGGCTCGTCAAGTCAACCTAAGTGTTTCGCATGTGTTCCGAGGCCATGTCTGTACATGCTAGGCTCGTCAACACCCGTTGTATTCGAACGTTAGAATCTATCACACCCGATCATCACGTGGTGCTTCGAAACAACGAACCTTCGCAACGGTGCACAGTTAGGGGGAACACGTCTCTTGAAATTTTAGTGAGGGATCATCTTATTTATGCTACCGTCGTTCTAAGCAAATAAGATGTAAACATGATAAACATCACATGCAAATCATAAAGTGACGTGATATGGCCAATATCATCTTGCGCCTTTGATCTCCATCTTCGAGGCGCGGCATGATCACCTTCGTCACCGGCATGACACCATGATCTCCATCATTCCATGTGTCTTCATGAAGTTGTCTCGCCAACTATTACTTCTACTACTATGGCTAACGGTTAGCAATAAAGTAAAGTAATTACATGGCGTTTTCATTGACACGCAGGTCATACAATAAATTAAGACAACTCCTATGGCTCCTGCCGGTTGTCATACTCATCGACATGCAAGTCGTGATTCCTATTACAAGAACATGATCAATCTCATACATCACATATATCATTCATCACATCCTTTTGGCCATATCACATCACATAGCATACCCTGCAAAAACAAGTTAGACGTCCTCTAATTGTTGTTGCATGTTTTACGTGGCTGCTATGGGATTCTAGCAAGAACGTTTCTTACCTACGCAAAAGCCACAACGTGATATGCCAATTTCTATTTACCCTTCATAAGGACCCTTTTCATCGAATCCGATCCGACTAAAGTGGGAGAGACAGACACCCGCTAGCCACCTTATGCAACTAGTGCATGTCAGTCGGTGGAACCTGTCTCACGTAAGTGTACGTGTAAGGTCGGTCCGGGCCGCTTCATCCCACGATGCCGCCGAATCAAGATAAGACTAGTAACGGCAAGTAAATTGACAAAATCGACGCCCACAACTACTTTGTGTTCTACTCGTGCATAGAAACTACGCATAGACCTAGCTCATGATGCCACTGTTGGGGAACGTAGCAGAAATTCAAAATTTTCTACGCATCACCAAGATCAATCTATGGAGTTTACTAGCAACGAGAGGGAAGGAGTGCATCTACATACCCTTGTAGATCGCGAGCGGAAGCGTTCAAGAGAACGGGGTTGATGGAGTCGTACTCGTCGTGATCCAAATCACCGATGATCCTAGCGCCGAACGGACGGCACCTCCGCGTTCAACACACGTACGGAGCAGCGACGTCTCCTCCTTCTTGATCCAGCAAGGGGGGAGGAGAGGTTGATGGAGATCCAGCAGCACGACGGCGTGGTGGTGGAAGTAGCGGGATTCCAACAGGGCTTCGCCAAGCGCTGCGGGAGGAGGGAGATGTGTCACGGGAGGGAGAGGGAGGCGCCAGGGCTTAGGTATTGCTGCCCTCCCTCCCCCCACTATATATAGGGCCAAGGGAGAGGGGGGCGCAGCCTTGGCCCTTCCTCCAAGGAAGGGTGCGGCCAGGGAGGAGTCCATCCTCCCCAAGGCACCTCGGAGGTGCCTTCCCCCTTTAGGACTCTCCCTTTATCTTATCTCTTGGCGCATGGGCCTCTTGGGGCTGGTTCCCTTGGCCCATATAGGCCAAGGCGCACACCCCTACAGCCCATGTGGCGCCCCGGGGCTGGTGGACCCCCTTGGTGGACCCCCGGACCCCTTTCGGCACTCCCGGTACAATACCGATAATGCGCGAAACTTTTCCGGCGACCAAAATAAGACTTCCCATATATAAATCTTTACCTCCGGACCATTCCGGAACTCCTCGTGACGTCCGGGATCTCATCCGGGACTCCGAACAACTTTCGGGTTACCGCATACTAATATCTCTATAACCCTAGCGTCACCGAACCTTAAGTGTGTAGACCCTACGGGTTCGGGAACCATGCAGACATGACCGAGACGTTCTCCGGTCAATAACCAACAGCGGGATCTGGATACCCATGTTGGCTCCCACATGTTCCACGATGATCTCATCGGATGAACCACGATGTCGAGGATTCAATCAATCCCGTATACAATTCCCTTTGTCTATCGGTATGTTACTTGCCCGAGATTCGATCGTCGGTATCCCGATACCTTGTTCAATCTCGTTACCGGCAAGTCTCTTTACTCGTTCCGTAACACATCATCCCGTGATCAACTCCTTGGTCACATTGTGCACATTATGATGATGTCCTACCGAGTGGGCCCAGAGATACCTCTCCGTTTACACGGAGTGACAAATCCCAGTCTCGATTCGTGCCAACCCAACAGACACTTTCGGAGATACCTGTAGTGCACCTTTATAGCCACCCAGTTACGTTGTGACGTTTGGTACACCCAAAGCATTCCTACGGTATCCGGGAGTTGCACAATCTCATGGTCTAAGGAAATGATACTTGACATTAGAAAAGCTCTTAGCAAACGAACTACACGATCTTGTGCTAGGCTTAGGATTGGGTCTTGTCCATCACATCATTCTCCTAATGATGTGATCCCGTTATCAACGACATCCAATGTCCATGGTCAGGAAACCGTAACCATGTATTGATCAACGAGCTAGTCAACTAGAGGCTTACTAGGGACATGGTGTTGTCTATGTATCCACACATGTATCTGAGTTTCCTATCAATACAATTCTAGCATGGATAATAAACGATTATCATGAACAAGGAAATATAATAATAACCAATTTATTATTGCCTCTAGGGCATATTTCCAACACCTCCTCCCTCCTCCTTTCTCCTCCTTCCCCTCCTCCTCCTGGCCTCCTCCCACCTCCTCCTCCCCTTTCTGTTTTAGTTTTTGTTTTTAGTAAATGTAGGTTTTTTTTTATAGTAAATGTAGGTTTTTAGTATATTTTCTTTTTAGAAAATTTGAATAAGTAATTTGAATAGAATAAGTAAACGTAGGTTTTTTGAATAGAATAGGAAAATTTTAGAAATTTTGAATAAGTAATTTGAATAGAATAAATTCTGAAATTGAAAAATAAGTAAATGTAGGTCTTTTGAATAGAATAGGAAATTTTTAGAAAATTTGAAAAGAATAGGAAATTATAAGTAAATTTGAATAGAATAATTCAATGTAGCTTATGGAGTTTCACTAAGTCCTAAGATGACGATAATAATGTTTTTGTTTATATTTTGTTTTTGTAGAGATCAAGGAGCCCCTGCATCATCCCCGCCGCCGTCCCCGTCACCGACCCCCTCCGACCTTGATCGAGGTGAGACCAGCCACCCCATGTTGTTAATTTAATTTAGGTATTTTAGGTGTTTAATCTTAGAATAACATAGTTTGAACCCTAGTTATGATCGAAGCATGTTTAAAATGTAGGTTTTTAATTAGGTGTAGTTAATAGAATTTAGGTGTTTTAGGTGTCACATTTGTTGTTATTTTTTTAGTTAAAACAATTATTCCCACATCGACGTCGACGATGCCTATCCCGCATCCTCGTCGTCGACTCGGCGGAGGAGGTCAGCTTGATCAGAGAGGCCATGTCCGGGACTGGACTCCGCCGGGCTGGTACTGGGAGGTGCTACCTTCCGGGGGCGCAGCTTGGTGAGGAGCCAGCCCGTCGTTGACCCGAACCTTCTTTGGTGGCGGTCGCGTGGGCCAGTGACAGTGCCGAGGCTTTCGGACACCGCGGAGGTGGTACGCTACCATGTCAACGAGGAGGACGAGCACGTCCGTCGCTACATGGTTGCGTTGGAGGGCAGGTTCGACAATACCTGGCAGGTTCTTCAGGGATCTCACTGGAGCTATGATCATGTGATGGTTCCTTCTCTTTGGGTGTCCACCGCCCGCGCTGATACCCGTCGTTCTCTACGGTTTTAGCTGTATTAGTGATGTTATATGTATGATACTATTCGAGATCTATTAGTGATAATATTCGACGATGTACGGACGAAAGAGTTGATTTAGTTTTGCTTATTGAATGAATGCTAATTTGAATACTAATTTATTTTACGATTTAGATATGTGCTTGCCCATATGATGTAGATATAAACATGTATATGTTGTGTTGCTTAAATAGGATATGTGCTTGCCCAAGTGGCCGGCCATGTTTGCAGGTTACACCTCCTATAGTGGCCTATGTTTTGGCGGGGTGTTGATTAATTTCCGTTCCGGAAAATTTCAGGGGCTCGATATGTCCTTTTTTAGCAAAGGTCATGCCGGATTTTTTCGTGAATTCTGGCATGACTTGTGCTAGAATATGTAGGAAATATCGAGTGGCATGGATTTTCTAGAAAAAATAATTAAACGACATTTCGGTTTGACTTTAAGTCTGTCGAGGCTCCATCACCGAAGGTCGAAAAATCAGTGAGGGAGTGTATCCACCATATATGAGATAGGACGAAGAAGCCCGACTGTTGTCGTGGGGGTCGTTTCTCCTTCTTCTCCTTGTGCTAGACCTTTGTTATGCACTAGGGGAAGAAGGAGTAACGACCATCACCGACAGTTGCAAAATGTCAGAGAGGAATCAGTGTGTGAGAGTCTCCACCACATATGACAGGACGAAAAATCCCGACTGTTGTCGTGGGGGTCGCTTCTCCTTCGTTCCCGTGTGCTAGACATTTTGGTGTAATGCACTCGGGAACGAAAGGAGGAGCTACCATCACCAACGGTCGAATGTATACACCACGCGAGCTGAGAGTTTTCAAGAAAAAAACTCGACAGACCGATAGTCAACCCGTGATGAATAATAATGATCTAATTTAATTTTTGTAGTACATATATTGAATTGTACAAGTTTTATCTTTGAATTATGAACGTAGGAAATGTCGTCATCGGACGACTAAAGTCTTCTGGGGGAGTGCAGCTGGTGCCACGACGATCGAGGTCTGTGCGACAGGCCTCACCTGGACGAAGATTGGCGCTTCAGCATTAAGCTCGAGGAGACCTTCGATGTTGAAACGGTACATGATACGTCTCCAACGTATATATAATTTTTTATTGTTCCATGCTATATTATATTCTGTTTTGGATGTTTAATGGGCTTTATTATACACTTTTATATTCTTTTTGGGACTAACCTATTAACCGGAGGCCGGCCCAAATTGTTGTTTTTTGCCTATTTCAGTGTTTCGAAGGAAAGGAATATCAAACGGAGTCCAAACGGAATGAAACCTTCGGGAACGTGATTTTCGGAACAAACGTGATCCAGAGGACTTGGAGTGGACGTTAAGAAACCGACGAGGAAGCCACGAGGCAGGGGGAGCGCCTACCCCCCTCGGCGCGCCCTCCACCCTCGTGGGTGAAGCAAATATGCCCTAGAGGCAATAATAAAGTTATTATTTATTTCCTTATATCATGATAAATGTTTATTATTCATGCTAGAATTGTATTAACCAGAAACATAATACATGTGTGAATACATAGACAAACAGAGTGTCACTAGTATGCCTCTACTTGACTAGCTCGTTGATCAAAGATGGTTATGTTTCCTAGCCATAGACATGAGTTGTCATTTGATTAACAGGATCACATCATTAGGAGAATGATGTGATTGACTTGACCCATTCCGTTAGCTTAGCACTCCATCGTTTAGTATGTTGCTATTGCTTTCTTCATGACTTATACATGTTCCTATGACTATGAGATTATGCAACTCCCGTTTACCGGAGGAACACTTTGTGTGCTACCAAACGTCACAACGTAACTGGGTGATTATAAAGGTGCTCTACAGGTGTCTCCGAAGGTACTTGTTGGGTTGGCGTATTTCGAGATTAGGATTTGTCACTCCGATTGTCGGAAAGGTATCTCTGGGCCCTCTCGGTAATGCACATCACTTAATCCTTGCAAGCATTGCAACTAATGAGTTTGTTGCGGGATGATGTATTACGGAACGAGTAAAGAGACTTGTCGGTAACGAGATTGAACTAGGTATTGAGATACCGACGATCGAATCTCGGGCAAGTAACATACCGATGACAAAGGGAACAACGTATGTTGTTATGCGGTCTGACCGATAAAGATCTTCGTAGAATATGTGGGAGCCAATATGAGCATCCAGGTTCCGCTATTGGTTATTGACCGGAGACGTGCCTCGGTCATGTCTACATAGTTCTCGAACACGTAGGGTATGCACGCTTAAAGTTTCGATGACAGTTATATTATGAGTTTATATGTTTTGATGTACCGAAGGTTGTTCGGAGTCCCGGATGTGATCACGGACATGACGAGGAGTCTTGAAATGGTCGAGACATGAAGATTGATATATTGCAAGCCTATGTTTGGATATCGGAAGTGTTCCGGGTGAAATCGGAATTTTACCGGAGTACCGGGAGGTTACCGGAACCCCCCGGGGGCTTAATGGGCCATAGTGGGCCTTAGTGGAAGAGAGGAGAGGCGGCCAGGGCAGGGCCGCGCGCCCCTCCCCCCTTTCCTTCCTCTCTCCCTCCTCTTTCCCCCTCCACTCCTAGTCCAACAAGGAAAGGGAGGGAGTCCTACTCCCGGTGGGAGTAGGACTCCTCCTGGCGCGCCCCTCCTGGCCGGCCGCACCTCTCCCCCTTGCTCCTTTATATACGGGGGCAGGGGCACCCTAGAGACACAACAATTGATCGTTTGATCTTTTAGCCGTGTGCGGTGCCCCCCTCCACCATAGTCCACCTCGATAATACTGTAGTGGTGCTTAGGCGAAGCCCTGCGTCGGTAGACCATCATCATCGTCACCACGCCGTCATGCTGACGAAACTCTCCCTCAACACTCGGCTGGATCGGAGTTCGAGGGACGTCATCGGGCTGAACGTGTGCTGAACTCGGAGGTGTCGTGCGTTCGGTACTTGATCGGTCGGATCGTGAAGACGTACGACTACATCAACCGCCTTGTGCTAACGCTTCCGCTTTCGGTCTACGAGGGTACGAAGACAACACTCTCCCCTCTCGTTGCTATGCATCACCATGATCTTGCGTGTGCGTATGAATTTTTTTGAAATTACTACGTTCCCCAACAGTGGCATCCGAGCCTGGTTTTATGCGTTGATGTTATATGCACGAGTAGAACACAAGTGAGTTGTGGGCGATATAAGTCATACTGCTTACCAGCATGTCATACTTTGGTTCGGCGGTATTGTTGGATGAAGCGGCCCGGACCGACATTACGCGTACGCTTACGCGAGACTGGTTCTTCCGACGTGCTTTGCACAGAGGTGGCTGGCAGGTGTCAGTTTCTCCAACTTTAGTTGAACCGAGTGTGGCTACGCCCGGTCCTTGCGAAGGTTAAAACAGCACCAACTTGACAAACTATCGTTGTGGTTTTGATGCGTAGGTGAGAACGGTTCTTGCTAAGCCCGTAGCAGCCACGTAAAACTTGCAACAACAAAGTAGAGGACGTCTAACTTGTTTTTGCAGGGCATGTTGTGATGTGATATGGTCAAGACATGATGCTAAATTTTATTGTATGAGATGATCATGTTTTGTAACCGAGTTATCGGCAACTGGCAGGAGCCATATGGTTGTCGCTTTATTGTATGCAATGCAATCGCCCTGTAATGCTTTACTTTATCACTAAGCGGTAGCGATAGTCGTAGAAGCATAAGATTGGCGAGACGACAACGATGCTACGATGGAGATCAAGGTGTCGCGCCGGTGACGATGGTGATCATGACGGTGCTTCGGAGATGGAGATCACAAGCACAAGATGATGATGGCCATATCATATCACTTATATTGATTGCATGTGATGTTTATCTTTTATGCATCTTATCTTGCTTTGATTGACGGTAGCATTATAAGATGATCCCTCACTAAATTATCAAAGTATAAGTGTTCTCCCTGAGTATGCACCGTTGCGAAAGTTCTTCGTGCTGAGACACCACGTGATGATCGGGTGTGATAGGCTCTACGTTCAAATACAACGGGTGCAAAACAGTTGCACACGCGGAATACTCAGGTTAAGCTTGACGAGCCTAGCATATAACAGATATGGCCTCGGAACACGGAGACCGAAAGGTCGAGCGTGAATCATATAGTGGATATGATCAACATAGTGATGTTCACCGTTGAAACTACTCCATCTCACGTGATGATCGGACATGGTTTAGTTGATATGGATCACGTGATCACTTAGAGGATTAGAGGGATGTCTATCTAAGTGGGAGTTCTTAAGTAATATGATTAATTGAACTTAAATTTATCATGAACTTAGTACCTGATAGTATCTTGCTTGTCTATGTTGATTGTAGATAGATGGCCCGTGCTGTTGTTCCGTTGAATTTTAATGCGTTCCTTGAGAAAGCAAAGTTGAAAGATGATGGTAGCAATTACACGGACTGGGTCCGTAACTTGAGGATTATCCTCATTGCTGCACAGAAGAATTACGTCCTGGAAGCACCGCTGGGTGCCAGACCTGCTGCAGGAGCAACACCAGATGTTATGAACGTCTGGCAGAGCAAAGCTGATGACTACTCGATAGTTCAGTGTGCCATGCTTTACGGCTTAGAACCGGGTCTTCAACGACGTTTTGAACGTCATGGAGCATATGAGATGTTCCAGGAGTTGAAGTTAATATTTCAAGCAAATGCCCGGATTGAGAGATATGAAGTCTCCAATAAGTTCTACAGCTGCAAGATGGAAGAGAATAGTTCTGTCAGTGAGCATATACTCAAAATGTCTGGGTATAACAATCACTTGATTCAACTGGGAGTTAATCTTCCGGATGATAGCGTCATTGACAGAATTCTTCAATCACTGCCACCAAGCTACAAGAGCTTCGTGATGAACTATAACATGCAAGGGATGGATAAGACGATTCCCGAGCTCTTCGCAATGCTAAAGGCTGCGGAGGTAGAAATCAAAAAGGAGCATCAAGTGTTGATGGTCAATAAGACCACCAGTTTCAAGAAAAAGGGCAAAGGGAAGAAGAAGGGGAACTTCAAGAAGAACAGCAAGCAAGTTGCTGTTCAGGAGAAGAAACCCAAGTCTGGACCTAAGCCTGAGACTGAGTGCTTCTACTGCAAGCAGACTGGTCACTGGAAGCGGAACTGCCCCAAGTATTTGGCGGATAAGAAGGATGGCAAGGTGAACAAAGGTATATGTGATATACATGTTATTGATGTGTACCTTACTAATGCTCGCAGTAGCACCTGGGTATTTGATACTGGTTCTGTTGCTAATATTTGCAACTCGAAGCAGGGGCTACGGATTAAGCGAAGATTGGCTAAGGACGAGGTGACGATGCGCGTGGGAAATGGTTCCAAAGTCGATGTGATCGCGGTCGGCACGCTACCTCTACATCTACCTTCGGGATTAGTTTTAGACCTAAATAATTGTTATTTGGTGCCAGCGTTAAGCATGAACATTATATCTGGATCTTGTTTGATGCGAGACGGTTATTCATTTAAATCAGAGAATAATGGTTGTTCTATTTATATGAGTAATATCTTTTATGGTCATGCACCCTTGAAGAGTGGTCTATTTTTGTTGAATCTCGATAGTGGTGATACACATATTCATAGTATTGAAGCCAAAAGATGCAGAGTTGATAATGATAGTGCAACTTATTTGTGGCACTGCCGTTTAGGTCATATCGGTGTAAAGCGCATGAAGAAACTCCATACTGATGGACTTTTGGAACCACTTGATTATGAATCACTTGGTACTTGCGAACCGTGCCTCATGGGCAAGATGACTAAAACGCCGTTCTCCGGAACTATGGAGAGAGCAACAGATTTGTTGGAAATCATACATACAGATGTATGTGGTCCGATGAATGTTGAGGCTCGTGGCGGATATCGTTATTTTCTCACCTTCACAGATGATTTAAGCAGATATGGGTATATCTACTTAATGAAACATAAGTCTGAAACATTTGAAAAGTTCCAAGAATTTCAGAGTGAAGTTGAAAATCATCGTAACAAGAAAATAAAGTTTCTACGATCTGATCGTGGAGGAGAATATTTGAGTTATGAGTTTGGTCTTCATTCGAAACAATTCGGAATAATTTCGCAAGTCACGCCACCCGGAACACCACAGCGTAATGGTGTGTCCGAACGTCGTAATCGTACTTTACTAGATATGGTGCGATCTATGATGTCTCTTACTGATTTACCGCTATCGTTTTGGGGTTATGCTTTAGAGACGGCCGCATTCACGTTAAATAGGGCACCATCAAAATCCGTTGAGACGACGCCTTATGAACTGTGGTTTGGCAAGAAACCAAAGTTGTCGTTTCTTAAAGTTTGGGGCTGCGATGCTTATGTGAAAAAGCTTCAACCTGATAAGCTCGAACCCAAATCGGAGAAATGTGTCTTCATAGGATACCCAAAGGAGACTGTTGGGTACACCTTCTATCACAGATCCGAAGGCAAGACTTTTGTTGCTAAATTCGGAATTTTTCTGGAGAAGGAGTTTCTCTCGAAAGAAGTGAGTGGGAGGAAAGTAGAACTTGATGAGGTAATTGTACCTGCTCCCTTATTGGAAAGTAGTTCATCGCAGAAACCAGTTTCTGCGACGCCTATACCAATTAGTGAGGAAGTTAATGATGATGATCATGGAACTTCAGATCAAGTTATTACTGAACCTCGTAGGTCAACCAGAGTAAGATCCGCACCAGAGTGGTACGGTAATCCTGTTCTGGAGGTTATGTTACTAGACCATGACGAACCTACGAACTATGAAGAAGCGATGGTGAGCCCAGATTCCGCAAAATGGCTTGAAGCCATGAAATCTGAGATGGGATCCATGTATGAGAACAAAGTGTGGACTTTGGTTGACTTGCCCGATGATCGGCAAGCAATTGAGAATAAATGGATCTTCAAGAAGAAGACTGACGCTGACGGTAATGTTACTGTCTATAAAGCTCGACTTGTTGCAAAAGGTTTTCGACAAGTTCAAGGGATTGACTACGATGAGACCTTCTCACCCGTAGCGATGCTTAAGTCTGTCCGAATCATGTTAGCAATTGCCGCATTTTATGATTATGAAATTTGGCAAATGGATGTCAAAACTGCATTCCTGAATGGATTTCTGGAAGAAGAGTTGTATATGATGCAACCGGAAGGTTTTGTCGATCCAAAGGGAGCTAACAAAGTGTGCAAGCTCCAGCGATCCATTTATGGACTGGTGCAAGCCTCTCGGAGTTGGAATAAACGCTTTGATAGTGTGATCAAAGCATTTGGTTTTGTACAGACTTTTGGAGAAGCCTGTATTTACAAGAAAGTGAGTGGGAGCTCTGTAGCATTTCTGATATTATATGTGGATGACATATTGCTGATTGGAAATGATATAGAATTTCTGGATAGCATAAAGGGATACTTGAATAAGAGTTTTTCAATGAAAGACCTCGGTGAAGCTGCGTATATATTGGGCATCAAGATCTATAGAGATAGATCAAGACGCTTAATTGGACTTTCACAAAGCACATACCTTGACAAAGTTTTGAAGAAGTTCAAAATGGATCAAGCAAAGAAAGGGTTCTTGCCTGTGTTACAAGGTGTGAAGTTGAGTAAGACTCAATGCCCGACCACTGCAGAAGATAGAGAGAAGATGAAAGATGTTCCCTATGCTTCAGCCATAGGCTCTATCATGTATGCAATGCTGTGTACCAGACCTGATGTGTGCCTTGCTATAAGTCTAGCAGGGAGGTACCAAAGTAATCCAGGAGTGGATCACTGGACAGCGGTCAAGAACATCCTGAAATACCTGAAAAGGACTAAGGATATGTTTCTCGTTTATGGAGGTGACAAAGAGCTCATCGTAAATGGTTACGTTGATGCAAGCTTTGACACTGATCCGGACGATTCTAAATCGCAAACCGGATACGTGTTTACATTGAACGGTGGAGCTGTCAGTTGGTGCAGTTCTAAACAAAGCGTCGTGGCGGGATCTACGTGTGAAGCGGAATACATAGCTGCTTCGGAAGCAGCAAATGAAGGAGTCTGGATGAAGGAGTTCATATCCGATCTAGGTGTCATACCTAGTGCATCGGGTCCAATGAAAATCTTTTGTGACAATACTGGTGCAATTGCCTTGGCGAAGGAATCCAGATTTCACAAGAGAACCAAGCACATCAAGAGACGCTTCAATTCCATCCGGGATTTAGTCCAGGTGGGAGACATAGAAATTTGCAAGATACATACGGATCTGAATGTTGCAGACCCGTTGACTAAGCCTCTTCCACGAGCAAAACATGATCAGCACCAAGGCTCCATGGGTGTTAGAATCATTACTGTGTAATCTAGATTATTGACTCTAGTGCAAGTGGGAGACTGAAGGAAATATGCCCTAGAGGCAATAATAAAGTTATTATTTATTTCCTTATATCATGATAAATGTTTATTATTCATGCTAGAATTGTATTAACCGGAAACATAATACATGTGTGAATACATAGACAAACAGAGTGTCACTAGTATGCCTCTACTTGACTAGCTCGTTGATCAAAGATGGTTATGTTTCCTAGCCATAGACATGAGTTGTCATTTGATTAACGGGATCACATCATTAGGAGAATGATGTGATTGACTTGACCCATTCCGTTAGCTTAGCACTCGATCGTTTAGTATGTTGCTATTGCTTTCTTCATGACTTATACATGTTCCTATGACTATGAGATTATGCAACTCCCGTTTACCGGAGGAACACTTTGTGTGCTACCAAACGTCACAACGTAACTGGGTGATTATAAAGGTGCTCTACAGGTGTCTCCGAAGGTACTTGTTGGGTTGGCGTATTTCGAGATTAGGATTTGTCACTCCGATTGTCAGAGAGGTATCTCTGGGCCCTCTCGGTAATGCACATCACTTAAGCCTTGCAAGCATTGCAACTAATGAGTTTGTTGCGGGATGATGTATTACGGAACGAGTAAAGAGACTTGCCGGTAACGAGATTGAACTAGGTATTGAGATACCGACGATCGAATCTCGGGCAAGTAACATACCGATGACAAAGGGAACAACGTATGTTGTTATGCGGTCTGACCGATAAAGATCTTCATAGAATATGTGGGAGCCAATATGAGCATCCAGGTTCCGCTATTGGTTATTGACCGGAGACGTGTCTCGGTCATGTCTACATAGTTCTCGAACCCGTAGGGTCCGCACGCTTAAAGTTTCGATGACAGTTATATTATGAGTTTATATGTTTTGATGTACCGAAGGTTGTTCGGAGTCCCGGATGTGATCACGGACATGACGAGGAGTCTCGAAATGGTCGAGACATGAAGATTGATATATTGGAAGCCTATGTTTGGATATCGGAAGTGTTCCGGGTGAAATCGGAATTTTACCGGAGTACCGGGAGGTTACCGGAACCCCCCGGGGGCTTAATGGGCCATAGTGGGCCTTAGTGGAAGAGAGGAGAGGCGGCCAGGGCAAGGCCGCGCGCCCCTCCCCCCTAGTCCGAATAGGACAAGGAGAGGGGGGCGGCGCCCCCCTTTCCTTCCTCTCTCCCTCCTCTTTCCCCCTCCACTCCTAGTACAACAAGGAAAGGGAGGGAGCCCTACTCCCGGTGGGAGTAGGACTCCTCCTGGCGCGCCCCTCCTGGCCGGCCACACCTCTCCCCTTGCTCCTTTATATACGGGGGCAGGGGGCACCCTAGAGACACAACAATTGATCGTTTGATCTTTTAGCCGTGTGCGGTGCCCCCTCCACCATAGTCCACCTCGATAATACTATAGCGGTGCTTAGGCGAAGCCCTGCGTCGGTAGAACATCATCATCGTCACCACGCCGTCGTGCTGACAAAACTCTCCCTCAACACTCGGTTGGATCGGAGTTCGAGGGACGTCATCGAGCTGAACGTGTGCTGAACTCGGAGGTGTCGTGCGTTCGGTACTTGATCAGTCCGATCGTGAAGACGTACGACTACATCAACCGCGTTGAGCTAACGCTTCCGCTTTCGGTCTACGAGGGTACGTAGACAACACTCTCCCCTCTCATTGCTATGCATCACCATGATCTTGCGTGTGCGTAGGAATTTTTTTGAAATTACTACGTTCCCCAACAGTGGGCCCCTCGTAGCTCCAGCGACCTACTTCTTCCTCCTATATATACCTACGTACCCCCAAACCATCAGTGGAGGAGCCAAAACCCTATTTCCACCTTCGCAACCTTCTGTACCCATGAGATCCCATCTTGGGGCCTTTTCCGGTGCTCCGCCGGAGGGGGCATCGATCACGGACGGCTTCTACATCAACACCATAGCCTCTCCGATGATGTGTGAGTAGTTTACCTCAGACCTTCCGGTCCATAGTTATTAGCTAGATGGCTTCTTCTCTCTCTTTGGATCTCAATACAAAGTTCTCCTCGATTCTCTTGGAGATCTATTTGATGTATCTCTTCTTTTTGCGGTGTGTTTGTCGAGATCCAATGAATTGTGGGTTTATGATCAAGATTATCTATGAACAATATTTGAATCTCCTCTGAATTCTTTTATGTATGATTGGTTATCTTTGCAAGTCTCTTCGAATTATCGGTTTGGTTTGGCCTACTAGACTGATCTCTCTTGCAATGGGAGAAGTGCTTAGCTTTGGGTTCAATCTTGCGGTGCTCGATCCCAGTGACAGTAGGGGAAACAACACGTATTGTATTGTTGCCATCGAGGATAAAAAGATGGGGTTTATATCATATTGCATGAGTTTATCCCTCTACATCATGTTATCTTGCTTAAAGTGTTACTCTGTTCTTATGAACTTAATACTCTACATGCATGCTGGATAGCGGTCGATGTGTGGAGTAATAGTAGTAGATGCAGGCAGGAGTCGGTCTACTTGTCACGGACATGATGCCTATATACATGATCATACCTAGATATTCTCATAACTATGCTCAATTCTATCAATTGCTCGACAGTAATTTGTTTACCCACCGTAATACTTATGCTATCTTGAGAGAAGCCACTAGTGAAACCTATGGCCCCCGGGTCTATTTTCCATCATATTAATGTCCCGACAACAAGCTACTTCTGGCGCCGTTTATTTTTCTTTCTTTACTTTTACTCTTTACCATAAAAATACCTAAAATATTATCTTATCATCTCTATCAGATCTCACTCTCGTAAGTGACCGTGAAGGGATTGACAACCCCTTTATCGCGTTGGTTGCGAGGTTCTTATTTGTTTGTGTAGGTGCGTGGGACTCGAGCGTGGCCTCCTACTGGATTGATACCTTGGTTCTCAAAACTGAGGGAAATACTTACGCTACTTTACTGCATCACCCTTTCCTCTTCAAGGGAAAACCAGTGCAATGCTCAAGAGGTAGCAAGAAGGATTTCTGGTGCCGTTGCCGGGGAGTCTACGCACAAGTCAACAGATACCAAGTACCCATCACAAACTCTTATCCCTCGCATTACATTATTTGCCATTTGCCTCTCGTTTTCCTCTCCCCCACTTCACCCTTGCCGTTTTATTCGCCCTCTTTTTTCGTTCGCCTCTTTTTCGCTTGCCTTTTGTTTGCTTCTGTGTTGGATTGCTTGTTTGTCATGATGGCTCTACCTAGATTTGGTGATCTTCACCTTAAAAGGTTAGAAGAGATTGAAAGCAACGTCAGAAGTTTCATGACTTTACAGTTTGAGCATAACAATTTCTTCAGAAACGAGCTTAAGGAACAAAAAAGCTTTATGGGTTACATGAATCAAGAGCTCAACGATATGTCTAAGGAATTTTATGGTTGGAAATCTCAGATTGCTAATCTCGAAAAATTAACTGCTGAAATTTCGGATAAGCAGGCCACCTTAGTTAATAAGATGGCCGCTAGACCGAAAAAAAATTATGACAATAAAGATGAAGATCTAAAAGTTATTGATGTGTCTCCTATTAAATCTTTGTTTTGCAATATGAATCTTGATAATGATGGGACTGGAGATGAGTCAACTTTAGTTAGAAGGCGTCCCAAAAATTCGGAGTTTTTAGATCTTGATGCAAAATTTGGTAAAAGTGGGATTGAAGAGGTCAAAACTTTAGATATCAATGAACCCACTATCTTGGATTTCAAGGAATTTAATTATGATAATTGCTCTTTGATAAATTCTCCTCATGCTTATAGTCAAAATAAAGCTTTTACCAAACATATCGTTGATGCTTTAATGCAATCTTATGAAGAAAAACTTGAGTTGGAAGTTTCTATCCCTAGAAAACTTTATGATGAATGGGAGCCTACTATTAAAATTAAAATTAAAGATCATGAATGCTATGCTTTGTGTGATTTGGGTGCTAGTGTTTCCACGATTCCAAAAGCTTCATGTGATTTGTTAGGTTTCCATGAATTTGATGATTGTTCTCTAAACTTGCACCTTGCGGATTCCAACATTAAGAAACCTATGGGAATAATTAATGATGTTTTTATTTTTGCAAATAGGAACTATGTGCCAGTATATTTTATTGTTCTTGATATAGATTGCAATCCTTCATGTCCTATTATTCTTGGTAGACCTTTCCTTAGAATGATTGGTGCAATATTGATATGAAGAAAGGGAATATTAGATTCCAACTTCCGCTAAGGAAAGGCATGGAACACTTCCCTAGAAAGAAAATTAAATTACCATATGAATCTATTATGAGAGCCACTTATGGATTGCCTACCAAAGATGGCAATACCTAGATCTATCCTTGCTTTTATGCCTAGCTAGGGGCGTTCAACGATAGCGCTTGTTGGGAGGCAACCCAATTTTATTTTAGTTTTTTTGCTTTTTGGTTATGTTTAGGAATAAATCTTTGACCTAGCCTCTGGTTAGATTTGTTTTTATGTTTTAATTAGTGTTTGTGCCAAGTTAAACCTATAGGCTCTTCTTGGATGATAGTTATTCGATCTTGCTGAAAATTCCAGAAACTTTCTGTTCACGAAAACAATTGTTAAAAATCACCAGAACGTGATAAAATACTGATTCCAATTGCATAAGATCAATAAAAAAATTATCTAGGTCGTCCTATTTTGGTAGATATTTCTGAGTTCCAGAAGTTTGCGTTAGTTACAGATTACTACAGACTGTTCTGTTTTTGACAGATTCTGTTTTTCGTGTGTTGTTTGCTTATTTTGATGAATCTATGGCTAGTAAAAGATTTATAAACCATAGAGAAGTTGTAATACAGTAGGTTTAACACCAATATAAATAAATAATGAGTTCAATACAGTACCTTGAAGTGGTGTTTTGTTTTCTTTCGCTAACGGAGCTCACGAGATTTTTTGTTAAGTTTTGTGTTGTGAAGTTTTCAAGTTTTGGGTAAGGATTTGATGGATTATGGAACAAGGAGTGGCAAGAGCCTAAGCTTGGGGATGCCCAAGGCACCCCAAGGTAAATCTAAGGACACCAAAAAGCCAAATCTTGGGGATGCCCCGAAAGGCATCCCCTCCTTCGTCTTCGTCCATCGGTAACTTTACTTGGAGCTATATTTTTATTCACCACATGATAAGTGTTTTGCTTGGAGCGTCTTGTATGATTTGAGTCTTTGTTTTTAGTTTACAACAATCATCCTTGCTGTACACACCTTTTGAGAGACACACACATGATTCGGAATTTATTAGAATACTCTTTGTGCTTCACTTATATCTTTTGAGCTATATAGTTTTTGCTCTAGTGCTTCACTTATATCTTTTAGAGCACGGCGGTGGTTTTGTTTTATAGAAACTATTGTTCTCTCATGCTTTACTTATATCATTTTGAGAGTCCTGAAAAACAGCATGGTAATTTGCTTAAATTGACAAATTTAGTCCTAATATGATAGGCATCCAAGATTAGTAAAAACTTTCTTATAAGTGCGTTGTATACTAAGAGAAGTTTGATGCTTGATGATTGTTTTGAGATATGGAGGTAGTGATATTAAAGTTGTGCTAGTTGAGTAGTTGTGAATTTGAGAAATACTTGTGTTGAATTTTGCAAGTCCCGTAGCATGCACGTATGGTAAACATTGTGTAACAAATTTGAAACATGAGGTGTCCTTTGATTGTCCTCCTTATGAGTGGCGGTCGGGGATGAGCGATGGTCTTTTCCTACCAATCTATCCCCCTAGGAGCATGCGCGTAGTGCTTGGTTTTTGACGACTTGTAGATTTTTTCAACAAGTATGTGAGTTCTTTATGACTAATGTTGAGTCCATGGATTATACGCACTCTCACCCTTCCATCATTGCTAGCCTCTTAGGTACCGTGCATTGCCCTTTCTCACCTTGAGAGTTGGTGCAAACTTCGCCGGTGCATCCAAACTCCGTGATACGATACGCTCTATCACACATAAACCTCCTTATATCTTCCTCAAAACAGCCACCATACCTACCTATTATGGCATTTTGATGTCTACTACACAATCTTCTTCTTGTAGACGTTGTTGGGCCTCCAAGTGCAGAGGTTTGTAGGACAGTAGCAAATTTCCCTCAAGTGGATGACCTAAGGTTTATCAATCCGTGGGAGGCGTAGGATGAAGATGGTCTCTCTCAAGCAACCCTGCAACCAAATAACAAAGAGTCTCTTGTGTCCCCAACACACCCAATACAATGGTAAATTGTATAGGTGCACTAGTTCGGCGAAGAGATGGTGATACAAGTGCAATATGGATGGTAGATATAGGTTTTTGTAATCTGAAAATATAAAAACAGCAAGGTAGCAAGTGGTAAAAGCGAGTGTAAACGGGATTGCAATGCTTCGAAACAAGGCCTAGGGTTCATACTTTCACTAGTGCAAGTTCTCTCAACAATAATAACATAACTGGATCATATAACTATCCCTCAACATGCAACAAAGAGTCACTCCAAAGTCACTAATAGCGGAGAACAAAAGAAGAGATTATGGTAGGGTACGAAACCACCTCAAAGTTATTCTTTCTGATCTATCTATTCAAGAGTCCGTAGTAAAATAACACGAAGATATTCTTTCCGTTCGATCTATCATAGAGTTCGTACTAGAATAACACCTTAAGACACAAATCAACCAAAACCCTAATGTCACCTAGATACTCCAATGTCACCTCAAGTATCCGTGGGTATGATTATACGATATGCATCACACAATCTCAGATTCATCTATTCAACCAACACAAAGAACTTCAAAGAGTGCCCCAAAGTTTCTACCGGAGAGTCAAGACGAAAACGTGTGCCAACCCCTATGCATAAGTTCACAAGGTCACTAAACCCGCAAGTTGATCACCAAAACATACATCAAGTAGATCACGTGAATATCCCATTGTCACCACAGATAAGCACATGCAAGACATACATCAAGTGTTCTCAAATCCTTAAAGACTCAATCCGATAAGATAACTTCAAAGGGAAAACTCAATCCATTACAAGAGAGTAGAGGGGGAGAAACATCATAAGATCCAACTATAATAGCAAAGCTCGCGATACATCAAGATCGTATCACCTCAAGAACACGAGAGAGAGAGAGAGAGAGAGATCAAACACATAGCTACTGGTACATACCCTCAGCCCCAAGGGTGAACTACTCCCTCCTCGTCATGGAGAGCGCCGGAATGATGAAGATGGCCACCGGTGAGGGATCCCCCCTCCGGCAAGGTGCCGGAATAGGGTCCCGATTGGTTTTTGGTGGCTACAGAGGCTTGCGGCGGCGGAACTCCCGACCTATTCTGTTCCCCGAAGGTTTTAGGGTATATGGATATATATAGGCGAAAGAAGTCGGTCAGGGGAGCCACGAGGGGCCCATGAGGGTGGGGGGCGCCCAGGGGGCAGGCGCGCCTCCCTGCCTCGTGGCCACCTCGTTGCTTCCCTGACGTGCACTCCAAGTCTCCTGGATTGCTTCCGTTCCAAAAATAACTCTCCCGAAGGTTTCATTCCGTTTGGACTCCGTTTGATATTCCTTTTCTGCGAAACACTGAAACAAGGGAAAAAACAGAAACTGGCACTGGGCTCTGGGTTAATAGGTTAGTCCCAAAAATAATACAAAAGTGCATAGTAAAGCCATTAAACATCCAAGATGGATAATATAATAGCATGAATACTTCATAAATTATAGATACGTTGGAGACGTATCACATTTCCATGGCCATTCCGAGATATATTGCCATGTAACTTTCCACCATTCCGTTTATCATGACACGTTTCATCATTGTCATATTGCCTTGCATGATCATGTAGTCTACATCGTATTTGTGGCAAAGCCACCATACATATTATGCATACATGTCACTCTTGATTCATTGCCCATCCCGGTACACCGCCGGAGGCATTCATATAGAGTCATACTTTGTTCTAGTATCGAGTTGTAATCATTGAGTTGTAAGTAAACAGAAGTGTGGTGATCATCATTCATAGAGCATTGTCCCAAAAAAAGAGGAAAAAAAGTAAGGAGAAAGGCCAAAAAAGGAATATATATATATATATATAAAGGGGCAATGCTACTATCCTTTTTCCACACTTGTTCTTCAAAGTAGCAGCATGATTTTTATGATAGAGAGTCTCTTGTTTCGTCACTTTCATATACTAGTGGGAATTTTTCATTATAGAACTTGGCTTGTATACTCCAACAATGGGCTTCCTCAAATGCCCTAGGTCTTCGTGAGCAAGCAAGTTGGATGCACACCCACTTAGTTTCTTTTGTTGAGCTTTCATGCATTTATAGTTCTAGTGCATCCGTTGCATGGCAATCCCTACTCCTTGCATTGACATCAATCGATGGGCATCTCCCTAGCTCGTTGATTAGCCGTGTCAATGTGAGACTTTCTCCTTTTTTGTCTTCTCCACATAACCCCCACCATCATATTCTATTCCACCCATAGTGCTATATCCATGGCTCACACTCATATATTGCGTGAAAGTTGCAAAAAGTTTGAGATTACAAAAGTATGAAACAATTGCTTGGCTTGTCATCGGGGTTGTGCATGATGAGAGCATTCTTGTGTGACGAAAATGGAGCATGACCAAACTATATGATTTTGTAGGGATGAACTTTCTTTGGCCATGTTATTTTGAGAAGACATAATTGCTTAGTTAGTATGCTTGAAGTATTATTACTTTTATGTCAATATTAAACTTTTATCTTGAATCTTTCGGATCTGAATATTCATACCACAAATAAGAGAATTACATTGAAAATTATGCTAAGTAGCATTCCACATCAAAAATTCTGTTTTTATCATTTACCTACTCGAGGACGAGCAGGAATTAAGCTTGGGGATGCTTGATACGTCTCCAACGTATCTATAATTTTTGATTGTTCCATGCTATATTATATTCTGTTTTGGATGTTTAATGGGCTTTATTATACACTTTTATATTATTTTTGGGACTAACCTATTAACTGGAGGCCCAGCCCAAATTGCTGTTTTTGCCTATTTCAGTGTTTTGAAGGAAAGGAATATCAAACGGAGTCCAAACGGAATGAAACCTTTGGGAACATGATTTTCGGAACAAACGTGATCCAGAGGACTTGGAGTGGACGTCAAGAAACCGAAGAGGAAGCCAAGAGGCAGGGGCGCGCCTACCCCCCTGGGCGCGCCCTCCACCCTCGTGGGCCCCTCATAGCTCCACCGACCTACTTCTTCCTCCTATATATACCTACGTACCCCCAAACCATCAGCGGAGGAGCCAAAACCCTATTTCCACGGCCGCAACCTTCTGTACCCGTGAGATCCCGTCTTGGGGCCTTTTCCAGCGCTCCGCCGGAGGGGGCATCGATCACGGAGGGCTTCTACATCAACACCATAGCCTCTCCGATGATGTGTGAGTAGTTTACCTCAGACCTTCGGGTCCATAGTTATTAGCTAGATGGCTTCTTCTCTCTCTTTGGATCTCAATACAAAGTTCTCCTCGATTCTCTTGGAGATCTATTTGATGTAACTCTTCTTTTTGCGGTGTGTTTGTTGAGATCCGATGAATTGTGGGTTTATGATCAATATTATCTATGAACAATATTTGAATCTCCTCTGAATTCTTTTATGTATGATTGGTTATCTTTGCAGGTCTCTTCGAATTATCGGTTTGGTTTGGCCTACTAGATTGATCTTTCTTGCAATGGGAGAAGTGCTTAGCTTTGGGTTCAATCTTGCGGTGCTCGATCCCAGTGACAGTAGGGGAAACGACACGTATTGTATTGTTGCCGTCGAGGATAAAAAGATGGGGTTTATATCATATTGCATGAGTTTATCCCTCTACATCATGTCATCTTGCTTAAAGCGTTACTATGTTCTTATGAACTTAATACTCTAGATGCATGCTGGATAGCGGTCGATGTGTGGAGTAATAGTAGTAGATGCAGGCAGGAGTCGGTCTACTTGTCACGGACGTGATGCCTATATACATGACCATACCTAGATATTCTCATAACTATGCTCAATTCTATCAATTGCTCGACAGTAATTTGTTTACCCACCGTAATACTTATGCTATCTTGAGAGAAGCCACTAGTGAAACCTATGGCCCCCGGGTCTATTTTCCATCATATTCATCTCCCGACAACAAGCTATTTCTGGCGCCGTTTATTTTGCTTTCTTTACTTTTACTCTTTACCATAAAAATACCTAAAATATTATCTTATTATCTCTATCAGATCTCACTCTCGTAAGTGACCGTGAAGGGATTGGCAACCCCTTTATCGCGTTGGTTGCGAGGTTCTTATGTGTTTGTGTAGGTGCGTGGGACTCGAGCGTGGCCTCCTACTGGATTGATACCTTGGTTCTCAAAAACTGAGGGAAATACTTACGCTACTTTACTGCATCACCCTTTCCTCTTCAAGGGAAAACCAGCGCAATGCTCAAGAGGTAGCGGTACGCAACGACGACAAGTGTTTTTTTCGTAATTAAGCATGACTTCAACTATTTCAACGTGTAATTTTCATCTTTTACAATTCGAGTAGCTTATCCCATGCCATGCAAGACGCTATGTCTTGGAGAGGATGGATTTTGAAGACCATGGAAATTTCGAAACAAAGAAAATTCACCTAAGGACTCATCATGGTATGGATTTTGAAGTAAATCTGTATAATTCTGAGAGCGTAACCCATTTTGGTTGCAAAAATTGGGAAGCACTTTGCAAGATGTATGGTTTTTATGAGGGTATACTTGTCACCATGGATCTTGGTGATCCTGACATCGACCAAGACAATATGGACATTTGGGTCCTTGTTGATACGATTCCAGTTCTACCACTATGTGAGTTTCTCAAACATAGTTATTAACTAATTTATATTGTTCATTTCAAAATAGTTGACAGCTTATTTCCATTGACAGCTTATTTTCATTGTTCAAACAATGTGCGGAACATGGTAGACAGAACGTACTACACCGATGGCTCTGAGTTAAATTATCAGGAGAAAAATCACCTGGTCGCATTTTGTACTGATCTTGAGAATTACAATATCTATTATAAAACTCCTCCACATTATGGTCAATACGTGCCACTAGTGCACGTGTTGAACTACGGTAACATCCATGGAGATGCCATGGTAAGATTTTTTAGTATTACTACATCCGTGCATCTTTTGCATAAATTCTTTTAAAACTTAACTACATTGCTAACTACGAAGTTATTACTATGTTTTTCAACAGAAAATCCCGAATGATTGTGTGCCTCATCTGATGTATCAGAATGGTTGCCTTGATGTTTTGAACATACGGCCAGGTCATCCTACGAATCTCACCTGTCCATATCAGATTTCTAAAAGAAGTGGAGACATGAAAATCAAAGAAATGGAAAAAATGTGTGGACAGTCGTAAGGAGGTACTTTGAAGCAACATTGTGCGAAAGGCAAGAATTGAAGACAGGATAATCTCCATTCTCCATAATGGAGAGTCAGGGCCTATCTTGTTTTATGCTATTTTACCTAAGAGAAGGTAGTAGGTCCTAGTTAATAATACTCATGATCATGTGCTAAGAACAACTAAGTAGGATTGGTTAGATGACTATGATGATGATGTGGTATTGAGTAGAAGTTGTATGATCGATGATGATGAGTATGACTTGTTATTATGATACAAATGATGAGTTATTTATTATTATGATCGATGATGCATGATGCTAAGTTGTTATATGAGCATGATTACTTATTATATATAACAGTGGGTGAAATGAACGTGCAGTAGATTCAAGTGGAGGCAACATGTGGTGCACTTCGAAAGTACTGAGTTTGGATTAGTAGTACTTTCGAAGTGCACCACATGTTGCCTCTGTTGGGGAACGTAGTAATTTCAAAACATTTCCTACGCACACGCAAGACCATGGTGATGCATAGCAACGAGAGGGGAGAGTGTCGTCCACGTACCCTCGTAGACCGTAAGCAGAAGCGTTATGACAACACGGTTGATGTAGTCGTACGTCTTCACGATCCGACCGATCCAAGTACCGAACGCACGACACCTTCGAGTTCAGCACATGTTCAGCTCGATGACGTCCCTCGAACTCACGATCTAGCAGAGCTTGGAGGAAGAGTTCCGTCAGCACGACGGCGTGATGACGGTGATGATGATGCTACCGACGCAGGGCTTTGCCTAAGCACCGCTACGATATGGCTGAGGTGGATTATGATGGAGGGGGGCACCGCACATGGCTAAAAGATCAACTGATCAACTTGTGTCTATGGGGTGCCCCCTGGCCACGTACATAAAGGATGGAGGGAGGAGGAGGCCGGCCCTCATAGGGCACGCCCAAGTGTGGAGTCCTACTAGGACTCCCTAGTCCTAGTAGGATTCCACCTCCCACATGGAATAGGAAAAAGGGAAGGGAGAAGGAGAAGGAAGGAAGGGGGCGCCCCCCCCCCCTCCCTAGTCCAATTCGGACCAGTCCATGGGGAGGGGTGCGGCCACACTTTGAGGCCTTTCTCTCCTTTCCCGTATGGCCCATTAAGGCCCAATACGAATTCCCGTAACTCTCCGGTACTCCGAAAAATACCCGAATTACTCGGAACCTTTCCGATGTCCGAATATAGTCGTCCAATATATCGATCTTTATGTCTCGACCATTTCGAGACTCCTCGTCATGTCCCCGATCTCATCCGGGACTCCGAACTACCTTCGTTCATCAAATCACATAAACTCATAATACAAATCGTCATCGAGCGTTAAGCGTGCGGACCCTACGGGTTCGAGAACTATGTAGAGATGACCGAGACACATCTCCGGTCAATAACCAATAACGGAACCTGGATGCTCATATTGGCTCCTACATATTCTATGAAGATCTTTATCGGTCAAACCGCATAACAACATACGTTGTTCCCTTTGTCATCGGTATGTTACTTGCCCGAAATTCGATCATCGGTATCTCAATACCTAGTTCAATCTCGTTACCGGCAAGTCTCTTTACTCGTTCTGTAATGCATCATCCCGCAACTAACTCATTTAGTCACATTGCTTGCAAGGCTTATAGTGATGTGCATTACCGAGATGGCCCAGAGATACCTCTCCGACAATCGGAGTGACAAATCCTAATCTCGATCTATGCCAACTCAACAAGTACCATCGGAGACACCTGTAGAGCACCTTTATAATCACCTAGTTACATTGTGACGATTGGTAGTACACAAAGTGTTCCTCCGGTATTCGGGAGTTGCATAATCTCATAGTTATAGGAAAATGTATAAGTCATGAAGAAAGCAATAGCAACATACTAAACGATCAAGTGCTAAGCTAACGGAATGGGTCAAGTCAATCACATCATTCTCTAATGATGTGATCCCATTAATCAAATGACAACTCATGTCTATGGCTAGGAAACTTAACCATCTTTGATTCAACGAGCTAGTCAAGTAGAGGCATACTAGTGATACTCTGTTTGTCTATGTATTCACACATGTACTAAGTTTCCGGTTAATACAATTCTAGCATGAATAATAAATATTTATCATGAAATAAGGAAATAAATAATAACTTTATTATTGCCTCTAGGGCATATTTCCTTCAGTCTCCCACTTGCACTAGAGTCAATAATCTAGTTCACATCGCCATGTGATTTAACACCAATAGTTCACATCGTCATGTGATTTAACACTCTATAGTTCACATCGCCATGTGACCAATACCCAAAGGGTTTACTAGAGTCAATAATCTAGTTCACATCGCCATGTGATTAACACTCAAAGAGTACTTAGGTGTGATCATGTTTTGCTTGTGAGAAAGGTTTAGTCAATGGGTCTGCCACATTTAGATCCGTATGTATTTTGTAAATTTCTATGTCTACAATGCTCTGCACGGAGCTACTCTAGCTAATTGCTCCCACTTTCAATATGTATCTAGATTGAGACTTAGAGTCATCTGGATCAGTGTCAAAACTTGCATCAATGTAACCCTTTACAACGAACCTTTTGTCACCTCCATAATCGAGAAACATATCCTTATTCCACTAAGGATAATTTTGACCGTTGTCCAGTGATCCACTCCTAGATCACTATTGTACTCCCTTGCCAAACTCGGTGGTAGGGTATAGAATAGATCTGGTACACAGCATGCCATACTTTATAGAACCTATGGCTGAGGCATAGGGAATGACTTTCATTCTCTTTCTATCTTCTGCCGTGGTTGGGCTTTGAGTCTTACTCAATTTCTCACCTTGTAACACAGGCAAGAACTCTTTCTTTGACTGTTCTATTTTGAACTATTTCAAAATCTTGTCAAGGTATGTACTCATTGAAAAAACTTATCAAGCGTCTTGATCTATCTCTATAGATCTTGATGCTCAATATGTAAGCAGCTTCACCGAGGTCTTTCTTTGAAAAACTCCTTTCAAATACTCCTTTATGCTTTCCAGAAAATTTTACATTATTTCCGATCAACAATATGTCATTCACATATACTTATCAGAAATGCTGTAGTGCTCCCACTCACTTTCTTGTAAATACAGGCTTCACCGCAAGTCTGTATAAAACTATATGCTTTGATCAACTCATCAAAGCGTATATTCCAACTCCGAGATGCTTGCACCAATCCATAGATGGATCGTTGGAGCTTACACATTTTGTTAGCACCTTTAGGATCGAGAAAACATTCTGGTTGCATCATATACAACTCTTCTTTAAGAAAACCATTAAGGAATGTAGTTTTGACATCCATTTGCCAGATTTCATAAAATGTGGCAATTTGCTAACATGATTCGGACAGACTTAAGCATCGCTACGAGTGAGAAAATCTCATCGTAGTCAACACCTTGAACTTTGTCAAAAACCTTTTTCGACAAGTCTAGCTTTGTAGATAGTAACACTACTATCAGCGTCTGTCTTCCTCTTGAAGATCCATTTATTTTCTATGGCTTGCCGATCATCGGGCAAGTCAACCAAAGTCCACACTTTGTTCTCATACATGGATCCCATCTCAGATTTCATGGCATCAAGCCATTTCGCAGACACTACAGGAATCAGCTATTTTGCCGTCTGCCACGGCGGACGGCAAAGGCATGAACGGCGGACGGCAAAGACCTTTGCCATCAGTCGCGGACGGCAAAAGGCTCCGGCAAAGTAGGCTACGGTAAACAGCTACTTTGCCGTCTGCTTCCTGGCGGCTGACGGCAAAGGCCCTTTGCCGTCTGCCGCGGACGGCAAAGAGAGCGGACGGCAATAATTGTGCTCTCAGTCCGTTAAGTGGCTAACGGCAGGCCATTGCCGTCCGCCGCGGACGGCAAACTTTCTAGTGCCTTTGCCGTCCGCCGCGGACGGCAAACTTTCTAGTGCCTTTGTCGTCCGCCGTATGATGTCATCTACACGTCACTACATGGCAGGCCTTTGCCGTCCGCCGCTGACGGCAAAGAGCCTCAAGCCTTTGCCGTCTGCCACTGTAGGCAAACTGACCAAATGGGTCAGCTCCCAGGAAGCACAGCTGGATGCCACGTGGCTTCTTTGCCGTCCACGGCAGACGGCAAAGGGCCCGTTGCCGTCAGTGGCAGACGGCAAAGAGCCTGCATATTGGGTCTTTTTTCTGTTTTTTATTAAATCCAACAATTTTCACAGAAAATATATACGGCATATATAGATATATTTCACAAGGCAATTACAGAGCAAACATATAAGATATCCAACATGCATAGTTCCATCATACATAGTTCCATCACATAACTTCATCACATATGTTCCATCCAACTACATACCAAGTTCCATGCATAGTTCCATCCAACTACCAAGTTCCATGCATAGTTCCATCATACATAGCATAGTTCATCCAACTACCAAGATACATGCATAGTTCAACGATACAAAAGAAACAGAGAAAGGTATAAGGAGCACTCCATCTATGCAAGCTTTCGTCAAGTGAATGAAATCTGCAAAATGAAAAATAAGAAAGTTAGAAATAGGTGACTAGAATAAGAAGACTAGAACAAGAAGAGTAGAACAAGAAGAAGACTAGAACAACAAGAGTATGTCATTTATGAGCTAACTTACGTGAAATGGATCATATATGAGCTAACTAAGTTGAAATGGGTCGTTTATGAGCTAGCTAAGGTGAAATGGATCATTTATGAGCTAACTTAGTTGAAATGGGTCGTTTATGAGCTAACTAAGGTCAAATGGATCGTTTTTTAGGCAACTAAGGTGAAATGGGTCGTTTTTTAGCTAACTAAGGTGAAATGGATCGTTTTTGAGCTAACTTAGGTGAAATGGATCATTTATGAGCTAATTTAGTTGAAATGGATCTTTTTTAGCTAACTTAGGTGAAATGGATCATTTAAGAGCTAATTTAGGTGAAATGGATCGTTTTTTAGCTAACTTGGTGAAATGGATCGTTTATGAGCTAAATTAGTTGAAATGGATCGTTTATGAGATAACCTAGGTAAGATGGGTCATTTTGGAGTTAACCTAGTTGAAATGGGTCATTTTAAAGCTAACGTAGGTAAAATGGATCATTTAGGAGCTAATCTAGGTAAAATGGGTCATTTTTGAGCTAACTTAAGTAAAATGGATCTTCTATGAGCTAACTAAGCTAATTAAAGCTAAGTCTAGGTCTTTATGCATGTGTTAAGCAAAACACTAGATAAACTTACCAACATCCAGGAGGTGTAGGAGCGGGGTGGCTCGTGTCGGTAGCTGGAGAAGGATCGTGCGATGCTTGTATGGAGTTACGCTGCACCAAAGATCATTTCCAATGTCTTGTTAGCATGATGACATTCAAATGTTAAGACTAGCAAGTAATGTCCATTCAAATAAAACTCACCGTGGTCCCAGGAGCAATCACTGGCATCGGCGGAGCGGTCTGACCTGTCTTCTCGCACACAGACTGCACATTTGGTTTCGACGACTCAGTCATACTAGTTGGTAATGAGACAAACACTACATGAATGTTTTGGCTAATCTGCAGAAGAAACTTACCACAAGGAGCTCGTACATGGCCCTTGCCTGCATGTCATTCCGTGCCCTCTCCTCCTCCATCATCTTTGTCGTCCTCTCCTCCAACTCCCGCTGCCTCTCCGCCGCCTCCGCCAGAAGTTTCTCCGTTCTATCTCTCTCACTCTATATAGCAGCCTGCAACACCACTCACATGACCATTTGTAATCATTGATGGAAGCGCACACAATGTAATGGAGAAAGATAACTGAGTACGTATCACTAACCTTGATGGCGAGTTGCACTGGCCGTTCACGAGGCCTTATCTCAGGAGCGGAGCTCGACTGGCGCGCCTTGATCTCCGGGAGAGTGCTAGGACAACGGATAAGTCCATCTCCAATGGCTATGGATCCATGGGACCTCCCGCCACCAGATATCATCACCAGCTCTGGATCAATGGGACCCTGGCTCGGGTTAAAGTCCTCCCCTTTCCTCGCCTTCCCATCATCTCTATATCTCACGAGCTTGTTGTGGGAGGAGATGTTGGTGAAGTTGTTTGCATCATCGAGGTCAGACTGAGAGAAAGCCTTGACTTTCTTGAAAGAGGCAGTGTGGGCCATGGCATACAGGTCGTACACCTCTGGCACCTTATCCACCTTATTGTGGCGTGCCTGAAAGAGAGAAACAATGAAAATTAGTAATTAAAGGGCTCAAGCTAGCATGATGAATGAATTGCATGAATCATGAAGCAAACCACATACCCAGTTGCGCCCGAACTGATATAAGTTGGAGCTTCCTTGATGGTGTGGCACACCTTCCATTTGGGCACGTTTGTCCTTGGCCTCGTTGTGGAGGGCTAGCCATTCTTTTGAGCACCACTCATCGACCAACACCTCCCAACAATCCATCCGATCCGCACACCATCTCGGAGGCGCCTAAGTTAGCAAATAGAAACTTGAGCGCTACGGCTAAGAATTACTAAATGAAGGAACTTAAGTAGAAGGCCTTAAGAATTACCTTCATGTACTGCTCCTTACTCAGGAACTTATCGCGGCACGCCGGCTTGGTCTTCTTGATACCACGCAAGGCGTAGTAGTCTCGAACAGCCTGCACCCGAGCCTCGTGCCGTAAGTTCTGGAGTAGGCGCTTGCAGACGTTCTCGATAACATGTGCCGCGTCCTCCTCGTATCCCTCCTCACACCTGTAGAATGTCTGCAATCAAATGAGACAATATTGATTAGTACAATTAATAACTAGCTAGTTGAAGATTTTTAAATGTGTAAAGGAGAAATTACCCAGAACTTTCTGATCACCATGTCTGCCCTCGTGTCGCACACGACACCGTCGATAATCTCATCCAGCGGGGCCGGGGCAGCCACGTAGTGCTCCCAGCTCAATCCAAGCTCTGGAAGCCGACCCTCACCAGGCAACGTGACAAACCCCGGGAAGTTTTGCCGGCAAAGAACTCCAAGGACGGAGTTGGGCCGGCGGACACTATGATGGTGGTCCCAACCCCTGCAGCATGACAAGGCCAACGCATTAGTTATTTGAAGAAACGTGAATGCACAAGGTACAAAAATATTAAATGCACTTACGTACCTCTCCCCATCAGGGAAAATCAACCACCTCTGCTCGCAGGTCGCCGGCACGGACGGGAGCCATGTAGCACCACGCTGGTAGACGGTGCCCCCTCCTCCTCAAGATTAGTCGGCTCCCCGCCATCATCAGCATGGCCACTCGGCTCCTCGGGCTGATCCGGCCAGGTACCCCATCCGGACGTGTGCTCCTCCGGGGTCTCGTGGGCCGAAGGCCAATCGACCCGGGGCTCGTGGGCCCAAGACCCGTGGACCGGAGGCTCGTGGACCGGAGTCCGTGTAGCCTCCTCCTCGGACGAGTCCACCCTAGCAGTCATGTGCTCGGGTGAAACAGCTGGGGGTGGTGGCGAGGAAGGCGTCGTAGCAGTCACCCTACCTCCTCTCCCGCGACCACGTGCCCCACCTCCTCTCTTCCTACCTCGTCCCCTGCTGGGCATCGCGGTCGACGAAGAAGGGCCCGGCGGTGTGGCCATACTGTCCAGCAATGCTCGGCGGAGAGGTGCGTCTGGAATGGAAGACCTCAGACCACGCGCCGACCAAGAAGGGGCCTTGGCGCGCTCCCGACCAGCGCCCACCATCTTACGGCCGCACTTCTATCAGGTTGTTGAAGATATACAACGAAATGGTCCGCCATTGTTCTTTATCCAAAGATACTGGATTTGAAACACTGGCTGGTGCGAGATTCCCTTTTAATAGGCTGAGGTTGGATCCACCATTTTTAGGGTCGTCAGCATTGTACCGAGGCTTCGGATTATGCAAATGACGATTTTTGGCTTCGTAGTGTGCTGTCACGAAGTTTGCCGCCTTCTCAGTGATGAATGCCTCAGCCATCGATGCTTCAATTCTACGTTTATTTTTACATTTTTGTCGAAGCGTCTTCTGCATCCTCTCAGTTGGGTAGCACCAACGATTTTGCACGGGCCCCCCCAATCTTGCCTCGGTCGGGAGATGCAAAATCAAATGTTGCATTGGATTAAAGAAGCCCGGTGGAAAGATCTTCTCTAACTTGCAGATCAACTCCGGCGCCAACTCTTCCATTTCTTCTAGCACGCCAGGCGATAGTTCTTTCGCACAAAGAACACGGAAGAAATAGCTGAGTTCTGCCAGTACTAGCCATTCATCCTCAGGGATGAAGCCACGCAACATCACCGGCATTACCCGCTCAATCCATATGTGCCAATCATGACTCTTGAGACCAAATATCTTCAATTTATCAAGACTGGCTCCCCTCTGTAGATTCGCTGCATACCCAACGGGGAACATCAACTGCATTTTCACCCACAAGATAATTTCCCTCATAGCTGGCCTTCCAAGATTGAACCATGCCTTTGGCTTCGTCCAGTTCTGCTTTCCTTTCAGTTATTTCATGTTTTGTAACGGCCTATCACATGGCGCCTCCAGATCGACTCTAGCCTTAGTATTATCCTTTGACTTCCCATCTATGCCGAACAATGTACCAAAAAGTGCCTCGGCGATATTCTTCTTAGTGTGCATCACGTCGATGTTGTGTGGGCAAAGGAGGTCTTTGAAGTAAGGCAGATCCCATAAGCATGTTTTGTGAGTCCAGGCGTGCTTAGAATTATACCCCTTGAAGTACCCTGGACGCTCTGGATCTGGCTCGAGAGCGTTTAACTGATCCAGGGTCTGTTGGCCTGTCAATGCAGGTGGTGCAGAGTTTTTGACAACTCTACCTCTGATGAAGTTCTTCTTGTCTTTCCTGAACTTATGGCGAGGATTCAGGAACTGTCTATGCATGTCGAAGCAAGAAAACTTGCGACCGGCCTGAAGCCAACGAAACTCAAGAGCTCCCTTGCATGTGGGGCACGGGAACCTTCCATGCACACACCAGCCAATGAATAGCGCATACGCCGGCAAGTCATGCGTCGAGTACATGTACCAGACACGCATTATGAAGTTCCGTTTGCTATAGGCGTCGTATGTCTTGAACCCATTATCCCAGGCTTCTTGCAATTCGTCCTTAAGCGGTTGCATGTACACATTCATATTTTTCCCCGGATAGTTGGGCCCTGGAATTATCAACGTCAGGAAAATGTTCTTTCTTTGCATAATCTGTCCGAGGGGGAGATTGAGTGGAAAGACAAATACGGGCCAACAACTATATTGGGCTGCCGTCATACCAAACACACTGAACCCATCCGTGCTGATGCCGACTCGAGGATGCCTCGGATCTGCCGCTTTGTCACCATGTAATTCATCAAACTTTTTCCACGCAACACCATCCGATGTGTGTACAATCATCAGATTCCCATCTGCATCTAGTTCGGTTCTTTTGCCCATTTTGTGCCATGTCATCTGTCTGGCCGTCTCTTCGACCATGAAAAGACGTTGAAGTCTTGGTACGATTGTCATATACCGAAGAACACTAATGGGGATTTTGGTCTGTGTCTTCTCACACATACCGTTGTCTACCACAACATACCTGGAAGACTTGCAGATGGGACAATAGTTCAAGTCCGCATAGTCAAGCCTAAACAAGACACATCCTTTCTCACAGGCATGTATCTTATCATAGGGCATCTTCAGTGCACGGAGGATTTTGTCCGACTGGTACAGGTTTGCAGGCATTACATGGCCTTTGGGTAGAAAGCGTCCAAATACTGTCATCATTGCATCGTAGCATTCTCTGCCCAAGTTGAATTGAGCCTTCAGAGCCATTACTTGTGAGATGGCATCCAACTGACAAAGCTCAGTGTGCTCATGGAGCGGACGTTTTGAAGACTCCAACATTTCATTGAAGGCCTTTGCAGATTCCTCCATCTCCTCGTCCGAATCCCGAGCATCATCGAAGTCTTGCACCATGTTTTCCATCCCGGTACCATGCTCGTCGGTGCGACGACGATCCACCTCAGCTCGGTCACGTTGGGCAGACTCACCATGAAATGTCCACACCGTATAATCGGGCGTAAAACCACTCTTCTGCAGGTGTTTGCCCATTTCAGCCTCTGTCCTCTTTTCCCAATTGCCGCACCGTAAACAGGGGCACCAGGTTTTCCTCTGGCCATTTGCAAATGCGGCTCGCACAAACCCCTTGGTTTTTGTGAACCATTCAGTGCTCCATTTGTTCTGACCAGTGTGACCGGTGTACATCCACGCACGATCACTCATCTTGACTTTCAGAGCTACTAGACACACAACAAATATATATATATATATATATATATAATTCACCATGTATATATTCATCAGTTGATCTACTTTGTCAATTTTATTACGTCCATGCAACCTACACTCTAATAGGTAATGATAGGTCCTAATCCCACCCGAGTATGTTTAGATTGGGTTTATTTTCCCATGCTATGCTCCGGATCCTACGCAAAATTTCGGCAGCACCTCCCCGCTATTCTCCTGATACACGTCTCTGCAATAAACAGAGAGGATGTGTACCCGGAGAACAACAGGGGAGGCACTGACGAAATTTATGCGTCGGATCCGGAGCAAAGCATATGGGAAAACGAACCCAATCTAAACATACTCGGGCTGTCCATGGATAGCGTTGGACAATTCGAAAGAATCAAGGTTATAAATATGCAAATGCATGCATATTTATAACTATGATGCTTTCGAACGGGAGACACATATTGGTTACGCATACTGATGATTCAAGACACATATATAGTTAGCTATCAAGTTTCATCGGAATAGATCAAATAATTAATGGGGGAGGAGGACATGTCATTTGTGCTCACCCACGAACGAAGGGGCAGAGCTCGTCAAACGCACGGCGAGGTCGTCGAACACCAAACCTCGCAGCGATGAAACAACTGCACATTTAAAACTACCCGATCAACACAATTATATATGATGTTTTTCATAACAAAATCGAAAGATATATGACCTAACTAATAATTCACAAATATATGACCCCGTCGGCTTCTGGAAGGCCAAAGAACACCTTTTCGGGAGGTGTCGGGGGTCGGGGTGTCGTGTCGGTGTCGGGGTGCCGTGTCGGGGTCGGGGTCTCGGGGTCGGGGTGCCGGGTCGGGGTCGGGGTGCCGTGTCGGTGTCGGGGTCGGGGTGTCGGGTCAGGCTCGGGGTCGGGGTGTCGGTGTCGGGGTCGGGGTCGGGGTCGGGGTGTCGGGTCGGGGTGCCGGGTCAGGGTCGGGGTGCCGGGTCGGTGTCGGGGTCGGGGTGTCGGGTGAGGCTCGGGGTCGGGGTGCAATTGTTTTGCCACTGATTTGATGCCACTCTTAATGTAATATGTAATTATCTCTATTTGTGCAAACAGGGATCTTCTTTGAAGATACCATATATTTTAGTGGAACTGCACAAGAAGATGTTGGAAACATTAAACTAATCGAGGAGTATATAGTAAGCATGGCCACCACCATAGATAGCAACAGATGGTTCCGGAGAAGTGCTTCATCTGTATGCTCTACACAATAAGCCTCCTGACAAAGGTTGATACTCGCCCACTGATTTCATCCATATGATTGAGCTTTGTCATCTCTATTGGTGTTGTGCTACTGTTTATATACTGTCATGAAAAAGTGGTATTGTCCTTGAGAAGTGCTTCATCTGTGCTGTTTTAAATATTTCCTTTCCTTTTTTTCGAGCAAACAGGGATGCTAGCATTTAGTAGTCCTCTTGTCTTTGCACAATAGGATCATCTTCCTCTGAAGAAGAATATGGAGTACGTGAAGTGACTAGTTCCGATTATGCCAGGATGAAGAAGCCCTGTCTATCTTCTCATCAGAAGGAGCAGTTGAAGGATGGTTACATTACTCCCCACAAGACCAAACTAACTTCAGCTCAGAAGGACTGACAAATCTCCATTTTTTTGCTGTGATGCGCGAGTACAATGTTGTTCTAGGATTCTTTCTGGTGAGTTCTAGGGGTCGGGGTCGGGGTCGGGGTCTCGGGGTCGGGGTGTCGGGTCGGGGTGCCGGGGTCTCGGGGTCGGGGTCGGGGTCTCGGGGTCGGGGTGCCGTGTCAGTGTCGGGGTCGGGGTGTCGGGTCAGGCTCGGGGTCGGGGTCTCGGGGTCGGGGTGTCGGGTCGGGGTGCCGGGTCGGGGTGTCGGGTCGGGGTGCCGGGTCGGGGTGTCGGGTCGGGGTGCCGGGTCGGGGTGCCGTCTCGGGGTCGGGGTGTCGGGTCGGGGTGCCGGGTCGGGGTCAGGGTGCCGTGTCGGTGTCGGGGTAAGGGTGGGTGTGGTGTCAGGGTGTCGGTGTCGGGGTGTCGTGTCGGTGTCGGGGTCGGGGTCTCGGGGTCGGGGTGTCGGGTCGGGGTGCCGGGTCGGGGTCGGGGTGCCGTGTCGGTGTCGGGGTCGGGGTGTCGGGTCAGGCTCGGGGTCGGGGTGTCGGGGTTGGGGTCGGGGTCGGGGTGTCGGGTCGGGGTGCCGGGTCGGGGTCGGGGTGTCGGGGTCGGGGTCGGGGTGTCGGGTCGGGGTGTCGTGTCGGGGTGTCGGGTCGGGGTCGGGGTGCCGGGTCGGGGTCGGGGTGCCGTGTCGGGTCGGGGTGCCGTGTCGGGTCGGGGTTTTTTCCTCTTTTTTCCTTTTCTTCTTCTTCCTATTCTTCCTTTTCTTCCTTTTTTTCCTTCTTCTTCTTCTTCTTCTTCTTCTTCTTCCTCCTTTCCTTTTTCCTCTTCTTCTTCTCTTCCTCTCCTCTTTTTTCTTCTTCTTCTTCCTCTTCTTCTTTTTTCTTCTCCTCCTCCTCTTCTTCTTCTTCCTTTCCTTTTTCCTCTTCTTCTTCTCCTCCTCTCCTCTTTTTCTCTTCTTCTTCTTCTTTCCTCAAACTAAACTAAACCTAAAACTAAACCTAAAACTAAACTAAACCTAAACCTAAACCTAAAACGAAAACTAAATCTAAACTAAAACTAAAACTAAAAAGAAAAAAACAGAAAAAAAGGAGGGGGGCTCACCTGGGGCAGGGCCGGTGGAGGAGGAGGCCGGTGGAGGAGGGGAGCGGGGCGGTGGAGGAGGTGGCCGGGGCGCGGGGGCGGCCTGGGGCGGCGGGGGGCCGGGCCCGGGGCGGTGGGGTGCGGGGCGGCGCGGGGCCGGGGCGGGGGGGCGACGGGGCGGTGGGGCGGCAGGGCCCCGGGGCGGCGTGGGGCCGGGACGGTGGGGCGACGGGGCGGCGGGGGCGACGGGTGGTGGGGCGACGGCGCCGGGCGGCAGTGGCGACGGGGCGGGGGGCCGGTGGGGCGGCGGGGTGGTGGGGCGACCGGGCGGCGGCGAGTGGTGGGGGCGGCGGCGAGTGGTGGGGGCGGCGGCGGCGGTGGGGTGGGAAGTGGTGGCGGGGCTCGGCGAGGAGAGAACAGAGTAACGGGCGGGGGGGTACGGGCCGTTAGGTAGTGTCCTCTTTGCCGTCCGCCTCTCTTTGCCGTCTGCCCTTTTGCCTCTTTGCCGTCTGCTGGCAGACGGCAAAGAGGTGGGCCGTTAAGTTTTTTCCAAACGGGCGGGGGGTGGGGGCCACCTCTCTCTTTGCCGTCTGCCAGCGGACGGCAAAGATTCTTTGCCGTCTGCTGGCGGACGGCAAAGAGCTCGCAGATGGCAAAGAGCTTCTTTGTCGTCTGCCATTTCTTTGCCGTCTGCTTTTGGGTAGCTGATGGCAAAGAGCTTCTTTGCCGTCAGCTAGCAGACGGCAAAGAGCTGGCAGATGGCAAATTAGCTGATTCCAGTAGTGGGAATCTGGGCTCATCATCGCTTCCTCATAGTTCGTAGGTTCGTCATGGTCAAGTAACATGACCTCCAGAACAGAATTACCGTACCACTCTGGTGCGGATCTTACTCTGGTTGACCTACGAGGTTCGGTAGTAACTTGATCTGAAGTTGCATGATCATCATCATTAGCTTCCTCACTAATTGGTGTAAGGAGTCACAGAAACAGATTTCTGTGATGAACTACTTTCCAATAAGGTAGCAGGTACATTTACCTCATCAAGTTCTACTTTCCTCCCACTCATTTCTTTCGAGAGAAACTCCTTCTCTAGAAAGGATCCATTCTTAGCAACGAATATCTTGCCTTCGGATCTGTGATAGAAAGTGTACCCAACTGTCTCCTTTGGGTATCCTATGAAGACACATTTCTCTGATTTGGGTTTGAGCTTATCACGATGAAACTTTTTCTTATAAGCATCGCAACCCCGAACTTTAAGAAACGACAACTTTGGTTTCTTGCCAAACCACAATTCATACGGTGTCGTCTCAACGGATTTAGATGGTACCCTTTTTTAATGTGAATGCAGCTGTCTCTAATGCATAACCCCAAAACGATAGTGGTAAATCAGTAAGAAACATCATAGATTGCACTATATCCAATAAAGTACGGTTATGACGTTCGGACACACCATTATGCTGTGGTGTTCCAGGTGGCACGAATTTGTGAAACTATTCCACATTGTTTTAATTGAAGACCAAACTCGTAACTCAAATATTCGTCTCCACGATCAGATCGTAGAAACTTTATTTTCTTGTCACGATGATTTTCCACTTCACTCTGAAATTCTTTGAACTTTTCAAATGTTTCAGACTTATGTTTCATCAAGTAGATATACCCATATCTGCTCAAATCATCTGTGAAGGTCAGAAAATAATGATACCCGCCACGAGCCTCAACACTCATTGGACCGCATACATCAGTATGTATTATTTCCAATAAGTCAGTTGCTCGCTCCATTGTTCCGGAGAACGGAGTCTTAGTCATCTTGCCCATGAGGCATGGTTCGCAAGCATCAAGTGATTTCAAAAGCCCATCAGCATGGAGTTTCTTCATACGCTTTACACCAATATGACCTAAACGGCAGTGCCACAAATAAGTTGCACTATCATTATTAACTTTGCATCTTTTGGCTTCAATATTATGAATATGTGTATCACTACAATCGAGATCCAACAAACCATTTTCATTGGGTGTATGACCATAGAAGGTTTTATTCATGTAAACAGAACAACAATTATTCTCTAATTTAAATGAATAACCGTATTGCAATAAATATGATCAAATCATATTCATGCTCAACGCACACACCAAATAACATTTATTTAGGTTCAACACTAATCCCGAAAAAGTATAGGGAGTGTGCGATGATGATCATATCAATCTTGGAACTCCTTCCAACACACATCATCACTTCACCCTTAACTAGTTTCTGTTCATTCTGCAACTCCCGTTTCGAGTTACTACTCTTAGCAACTGAACTAGTATCAAATACCACGGGGTTGCTATAAACACTAGTAAAGTACACATCAATAACATGTATATCAAATATACCTTTGTTCATTTTGCCATCCTTCTTATCCGCCAAGTATCTAGGGGCAGTTCCACTTCCAGTGACCATTTCCTTTGAAGTAAAAGCACTCAGTTTGGCTTGGGTCTAGCTCTGGGCTTCTTCACGGGAGTAGCAACTTACTTGTCGTTCTTTTTGAAGTTCCCCTTCTTCCCTTTGCCCTTTTCTTGAAACTAGTGGTCTTGTCAACCATCAACACTTGATGCTTTTCTTGATTTCTACCTTCGTCGATTTCAGCATCACGAAGAGCTTGGGAATCATTTCCGTTATCCCTTTATAGTTCATCACGAAGTTCTAGTAACTTGGTGATGGTGACTAGAGAACTCTGTCAATCACTATCTTATCTGGAAGATTAACTCCCACTTGATTCAAGTGATTGTAGTACTCAGACATTGTGAGCACATGCTCACTAGCTGAGCTATTCTCCTCCACCTTGTAGGCAAAGTACTTGTCAAAGGTCTCATACCTTTCGACATGGGCATGAGTCTGAAATACTAATTTCAACTCTTGGAACATCTCATATGCTCCGTGGCGTTTCAAAAAATGTCTTTGAAGCCCCGATTCTAAGCCGTAAAGCATGGTGCACTAAACTATCAAGTAGTCATCATATCGAGCTTGCCAAACGTTCATAACGTCTGCATTTGCTCCTGCAATCGGTCTGTCACCTAGCGGTGCATCAAGGACATAATTCTTCTATGCAGCAATGAGGATAATCCTCAGATCACGGATCGAATCCGCATCATTGCTACTAACATCTTTCAACTTAGTTTTCTCTAGGAACATATCAAAAATAAAACAGGGCAGCTAAACGCGAGCTATTGATCTACAACATAGATATGCTAATACTACCAGGACTAAGTTCATGATAAATTAAAGTTCAATTAATCATATTACTTAAGAACTCCCACTTAGATAGACATCCCTCTAATCATCTAAGTGATCACGTGATCCAAATCAACTAAACCATGTCCGATCATCACGTGAAATGGAGTAGTTTCCAATAGTGAACATCACTATGTTGATCATATCTACTATATGATTCACACTCGACCTTTCGGTCTCAGTGTTCCGAGGCCATATATGCATATGCTAGGCTCGTCAAGTTTAATCCGAGTATTTCTACGTGTGCAAAACTGGCTTGCACCCGTTGTATGTGAACATAGAGCTTATCACACCCGATCATCACGTGGTGTCTCGGCACAACAAACTTTGGCAACGGTGCATACTCAGGGAGAACATTTATACCTTGAAATTTAGTAAGGGGTCATCTTATAAAGCTACCGCCGAACTAAGAAAAATAAGATGTATAAAAGATAAACATCACATGCAATCATTATATGTGACATGATATGGCCATCATCATCTTGTGCTTTTGATCTCCATCTCCAAAGTACTGTCATGATCTCCACTGTTACCGGCATGACACTATGATCTCCATCATCTTGATCTTTTATCAACATGTCGTCACATGGTCGCCTCGCCAGCTATTGCTTTTGCAACTATTGCTATCGCATAGCGATAAAGTAAAGCAATTACATAGCACTTGCATCTTATGCAAATAAAGAGACAACCATAAGGCTCCTGCCAGTTGCCGATAACTTTAACAAAACATGATCATCTCATACAACAATTTATATCTCATCACGTCTTGACCATATCACATCACAACATGCCCTGCAAAACAAGTTAGATGTCCTCTACTTTGTTGTTGCAAGTTTTATGTGGCTGCTACGGGCTGAGCAAGAACCGTTCTTACCTACGCATCAAAACCACAACGATATTTCGTCAAGTATGTGCTGTTTTAACATTCACAAGGACCGGGCGTAGCCACACTCGATTTAACTAAAGTTGGACAAACTGACACCCGCCAGCCACCTGTGTGCTAAGCACGTCGGTAGAACCAGTCTCGCGTAAGTGTACGCGTAATGTCGGTCCGGGCCGCTTCATCCAACAATACCGCCGAATCAAAGTATGACATGCTAGTAAGCAGTATGACTTGTGTCGCCCACAATTCACTTGTGTTCTACTCGTGCATATAACATCTACGCATAAACCTGGCTCTGATACCACTGTTGGGGAACGTAGTAATTTCAAAAAATTCCTACGCACACGTAAGATCATGGTGAAGCATAGCAACGAGAGGGGAGAGTGTCGTCCATGTACCCTCGTAGACCGTAAGCAGAAGCGTTATGACAACGCGGTTGATGTAGTCGTACGTCTTCACGATCCGACCGATCCAAGTACCGAACGCACGGCACCTCCGAGTTCAGCACACGTTCAGCTCGATGACGTCCCTCGAACTCATGATCCAGCAGAGCTTCGAGGAAGAGTTCCGTCAGCATGACGGAGTGATGACGGTGATGATGATGCTACCGACGCAGGGCTTCGCCTAAGCACCACTACGATATGGCCGAGGTGGATTATGGTGGAGGGGGGCACCGCACACGGCTAAAAGATCAACTGATCAACTTGTGTCTATGGGGTGCCCCTGGCCACGTATATAAAGGATGGAGGGAGGAGGAGGCCGTCCCTCATAGGCGCGCTCAAGTGTGGAGTAGTCCTAGTAGGATTCCACCTCCCGCATGAAATAGGAAAAAGGGAAGGGAGAAGGAGAAGGAAGGAAGGGGGCGCCCCCCTCCCTAGTCCAATTCGGACCAGTCCATGGGGAGGGGTGCGGCCACCCTTTGAGGCCTTTCTCTCCTTTCCAGTATGGCCCATTAAGGCCCAATACGAATTCCCGTAACTCTCTGGTACTCCGAAAAATATCCGAATCACTCGCAACCTTTCCGATGTCCGAATATAGTCGTCCAATATATTGATCTTTACATCTCGACCATTTCGAGACTCCTCGTCATGTCCCCGATCTCATCCGGGACTCTGAACTACCTTCGGTCATCAAATCACATAAACTCATAATACAAATCGTCACCGAACGTTAAGCGTGCTGACCCTACGGGTTCGAGAACTATGTAGACATGACCGAGACACGTCTTCGGTCAATAACCAATAGCGGAACCTGGATGCTCATATTGGCTCCTACATATTCTACGAAGATCTTTATCGGTCAAACCGCATAACAACATACGTTGTTCCCTTTGTCATCGGTATGTTACTTGCCCGAGATTCGATCGTCGGTATCTCAATACCTAGTTCAATCTCGTTACCGGCAAGTCTCTTTACTCGTTCCGTAATGCATCATCCCGCAACTAACTCATTAGTCACATTGCTTGCAAGGCTTATAGTGATGTGCATTACCGAGATGGCCCAGAGATACCTCTCCGACAATCGGAGTGACAAATCCTAATCTCGATCTATGCCAACTCAACAAGTACCATCGGAGACACCTGTAGAGCACCTTTATAATCACCCAGTTACGTTGTGACGTTTGGTAGTACACAAAGTGTTCCTTCGGTATTCGGGAGTTGCATAATCTCATAGTTATAGGAAAATGTATAAGTCATGAAGAAAGCAATAGCAACATACTAAACGATCAAGTGCTAAGCTAACGGAATGGGTGAAGTCAATCACATCATTCTCTAATGATGTGATCCCATTAATCAAATGACAACTCATGTCTATGGCTAGGAAACTTAACCATCTTTGATTCAACGAGCTAGTCAAGTAGAGGCATACTAGTGATACTCTGTTTGTCTATGTATTCACACATGTACTAAGTTTCCAGTTAATACAATTCTAGCATGAATAATAAACATTTATCATGAAATAAGGAAATAAATAATAACTTTATTATTGCCTATAGGGCATATTTCCTTCAGCCTCCACTTGAATCTACTCCACGTTCATTTCACCCACTGTTATATATAATAAGTAATCATGGTCATAAAATCATATGATGAAAGTACTGTATATAAAACCACACAATGAAAATAAGATGTATTTTTAAAAATACAGGAAAATTTAGCAGCAGGGCTTTTTAGAACAAGCGCTACTGCTAACTAGGTATAGCAGTAGCGCTCCCTTTCCAGCGCTACTGCTACTAGTTAGCTGTAGCCCCTTATGAAGGAAATATGCCCTAGAGGCAATAATAAAGTTGTTATTTATATTTCCTTATATATGATAAATGTTTATTATTCATGCTAGAATTGTATTAACCGGAAACTTAGTACATGTGTGAATACATAGACAAATAGAGTGTCACTAGTATGCCTCTACTTGACTAGCTCGTTGGATCAAAGATGGTTAAGTTTCCTAGCCATAGACATGAGTTTTCATTTGATCAACTGGATCACATCATTAGAGAATGATGTGATTGACTTGACCAATTCCGTTAGCTTAGCACTTGATCATTTTAGTTCACTTCTATTGCTTTCTTCATGACTTATACATGTTCCTATGACTATGAGATTATGCAACTCCCGATTACCGGAGGAACACTTTGTGTGCTACCAAATGTCACAACGTAACTGGGTGATTATAAAGGTGCTCTACAGGTGTCTCCGAAGGTACTTGTTGAGTTGGCATAGATCGAGATTAGGATTTTTCACTCCGATTGTCGGAGAGGTATCTCTGGGCCCTCTCGGTAATGCACATTACTATAAGCCTTGCAAGCAATGTGAGTTAGTTGCAGGATGATGTATTACGGAACGAGTAAAAGAGACTTGCCGGTAACGAGATTGAACTAGGTATTAAGATACCGACGATCGAATCTCGGGCAAGTAACATACCGATGACAAAGGGAACAACGTATGTTGTTATGCGGTTTAACCGATAAAGATCTTCGTAGAATATGTAGGAGCCAATATGAGCATCCAGGTTCCGCTATTGGTTATTGACCGGAGACGTGTCTCGGTCATGTCTACATAGTTCTCGAACCCGTAGGGTTCGCACGCTTAAAGTTCAGTGACGATCGGTATTATGAGTTTTTGCGTTTTGATGTACCGAAGGTAGTTCGGAGTCCCGGATATGATCACGGACATGACGAGGAGTCTTGAAATGGTCGAGACGTAAAGATCGATATATTGGACGACTATGTTCGGACACCGAAAGTGTTTCGGGAGGTTTCGAACATATACCGGAGTACCGGGGGGTTACCGAAACCCCCCGGGGAGTTTATTGGGCCTATTGGGCCCTAGTGGGAGAAGAGGAGGGGCGGCCAGGGCAGCCGCGCGCCCCCTCCCCCTCTAGTCCGATTGGACAAGGAGGGGGGCGGCGCCCCCCTTTCCTTCTCTTCCTCTCTCCCTTCCGTCTCCTCTCCTACTCCTACTTGGAAGGGGGGAGTCCTACTCCCGGTGGGAGTAGGACTCCTCATGGGGAGCGCCATAGGGGGCCGGCCCCTCCCCCTCCTCCACTCCTTTATATACGGGGAGGGAGGCACCCCTTGGAGACACAACAATTGATCATTGATCTCTTAGCCGTGTGCGGTGCCCCCCTCCACCATAATCCACCTCGGTAATATCATAGCGGTGCTTAGGCGAAGCCCTGCGTTGGTAGCAACATCATCACCGTCATCACGCCGTCGTGCTGACGGAACTCTCCCTCGAAGCTCTGCTGGATTGGAGTTCGTGGGACGTCATCGAGTTGAACGTGTGCTGAACTCAGAGGTGCCGTGCGTTCGGTACTTGGATCGGTCGGATCGTGAAGACGTACGACTACATCAACCGCGTTGTTCTAACGCTTCCGCTTTCGGTCTACGAGGGTACGTGGACAACACTCTCCCCTCTCGTTGCTATGCATCACCATGATCTTGCGTGTGCGTAGGATTTTTTTTTGAAATTACTACGTTCCCCAACACCTTAGTGGTAGCGCTGGACCCAACGCTACTGCTATGCATATTTCAAGCGCTACTACTAGAGTTTTCCCTAGTAGTGAAACTTCATTTTTGCTAATACAATTGAAGGATCCATAGAAGAAATATTATTTGTATAGTAGGAAAATACTACTAAAGGAGATGTTAAGTACAACGCGTTGATGTTGCACAAAGCATCTAGCTCACTTCCAAGAGGATGCATACGTAAAAGAATGGCTCATGCACCTCAAATTGAAACAAAAAAGGTTTTTGGAGGCTCATTCATCTAATGTGAGAGCTAGTGATCGGATGGAAACCTTCACGGTCAGGTCGAAATCCTCTTTCTCCACAATTTGACTAAAAACTTTGTCTTTGGGCCACTTTTTCATTTGCCCCAAACCAAATGTAGGTTGCAATAAGCGATCAGTCCCACAAGTCACATGAGAAGTCTGAAATCCCAGAATCCAATATACTCAAGAATTAGAAAAATGACGAGTCAGGCCTACTTCAGCTAAGATATGTCGGCCCCTGACCATGTTGGAGGGGAAGCATTGGTGAAAGTTCACTATCTTGCCAGTATTACATCTGTCATTCCTAACTTTGCTAATTTCCCCCATTTTTGGTGAACAGAAATAATTCACGAACCAAACAATTCCTCTAGGTTTCCTATGTACATAATATTAACCATATGCACATCGGAGATCTCTCCAAATATATTTTACTAGTCGACATGCAAGAATAAATTGTCAAATGACTCAAATTTACAAAAGTGACAACTTCTATCTCCATAGTGTCATTTTTTATCAATATTTCTTTAGTAACTAAACATAGAAATATGTTGATCTTCAAAAGTTTCGTAGGATTGCTTTTGGAAAATGGAAATGAACAACTATCTGGGCTCGCTCCAGTGCTTGTAGTCGCCCTAGGTGGTCTACACACATGATTGTAATTTTTATTACCTCTGTTGTTCTTTGTACTGCCATGATTGAAGATGAATAGATAGGACGTTTCTCGCAAAAAAGAGCGTAAAACCTTTTGTTTATGCTGGAATAAGCATTTTTAGTGGTCTTGCTAAGACGAAGCGTTACCCACGCAAAGTTTTTCCTAAAACTGATTGTATTGTATACTTATATCCCGCCATGGTTGAGGACACTTGAGACACAGATCTAAACATTTCTACGTACTAGCACAATGACCGTGCGTTGCTACGAAACTAAAATATGAGGAGTAAGCTCACAGCTTAATAGCACAATTTTGAGTTGGATTCACACTTTTGCATTGTGTTATTTGTGTATTCTTCAAGTGTTGGTCTCACATAAAGTAGTAGTGTACTTGTTAATTTGTTTTAGGTCCCACATGTGAGTAAAAGCATATTTGTTTATTTATGTCTCTTGGAAGGTTGGTTCACACATGTGGGTAAGGGTGCATTTATTTATTGGTGAAGATTGTTGGTCTTACAAGTGAATTCACCACCAACTCCAACCCTTATAAGTAAAAGATATTATGCAATATATTATACCTCATAGTATATTTTTAATGGAAACTGAAGATTGTTATTTTTTTCTCATTACATTTTAGAACCGTAATAATCAGTAAAGAAAAATACAAAAATGTCATGATACAGAAGATGAAGAAGTCATCTTAATTCGCAAAGAACAACCAACACAAAGATTCAATGTGTAGTGGTGTAGACACAATACATCCAAACATAGGGTTAGAAGATCTGCATCTCGAACACAATGGAAATGTCAAATCAACCTCGATAAGAGGAGATAAAATTTTCTCCTTTTTATTTGGAAAACTTCCAATCTATTCATCATTAATCATGATAGCACAACGGATACCAGAAATAATAAAGTTTACATCCAAATCCTCAGAACAACTAGCGACGACTAAAAGCACTTAAGCGAGCCGAAGGCGCGCCACCGTCATTGCCCCTCCCTCACTAGAGCCAGGCAAAACTTCTTTTAGCAGACAGTCAGGAAGTCGTCGTGCTAAGGCCCTATAGAACCAGCGCACCGGAACAACAACCGCTGTCATTGAAGAGAAGCTTCTATCGGAACGATCCAACCTGTAGACACACAAACACACACGAACAAGGACCGGATCCACCGAAGACAAATGCCGATTGAATCCCGCGAGATTCGCCGGAGACAAATCTCCACACACCCTCTGATGACGCTAGAAGCACCACTGGGTAGGCGAGGAGAACCTTATTTCATCTTCAAAGAGCCACTGCCGCCTCTTGTCTCTAAGCAGGACACAAACCCTAAAAGAAACTCAGAAAAGCATCCAAAACCGAAGCCTTCCCGCCGGCAAGGGTTGCGATACAGTACGCCTCCATGGCCTCAAGGCCAAAGGAGACGAGACAGACCGGCGCCGGGGGAGGGGGGGCAGGAGAAACCCTAGTGGAGCCTGGGTAGGAGCGCTTTTCCCTGGCGGCAGGGTGCTCGCACGTGAGTTGGTGCGGTGCCATCCACAGACGCACGTTTGATTGCTAATAGGACATAATTTTTTCAAGATAACTGATAAATTTACCCGAATTATCATGGGCGGTAATGCTGGCTGCATCCACACAAGCAAGATGGCTGCAGTACTATTTGTGGCCGCCATTGATGGCAGACTCCAAAGCTTAAATAAGATGGCGGGGGCGGGGTGAATGGGAATCGATATGATCCTTTCATGAGCGGAGGAATACGTATATACTCCCTCTGTTCCGAAATGTAGGTCGTTGGGGTTTTTTTAGTTCAACTTTCGTCTAGTAACGAAATATCGGCACTTTCCAATTTTGCCCCCCGCGTCGCTCCACTCGCTCGCTCACCGCCCAGCCGCACTGCCCGCGCTCACTCTCTCCCACTCGCCCAGCCGCACTAGCCGGCCTCCCCGACGCTCGCCCGCCTCCCCCCTCTCCCCGTAGCTCGCCGGCCTCCTCGTTGCTCGCCGGCCTCCCCGTCTCCCCGTAGCTCACCGGCCTCTCCCTCTTCCACCGCCACTTCTCCACCACCCCGCCTCCACTCACACCCCGGAGGTAAACAAATTCCAATCTTTTGCGCCGGCGACGAGCTTCTACTCCACGGAGGCGTGGATGTGCATGTGCTAGCGCTGGATCTGGGCGACAGAGGCATGGATGTGGAGCGGCACCCGAGCGGCGGATCTGGAGCGGTGCCGGAGCGCGGGCGCGGATCTGGAGCGACGTCGTCGTCGTCGCGGAGTAGCTGCTTCCTCCCGCGGTAAGTACTCCTGGTAGTCTTTCTTCCTGCCGGTCGATTTGTTTGATCTGAAACAGTTGTCTCTTTTGCTTGGTTGGTTGGATACCAAACAGTGAAACTGGAGAACGAGAGGGAGGGGCAGATGATGGCCGCCATCATGGATTTGAATCTTCTGTTCTTACATTGCTGTAGTACTGGCTGCAGTCTTGCTGTACAATCACTTGGTAAACATCTTGCTCATGTACTGCTAGTTTCAGTTAACTGTTCATGTTAACCATCTTGCTCATGGATTTATTCCCTTTTCTTCATTGATGTACTGTTAAACATCTTGCTCATGTGGTCATCTTGCTCAGAGGAATTCAAGGCCTGATGCGTCCTTCTGGGAGCCATGGCTACTTCTTCCTGTGCCCTGCGTCAGGTATGTACTCCTACTTCCTTGCTTGTGTGAGCATTACTGAATTTCTTAGCCCTTTAGCATGACTGAATTTATGTCAGAGATTTCCAGCAAGGATTAGTGCTTGAGCATGACTGAAAAATCATGCTCAAAGATTATTGCTTGTTGTAGTACTGGAGTACTCCACAAAATTGCATCATGTTGTACTCCAGCAAATTGCATCATGCCAAACAATGACATTCCAGCAAGGATTAGTGCTTGCTGTAGTGTCTTGGAGTACTCCAGCAAATTGTTTAAACAAATTTGTTTGTCTGTATTGAAACTTTTGTTTGCATGCTTCTGAATGCTCTGATGAAAATACAGAGAAAAACATACAGTAAAATAACAGTAGCTACAGATCTGACAAATGGTGCAAATGCTTTGCTCTAGACACTAAGTTTTTACTACTCCAAGTAAATTAACTGAAACTTGTTGTTCAATCATTTGCTTGCTGTTCTTGTCAATAAATGAAACCTTTAACTAGATACTCCTTTCAGATAAGAGTAAATGAAACGTTTTGTTTAACTAAAACTAAATGAAAATTTTCCTTTAATTAAAACCAAATGAAACTTTTCAGTTAATTAAAATTACTCCTTTAAATGAAATTTTAATTAATGCTTGCTGATCTGCAGGAGTAAACAAGTTGATTGGTGATATGTAGGAGCAGGACAAGCAAAACACTTTGTTTCTGAAAAATACAGAGAAAACATGTTTCAGTTTTTTGCTGTAGTTTTGCTTGCATCTGTGATTTTAGTTCTGTAAAAAACATTATCGTAAAGTATCTGTAAAATATCTGCTTTAGTTTCAGTAGTGCTTGCTTGGTTGCTTGCAGTAGTTTAGTGTAGAACTCTTGCTTGTGTTCTCTCCTACTCCTCTTGCTTTCTTACTCCTCTCCACTCTTCTCCAGATTGCACTAGTGAGGATTAGGATTGCAAGTGTAGCAGTATTATTGGAGTGCCCTCTTCTCTCTCCTTGCTCTCTTCTTCTCTTTCTCTTCTCTTCTCTTTCTTCTCTCTTCTCTATCTTTTGCCCTCCAGTACTGCCCTCTTGCAGTAGTACTCACTGTGTGTGGTCTTTAATTGTCACTCTAACAATTGTCTCTCTTCTTGCCCTCTTGCAGGAGTAGTTTAGTTGCTCTCTTCTCTCTTCTCTTTCTCCTGTCTTCCCTTTCTCTTCTCTTCTCTGCTTGCTCTTCTACTCCTCTTCTACTCTCTTCTCTGCCAGTTTTAGTGTAGGACTAGTGTAGGAGTACAAGCAACCTTCTTCTCATCTCTTCTTAGTCAATTAAACCTTTTCTGTTAATTAAACCTTTTCAATTCAGTAAATGAAAGTTTTCATTAAACCTTTTCTGTTAAATAAAAAAATTAGTAAATGAAAAGTTGCTGCTGCTGCTTGTCAAACTATCTGCTGCTGCTGCTGCTCTGAAACTACTGCTGCTGCTGCTGCCATACTCCACCTGCAGAAGAACCCAGCAGCTGTTGTTGCTGCTGCTGATCAGTATGACTCTAAACTCTGTTGTTGCTGCTGTTGCAGGAGAAGGAGCACGCCCAGGAGAAGAAGGATCGGGAGAAGGCCCTGAGGACCTGGGATCGCTGCTGCTAGATCTGGATCTGGGACCTGGGACTGCTGCTGCCGCGTGCTCCTTCTGGGAGACGAGGACCCTCCTTGGCGCCCCTGGATCGCTGCTGCTGGAGACGCCCCTGGATCGCTGCTGCTGGAGACGAGGACCTGGGCCTGGGAGCGCTGAGGAGAAGTAGGGGACCTGGGCCTGGGAGCGCCTGGGACCTGGACGCGTGGAGGAGAAGCAGGGGCGGGCGGGCGGACGATGGCCTGGCGGAGAATTTCAAATCCTCGGATGGAGGAAGAAGACGATGGGGATACCGATTCATACTAGGGGCAGCGATGTAAATTCCACCATTTTCACCTGGTTCTCCAGCTACCTATATTTCGAAACGGAGGGAGTATATACAAAATATAAACGGAAACGCATCTTGGTAACCCCAAACAATATAAGAACTTGAAGAAAGCAAACTCGTAGGCTTGTATTTTTTAATTAATTTAATTAGACACTATAGAAAAATGTCAGTTCCAAAAAAGAAAAAAGAGAAGAAAAAATCGCACCTCGGGCTTGGGCCTGCACCGTCAGAGAAACAGAAGAAGAAAAATCGCACCTCGGCCTCGCTCGGTCGGAAAACACTTCAAGAAAAAAAAGGAGAGAAGAAAAAGAGAATTGCGGCTCGGGCACGCAGGATTTGTTCCCATCGCATCTCCCGCTCCGCCGCCGCCGCCGCCCCCGACCCGCGCCGCCCGCACGCCCGCACGCCGCTCCTCCTCCTGCGCCTCCCACGCCGTCCCCTCGGATGCATCGCGCGTCCCCCTCCGCCGCCCCGCTGCTCCTCCGCCGCGCGTGCCCGCCTCCTCCTCCGCCTCCGCCGCGGCGGCCTCGTTCTTCCAGGCCCGGGAGGAGCCCGTGAGGTGCGTCCGTCGAGCTTATCTACTGCCGCTTCCTACTCCAGAATCTAGCCAGACTTGCCTGCATAATTGTGGCCCGTGAGGTGCGCCCCACGTTGCTTCTATGTCTAGCAGTGTTACTTTCTTCCAACATTGCAAGATTGATGTCTAGGATTTCATCTGTGTTTTACTTGTTATTATATAGTGCTTCCTAAGGTAATCACTAGGCCTAGGGTAGTTTTGCCTGGCTCTCACTTTCGTATTACTAGTTTCTGAACAGCAACATGGTTCTCATATGCTCTCAACATACATTTACCATTCTGCCTAACCGCTGTCTTGCCCTCTGTATTTCCAACCCACGTGAGCGCAACCATATTGGCGTCAAAGATCTGACAAAGAAATTCAAGTAGGTTCACATGGTGTGTTCACTATATGTCACAAGTTTCAAGTTAAGGTTACATAATTAACAAATAAAAGAGAGAAATTGTGCTGTGAACATTAATCTGGTTACCATTCACTTTTATAACTTTTCCTTTTTAGCTTTTGAAATTAATTGCGTGGAATTTGATTTTTTGTAATTGACAACTGCTCATGTCTTTAATCTTCCAGGTTACCGTATTGCAAGCCCAGGCAGCAATCCGGCTGAGCTCACCCGCCCACATCACCAGGGGTCGTCCGGCCACCACCGCGCGTCGCCGGTCGTGTCACTGCCGCCGCTTCTGCTGCTTATGAGAGCCCTCACTGCCGCCACAATCTCCTCCCCGATACGCGCCCTCCTCCTCCTCCACCCCTCCTTCCCCTCAACCCTCCGCCTCCCTCTCACCATGAACCCCTCCTCATCCTCCTCCTCTGGCTACCGCTCCAATGCTGCCGCCTTCGCCTCCACGCACCAGCCGCACGGTGGCCGTGGTGGTGGCAGGCGGCCGGGTGGACGTGGTGGCGGTGGCGATGGAGGAAACCGCATCGATGCCCTCGGCCGCCTTCTGTAATACACCGGCACAAAGCCCCAGCTCCCCTATCTGCAATCGCATCGATGCTAGCTGGGTACTCACTAGTGCTTCTGTCCTCTTCTCAGGACGAGGGTCTTGCGGCACATGGCGCCAGAGCTGAGGCTGAACATGAGGAGCGACGGGTATGTGCGGGTCCGCGACCTGCTCCGCCTCAACCTGGAGACCTTCGCCAAGGTTCCGCTCAACTCCCACACGGTGGATGAAATCAGGGAGGTAATATTGCTCATGCCTCATCTTCCTGCTTAACAGTAGATGATTTTTCTAAGCACCATGGTGTACTTGTGGCTACATGTTGTTTTCATCTTGTTAGCTAGCACCTTGAGCTTAAATTGGGAAATATCTCTAAGTTATAAAATTAACCAGGTTACTATTGAACTTGTTGTGAGTTGTAAGCTGCTTTGAGTAAAATTCTGCAATTTTGCTTGTAGGCGGTCAGGCGAGACAACAAGCAGAGGTTTGGTCTGTTGGAGGAGGATGGCGAGCTGCTGATTCGAGCTAACCAGGGGCACACTGTGACAGTATGTTCTCTGCCTGAACCCTCCGCACTAATGTATTCTTTTTTCTACAAGTATGGTGTGTTTATCATGTTCATGATCATCTGCCTTGTAACCATTGTTTTTCTGTAACTTCTGAGAAAATTAGACATATAAAAGGAGCCCTAATAGTGGCATGCACCCTCTTTGGGATTTTCATACAGACTATTTTTTGAATCAATTCCATATGGGGCATTGTGTGCTTTAGCTCGAGATGTGAATGTTTTTACAGTATTATAATCTCGGTGGTAGTTTTCCTGTTATTAATAACTAGTCATGAGAATTATATCGTCGGTCCTTGTTGGCCCGTACTAGGAATGAAGTTGCAATTCATCGTGCTTATAATGGCTTGGACTTATCCTGGTCTGGCTTCCTTGATGTGCTATACAGGCATACAGCTAGTGTATATTCTTCTGTAGCACTACGGTTGAGCTTCCATGTTAGTAATTAAGATTTAAGACCTCCTGTCCTCTCTGATGCCTAAGCTATTACAGGATTGTACTAATGTAGCTTTGTAACCTGTGGGTATGTTTTGAAAGAAATCATATCTGATCTTAAGTCAGAGACTTGTCTTCATTGTTACATGTTCCATCACAGTTCTTGTGGTCATATGCCAAATACCCTAATTTAATCAGAAGACACATAATTCCAATGTATCTTCATTCTTATTTTTGCATATTTCTGAGAGCAGAGTTCCTTTTCTGTTTCCGTGTTGGGGTGGTTTGTGGCATGTGATCTGCTACCTTATTCTAGCATCAAGTGAATTGTATTTGCTTAGTGGAATTAGTGAATCAAGTTTGCCTTTATAATAATCAAGTAAACCTCTTGCAGACTGTTACATCAGAGAGCTTGTTGAAACCAATTCTATCGGCTGATGAAGTCTCAGGTATTTGATTTTAACACTCGTGTTTGCATCCTCTCCTGAATGGCTGGCGTTTGTTCTAATTTTTTTCTATCCACAGTCTGTGTCCATGGAACTTACAGGAAAAATGTTGATTCAATATTGAAACATGGGCTTAAACGTATGGCAAGGCTACATGTACATTTCTCAAGTGGTTTACCATCAGATGGAGGAGTTATTAGTGGTACGATTTTCCATTTCAAACATACTATTATTGAGTTTATTCTTATGGAAACAAATAGAAGGACTAATGCTGTTCTTCGAAGTAAAATCATGCTGAAATTATCCGTATTTATCTTTCCAATGTAAATCTGATGTGCTCCCAGTTATTGCTGTTCTCCATTATTTAGGTGCATCGTCAACTCATACCCCATCATTATTTATTCCCAGCTCGTGGTCTAATGTTTCTTCCACCCCTGCCTTGTCATGGACTAACGGTTTGCCTTCTTCAGGTATGCGGAGTGGCGCAAACATATTGATATATTTGAATGTCAGAAAGGCACTGCAAGGTATGGCTGCCGCATGTAAATACCAGCAAATCATTTGGGTTCTCTAGACTATAGGCTAACATTTGATTTCTGAATTATTTTCCCAGACGGGATGAAGCTATACATCTCAGACAACAAGGTGATCCTGACGGAGGGCTTCGATGGCGTTGTCCCCATCAAGTACTTTGAGAAGATCGAGACATGGCCAGGACGTGCACCGATACCGTTCCAGAGGTAGCAGAGGCCTTGCCGTAGCACTGGAGTCCTGCACGGCTTCTCGCTCAGCGAAAACTTGGGATGAATGCGCTGCACGACAAGAGTTTCATCATGTAATCATTGTGCTGCTGCTGTGGACTTTTTACTGGTTGTGCAGAACCTGTGTATGGTTATGATGACCAGATGTTATGGAATAGCAAATTTGGTTTATGATGTGTGAATCTGCGAGGTTTCATCCCAATTTTTTTTTTGTGTAAAATTTGCATGCATTCTACGGTGGTTTAAAAAAAAAAGTAAAATTTGCGTAAACTGATTTCTGCTGGCCTGCCTGCAGTGAGATTTTGGTTTTGGTTTTGGTGAGACTTAGAATCATCTGATTGATTGGCAACGTGGGAAACTATGTATATCAGGTGGTCGAATGGCCGAATGCCTTTTTGCTTGGAGGAGGCGCTGCTGATTTTTTTCCAGAATTCAGAGTCGAGCAGTGGCATTTCTAGGATGTATGCTTTTAGTTGTTTATTTTGTTCATCATCATCATCATCCAGGGGGGCAATGACCGACCACTGGGGCGCTGCCCCATTTTCGCAGGATAACTTTCACCATTCAGGACTTCTCTGTCATTCCTGAGTAGCAACCATGGTTAACAGTTTGAAGCATAACTTTTGGTCCATTACATACAATGCTTGATTCGTCAGTCAGTTTTTTGTGCCCATGGGAACTATTCTCAGTTTGCACCTGCAGGATCCGACTGGGTGTTATTGGATCTCCCAGTTCAAACACTCACCTTTTTTTTTCTTTTTTTTTTTTGCGAATGGAGTTCATACGCTAACTCAATTGTGAGGCCCAAATTGGCTGAGCTACTCGCAGAATAGATGGATCTATGCAAATCGATGAACTCAGACAGAATAAATAGAATTTGGGGATAAATATAAGCCATTTGTCTGCACTTATCTTGCGAGCGTCAGTCTCAACCCAGCATATTTGTCTTTTGTAAAGTCTTGTGTCAGCCTACTGTTTTTTTTTAATTATTGTTGGTTTTTGAGGATCTGGCTGCGCGTTTCCTGGAGAAGAAGAAGAAGATTAAGATCGGCTTCTTGGGCCGCGTCTTTTTCCCCGACCTCTCTTTTCCTTCTACGACGGGCGGCCCAGCCCAACACAGAAAGCCCGCCAAGATTCCAGGCCCAAGCCCAAGCCCATGCCTCCTCCCACCACAGACAGGCACAGCCTCCTCTACATAAAGCGCAGCGCCCGCTGCGCCCAGCAAAACCTAGCGAGCTCCACCCCCCAGCGCCGCCGCCGCCGCCTCCTCAACCCTAGCTCGCCCGCAGCGCCGCGGCCTCCTCCCTCCCATCCTCCCCACCGGCAGCCATGGCGACGGAGCTGGCCTACGCGCCGCCCATGAAGTCGGGCAAGCTCGGGTTCGAGGGCACGCAGGAGGTGCAGCACCGCATCCGCATCACCCTCTCCTCCAAGTCCGTCAAGAACCTCGAGAAGGGTCTGTGCCCCATCCGATCCCTCCTCTTCCTCCCCGTTCGCTCCCGCTTTGTGCGTCTCCGATCTGACGCGTGTTGTCTTGCAGTGTGCTCGGATCTGGTGAAGGGCGCCAAGGAGAAGCAGCTCAAGGTCAAGGGCCCCGTCAGGATGCCCACCAAGGTGCTCAACATCACCACCAGGAAGTCCCCCTGCGGAGAAGGTACCCACCTCAATCTCTGCTTGATCCCATTTGCTTTGTGGGTCGCTATGTTTTTGTGGGTAGCTCTCTGTTTAGACGGTAGGAAAGAATTCCCGTGATGATGATGGTGTGCTGAGCAGAGGATGTGAAACATTTAGACCGCTGAGGCCTTTTCGGTCTTTGATGATCTAAAAATCGAGCTTTTTAAAACTGATGCCCAGCATGCCATCGGCGTACCGCTTTGTTCTTTTGTATCTAGATATGCAGCTCAGTGTGTTGGTGTGGTGTATAATGTAGAGGGGTTGCATCTGAATCGTTTGTCAGCTGAGCACATGATGTTACAAGGAGATGCTACTGAGATTTCACATCATTGATGTATCTTAAACCGAGCTTTTTAAAACTGATGCTTGGTTAATCTAGTGAGAGTCCGTTGTTGTTGGTCATCCTGCGTAGGTGTCTTCTGTTTGTCATTTGAAATCCATAGCACAATGAATCTATCAGAGGTCTTACCCATGGCAGTTGCTCATATGTGATGTTAATTTTTGGGTTGTGTTTATGATGGGCCGGTCAGATGATGCTAAAACAACATATTCCCGAGGTTTTCTTTGAGGAATACAAAATCGAGCTTTTTAAGACTGATGGCTAGCCTGTCTAATGTTTGTTTTCTTCTATACACTTGCTCCTTCTAGTAGGCATTGCAAGTGATGCGTTCAAGTGTAGTCTTCTGTTCACATTTTTTTTAACCAGTACCATGTGATTATAGCATGCTAGTTTTAGTCATTCAACATCTTAATTTACCTAGAATGATGAAGTAGTTGCACTTGATGTGGGCTGAGCAAATGATGATTCATATGATTATTATTCTGATACACTTGATGTTTCAAAATCGAGCTTTTTAAACCTGATGCTCAGCCCATCACAAATCTGTCATCTGTTACTCTTGCTGTGCTGTAGTTGCTTATGATGATTTGAAAGTAAACAGAGTATAATAATGTTATCTGGTTGTGGTAAAACAGGGACCAACACCTGGGATCGGTTTGAGATGCGGGTGCACAAGAGGGTGATCGACCTTGTCAGCTCCCCAGACGTTGTCAAGCAGATCACCTCTATCACCATCGAGCCTGGCGTCGAGGTCGAAGTGACCATCAGCGACCAGTAGTTATGCTACCCCAAGATATGTGTCTTTAAATCTTTTTACAAGGGTGGAGAGACACCTCCAACGTACCAAGATATTTTTGAAACTTTCTGTAGTATGAGAACTGGGTTTTGTATGACTAGGTTCTTTGCTTCGTGATTCTAAGTGCCTATCGTCCTAAGTTATCTTCCGTCAATTTTCGTTGCCCTGTTGTGTGTGCTGGAATGGATGTTTATACATGGATCGCTGTTGGACCTGTTTTCAGATTTGGTAGCGTCTCCATAGATCACACAGCGTTTCTTTCATATCTTTAGAATGTTTAGTGCTGATTTATGTTTGGCAGTGGAAATGGTATTGCTGCCTTGAGCAAAATCTTAATATCTAAAGCAACAAAGGCTCAACAAACCATTTCCCTTGGAACATGATCATGAGGGTTCCTAGCAAATAACATTTCACAAGGTTTTATTAGGCCCTCTTTTACATCTCACAAAAATTATACCAATGAAAACCACTTTGGAAGACAACCAGCATTATACTTTGACCCGAAATATGAGGGAGCCTAATAGACAGCCAGCATTATACTTTGACCCAAATATGAGGGAGCCTAATAAATCCGGACAGAGGTAGTAGTAGAAACAACCGATGATCTGAAGTGGGCGCAAAGTTTACCTGTATGAGAATTCCTGCATTCAAACCAATTTTTCTGGTTGCAATTCACCCAAGTTGAGCAACCCAATCAAACTTGATAAAATCAAAGCAAATCATATATACATACATACCGCTTTCTGAAAAAACAGCCATCAGAAAGACCAAGAAATAATTAATGCACAATGTCTCACCCACCACACTAACACTAACTAGGTTGTAATATACAGCCGAGATCCTCACTGGCCAAACTATCCAATCAAGTCAACCTCTAGCAAACAAACGGTGAAAACCAAGCAACCAAACTGTGCATGAGAAAAACAGCTCCCAGATAGCCGCCTGCGATGTGCGCCGAAAACATAAGCCTGAGGAAAATCATTGCAGTTAGGGTGTCGTCGGATCTTTCCAGTCCTGGTCTTCTTCACATCTCAGGGCGTCTCTCAGGGCGATCCTGCCCTGACCTTGCCCTTCTTCTACCGTCTCCTCCATGGGCCACACGGCGTCTCTCAGGGCGATCCCACCCTCACCTTGCCCTTCTTCTACCATCTCCTCGGTGGGCCGCACGCTGAAGGAGTTTGCTGCAATGCCCGCCTCGGCTAGCTGGAGGGTGTTGTATGCGTAAGGCCACAATCCTGCAAGGGAAATCGTTACTTGCTAAGTATTATCATTGAGAAGTAAATTGGTAAAAGGGGGAGGCACCGTCTGCGTCGAAAGGATATGGGAAAAATTGCAGGTAACAGAATGAGGCCACTGTGAGACCTGCAAAGGGCAACAGGAGTATATTTATTTTTATTAATCAATTATGCGCATCTAGAAGGTCACCTGTATAACTAATTTACGCAACTACGACAGATGGCAAACGAACCTATGATAGCTCCTGCAAACACATCTTGCCAGTGATGCCAGTAGTCGTCCACACGAGAAACGGCAACGAGCGCAGCTGTAAGCAGAGGCAGAACAATGATGCACAGCTTTGCGATATGGCCTTTACGGTCAAAAACCGCGATTTTCCCAGTTAAGTACCACGTGAGGAAGCCCAGGCCGGCGAAAGACCCTGGAATAGATTGATTATTAGCACAAGGTGAAAGAAAACAGGTTATTTTATCGATGGTCTAGTTAGGTGATCTAGCCATGACCTATTTGACGCAATTGTAACAGCACTACAACATAAATAGATTGTACATGTGGGTAATAAAAGACTGACCCAATTGTAAGGCTAGGCCAATTTTGTGGGGTCTCTAATCAAACATATGACCTATGTGGCATTGTCCATTATAAGATGTATATATATACCTCCACAAAATGGTACACATGACAAACCCAATGTTTTTATGCTGTGGAGTAGTTCCAAAACTAGTTACCACACAACTACTACACCAAGCAGCAACCAAAGCATCTAAACTGAAATGGGTCACTTCCTGGTTCGCTGCCACATCGCACCAATGTAGCCAACGCACCAGGCTGTCTCGTGCCCAATTGTGGCCTAGCCACCCATCAGACTTCCCCTGGTTCAATGACTGCCACTAAGGCCTCCTAAGCCAGCTAACACAAGCAGCCCAACCAACCGCAAAAATACAGGTATCATCACTTATTCCCAGGTCCCAGCATGGTTTGTGTCAAAAAGGATTATCACAAGGGTGTAAAAAACAACTTCAAGTATGTAACTGAGTTTTAAAGAATTCCATAGGCATAGCTGACCAAATGCCTGACACCAGTATTTCCAAAGGAAACATTAGGTATATTAAATGACTTACATGATGCATGTCCACTTGGGAAGCTCTTGTGACCTTCCTTGATGACACTCTTCTCCCCATGGCACAGAACGCCAGTAGTGACATTGTCATAAAGCTGAAAAAGAGTCCTTCGATGAGTTTTGGTCAATATGGGCTCCATAGATGATAAGAACTGAACAATGGGCAGGTCAACAAAGATGAACTTGTGACTGGAAAAAGTGAAGTTCTTGGCTAGTAATCTTACATCCTTTCCATCTGGGAAACAGCGCCAGAAGAAATCAGGACGCGGTCGGCCAACTCCATCCTTAATTGCATCAGTAATCACCGCAGTTATGAGCACCGAATAAAGAATACCTACAAAAACACGTGTTTCGAATTATTTCTTGTACATACAATGTCAACATATTCATATGCCTAAGAATATGTAGATACCCAGTATGCCATGGTGCAAATCATAGAAATTCTTCTTCTTGAAGTAAATTCCACCAAAGATGGCACAGGGTAAGACGATTCCAATGACCTGCAAATCATGTGAGTTACAAAAGTGGAACTATCTTATTGAATGGCACAAAAATGATGTAAACAATGGGAAGTCCAAAATTAGCAGCACAAGAACACACCGGAACAGCCCAAAAGGGCACAGTATTGCCCTGTAAGGGGTATCTCAAGTCAGTCATCATGTCCTTCCCAACGAAACGGTGAAAAGGCTCAATTATATTCAACAATCCATCTATGACAGCAAGGAGGACAAGTATTATCCAGTCATACATGTGGAGTCTTGCAATTTGGGCTCCATGGGACTTTATAGTGTAACAGCCTAACGGGATATCCGCCATTATGTCCTATAAATAACAAAGGGGGCAAGACAAAGAATTGTTGAGTAAAGTTGCAATAGTTACAAGATAGACTGGATGTAATACAGCTATGATTAATTAAATGAAAGGTAAAAAAAGCCAAAAAAGGATTAAAAACGAAAACAGGAGCACAATACTTGCATTTCTGATGAAGACAATGTTATTCTGTTTGACTGGCTTCTGTAATAATTCTGTGTTCCTGTATTTCCTCAGTTTATTTGTACACACGATGCTCCTAGAATTCCAAATAACTTGCAACCTTGATTGGAAAATGATCATATGTACAGGCTATAGTTTCCAATTATCAAGGAGTGCGCGAAGCGTGGGCATACAAGGTTGCCATGACCCATGCCAAGATGGGACAGGTAAGTTGTTCAACAGTTCCCTTTCTCCGGCTCAGGTGCGCCCTTGTGTATCGACGAAAACTCTCTCTCAATACGGGCGAACAAACTTCACTAGATCTACCAAAAATCGCCTCCGATTACCCCATCCTAATTTTGTGTCCAACGGTGCGCAAACACGTACGTAGCTACTTGCTACTCCATGGGCAAACAAGCAACTTTCGGTCCCCAACCAAAGAGTTGTCAAAATCGGAAGGAAGGAAGGTGCTCCTCCAAGCCTAGGATTTTTGTTGAATACTCCCTCCGTCCGGAAAAATTTGTCCCTCAAATTGATGTATCTAGCACTAACTTGGTGCTAGATACATCCATTTGAGGAACAAGCTTTTTGGGACGGAGGGAGTATAAATTAACATATTTGTCTCGTTGTAAAACCATGGACATTCTATGCTGGCAATTCGGCAATATTTAGATGACAAGTCAACAGCATGGAGATTCTCTGCAAAGCACTAGTACTAAGAGGAACATTAGGATTTAGGGGCGGGCCAAATAACCTGGGATCTGGGGAGGAAATCAAGGTGCTGCCGTGAAGCTCATGCGCGCGTCAGCCTCGTGTCGCCGTCCCTGAAGCTCCTGCAACTGCTCCTGCTCTTGCTCCTGCAGCAGGAAGCGCACCTAAAGAAATGACAAACGACAAGATCCTACCCCTGCTACTGCCACACCACCGGCAAGCAGCAGCAGCCCCGCTACCGTGCGCTGCCGGCCAAGCTCGCGCTTGCTCTGGCTCTCGCCCTGTGTGTGTGCGGAGAGAAGAACGGAGGGACGGAGGGAGGGGGAAGAGAAACCGAGGGACTCACTCATTTAGTCCGGCCGCCGGCGGAGCCCCAGACGTGCGCCGCCGCTGGGGTCGGAGGGAGACGAGAATCGATGGGGGGTTCCGGGTGGGGGAAAGTATCTGGGCCGTCTACCAAAGCACCCCCTGCTTATTTGCTTTCTTTAAATAAATCTCTCGAGTGTTGATTGTCTTTTTTGTTCTTTTCAGATAGCTACCCGCTCATTCCGAGCGGTTTTAAATTTCCCAAGTGGATGCTAGACTTCACCAATACTCCACGTATGATAGTGTTTATAAAACAAATTTATTCATCTACCATCGAGCCGGATGTGGATTTTTGGAACCCGGGTCTAGGCACACCCGCTTAGAAAAAACAATTTAAAAATAGTAAAAAATATCTGAACAAAATACTCGGATGTGCCGAGAGCGAGAAGGTCAGGCTTCCTTGAGAAGATGATCTTCCTCTTTCGAATTATATGGATAACAGAATCAATCCTCACTTTTATTACCTTCATGAATGAAGAGATACACTTTCCTTGAAACTGTAACTACTCGTATCAAAACAAAATAATTAGATTTGCTTCCCCACTTTCTCAAGGGGATTAATAAATTGAATGAGGATTCCTACTATGGTAGGACAGATCAATCCATTCAAATAAGTGAAACCATTAGGGTGAGTTAACGTTCTCCTCATGATTGTAATATAAGTGTACGAAACCACCGGGAACAGTTTTATGAAAACAAGGCTCCATTTGTTACAATAGTTTGTTTCCCCAACCTCATCTGATAGAGGACTTGGTGATAGGCCCCGATGGGAAGAGACCTTAGCAGGCTAGCAACTATAGGAGACATGTACAATCCCTGCGACAAGGTGCATTGACACTCTGACCTGACATTTAGGCATCTCTCGACCTGAGGTCACACCTCTTCTCATTAGAGTATTTTTTTGATTGTGTAGAATATGGATTGCCATGTGACGCTCTTGTTTTTTCTAAAAACGAATTGGGCCACTTGCTTATGCTAAATGTCTGCCCAATTGTGTCTACTAAAAGGTCACACTAATTAAGTGCCCACAACGTGCTTAACGCATAACGCATAACGCAACAATAATGGGCATCGATCTTCTATGTTGGTGGTGGGCTCTCCCTCCATAGGATCTCGTGTTGACATCCATACTTGGATTGTTTCATTTAGGTTGAGCATTATATTTAAAGCACTTAGTTGAGAGCTGTTGTGTCCCTTACCTAGCTTGCATGACACTGAAGCAAGCAATGCTTTCTCCTAGCAAGAATTACATGCCATTGGAATTAAATTTCAAGCAGTGAGTTTATCCTCTCAACTAGTTTTATTGAAGCTCAAGTCGAACCTCTGTTGGATAAACACCTATTCTAGTATCGACTTCTTACGTTCTTAACAAACAAGCAATGTATTGGATGATCATCCCCATGGTAAAACAGAACATGACACCTCTTTAAATAGGGGCTCAGGAAGACGTTATACTGGATGTGTACAGTGAGCTAATAAAACTCCATTCATTTTTATCTATATGATCTGTCATAGTCTGATTTTTCATAGCAAACAGATGGCATAATTCCCGAGGAAAGAGTTGTCGGCATCTCAATTCAAGAACCCAGGGAAGAATCTAGACGTAGATGTGCTGAGAGTGAGAAGGCCAGTCTTCATCGAGACAATCTTCCTATTCTGAATTATATGAATAACAAAAATCAATCCTCACTTGTATTAACTTCATTGGTGAAGGTATAATCTTTCCCTCGATATTATCACCACTATCAAAATGAAATAATTGGATTTGTTTCCCTACTTCCTTCGGGGGATCCATACATCAGATGAGGATTCCTACAAGGGTACAACAGATCAAACCATTGAAATCAATGGAACCATTAGGGTGAGTTCTCATTATGATTGTAATCATTATGACTGTAATAAACCTGCTCATGCTCTTGCCTCTTTGTTGTGCTGGTGTCGACCATGGAAGCCATGCTATGTGTTTGCCATTCGTACCGAATTTTGTAGGATGACCAGTGATTTAGCTATGGAGGCGTGTACCCGATGAGAGCCTATGACATCGTCAATATATGATTTTACTACATAAAGGTGAAGATAGCAAATTAAAGCTAACTATAGAAGTGTAACCCATGAGCTAAAATAGTACCACAAGCACACAAAAGATATGCAATGCGGTGGGCAAGTGGTGGCACCTTCATGTCACCATACCCAATACCAATATTCTCTAGCAACGTTGGATGGAGATCAATCTCCCTCGTGCCCCTCAGTTCCAATTCATATTTCCTCTAACAATGAGAAAATCATCCGTATATCTAGAGATTGAAAAGCATCAATTATGAATTGTGTGGGCTTAAAAGGAACCAGGAACAATTTTATGATGATGAGGCAAAGTCTGTTAACCACTTTATTTCTCCAGGCTAACCAAGTAGAGAAGATGGCGATCGGCCTGGAATGGAAGGGACCTTTTGCGGGCCAGCCATCGCGGGAAACAAGTTGTACAGTCCCCGTGGAATGCTGAAGTACACATTAGGCTGCTCCTCGGTGTCCCAAGGTTCACTTGTTTACGCCAACTGTTTCTCCTAGTACACACTAGTATGTACTCCCTCTGTAAACTAATATAAGAGTGTTTAGATAACTAAAATAGTGATCTAAACACTCTTATATTAGTTTACGGAGGGAGTACATGTGATTCTTAAAAAGTAGTAGTACATGTTACAAAGTCGCATTAATTAAGCTTCCATAGCATGCTTCACGCATAATGCAATAACAATGAGCATCGATCTCCTATGCAGGTGGCACACACTCGCTCTGTAGGATCTCGCATTGAGATGTTTACTTGAATTGTTTCGTTTCGGTTGAGCATTACATGTTCAAGCAGTTGAGAGTTGTGCTACTCTTTGTGCAAGCTGTACTACTTGGGCACCATTTGCTGAATCCTTGGTTACTTGGGAGCGTGGGGATGTTGCCTCCTCCCCTAGCTTGCATGTTGAAGATCCTCCTTGAGCAGCATTACATCTGGGTAACTAACTGGCTGGTCATTTATTTCTTATTCAAAAAATGAATACAGGGTGCACTACAACTCATTTTACCTCAAGTCCCACCCCATGCTATAAAACTAATATTATAGGCTCATACATCATCTCGCAAGAAGACGAAGGTGCTTAGCATGTCCAAGTTGTTGGGGAAGATCATGTGGGTGCACCCGGGGTCCTCGATGGTGGCTGGTACCTCGGCGCAGGTGGCCAGGGAGAAGGCCATCGCCATCTGGTGGTTGTCGTAGGCGTCGATGGCTGTCACGCTCAGCTTCTCCAGTGGCGTGATGATAATGTACTCCTAGCCTTCATCCACAGTTGTTCCCATCTATGGGCAGAAGACACAGGACATGTGAGACTAAGCACCGAGGGGGAAACAGGAGGCTACAATACAAGAATAGGTGACACCTGTATTATTACCTTTGCTAGTTCCGTCTGGATCCCCTATGACATAGTCAATATATGGTTTTACTACGCATAAAGGTGAACATAGCATATGAAAATCTGCTAGAGAAGAGTACCCCATGTGCTACACCTTCATGTCTCCCCAGCCAATAAATATCGATCTCTCCAGAGCCTCTCAGTTCTAATTCCAATTCCCCCTAGCAAGGGTCGACGGACAGAGATCCGTCCATATATCCAGAGAGTGAAAAGTGTTTGCCAAATTTATACAAATTGAATTGTGTAGGTTTGAAAGGCATCGGGAACAATTTTTCGGCAGCCGGACGGAGCCAGCTAATCTGATGCATCGGTACAACCACGAAGAATTGTGTAGGTCTCTTCCCGACCAGGTCGGATGGTGTTCGGCCTGGACGGGAAGAGACCTTTGGCGGCCAGCAGCCTCGGGAGACGAGTACATTCCCCGCATGGTTCTCTTGTCGTGTACTCTGTGACCTGAACCCTGATATAGTCACATCCGGACATGAGTTTGAACCTCTGATTGGTAAAGTATTTATTTTGGCTGCACTTGGTGGGTATCAGAATTTTACTGCTGCTACAGTTTCCAACAACTTGAAATGTACATACGCCAACTGAGATGTAACCCTATGTAGGCTCTCTCCTCTGATCATTCTAACAGTAGCACCGTCAGAGAGATGGCACTTGTTTTACACTGAACTTCTTGCCGGCCACGAATGTGAAGGCCGCCGGATCGGGTGGCACTGCGAGCCAACTCCCGTTCGAGGCGTGCACCTCGAGCCCCTCCATCTCGTGCTGGACAATCATGGTGATCACACTGTCGTCGCAGCGCGCCTGCATGGACACACACGACGGTCTCTGCGTCCCGCGGCACGCCGTTGGACGGCGTCGGCGAGCGCGCCCAGGTGTGCGTTGATGCGCTCCTCCTGGACGCCGAGGCCCTTGAGCACCATCCCTCTCCACCGTAAGTGAAGGCGTCCATGGCCGCCGGCACGATCGTGTCGCTGCACATATACGGACGGACACAACCACGGCAAGGAAGCCACAATGGATGGTGTTGGCGCCGCCTCGCGCGACGCCGCTCTTCTACCTCGCTCTCCCTCTCTGCTGCGCTCGAACGACACGAGGAGGACGAAGACAGAAGGAAGAAGGACACGGGGAGGTTTTCAGCGCACGAACGCTTTCCTTGAGCTCGAACTCAATAACCCACGGCCATTACAACGAGCCCGCAGGTGCTCTTATACCCTGGGCACATGCCGGGCATGACCCGCACGTCCCCCGCCCAGCCTGGCCACGACCTGGCCCGCTTCGGCTGCGCCCACTAGTCTGACCCGATCACACCGCCCTGCTCGCCAACGGCCACCTACGTCTACGGCATGGCTACCGCGCGCACACACGCGCACCCATGCACACACACGCACGCACTTGCTACGGGCCCGACGCACCCGACGCGGCCAGCGCGCGCCCGCACACGCGCTCTGCTGCGCCTGATCGTCGCCGCGGCTTATTATGGCCAACAGAGGGTAGCCTTGGTTGATTACCAGCGGAGCACGTCGCGCACCGCCACGGACACACTCGCCGTGTCCCAGGCTTGCTCCCAGCCTTGCTCTACGGACTCCAGCCCGCGAAGGTCCACCTTGGTGACGTCATTCATCTGCTGCTGCTCTGAGCCGTTGCTCCAACCCGTCGGGTTCGCTTCTCAAGGAACGACGGAGAATGATTGTGTGACAGTGCGTGATGCTTCTTGGATCTTTGCTTTAAAGCTAGCTATAGAAATCAGCGGATGAGCTATCGGATAGGGACTGTTCATCACGTGGCACTACGAATCATGTTGGAGTAATCCAAACTTGAGCAAGTTCTAATTAGGCAAGTGTAGCTAAGAAACGATCAACATATAAAGGAAAGCTGGAAGATGTATGCGAGCAGCGTTGAATAGTCGCCTCCCGCATCCGTATCTGTGGACTGGTCCCGCTGTCCGCGGATGAATGCAGGAGGAAATTTGCGGGTCGGCATAATATCTTTTTTCAACATAGGATGGATTTTATTTATTGGCCCAAAAAGGTGTATCAAGTGGATACAAACTCAAAGAGCACACTTGTCTGAGTAGTTGAAATAACAGTGTGGAAGAAAAGGAGGAAGGGGGAGGCAAATTTCTTGTGATTATGCAGACTTGCTCAATTAAGCTGAACTTCAAACTTCCAGAAATTTTGCATAAAAAAACTGCTTTCAAACCTACTAGGTTATGCACTATCTGCAATTTTGAATAGAGATAGAAAAGAAGTCGCGCTAAGAGGTTTGGTACCAGATGGTCTGCACGTGGACGTGCGTGCGTGCATGGTGGAATTTCTAATAAGAGTTTTTAATGTGTGTGATGTAAAGACTAAGATTTCAGATGTTTGGTCTAGCTTCCCGGTTGTGTCTGGCTATGGTTGGAAGGCGTTTTCTTTTTGAAAAAGGAAATATATTAATATCGCGAAGATATCAATTACGCCCAGCCTCAGCATTAGTTGGAAGGCGTGCAACCGATGAGAGAATATATATGGCCAAGTTGATATATGGTTTTATCACACTTAAAGGTAAAAGTAGAAAATCAAAGCTGATTAGAGAAGGGCATCCCATGAGCTAATATGGTACTAGAAGCGGACACGAGCCATGTGATGCAGTGGGCCAACAACACACCTTCATGTCATCTATATCTATACTTACTAATAAAGCAAGGTGCGTTTCTTCGATTTTTTTCATCCGTTCACCATCGAAATATATTTTTCTATCCGAGGTGGTACTGAATTTGTATGCGTCTGTCTGTATTTTTATCAATCCAGAATTTCGTACTAGGCCCTCACACGCTGTGGCCCAGTGAAGCCAGCCCATTTATTTGCCTGCCCATGTAGCTACAAAAATCCTACTTCTCGCCCTGTGCGGCAGATAGTACGACATCCCACAGAGCGCCCAAGACTGGGCCGGCACGTTTTATTTTTCCGTCCTAATTTATTTTTATTTTTACCCTATTTCGTAATTCCATTTTTCTAAAAAAATTAAGAATTTGAATTTTTTTAAATATTTTCATCAAATGTTCAAATTACAATATTGTCCTCCACTTTCAAAATGTTTGGAAAATGATTTATTTTCTCATTCCAATTTTTTTTCAAATTCAGAAATATTCCAATTTTTTTTGTGATTTAAAAACATGTATTTTAAAAAACTATTCGAAATTTGAAATATATTCTTGATTTAGTAGAATGTATATAGACTCAAAATAATGTCCGCGTTTAAAAACACATTATATAAAATTGTTCTGAATGTTCAAAACATGTCTGTTTTCAAAAGTCGGTCAAAAATTAAAAAAATGTTTGGGTTTTGATAAAAGGTTCATGTCTTAAAAGAATGATGTTGTTTCAAGTTTTGTTCATGTTTGTTCCAAAATGAACGGAATATTAAAAACATTGTTCGTAATTTCAAAAAATATTCACGTTTCTAAGATTATTCGGCAATTCATTTTTTTAAGTTCAAAAAATGTTTTAAATCTGACGTTGCACTATGTTCTTAAATATTCGCGCTGGCCATTGGTTAGCAGTAGGCGTTTGTAGCCATGGCTAGCGGTACGTGGTCGGGTCTTTAAGGTCATGTGTTCGATCGTTGAACACGTCGTTTTTTTGGATTATTACTCGTTCCTTGCAAACATAGGTTATTTCGGTGCCTGCCAGTGGGCTGACCCAGACGCGAACTGTTGTGCGTCCGACGCGCTATTTGACGCAACTAGCGTTATAGTAGCTCCCACGCAGGTGCCCTAAGAAAAGAAAAGAAAAATATGTATAGATTTTGTTCTGTCCATTCAACACGTAGCTCTCCAATTTTTTTCGGTTATCACTGGGTGGGCCAAACTGGACCTACCACGTATTTCTTTTTCTGTCGGACATGCGAGCAACAAAGAGTGAAGGGCGCCAGGGGATTGAACTATGGCCTTTCCTATTGTGCCGACGGATAAAAGCAACTCAGCTATCTTGCAATTATGATACAAACAGTCTCATCTTGGCATTTTATACTAAATCACACAAGTTATTATATTTCCCTAAGTTGTCTGCAAATAAAGAGGTTGTGTGACAATAAGGAAGTTATCTTGAGAATTATGAGTGGAACGAGGGACTCCACAAATTATTGCCAGAGGTAACTTGCAAGTGCCAATAAAAGACAATATGCTGGTTGGCTATAATGGAAAACAATTGTGGGAATGTGCTAATAAAAAAGAATATGCTGGTTTTGCTCTAATTAATAAAATTTATGGGCACGTGAGCGCAAAAATAGTTGAAGAGAATAAACCCTGAAAATGAAGGGACATTCATGCCTGGTTATGTGCTGATTATACATGAAACATAATTTATGCGCTGCAATTAGTAATCCATCCGATTAGGTCCTTGTAGGAGAAGGTGGTCGAAGCAACTGTGCCTCGAAGGTCGTCGCACAACAACCAAATGAGGACGCAATCACAACTCCGAGACGGAGGTGAACCCGTAGGAAAAAAGGTACCAGTCGGGTGGTCGCCGTTACGCTGACCAACCCCACCACTATCAAGATCTCATGGGCCAAACATGACATGTGATAAGACCGCAGCTCCTCGCTTTGTCACCCACCGCCGTGGAGACAATTTTTGATGAACACATCAATTATCTCTCCTCCCGCGTGTTGCAAAAAAATTATCTCCCGTTACAACGCACGGGCATATGTGCTAGTAAATACCTAATCGATAAATATTGGTCTCCGCAGAGCCTCCCAGTTCCAGTTTTCTCTAGCAATGATGAACATAGATGGTCCATAACTTCATATATCCAGAGAGCAGAAAACGTCTACTATATTTACACAAAATGTGTAGGCTTGAAAGGCATCGGAAGTTGTTTTATGGAAATTTGGTAGATTTGGTTAATCAGTTTTATCTCTCCGGCCTCACCCGTGAAGGACGTGGCAATTGGTCCAGGCGAGAAGAGACCTTTGTAGTCCAGTAGCTGCTGGTGACAAGGATAATCTGTGCTGTTTAGTACATAGTCACTTTCTGACCTGGGTGTGACATGCACATAACGATATGAGCTGCAGACGCATGAAAGAAGATGACAATATGGATAGTCTATGTGCTTCTGTTCCTCTGGCCACAAGCGTATCAGAAACTTGAGAATTCTGCTTTGCCATTGCAAATGAACCACTAGTACAAAACAGGGCTTTCGTCACAGGGCAATATTCACATTAGTCCCGGTTCAGTCACGAACCGGGACTAATGTGAGCATTGGTCCCGGTTCGTGCGGCTAAGGCATTAGTCCCGGTTCACCTGGGCCCTTTAGTCCCGGTTGGTGCCACGAACCGGGACTAAAGGGTGCGATGCCCATTAGTCCCGGTTGGTGCCAACCGGGACTAAAGGTTAGTCCTTTAGTCTCGGTTGGTGCCACCAACCAGTACTAATGGGCTTTGAGGCATTAGTACCGGTTCATGGCACGAACCGGTACTAAAGGGCCCATCAAACTCTACCCCCCCCCCCCCCCCGTTGACCGCCTTTTCAGTTTTATAAAAAACAAAAGAAAATGATGGAAATGTCAAAAAAATAAAATAAAATAAGTTTCCCATGTGATATGTGGTCTAGTTGTTGGGAAAATTAACAAATATGAATTTCGACTTTATTTGCAAAATCTCTCTGGAATTTCTTAAAATGGGCATAACTTTTGCATACGAACTCGGATGAAAAAGTTTTTTATATGAAAAATCATCTACTCGAAAAGTTACATCCGAATTTAACTGGGGAACCCCGTTAAACATTTTCAAAATCCTCAAAAACCTAACCGAAAAAAAGATATGGGGCTTTTAAGATCTGGAGAGGCAAAAAAATTCTAAAAAATTCAAATCGTGGTCAAACTATGGTCAAACAATGGTCAAACTAATTATTCTAGAATATTAGTGTTACTAAATAATTATTTCAGTTTTTTTGAATTTTGGTCTAATCTGGTCAAAGTGTGGTCAAACAATGGTCAAACTAATTGTTCCAGAAATATTAGTGTTACTAAATAATTATTTTTTTTAAAACAATAGTTTCAAACTCAAACAGTGAAATGTGTCACTTCATGCTCAAGCTAAATTCCTGAGGGTTAATAGAATTGACATCTTACTATTGTCAGGAAAACAACAAGTGCAGACTTGGAAACGAGGAAGAATAGAACCCGGAAGTTAAGCGTGCTCAGGCTGGAGTAGTGAGAGGATGGGTGACCGTCCGGGAAGTTAGATGATTTGGAATGATGAGGGGTGATTAGAGATTAGAGGATAAATTGAGCAGTGATGAGGGGTGGTGATTAGAGATTAGAGGTTAAAATAATTCAGAAATTTGAAAAAAAAATAAATAAAAAAAATTCGCAAAAAAAAGTTCAAAAAAAAATCATAAAATTTCCTTTAGTCCCGGTTGGTAACACCCAACCGGGACTAAAGGAGGGAGGCGTTAGTAACGACCCTTTAGTCCCGGTTCAAAAACCGGGACTAAAGGCCCTTACCAACCGGGACAAAAGCCCCCTTTTCTACTAGTGAACCTCCAACTATTCAAGCAACTTTTTCCAACTGGCCCGTCCAGTAATTTTGCAGAAAACTCCCCTAATACTCCGTACAATCCACCCGCGGTCTACAAATAGCGATTCATCGCTAAACCAAGAAAAAGTCTTGTATTTGCTGCTTTGAAAGTATTTTATCTCTGGAACCATACATCCAAATACCGAACCATTTAAACCATTGGATTTCTTGCATCAAGATCTTCGAAAGTACATCCCATGTTAATAGGTTTTGGATTAATTTTTTATGAAAAAAAACCGGAAGAAAAAAGCCGTAGCCGGAAGCACTGTTTTTCCCACCTTTTTCTCCCTTTTTGAGAAGCACATATCTATGTCTCCAAAACATGCAATTCTGTGCTTCTAATGGAAGCACACAAAAAATCATGATTTTCCCCTTTTCCGAGACGCACAACTTGTGCAAAAAAGATTTTTTAAAGAAAATTTTCCCTTTCTGAGAAGCATTATGCTTCTCACGGAAGCAAACCTGTGCCTCCTTTAGAAGCACATATTCCTGTGGAAGCAAATAAAAACATGCAAAAAAAATCACGATTTTCCCCTTTTTTGAGAGCACAGCGAAAACTTAAATCAAAGAAAGTAAGAAGTACCAATGAGTAAAAGGAAGGAAAAAGTGGGGCTAATTCTTAACAATTACTCGTATTAATGAAAGATAAGAAGAAATAAGTATTAGAAGTAAGTCTGATGTCCTCGATAAGTCTGAAGGGGCGACACAGCGACAACGCACAGGCCGGTGCAGCCGTGGGGACGGCCAGGGTGGCAGCATGGACCGCGGGCCGCTGCGTTATGCCCCGAAGGGGTGATGCAACAGCAGCACACGGGTCAGTGCACTTTGGGGACACCCTCGGGGCGGCGGCGTGGACCGTGTGCCACAATGCTATTGTCCAAAGGGGCGACGCAACGACGGCGCGCGAGTCGGTTCAACCACGGGGCAGTGGCGCTGCGGACCGGCGAGACGACACAGTGCCAACCCGTTGCTTGATCAGTGGAGAGGCGCGTTGTACTTGGGAATGATCTTCACGAGACCTGCGGAGGAGCGCGCAAGCGACTGGCTAGGTCGGTCGCCCGACACGGATGGGCCAGAGCGTGGGCAGGCGGTGATCAATCTGATCGCTTGCGAGGTCGGGGATGCCTCTTGGTGATGAAGGAGTTGGGCGGCCGAGGCGATGCCCGAACGAACGTGCGTACAACCAATGCGTGCGCGCACGACCCACGTCCGACCGGGCGCGGAGCGAGGCAACACAATGCAACCGGTCGACGCATCGCGTGCATGGCGGCGCTATGGCCTAGCGGCCTGATACGGTTGAGCGGGATGGAGGCGTGGTTTGTGCAGGATCCTGATTGGATGAAGGCAATGACGGATGGCGCAGAACGATGGGCGGACGGATGTGCGGCGATGGTCGCGGGCCACCACGCCGCGCGAGGTCGCCTATTCGGCTAAGAGGCCGGATAGTCGGGCCAGTGTTGGAATAGAGGCGCGTGGGGGTCGATGGGCGGAGGTGGGCGACTTAAACCTATCTTAGATCGAAAAACAAAATTGAAAACGGTGATGAAAACGACCAACGCGTGAGAGAAAATTCGGATCAATGGATCGGAAAAAAGACTCTCTAGGGCAGTCGATCAACACAACCAGCGGACGAACCTGAGGTACGGATGACACTGCCCTCGGTGGCGATCATGGGGATTGACTGCCCCCGGGACGGTGCAGTGCGGAAGCAACGGCGGCTATGATTTGGATCGGGGTTAGGCTGATACCATGTAGAGAGAATAGAGAAAAAAATCGATGAAATCGATAATTGTTGTATTGCTTGAGCCTCATGAACAGTACATGATCAAATTGAAGCATAAAACAAGGTAAAATAAATCTTACGCTATACTATTTACGAAGCAGATGGTGCTTTCTGTCGGCATGGGTTGTACGCCTTTGAGATCATTAAAGTTCAAGCATCCGAAGTTTTTCCTCTTGGCTAATTCATTGTAGCTCAAATCGAGTTCTGTCCTTGCGATTGTACCTTCTCATACTCTTACATCTTTTGTGTGCTGGTGTTGCTTCTCAAACCCGTGCTATGTGGTTGACTGGCGTACAACCTTATCCGGGGCAAAATGGACAAACTGACCTCAAAGCGTAACTATTTCACAAACTAAATTGTAGGCGAAACAAATTTACCCAGCTAACCCTTTTGAGCGCTCCACTAGCACATGACTGACATGCGCTATATTCCTGATCAACGTGGCACCCTGGGGCCAAACCGGGCCCCACTTTTGGTGTTAGAAATATGCCCTAGAGGCAATAATAAATGGTTATTAGTATATTTCTTTGTTCATGGTAATTGTCTATTATTCATGCTATAATTGTATTGTCCGAAAATCGTAATACATGTGTGAATACATAGACCACAACGTGTCCCTAGTAAGCCTCTAGTTGACTAGCTCGTTGATCAACAGATAGTCATGGTTTCTTGACTATGGACATTGGATGTCATTGATAACGGGATCACATCATTAGGAGAATGATGTGATGGACAAGACCCAATCCTAAGCATAGCATAAAAGATCGTGTAGTTTCGTTTGCTAGAGCTTTTCCAATGTTAAGTATCTTTTCCTTAGACCATGAGATCGTGCAACTCCCGGATACCGTAGGAGTGCTTTGGGTGTGCCAAACGTCACAACGTAACTGGGTGACTATAAAGGTGCACTACGGGTATCTCCGAAAGTGTCTGTTGGGTTGGCACGGATCGAGACTGGGATTTGTCACTCCGTGTGACGGAGAGGTATCTCTGGGCCCACTTGGTAATGCATCATCATAATGAGCTCAATGTGACTAAGGCGTTAGTCACGGGATCATGCATTGCGGTACGAGTAAAGAGACTTGCCGGTAACGAGATTGAACAAGGTATTGGGATACCGACGATCGAATCTCGGGCAAGTAACATACCGATTGACAAAGGGAATTGCATACGGATTGATTGAATCCTCGACACCGTGGTTCATCCGATGAGATCATCGTGGAACATGTGGGAGCCAACATGGGTATCCAGATCCCGCTGTTGGTTATTGACCGGAGAGGCGTCTCGGTCATGTCTGCATGTCTCCCGAACCCGTAGGGTCTACACACTTAAGGTTCGGTGACGCTAGGGTTGTAGAGATATATGTATGCGGAAACCCGAAAGTTGTTCGGAGTCCCGGATGAGATCCCGGACGTCACGAGAGGCTCCGGAATGGTCCGGAGGTGAAGAATTATATATAGGAAGTCAAGTTTCGGCCACCGGGAAAGTTTCGGGGGTTACCGGTATTGTACCGGGACCACCGGAAGGGTCCCGGGGGTCCACCGGGTGGGGCCACCTATCCCGGAGGGCCCCGTGGGCTGAAAGTGGAAGGGAACCAGCCCTTAGTGGGCTGGGGCGCCCCCCTTGGGCCTCCCCCCATGCGCCTAGGGTTGGGAACCCTAGGGGGGGGGAGCTTCCCCCTTGCCTTGGGGGGCAAGGCACCCCTTCCCCCCACTTGGCCGTCGCCCCCCTTGGAGATCTGTTCTCCCAAGGGCTGGCGCCCCCCAGGGGTCCTATAAATAGTGGGGGGGAGGGAGGGCAGCAAAACACAGCCTTGGGCGCCTCCCTCCTCCCCTGCAACACCTCTCTCTCTGTCGCAGAAGCTTGGCAAAGCCCTGCCGAGACCCGCTACATCCACTACCACGCCGTCGTGCTGTTGGATCTCCATCAACCTCTTCTCCCCCCTTGCTGGATCAAGAAGGAGGAGACGTCGCTGCACCGTACGTGTGTTGAACGCGGAGGTGCCGTCCGTTCGGCACTCGGTCATCGGTGATTTGGATCACGGCGAGTACGACTCCGTCATCCACGTTCATTGGAACGCTTCCGCTCGCGATCTACAAGGGTATGTAGATGCACTCCCTTCCCCTCGTTGCTAGTATACTCCATAGATGCATCTTGGTGAGCGTAGGAAAATTTTAAATTATGCTACGATTCCCAACAGTGGCATCATGAGCCAGGCCTATGCGTAGTTACTATGCACGAGTAGAACACAAAGCAGTTGTGGGCGTTGAGTTTGCCAATTCTTCTTGCCGCTACTAGTCGTTTCTTGTTTCGGCGGCATTGTAGGATGAAGCGGCCCGGACCGACCTTACACGTACGCTTACGTGAGACAGGTTCCACCGATTGACATGCACTAGTTGCATAAGGTGGCTAGCGGGTGTCTGTCTCTCCTACTTTAGTCGGAACGGATTCGATGAAAAGGGTCCTTATGAAGGGTAAATAGAAATTGGCAAATCACGTTGTGGTCATACGTAGGTAAGAAAACGTTCTTGCTAGAAACCTACAAACCACGTAAAAACATGCAACAACAATTAGAGGACGTCTAACTTGTTTTTGCAGCAAGTGCTATGTGATGTGATATGGCCAGAAGATGTGATGAATGATATATGTGATGTATGAGATTGATCATATTCTTGTAATAGGAATCACGACTTGCATGTCGATGAGTATGACAACCGGCAGGAGCCATAGGAGTTGTCTTTATTATTTTGCATGACCTGCGTGTCATTGAATAACGCCATGTAATTTACTTTACTTTGTTGCTAAACGTGTTAGCCATACAAGTAGAAGTAATCGTTGGCGTGACGACTTCATGAAGACACAATGATGGAGATCATGATGATGGAGATCATGGTGTCATGCCGGTGACGAAGATGATCATGGTGCCCCGAAGATGGAGATCAAAGGAGCATGATGATATTGGCCATATCATGTCACTATTTGATTGCATGTTTTTGCATCTTATTTGCTTAGAACGACGGTAGCAAGTAGGATGATCCCTTATAATAATTTCAAGAAAGTGTTCACCCTAACTGTGCACCGTTGCGAAGGTTCATTGTTTCGAAGCACCACGTGATGATCGGGTGTGATAGATTCTAACGTTCGAATACAACGGGTGTTGACGAGCCTAGCATGTACAGACATGGCCTCGGAACACACGCAATACACTTAGGTTGACTTGACGAGCCTAGCATGTACAGACATGGCCTCGGAACACGGAGGACCGAAAGGTCGAGCATGAGTCGTATAGAAGATACGATCAACATGGAGATGTTCACCGATCTTGACTAGTCCGTCTCACGTGATGATCGGACACGGCCTAGTTAAACTCGGATCATGTTTCACTTAGATGACGAGAGGGATGTCTATCTGAGTGGGAGTTCATTAAATAATTTGATTAGATGAACTTAATTATCATGAACTTACTCTAAAATCTTTACACTATGTCTTGTAGATCTAATGGCCAACGTTGTCCTCAATTTCAACGCGTTCCTAGAGAAAACCAAGCTGAAAGATGATGGCAGCAACTATACGGACTGGGTCCGGAACCTGAGGATGATTCTCATAGTAGCCAAGAAAGATTATGTCTTAGAAGCACCGCTAGATGAAGCACCAATCCCAGAGAACCAAGACGTTATGAACGCTTGGCAATCACGTGCTGATGATTACTCCCTCGTTCAGTGCGGCATGCTTTACAGCTTAGAACCGGGTCTCCAAAAGCGTTTTGAGAAACATGGAGCATACGAGATGTTCGAGGAGTTGAAACTGGTTTTTCAAGCTCATGCCCGGGTCGAGAGATATGATGTCTCCGACAAGTTCTTCAGCTGTAAAATGGAGGAGAACAGTTCTGTTAGTGAGCACATACTCAGAATGTCTGGGTTGCATAACCGCTTGTCTCAGCTGGGAGTCAATCTCTCGGATGACGCGGTCATTGACAGAATCCTCCAGTCGCTTCCACCAAGCTACAAGAGCTTTGTGATGAACTTCAATATGCAGGGGATGGAAAAGACCATTCCTGAGGTATATTCAATGCTGAAATCAGCTGAGGTAGAGATCAGAAAAGAACATCAAGTGTTGATGGTGAATAAAACCACTAAGTTCAAGAAGGGCAAGGGTAAGAAGAACTTCAAGAAGGACGGCAAGGGAGTTGCCGCGCCCGGTAAACCAGTTACCGGGAAGAAGTCAAAGAATGGACCCAAGCCCGAGACTGATGTGTACCTTACCAGTACTCGTAGTAGCTCCTGGGTATTTGATACCGGTGCGGTTGCTCATATTTGTAACTCAAAGCAGGAACTACGGAATAAACGGAGACTGGCAAAGGACGAGGTGACGATGCGCGTCGGGAATGGTTCCAAGGTCGATGTGATCGCCGTCGGCACGCTACCTCTGCATCTACCTACGGGATTAGTTTTAAACCTCAATAATTGTTATTTAGTGCTAGCTTTGAGCATGAACATTGTATCTGGATCTCGTTTAATTCGAGATGGCTACTCATTTAAATCCGAGAATAATGGTTGTTCTATTTATTTGAGAGATATGTTTTATGGTCATGCCCCGCTGGTCAATGGTTTATTTTTGATAAATCTCGAACGTGATGTTACACATGTTCATAGTGTGAATACCAAAAGATGTAAAGTTGATAACGATAGTCCCACATACTTGTGGCACTGCCGCCTTGGTCACATTGGTGTCAAGCGCATGAAGAAGCTCCATGCAGATGGACTTTTGGAGTCTCTTGATTACGAATCATTTGACACGTGCGAACCATGCCTCATGGGTAAGATGACCAAGACTCCGTTCTCTGGAACAATGGAGCGAGCAACCAACTTATTGGAAATCATACATACCGATGTGTGCGGTCCAATGAGTGTTGAGGCTCGCGGAGGATATCGTTATGTTCTCACTCTCACTGATGATTTAAGTAGATATGGGTATGTCTACCTAATGAAACACAAGTCTGAAACCTTTGAAAAGTTCAAGGAATTTCAGAGTGAAGTCGAGAATCAACGTGACAGGAAAATAAAATTCTTACGATCAGATCGTGGTGGAGAATATTTAAGTCACGAATTTGGTACACACTTAAGGAAATGTGGAATAGTTTCACAACTCACGCCGCCTGGAACACCTCAGAGAAACGGTGTGTCCGAACGTCGTAATTGCACTCTATTGGATATGGTGCGATCTATGATGTCTCTTACCGATTTACCGCTCTCATTTTGGGGCTATGCTTTAGAGACTGCCGCATTCACTTTAAATAGGGCTCCGTCGAAATCCGTTGAGACGACACCGTATGAATTATGGTTTGGGAAGAAACCTAAGCTGTCGTTTCTAAAAGTTTGGGGATGCGATGCTTATGTCAAGAAACTTCAACCTGAAAAGCTCGAACCCAAGTCGGAAAAATGCGTCTTCATAGGATACCCTAAGGAAACTATTGGGTATACCTTCTACCTCAGATCCGAGGGCAAGATCTTCGTTGCCAAGAACGGGTCCTTTCTAGAGAAGGAGTTTCTCTCGAAAGAATTGAGTGGGAGGAAAGTGGAACTTGATGAGGTGATAGTCACCCCTTCCGAACCGGAAAGTAGCGCAGCGCGGGAAAATGTTCCTGTGGTTCCTACACCGACTGGGGAGGAAGTTAATGATGATGATCATGAAGCTTCGGATCAAGTTACTGAACTTCGTAGGTCCACAAGGACACGTTCCACACCAGAGTGGTACGGCAACCCTGTCCTGGAAATCATGTTGTTAGACAACGGTGAACCTTCGAACTATGAAGAAGCGATGGCGGGCCCGGATTCCGACAAATGGCTAGAAGCCATGAAATCCGAGATAGAATCCATGTATGAAAACAAAGTATGGACTTTGACTGACTTGCCCGATGAGCGGCGAGCCATAGAAAACAAATGGATCTTTAAGAAGAAGACGGACGCAGATGGTAATGTGACCATCTACAAAGCTCGACTTGTCGCTAAGGGTTATCGACAAGTTCAAGGGGTTGACTACGATGAGACTTTCTCACCCGTAGCGAAGCTGAAGTCCGTCCGAATCATGTTAGCAATTGCCGCATACTATGATTATGAGATATGGCAGATGGACGTCAAAACGGCATTCCTTAATGGCTTCCTTAAGGAAGAGTTGTATATGATGCAGCCGGAAGGTTTTGTCGATCCTAAGAATGCTAACAAAGTATGCAAGCTCCAGCGCTCAATCTATGGGCTGGTGCAAGCATCTCGGAGTTGGAACATTCGCTTTGATGAGATGATCAAAGCGTTTGGGTTCACACAGACTTATGGAGAAGCCTGTGTTTACAAGAAAGTGAGTGGGAGCTCTGTAGCATTTCTCATATTATATGTGGATGACATACTGTTGATGGGAGATGATATAGAATTCTTGGAAAGTATAAAGGCCTATTTGAGTAAGTGTTTTTCAATGAAGGACCTTGAAGAAGCTGCTTATATATTAGGCATCAAGATCTATAGAGATAGATCAAGACGCCTCATTGGTCTTTCACAGAGTACATACCTTGACAAGATATTGAAAAAGTTCAGTATGGATTAGTCCAAGAAGGGGTTCTTGCCTGTATTGCAAGGTGTGCAATTGAGCAATTCTCAATGCCCGACCACGGCAGAAGATATAGAAAAGATGAGTGTCATCCCCTATGCCTCGGCCATAGGGTCTATTATGTATGCCATGCTGTGTACCAGACCTGATGTAAACCTTGCCGTAAGTTTGGTAGGAAGGTACCAAAGTAATCCCGGCATGGAACACTGGACAATGGTCAAGAATATCCTGAAGTACCTGAAGAGGACTAAGGATATGTTTCTCGTTTATGAGGTGACGAAGAGCTCGTCGTAAAGGGTTACGTCGGCGCTAGCTTCGACACAGATCTGGATGACTCGAAGTCACAAACCGGATACGTGTATATTTTGAATGGAGGAGCAGTAAGCTGGTGCAGTTGCAAGCAAAGCATCGTGGCGGGATCTACATGTGAAGCGGAGTACATGGCAGCCTCGGAGGCAGCACAGGAAGCAGTCTGGATGAAGGAGTTCATTACCAACCTAGGGGTGATTCCCAATGCGTCGGGCCCGATGACTCTCTTCTGTGACAACACTGGAGCTATTGCCCTTGCGAAGGAGCCCATGTTTCACAGGAAGACCAGGCATATCAAGCGTCGCTTCAACTCCATTCGTGAAAGTGTTCAAAATGGAGACATAGATATTTGTAAAGTACATACGGACCTGAATGTAGCAGATCCGTTGACTAAACCTCTCCCTAGGGCAAAACATGATCAACACCAGGACGCAATGGGTGTTCGATTCATCACAATGTAACTAGATTATTGACTCTAGTGCAAGTGGGAGACTGTTGGAAATATGCCCTAGAGGCAATAATAAATGGTTATTATTATATTTCTTTGTTCATGGTAATTGTCTATTATTCATGCTATAATTGTATTGTCCGGAAATCGTAATACATGTGTGAATACATAGACCACAACGTGTCCCTAGTAAGCCTCTAGTTGACTAGCTCGTTGATCAACAGATAGTCATGGTTTCTTGACTATGGACATTGGATGTCATTGATAACGGGATCACATCATTAGGAGAATGATGTGATGGACAAGACCCAATCCTAAGCATAGCATAAAAGATCGTGTAGTTTCGTTTGCTAGAGCTTTTCCAATGTTAAGTATCTTTTCCTTAGACCATGAGATCGTGCAACTCCCGGATACCGTAGGAGTGCTTTGGGTGTGTCAAACGTCACAACGTAACTGGGTGACTATAAAGGTGCACTACGGGTATCTCCGAAAGTGTCTGTTGGGTTGGCACGGATCGAGACTGGGATTTGTCACTCCGTGTGACGGAGAGGTATCTCTGGGCCCACTCGGTAATGCATCATCATAATGAGCTCAATGTGACTAAGGCGTTAGTCACGGGATCATGCATTGCGGTACGAGTAAAGAGACTTGCCGGTAACGAGATTGAACAAGGTATTGGGATACCGACGATCGAATCTCGGGCAAGTAACATACCGATTTGAATCCTCGACACCGTGGTTCATCCGATGAGATCATCGTGGAACATGTGGGAGCCAACATGGGTATCCAGATCCCGCTGTTGGTTATTGACCGGAGAGGCGTCTCGGTCATGTCTGCATGTCTCCCGAACCCGTAGGGTCTACACACTTAAGGTTCGGTGACGCTAGGGTTGTAGAGATATATGTATGCGGAAACCCGAAAGTTGTTCGGAGTCCCGGATGAGATCCCGGACGTCACGATAGGCTCCGGAATGGTCCGGAGGTGAAGAATTATATATAGGAAGTCAAGTTTCGGCCACCGGGAAAGTTTCGGGGGTTACCGGTATTGTACCGGGACCACCGGAAGGATCCCGGGGGTCCACCGGGTGGGGCCACCTATCCCGGAGGGCCCCGTGGGCTGAAAGTGGAAGGGAACCAGCCCTTAGTGGGCTGGGGCGCCCCCCTTGGGCCTCCCCCCATGCGCCTAGGGTTGGGAACCCTAGGGGGGGGAGCTTCCCCCTTGCCTTGGGGGGCAAGGCACCCCTTCCCCCCACTTGGCTGCCGCCCCCCTTGGAGATCTGTTCTCCCAAGGGCTGGTGCCCCCCCAGGGGTCCTATAAATAGTGGGGGGGGAGGGAGGGCAGCAAAGCACAGCCTTGGGCGCCTCCCTCCTCCCCTGCAACACCTCTCTCTCTCTCTCTCTCGCAGAAGCTTGGCAAAGCCCTGCCGAGACCCGCTACATCCACCACCACGCCGTCGTGCTGTTGGATCTCCATCAACCTCTCCTCCCCCCTTGCTGGATCAAGAAGGAGGAGACGTCGCTGCACCGTACGTGTGTTGAACGCGGAGGTGCCGTCCGTTCGGCACTCGGTCATCGGTGATTTGGATCACGGCGAGTACGACTCCGTCATCCACGTTCATTGGAACGCTTCCGCTCGCGATCTACAAGGGTATGTAGATGCACTCCCTTCCCCTCGTTGCTAGTATACTCCATAGATGCATCTTGGTGAGCGTAGGAAAATTTTAAATTATGCTACGATTCCCAACATTTGGTTGTGCAGCGCTGCAGGTTCTTTCACCTCTTGTCCTCCTGGTTGTACATCGCTGCAGACCAAACCAGGGGTGGGGCCCTGTATGGCCCCAGGTTGCCACGATGGCGATGAGTGTGTCGCCTGTCAGTCAGACGCTACTCAGTGTAGTGCAGTGCCGACCAGTCGAACGCTACACAAAATGGTTAGTCAGGTGCATTTGTTTCATCTATAGTTTAGTTTGTGAAATAGTTACGCCTCGAGGTCAGTTTTCTTCATTTTGCCCTTGTCCTGCCACCGATCTGACTTTTTTTGCAGGTGGAGCAAGGCAATAAAGTGCAGCGGCGCAAGCAAAAACCATTGGTGCGTCTAGAGCGGCTGGTCAGTCATTTCTTGATCGACCTCCATGGAGGCGCCTTCACTGTCCTCGGCATCCATGGTCTCTGTAGCCGGAGTTAATTGCAGAAAACCACACATTGACGCCTACATTTGCAGATGACATTGGTTTACGGATTTTTGCTGGAAAGCATTGATTCTTGGCCTAATCTTTTGCCGAAAAGACACTGATCGGTCTCTTTGGGCATTTTGACCTTGATTATGATAGGTGGGTCCCGCAAAAGCTGACGTGGCCTAACTGTTGGTCCCAGAAGGCACTAGACAAAGTGTGATATGAAATTACCAAATAGTCCCTGGTATTTTTGCATAGGCACCCTTCAATTAGAATAGGAAAAGGCAACCAGGCCCTTGCCGACCGCCCACCCTACCCGCAACAGGCCATCCCCAAGCTTGGGCTCCCTCAGCATCGAGGTTGTCGCCCACCTCCGAAACTGGGAGGTGGTGCCCACACTAGTGCAGAAAATCATAGCTATGCCGTGCCAAAGGGCTTTGCTGGCGTGGACGAACGACGTCACTATTGTGGCGTCATTGTTAAAATATAGTGGTGGCGTTGGAGCCTACACCAACACTATTTTAGATACCTATGACATTGGATTTAGCTACACGACGCCAATATCACATATAGCTATGGGGTTGTGACATGGTGTTACGACAGTACTAAGATAAATCTTCACTGGCGTTGCGCATTGTCCGAACGCCATTACTAGTGTTTTGAAAAGCAGTAAAAAATTGCTGCCACAGCAACAGAAAATCGGAATATATTATCAATTTATATAAACACGTTTTTGTCCCACATTGATTTTGATAAGATATTTGCATGAATACACATTGTTTTGACCCCTTCAGGCCTTCATAATATTTCTAACTCCTCCTTCAACAACTCTACATATGTGTTGATATCATTGTCAGGCTGGACTGGCCCTTGATTAGCATAATCATGTGTATGTACTTTTGTTTTATGCAGAGCCAGGGAGGGAGGTTATACATTCATACAAATGCGATCTATGTACTATGTGTGCTCCTCTGGTTGCCAAATGGATTTAGTTCATCACTACTGACATCCAACCTGGGGTTTCTTGGTTCTGTTGCGAATTTTGGTTCTAAACTATCCAGTGCTTTCCACTGACAACCATCTGCAATATGTCTCAGAATGCCATCACCTTTTGATGTTCTAGTCTTGTACCAAGTCATATTCTTTGCTTCTTCGGGTCAGCGAAATAACGCTGCAAGCGAGGAATCAATGGAAGATACCATACAACCTTTCGAGGTTCCTTGTTCCCAGGCTTGTATCAGGGTTCGTTGCAAGTTGGACACTGTTTTATTCTCATACTCATTCCGATATAAGATGCAATCATTTATGCATGCATGATATCTTACATGCGGTAAATCAAGCGGGCACACGATCTTCTTCGCCTCATCAACACTACGAGGCAACAAATTCCCCTTGGGCAAAACTTTGTGTAAATATTCCATAGCATCCAGACTTGCATCTGTGCTCTTGAAACTTGCCTTGATGTCCAGAAGTTTGAGCGTGACGTGCACGTGGGTGTGCTCGGGATCGCAGCCTTCATACAGTGGAATTTTTGCATCTAATTCCAATTGCGCCAACTTTAGAGCCTCTTTAATAGCATCTCTCTCGGTTGTCGTCTTCTTCCGAAGCAGATATTTGACATGAGGATCTTGTAGCATTGTAGCCAACGACATATCCTGCGTGACAGTCTCATGATCCTCTTCATGTTCCGGTGGCATTTCATCATTTTCTTCATGCGCATGTTCATTGTTTCCTCCTTTTGGCGGCTCTGCTTCATCGCCAGAGTTTTCCGCATCATTGTTTCCTCCTTCATCATCGCTAACATCCTCCTCACCATGCATTGTCCACTATGTATAACCTGCAACAAAATCTCGACAGAGCAAGTGCGCCAGCACGCTGCCTTCGAACGGGTTGTGGAAAAACACCATTTTCGCATCTCAAACATGGACATAATATCTGCACTTCACCCTTTTGTATCATATTTGCCACCGCGAAATTAAGAAAGCCCATCACATTTTGATCCATGTTACAAAGGTAAAAGTAAAAAATAAATTAAATATAGTACCAATGACGACATAAAAAAATTCGGCATGACCAATGCTAAAAAAGTGACATATTGAGTGCCAGAAATTTTACGAAACGGAAATGAGTCAACGTTTCGCCAGGACATTAGCAACTCTCTAGACATTGCATGCAATATGAAACATTGCACGAGACAACTAATGACACACACACACACACACACACACACACACACACACACACACAAATCCATCCATATGCGCATGCATCATATATATGCACATAAATTAACGAGAAGTTCAATCTATTTTACCTCATCCAAGGTGCGAGAGAGAGGGGGTCGACCAACCGTACCTAAGTTGGATGCGCCATTAATGGAGTGTGGTGGAAATTTTAATGCAAGTGTGTGTACGTGTTTGACTGGGTGAAGAAGAGAACTAGCTTAGTGAGTGAGAGAGTGAAGGCTAGCAAGCTTAATTAATGCATCATCTAACTAGATCTAACTACCTACTTAAGAAATTATGAGAAAAAATTTGATGTTTTTCTCAAGAACAAGAGAAGAGAAAGAGGAGGAAGAGGAAAGAGGGAGGAAGAAGAAGGAAAACATCTAAATGGATGCAAGGTCACATGTGAATAGTTCTGCGACGTAATTACCGGCGTACGAAAAACAGGGAACGCCATTACAATTCTATGTCCCTGGCGTTCGGATACTGCTCACATCGGTGTTATGCTGGCTCAAAAATGGATTAATCAAAGTGGACCCGCAAAATATACGGTTGCCGTAACTTCCTCAGCGACGCCATAGCTATTACGGTTAGTGCTGGTGTAGGGTACTTTGGCTAGGCCAGCACTAAGTTAGGCCAGGTCAGAACGTTAGGACCCACATACAGGTGGCATTCTCTAAGATTTCGATGCCAGCAATAACATAATATCTATGGGGTACGAAATTGGCTGACACCAGCACTATTTGGAAAAAATAGTGCTGGCGTTGATAGAAACTGGCGCGCCATCAACTAATGTTGTGGCTAGCCGTTTTTGCACTAGTGCCAAGCCGTAGCCTTGCCCAACTCGGAACTGGGAGCCGGCCGCCGGTAGGCTGGCTATGATGCACCCGGGCAAGGACCTGCTGCTGGGCATCGGCAAGCCGGCCATCTACGAGCCGCTGCACTTGTTCCCTTCGGCCGTCCTGATAGTGAACCGCGGAGTTGGAGAAGGAGACTGGTTGAGATGCTGGCATCGGTACGCGGTGGAGGCTGGCCGCGGTTGGTGGTCTTGGGGGGCGACGACAAGAACCCTAGCTGCCGCATGCGCTACCTGTGTGCTTGTGTGTGGTTTGGTGCGGGTTGACCAAACAAACATGGAGCAGATTGCTTTTTTATTGAAAAAATGGTATGTAAAATTCAAGGGACTAGTTTGTAATATTAGAACAAACGTTTTCTAACACAAGCCGTTACGCCACCTCGACAAAAGTGGGACCCACCTGTCATAATTAAGGTTAAAATGCCCAAAGAGACCGATCAATGCTTTTTACAAAAGTTTTTTTTTCAAAAAGAAGCGCTTTATTACTTAAAATTTAAAGGTTTGTTACAAAAGATAAGGCCGAGAATCAGTGGTTTCTGACAAAAAAAAAAATCCTTAACCGATGTTTTCTGTAATCTTAAGTGTTAATGTGATGGTTTTGTGCAATTAACTCCCACAGCCGTGGATGCAGCTTGCGCACGGTGGTCTCACGACGCGACCGGCGACCTGTGTTGGGCCCACCGCTGGGAGCGCGATGCCCATAGGCCGTAGCTCTTCTCTCTCTTTTCCGCATGTCGAGCTCTCTTACGACAAGCGACACGGCGTGCGCGTGGATATAGCATAGGCATGAGCCACAACGAGCGCAGCCGAGCTCCACATGCACCGTGTCGTACGAGTCCAAGGTATGGTGCCGCACCCAAGCTCCACATGCACCGAGCCATACGAGTCAAAGTCAACGTCCGTGACGAACCACACCGACGCGCCGAGGAGCGATGCACCGGACGAGGATGACCAGACCTTCGAAGGAGCTCCCGCTGCCGCCCTGCTTGGTGCAACCAGCTACCGCAGGAGGCGTGGGAACTCCATGGCGGAGGCTGTCGTCGGTCATTGCTGCAGGGGGCGGAGACGCGAGCTTGAGTGGTGCACTCGGGGCCGGCGGCAAACTCGGTCCGTCACGAGAGAAGGGCATCGATGGCGATGAACAATCGAGATTTCCGGGTGATGCCTATAACCTACTTGCTAAAATGCTCATGAGAAAAATTGAAGGGAGAAGATAAACACTTGAATCATTGACATGTGGGACCTATGCCCACCTCAGCATATTGTCCACACAAGCACGCCACGTTAGCCTTAAATGTGAAGATAGCAAATTAAAGCTTGTTAGATAAGAGCATTCCATGTGGGTGCTAACAAGCGCATACAAGCAATGTAAGCAGGTGGGCCAATAACGCACAGAAAGGGATGACAATATGCCATTGTAGCTGGTAGCGAGAAGGCACCAGTATCTTTTTTAGAAAAGCTCAAACTCCTTGCCTAGCGGCCAATCCGCAACTGCGGCCACCAAGCAGCCGCGCCAACGCCAGCCCCGCCTCGCAAGCAGTGAACATCGGAAGCAGTGAATGGATGAGATGGCAGTGATTGGTCTTGGCTTTGAGGACAAGAGGCTGCACATCTACCACATTCCTGGCCCAGAGTAGTGTCGTGCCTACAGCCCTAACAAATATCCTCACCAAGGAGAAGATTGTAGGGCCCCAACAATGAGTTTCATGTTTTGACATTGTGTTTCTGCACTGATGTGAAGTGATCATGAATACCATCCTCACACTAGTTGTGATGTCCCAGTAATTAAAGCCTTGAGAACACGAAAATAACAATATATATCATACAGTAAATACTGTGCAGGGGGGCCTTAGGTTCACATGTTTCTTGGTCAAGGAGCAGATTGAGCCGGAAAATACCCAGGGAAAGGATGTCGTCCATGGTGTACGGGTCGCCATAGATGGTGTGTGTGCCGAGTGGCTGGTTCAGCTGGGCTCCCTTCGTGCCACTGACTGCAATGAGTAAGTTGAAGAGGTCCGCAGAGTTAATGAGTGAAAGCCATTTTCGCTGCTGCCAATGGGAGATTTGGACATATAAATAGCACAATCTATTGTACCCCTACCGCCATATAGTTTAGCAGATTTTTATGATCGATACATGTATTTTATAAATCATCACCATCTGCCTCATATTTCTTTGCACACCCTACAACTAACCTGATGAGGAATATAAATCCCCTGTGTCACTATGTTGTGGGTTATTTTTCACCAACTCACTATGTATTTTATAAATCACCAATAAATATTAATCTCTCCCGTGCTTCTCGACTCTAGTTTTAATTTCGTCACGCCTCTCAGTTTCAATTCTTATTTCCTCTAGCAATGAGAGAGTGGACAGCGTCTGTTATAGATTATGTAGGATTGGAAGGCACCCGGAACAATTTTGCAACATCGAGGCACCACTTGTAAACAATTTTATTTCTCCAACCTTACCTGGTAGAGAAGTTGCCGTTCGACCTGGATAGGAAGAGACCTTTGTCGGTCGGCGATCACGGGATACAAGTAGAGTGCCCTCCGCAAGGTGAAGTGACACTCTGTTACACGAGATACACATATTACTGAAATAGACTTTCGCCTTGCTTTATAGATAAAGCAAACCGCCACAAAGAGTCCAGTACCAGTACCAACACCAACACCAACACAAACACAAACACGAACACAAACCCCACGCCACACACAGCAGACACACAGACAACACAAAAAACAAAGCCACACTCAGGTTGAAACCATCGGGAAAACACGACTAGTCTGGCTCGGGAGGTGGAGGGGGTAAAGGTGGTGACAAGCGAAGAGCGTGAAACGAAGAGTAGCGGTGACAGAGTCGATGATGGTGTGCTCAAGACGACGGCTAAGCGACTTCCAAAGCTGCAAGAAACCACATAATTTGTATAGTGCATCAGTAGACCGTCGAAGGGGAGTATGTTCAAATACTAGCTTGTTGCGAATAGTCCATAACGTCCAAGACAAGATCCCAACTTCAAGCCACATAATGTGGCGAGAGCCCACGGGGGTGGCTTGCAAATCGTCGTATAGATCCTGGAAGTTGGTGTGGCACCACACACCGCCCATCACTTCCCGGAAGCAGCTCTAAAGGAATTGCGCCATCACACATGAGAAGAATATACGGTTCAAGTCTTCCGTGGCATCGCAGAGCGGGCAGATGCCGTCCCCAGGGCCATTACGCTTTAGTACCTCTACCTAGAGGGAACTCGGCCATGGATCCATTGCCATAGAAAGATCCTAATTGTCAGCGGAACCCAGACAGACCAAAGCTGGGAGAGCGGATCTGGTCCATGATTAGCCGGAAATGGCATGGTATAGGGGCTTTGTCGAGAACCGAGCATTCTGTGCAAGGCGCCACAAGATTTGGTCAGGCTCCTCATTAGGCATGTGCAGCGCAATGCAGTCTAACAAATCTTCCCATTCAGCCTATTCAATTGGTCCGAAGGAGCGGCGAAAGGCGAGACTCCCTAAGTCAATAATGGTAGCCTCCACCGATATTTGTGGGGCAGCACAGATGGAAAACAGTACGGGGCATCTAGCCATGAACGGTTACCTTTCAACCCACTTATTAAACCAGAAGAGCGTCGAGGACCCGAAGCCGAAGGAGATGGGCGAGCCAATCCGCAAAACGGGGTGGAGCTGGATGACACATTGCCAGAACTGGGACCCTCCAGAGCCATTGCAGAATGCCATAGGCTGTCCCCGTAGGTAATAGCTTTAATAATGTCCAACCACACGCCACCTTCATTGTTGGGAATATGCCACAACCACTTCGAAAGAAGTGCAATATTCCTAATGCGTTCAATCTCGCAAAGGCCCAAGTCCTCGATACATTCATTGAAGAGCCGCATCCCGGGGAAATTGATGTTGTTGTTATTCTTATCCCCCGGGTGGCGGATGAGGTTGAAGACACCGCCCACCAGCACCGTCAATTGGGCATTCGAGATCTTCCGATGAAGCTCATCCAAGAAGGTGCTCGAGTGGCTATGGTTGGCAGGGCCGTAAACCATGATGATCTCCCACTTGAAATTAATTGCCCATTCGAACACCTCCATGCTGACATAGAACTCCCCCTATCCATGCTCCCCACCTCAAGTGTTGCATCCTTCACCCCAAGAAGGATGCCACCCAAGTGGCCTGCGATCCCACTAGAAGGGAGCTAGTGCTGCACAAAAAGGTGGGGGCTAAGGGGTTCTAGCTTGCTGAGGGCAAACTCGGTTCGCATGGTTTCTCGAAAAGCTACAATGTCAACCGTTCCTCGTGCATCACTACAAAAAAACCACTTTCGCGATGATACATGCTTGTCACAGTAGGTCACATTTTCGGTCATGCATGTACATCCATGAAGATTTTATGACAAAATCAAAATAGTCATACTTGTGCTGTCGTAGAAGTGTTCCACGACAACTCAAATTATCATCACAGAAGTGTCCAATTCCATGACGACAAATGACGCGTCATGCAAGCGCTTTTGTTATGGGTAACCAACACGTGGTATCACTACAGGAATCAGGTAATTTGCCATTTGTGGCTCACAGAAGGCAAAGACCTGAATACAGACGACAAAGATTTTGCCGTCAGCAAAGAGATTGTCGGCAAAGAGTTCTTTGCCATCAGCTTTTCACCGAGCAGACGGCAAAGACTTTGCCGTCAGCCAAACTCTGTATTTGCCGTTAAGCCTAATGATAGCATACGACAAAGAAAAGCATCTTTGCCATCAGCAAGACTATGCATTTGCCGTCAGCCTCGGCCAACTCCATCCCTAATTGCATCAATAATCATCGCAGTTATGAGCACTGAATAAAGAATACCAACAAAAATATATGTGTTTCGAATTATTTCTTGTATATACAACATCAAGATATTCATATGCCTAGGAGTATGAAGATACCCAGTATGCCATGGTGCAAATCATAGAAATTCTTCTTCTTGAAGTAAATTCCACCAAAGATGGCACAGGGTAAGACAATTACAATGAGTTGCAAATCATGTGAGTTACAAAATTGGACTATCATTTTTAATGGCAAAAACACGATGTAAATGATGGAGAGTCCAAAATTAGCAGCACAAAGCACACCGGAACAGCCCAAAATGGCACAGTATTGCCCTTTAAGGGATATCTCAAGTCAGTCATCATGTCCTTCGCAACGAAATGGTGACAAGGCTCAGTTATATTCAACAGTCCATCTATGACAGCAAGGAGGACAAGTATTATCTAGTCATACATGTGGAGTATTGCAATTTTGGCTCCATGGGACATTATAGTGTAACAACTGGATATCCGTCATTATGTCCTATAAATAACAATGGGTGCGAGACAAAAAATTGCCGAGTAAAGTTGCAATAACTACAAGATAGACAGGATGTAATACAACTATGATTAATGAAATAAAAGGTAAAAAAGGATTAATAACAAAAACAGGAGCACAAATACTTGCAGTTGTAGCATTTCTGATGAAGACAATGTTATTCACGCCAACGGTGGCTCCTCCCACGGCGGCGAACCCCCCGAGAACGTCCGATGATCGTTCAAAGGAAGCGTTTGGTAGAGTAGCTCCCGATTCGCATTGGTAGCCACATTACAAGAAATATGTCAACTTGCGACCCTCACTTTTGGTCACTGAAAGGTCATTGATTTTCATTTGCGACCTTTTTTGACCAAAAACAGAAGGTCAAAAGCTGGTGGTCGTAAACTGAAATTAACGACCTTCTTTGTGAGAAGGTCGTGGAACGCCACGACCAAAACAAAAGGTCATGGATTCTATGACCTTCTATTTTGGTCGTTGGTTGTCTGCCCAAGCCACGTCGGATCCGACGTGGCAATCTGACGTGGCAAAATTGCGACCAATTGAGAATGTCAAAAATTAGAATTGGCCCGGTCCAATTAGGTGTTTTACATGGGTCGAGCCCAACAATTCGGCCTTTTTACTGTATATTTGTTCTGTTAATTTACTCTAGCTACATGGGCTTGGCCCAAAAATTTGGCCTTTTTATTTTCTAGGGCATGGCCTTTTTGTTAGTCTATTGATTTTCTATTTTCAACCATTTTATTTTGCAGCTGGTCCCACCACAGATTGGTCCCACTTGTCATGCTTATCCCAAAATTGGTCCCACACATCAAAAATTTCGAACTTTGCCAAACAACCATTATATCATTTCACAGGTATTCAAATCACATACACAATAATTATCAGACCAGAGAGCAAACGAAATTCATCCAAAACAACACTACATTGGTCTATTACAATCATTACAGTATACTACAAGCCAGATATGCCTACTACTGCCTACAATTACAACACATTATATGCTACTGTTTGTTGATATGCTTCACAGCTTCAGACTTTGATTCGCACTTCACCTGTGCAAAGAATAAGAATGAAAATATAAGAATAAGAATGTGTACAGAACATCAAACAATAGCCAATGAGGAATCCAATAACTTATAAGCAAAAAATGACAGCAAATGCCATGTAGATAAATAGTATGACTAACACTAACCAGTATATGTTCATGGAGTGACAAATGTTCTCACTAGCTAGGATTTTTTTGGCATATAGTATACTGACATGTGCAACTCTTAACTAAATTGATCATAGAAATGAAAAGAACTGTAAGAACGAGTTCATTCATTCATTCAAAATCCAGGCATGTCAAATTTTAAGCACCAACAGAACAGATCTAACAAACCAGACTATAATCACCATGCATCAGGATTTATGGTTCTACCAAAACAGTAAGGAGACAAAGATACACGCATCAAGCATACCAGCTACTACAATAAGAGGTTGAGATGCTCCAGAAACTGTAGGGAGTATGCACCCCGGCAGTCATGCAGTAGCTAGGGATTGAGGAGGATGAGCTTGCTCCCATTGTACCTGGATGGTAGACAAGAAAACAAGTTATGGCAACAGAAGCATCATGTTGTATCCACTGTACCCGGGTCATATTTAGGTACACAAGCTAATATGTCGATAAAAAGTACTCAGTAGCTACTATGTATAGTTTACATGTATGAACGGAAGATTCAGCAAAGGCATGTTGATAAAACAGTGAAAACAATGGTATCAGGTATACCGCCATGCATGAGCACTTCATGATATTTATATTCATCATCACAGCAACCTATAACCACCTATGCTCATTGTTACAAATCTATGCATAGTTAAAAAATAAACTATCTATTTGAAACCAGAATAGATTTCTCACTCAAATTTGAATTCATTAGTTTATCCTCCAGACTATTGAAATCTCATGCCTCTAATTCGCTAGGTTCTTGGGCAACAAACATCATTGCAAATTTGCAATGCAGCATAGATAAACCAAATGTAAGATCAGAAACAACAAGGCAGAATCATCTAGACCACATGTTTACCAGCAAAAAAATCTAGAACACATGTTTAACCGGAATGCACTACTCCATTCTCGTAATATTAACATAGAGGAACTTCGTCTATTAGACGATCCCCACAAGGACCAAGCATCCACATTGCACAAACAGCACGCTCGCATGCACAGAAGTAGAGCTCAGGCAGTAGCAAATAAACATTGATGGATTACCCACCATGCATAGACCAATCAGCAACAGCAGCAACAGTAGGTAGTAGAAGAAGCAGAAGGGGGAGGGCACTGTCTTGAGAGGAACTCCCCTGATGGCAGGAACCACAAAACAGCTGGTGGAGCACGGCCGCCGCCATCTGCGCGAGCTCACTCCTTCCTTCGTAGAGGGCAGCAAGGTCCAAGCCACGGCCTTGATGCCCGCCGGCGGATCTGGTGGATGTGCTCGCCGCCGCACAAAGATCGAGGGGATAGGGTTCCCGGAGGAAGCGACCAAGCCGCGTCCGCCGTGCACAGGGCCACGACCAGGCGTCGGGGAGGACGGGGCCGGAGTCGGTGAAGAGGCCATCATCCTTGTCGTGGTGCATGCCGTTGCCATTGGAGTCGGGCATTTTTGGAACTCCTATAAATGAGATGGAAAACAGATTAGTCATAAGTAAACAATCATTGTTTGCATCAGTACATGAACACTTGCAAGTTTATTATTGCACTGGTAACCAGCAAGGTTATGTTTCAGTAACTGCAAATTGTGGCAAATTGTGGTTAATTCGCCCTGGTATGTAGTCAGTACTATCCAAGAATACATGAATGCTATATATAGTAAATAGACAGTGTAGGGAGCACTGCATAACTGTATGATATCTAAGCTAAAAAGCACTGTGTAACTATATGAACTCTACGCTAAAAGGTCTTTGGAAGTGTATGTCAGCAGACAGAATGGTAATCGGTGTACTCTGCTATTTTACCTACTATACACAAAACAGATTAAATGTCCATGGACAATTCTAGTAAACGCAAAAATAGTATCATCAGTTGGGATCACTTCTGATTTTGCTTGCTCGCACACCAACCACGAACGTGATCACAACCAAGTATTTAACCAGTTTGCCGCCAAGTTTAAGTTACTACTAACCGGAAGTGAATAATAAATTATTAAAGATAATGAAGTTAATCGAACAATTTTTACACATGTATAATGGCGTGAATAGAGCAATAGAGCAATGCCCAATCTGATATGATGCAATATGAGTATGTACATTACAAGGAACAATTTTCTGCATTGACAACAGAAGCTATGCTCACAAATTTATATTGTAGGTACAAGAAATGTGCCAGACATCATATAAGCATACACAATTACACACATGATACTTAGATCACACTGTCAATTCATACTACACTAGTCACTCTTATGAGATATTGGCATGCAGCTGTACACAGCTACTTGACCATGACAATTTATAATACACAAGTCACTCTTATATAATATAATTGAACAAAACACTGTCATGCATTTACTGGACTATGACCAGGTGCAAGTTGATGAGAATCATCATGCTGAAACTGACACAACCACATCATATCCTTCTAACGTTCCTAGTTCACTCAGAAAACACTTTACCAACAACACATAATTGCAGTCTGAAAACACAATTCACTCAAAAGGCATATCATTAATATCACATAATCACAGCCAAAAATCCACATTCACTCATGTGGCATAGCATCAAGACCTCACAGTCAAAACTTCTGACCAGGAACCGATGGAATCACTATCATAATGTTCTCTTACACAAAGGCATACATGTATCAACATGCAACATGCTGCCTTTTAGAATTGAATCACACAATGAGGATAAACAGAAGGAAGTGGTATGTGTAAAACAAGCAACATTCATCAGGATTAAATGGTTAATGCTTAAGGCCACTAACCCCTACACCTGAAAACCTGAAGATGAACCAAGTACACCTACATGCATGGTGATGTTGTGGACTTGACACAGCAGATGCGACGTCAGGCTCAGGTAGTTCGGGATGCGGGAGTTGGGTGTCTTCTTGGTGGTCGCCGCGACCTGCAAGATCAAAAAACCTCAGCAATCCATGTATGAAATTAAGTGATCTAAATCAGATGACATATACAGGTCCGATGGGTTTTCTTGTGGATTGAGACAGATATCTATCAAGCACTTGACTGAAACAGCAAGAAATCGTCAGCCTCTACCTCTAGTCTGGTACCAAATCCCCGCAAAATCATGCGGGCCAAAGTCACAAGCACAAAAGCAGGTTACAGCCAGGATCTATGATAATTTTCTACTATGCACTAGTATTGCTGGATAACTCGTCTAGCAAGACAAAATACACAGGATAACTCATCGGGCGTACAAGGCGGGCTTGCTGCAACCACAAAATCACAAGCCCTCTAAAACCTGGTGCATTCATCACCCCAGCGTAGCGGATTCTATCTAACTAGGTGATATGTGTGGCTTGGCGACAAAAGCAATCTAAGAAAGTAATCTAGCAACATCTGATCTGAGATAATCATCCATCCACGCTTGTGATTATGTAGGAACAGTAGTAGTAACCGGCACGATGCAGTGAAAGGAAACAATAACTGGTGATTAACAATACAGTACATGATCTACACAGTTAACTGAAGCGTTGCTGTCTAAATCCACACAGTTCACTGAATATCTCAGACACTGCATCTTCAGGTCTGACAAGGCAGGGAGAGGGAGGGGGTTACCTGCAGCTGTAGGCAGGAAGATGGGTGGGAGTTGGGCGAGGTCCATGGTGACCTTCCTTGCTTCCTCCCTCCCTGCTCGGGTGGTTCTCCAATTCAACACATCCTCCAGGCCTAGCTAGGGTTTTTTCTTCTTCTCCTGCAGCAATGGAAAGGGAGGACCATGGCATCACCAACAGTACAGAACTGAGCAACAAACAAAAGCATAAGCAAATCAAAATCGAAACGAATCAGGCACCTTGACGATGGAGCTCCATGGATGGCTTGGAGAAGGTCGGGGCAGAGGAGGCACAACGAGCACGGGATCTTCGAGCACCCCGAGGGAGGAAGGAAGGCGGCAGTGGCGGGGCGACGCAGCCGACCTTCGTCGCTTCGGGTGGGTCCTGGCCGCCGGGTCGATCTGGGACTAGGAGAGAAGGTGCAGGCGATGGATGTAGGGGATCGCCGGTGGGGAGGTCGCCGGGTTGGGGGTGGTGGGCGGCGGCGCCGCCGTGGGATGGGCGTGAATCAGGAGGGGAATGGAAGACAGAGAGTTGCGCGGGCTCGACGCGGTCGAAGGGCGGGAAGTCGAAGTCGGCGAGCGGCGGGTTGCTGCTGCTGTCGGCGTCCGCCATGGCGTCGGGGGCAGCGGTGGATTAGGCGGAGCAGACGGGGGTGGCGGAAGGGGGGTGGTCGGGGCTGGGGGAGGAAAAATTATGGGTGGGGGAAGGGAAGGGGTGAGAGGAGTAGGGCGTGGGGGAGGCCATGGACGGCGGCGAGCTTCGCCAGAGGTAGGTGGCGGCGGCGATCTGGAAGGGAGGTGGCGAGCTCTCGCTCTCTCTCTCTCTCTCTCCATCGGGCGAGACAACGAGGAGAAAGGAGGATCGATGGATGGATGTGGGAAAGAAAGGAGGCGGGGGGTGGATGGAAAATGACCAGCTAGGGTTTCGGGGTTGGTGTGGAAGGGTTGAGGACGGCCGTTGGATCCTCCAGCATCCGACGGCGTATGATGCAAGATCCGCGTGAGACGTCTATGGACCAATCAGAATGCAGTATGATGTTATGACCATCTAAATAGGTCAGATTTGCCCAAAAATAATGTGTTAAAATCATGTCAGCTATTTTATGACCTGAGAAATTCAAAAAGAAAATGGAAACCTTCTCATTGTGCCACCAAAATGTGAACAAGTTTACAGAAAAAATAACAAACAAGAAAATAGATAAATATCTTTAAAAAGGTGTCGTGAGATATGAGTTTTTTTTGGCAAAAAAAAAACATTTTCCATTTTTCGAATGCCTGAAATGAGTTTTTTTTGTGAAGGACCTACAATATATTTGTTCAAAAATTAGACCAAATCAATTTTATAAAATAGTAGGCCAAATTTAATGCACAATTGACCAAATGGTTGGGTGTCACAAGCCTTGATCCACCTCTGGTGAAACAGATAAATTTCCGCCGATTCAGCAGGAAGCGGGTCAAATTTGAACTACGGCTGCCTTATAGTTTGTTCTTTATTTTTCCAAAAATCATTTCTAGGTATATAAGTATCTATTTAATCACAGAAACATCAAAAGTTTTCCAATATTCAACCACTAGCTAGGAACGGTCAAGCCCGCCATTTTGACCGCATTTTGAAATGGGCATAAAAAATAAAAAAAAATCAAAAATTTGGAAAACCTTCGCATTATGTCATTATATGTGGCCAAGTTACGAGGAAAAATAATAAACGTGTAATACGATAATTATTTTAAAAAAGTGTTCTAAGAAATGAGCTATCATGTGTGGAGATCAATGGCTTTCAAGCCAAATGATCAATCTTATGGACACATTCATGGCATAGTTTATTAAAATGATCTCATATTGTGCACAAGGGTGCACATTGGAATGGCAAACAATGTTGCCTAAGGAAGTTTTCATTTTCTTTGGACGAAAAAATCATTTTCCATTTTTCGAGTGCCCAAAATGAGTTTTTTTGTGAAGGACCTACCAAATATTTGTTGCAAAATTGGACCAAATAAATTTTCTAAAATACTAGGCCATATTTAATGCATAATTGACCAAATGGTTGGGTGTCAAAAGTTTTGATCAATTGCTCGTGAAAAAGACAAATTTCTGCCGTTTCAGTAGGAAGCATGTCAAATTTGAACTGCGGCTACCTCATAGTTTGCTATTTATTTTAAAAAAAATCATTTCTAGGTACAAAAGTATCTATTTAATCAGAGAAACACCAAAAAAATTCCAAGATTCAACAACTAGCTAGGATCGGTCATTCCCGCCGTTTTGACCGCATTTTGAAACGGGCATAAAATATTAAAAAAAAATCAAAAAATTGGAAAACCTTCGCATTTGTCATTATATGTGACCAAGTTACCAGGAAAAATAATAAACTTGTACTATGGCAATTCTTTTAAAAAAGTGTTCACAAAAATGACCTATCATCTCTCAAGATTCATGGCTTTCAAGCCAAATGATCAATCTTATGACCACATTCATGGCATAGTTTGTTAAAATGATCTCATATTGTGCACAAGGGTGCATATTGGAATGGCAAACAATGTTGCCTAAGGGAGTTTTCATTTTCTTTGGACGAAAAATCAATTTTCCATTTTATGAGTGCCCAAAATGAGTTTTTTTGTGAAGGACCTACCATATATTTGTTGCAAAATTGTACCAAATCAATTTTCTAAAATACTAGGCCATATTTAATGGACAATTTACCAAATGGTTGTGTGTCAAAAGTTTTGATGAATCTCTCGTGAAAAAGACAAATTTCTGCCGTTTCAGTAGGAAGCGGGTCAAATTTGAACTGCGGCTGCCTCATAGTTTGCTATTTATTTTTTCAAAAAATCATTTCTATGTACAAAAGTATCTATTTAATCAGAGAAACACCAAAAAAATTCCAAGATTCAACAACTAGCTAGGAACGGTCATTCCCGCCGTTTTGATCGCATTTTGAAACGGGCATAAAATATTCAAAAAAAATCAAAAAATTGGAAAACCTTCGCATTGTGTCATTATATGTGACCAAGTTACTAGGAAAAATAATAAACTTGTAATACGGCAATTCTTAAAAAAATGTTCCCAGAAATGAGCTATCATCTCTGAAGATTCATGGTTTTAAAGCCAAATGATCAATCTTATGGCCACATTCATGGCATAGTTTGTTCAAATGATCCCATATTATGGAGAAGGGTGCATATTGAAATGGCAAACAATGTTGCCTAAGGGAGTTTTCATTTTCTTTGGACGAAAAATCAATTTTCTATTTTTCGAGTGCCCAAAATGAGTTTTTTTGTGAAGGACCTACCATATACTTGTTGCAAAATGGGACCAGGTCATTTTTATCATATATTAGGCCATATTTAATGTACAATTGACAAAATGGTTGGTCGTCAAAAGTACCTATACACCTCTGGTGAAAAAGACAAATTTCCGCCGATTCAGTAGGAAGCGGGTCAAATTTGAACTAGAGTTGCCTCATAGTTTGGTCTTTATTTTTTTCCAAAAATCATTTATAGGTACATAAGTATATATTTAATCAGAAATACATGGTTTGGTGGCGATACGTTGAGGTTTGGATGGTGGCCCAGGGCCCCAACTTCAAAGTGCGTAGACTCGCATGCCCGCCGCGTGGTCACCACGTGACCGTGGTGTTACCACGCATTCCGGGTGGCCTAGGCATGTCTAGTGGGTTGGACATTCCCCTGATAGGTGTCAGGAAGAAGAAGGCAATAGAGGAATCTCACGAGGAGACTGAACTGAGCTCAAACATGAATTAGCACCCAAGTCTTTGATTAGTGGTACGGGAAATGCGCATGGCCAATGGGCCTGAGATTTGGCCGAGGATGATCATCTACTAAGGACACTATCTTGGAAAATTTGCAGCTTAAATGGAGGAGCCTAGGTGTCACTTGCTTTGCAACGTACCACACTGGACAGAAATATGAATGTTGAAGCCACACTCACATGTATTGTTAGATGGGGCTCAAATTTTGTGGAGAGCTATGATTTGAGAATATAGAAGATGTGGCAAAAATTCAGCTCATTAGGATATGCCTAGCTAGTACTTCCTTCACAACAGTTCGAGTTGAACAAAAACTTTGGAAATTTGCCGAGGAAGATTTACCAGGCAAATGGAGTTGAATATTGTCATGAGGCAATGATTTAGATAGTAAAGAATGCCCAATTTTTTTGGGAATTTTGGGAATGACAGAAATATAGGTTGCTTCACAACCTAGGGCAAAAATGACACATGGACATGACACATAGGCAAAACTGATGAGGTGGCGCCTAGTCATAGCAATCCACCACAACTTACAAGGTTATGACCATCTATATTGGTCATGACCAGCTAGAAATAAGGCAGCGGATCAGTGCTGTCTGCTTTGTGACCATTTCGTGTAAGGAAATTACGACCTTTCTGACCAAAATGGTCGATATAGTTTAGCGTTTGGAGCCCCCCGAACAACTTTTTACCAATTAGTCTCAAATGGTCATAGATCTATGACCAATTTTTCCAGGGTCACTGCCAGAAGGTCACTAGTTGACATATTTCTTGTAGTGCCATGGGGTAGAAGCCCATATAGGTAGATTTAGCCCAACTTGGGTGAACGGTTGCCAGACAATCAACCTATATTCGGAGGGAAGGAGTTCTAGGCAAGCAGTAGAGCATCCACGGTGACCAGCTGGAGGAGCACGCCACGTCCACCTCGTTCTTTGCCAAGATGGAGGAGCACAGCATGGGTCACGCAGGCTCACAATCCACCTTGTTCTTCACCCAGACAAAGGGGCCATCTTCGTCCCCTAGTCCGCCGATCGGTGAAACCGTCACCTCGCTAACTGCCCAACAGACGATGTCGTCCCTAACCAGTAACCATCACGCGAACCTCTAACACGGTTCAATGCCATCTGTCGACGCTACACAGCAGAGCGCCCTTTGCCACCACACCACTACCATGCCAAGGTCCATTTCCCAGGCAGCAAGGGGAGAAAAAGTAGGAGGTTTGGTGGGGCACGCCCGATGTCGGGGAGCTGCGAGGAGAGGGCACCGGCTAGGGTTACATCCCCAAAATACACTCGTACCGAACAAGGCCTTGGCGTGAAAAATTCCTTCAGACGTGGAAAGAGTGTTGCGACACATTCAAGGTCACAAAATGAAAAGGTGTAGCTGTCACTCAATCTCACACCCTGAAAGTATGGATCCAGCGCAGGCTTCCTAATAAGGCCATATCGATTCTCGAAGCTCAGCAATAGCTTGAAGGACTCTTTTGAAATAACGGCCAACGACTTCACCAGATTTACTCCCTCCATTTCTTATACAAGGCCATAAACTCAGATTACAGGTACAAAGAGAAAATTTAATGATTACTTTGCAAGCTAACTTTTTCTATGGATCATTAATGCGCCACAAGCATGCAACGAATGGATGGGAAGGAGGTAGCTGAGTGTCATTCTGACTACATGCATATAAGTATTAAAATGTTGCTAGTACGAGAAAACATCATTAATTTTTGCCTCGGTTACTGTTGGTGGTCTTGTATTGATGCAAAATGTATTTTTGATAGTGACTTTGTATAAGGGAATGAAGGGAGTACCAAAATTGCATCCGATTACCCTATTCCTAATTTTGTGCCCAAAGGTGCGCAAACACATAACAACTTTGCTGCTCCATGGATAATGAAGCAACTTCCGGTCCCCAAAGAGTTGTCCGAATCGGAAGGAAGGAAGGTGCTCCTCCAAGCCTAAGCATGTTCACACAGTCTCGCTGTCCATCTACATATAGCTTGAACAAGAACAATTCGGCAATAATTAGATGACAAATCAACAACACGCACATTCTCTGCCAAGCACTAGTGCTAAGAGGAAGATTGGGATTCAGGGGCGTGCCAAATAACCTGGGATTTGGGGGAGGAAATCAAAGCGCTGCCGGGAAGCTCATGGGCGTGTCGGCGTCAGCCTCGTGTTGTCTTGTCTCTGAAGCTCCTGCTCCTGCTCCTGCAGCGGGAAACTACACCTAAAGAAATGCCAAACGACAAGGACCCGCCCCTGCTACTGCCACACCGCCGGCAAGCAGCAGCAGCCCCGCTGCCGGCCAAGCTCGCGCTTGCTCCGCCTGCCCCGCTTGCGGCGCTCTGCCTCTCGCCATGTGTGTGTGTGTAGTGAGAAGAACCGAGGAAGGGAGGGAGAGAGAAGATAAACTGAGGGAGTCACTCATCTAGCCCGGTCGCCGACGGAGCCCCAGATGCACCCCGCCGCGCGGGTGGGAGACACAGAGACGAGAATCGATGGAGGGGTTCGGTGTGGGGGAAAGTATTGGGCCGTCTACCAAAGCATCCCCTGTCTATTACTTTCTTTATTAATTTCTCGAGTGTTGATTGTATTTTTGTTCTTCTCATATAGCTACCCGCTCATTCCGAGCAGTTTAAAAATTTCCGAGTGGATACTAGACTTTATCAATACTCCACGGTGGGCAGATATAACACAACTTTATTCATCTACTATCCATATAAAAACACGAGTTAATGCAGACCAAATCATCTCAACCATTAAAGCACACGATCTAACGGTCCGGATCGCCCCAATGTTGAGCACCAACTACGTTGAGCGCACACATTCCACTTCCCACGTAATCAAACCATCTCCACTAATCCACCTGCTCTGTGCCAATGAATCGTCTCTCTTCTCCGCCCGCACCTCCCGCTTCAAGGTCGGTTACTACTCGGGACACCAGACACCGCCCCAACGCTACTCCGCCCTTCCATGCCCACGTTGCTTCTTCCCGTGGCCATGGACACCCCACGGGACGCACCTGCCCGAAGAAACCACGTGGCCGTGGTCAGCTACTGCTGAAGTGCTGTAGGTTTGGCTTCTCGGGGAGTATGAATATGTATTGTGATGCTTCTTGGATCTGTGTAACTGTTAGTGGATGAGTTGTAGGATAGCTTGCTCATCGGGGGGGGGGGGGGCAATGTTTTCTTTGTCCTTCTTTTTGCAATATGAATTGGGGCCACTTGTTCACTGTAACTATTTCGCCTAGTAACCTTATAGGAAATTCGCCTACTACACTAGTAGTATATAGTCTATTATTGTGTAATGTTTTTTGTGCAACTTGCACTGTTTCCTTACCTACCTTGCATGACACTGAAGCATGGCATGCTTTCTCCCATGAATTATGCGGCGTTGAAATTAAAATTCAAGCCAATGAAACTTTTCTTCTCAACTAGTTCTATTGGAGCTTAAGTCGAACTTGCATTGCATAAACACCTCTTTCTGATTCAGCTTCTTTTATTTGTAATAAGCAAGCAACATGTTGGGGATTACTGATAGAAAAAATTACAACCAATCTTTTCTTTTGGAAACTTGGATGAAGAATCACCCCCATTGTAAAGAGAACACAAGTTAGAACCAATCTTTTCTTTTGGAAACCTGGATGGAGAATCATCCCATTGTAAAGAGAACACGGCATCCCTTTACGTAGGGGCTCGAAATGTGTGCAAAGAGCTAATAAAACTCCATTCCCGTTTATCTATGCGATATGTTATAGTTTGCTTCTCCATAGCCAAGATATGACATGATAACGTAGGAAAGAGTTGTTAGCATCTCAACACAAGAAGGTAGATAAGAATCTCAAGTGCAGATGTCCCGAGAGCGAGAAGGCCAGTCTTCCTCAATTAGATATCTTCCTCTTTTGAATTATATGAATAACATAAATCAGTTATCACTTCCCCACTTCATCAAGGGGATTCATACATCGAATGAGGATTCCTACAATGGTACAATAGTTCAATCCATTCAAATTAGTGAAACCATTAGGGTGGGTTTTGCTCATGATTTTAAGAAACCTGCTTGTGCTCTCGCCACTTCGTGTGTTGGTGTCATCCACCGAAGCCATGCCATGTGGTCTCCCTACATACCCGATTTTGTAGCTTGTTTTGATGATTTAGCTATGGAGGCATGCACCAGATGAGAGCATGTGACGTGGTGAATATATGGTTTTACTGTGCATAAAGGTGAGGATAGAAAATCAAAGATGACTAGAGAAGCGTAACCCATGTGCTAAAATAGTACTCAGAAGCACACAAAAGACATGCAATGCGGTGGGCTAGCGTAGCACCTTCATTTCGCCATACTCAACAAATAAATACCAATCTCCCCTGTGCCTCTCCACTCCAACTCCAATTTCATCTAGCAACAATAGATCAATCTCTCCCATGTATCTTAGTTCCAATTCCAATTTCTTCTAGCAACGAGAGATCGTTCATATAGCTAGAGAGTGGCGAGTAGTTGTTCTGAATTGTGTAGGCTTGAAAGGCACTCCCTCCATTTTTGTATACAAGGCCACAAACTCAAATTATAGGTACCAAGACAAAAATTAATGTGTGCTTTACAAGCCAATTTGTTTTCTCGTTTACCGGATTAATTAATAGGGTACATGCACATTAGAGGAAACTGAGTGGCCGTGGGAGAGGAAGTAGGTGGGTGTGTCATTATCATCCACTACATGCATGCTAGTAATTAAGTCATGGGTTACTAGTACGAGGAAACATCATTACTATTTGCCTCGATTATTGTTGGTGGCCTTGTATAAATGCAAAATGTATTTTTCATAGTGGCCTTGTATATAAAAATGGAGGGAGTACCATAATTTTTTTTGATGGAAACAAGGTTTCGTTTGTTACAACAGTTTATTTTTCCAACCTCGTCCAATAGACGAGAAGAGACCTTAGTGGCCAGTAGCCGCGGGAGACATGTACAATCACTGCCACACAAGGTGAAGTGACACTCTCTGATCCCACAATCAGACATCTCGGCCTGTGGTCACACCTCCTCTTGTTAGAGTATTTGGTTTGTGTAGAATATAGATTGTTCACCACGTGATGCTCTTGTTTTTTCTCAACATGAATTGGGCCCACTTGCTTATGCTAGTTCTATATGTTAAAAAGTCACACTAATTAAACTTACGTAGTGTGCTTCACGCACAATGCAACAATGAGCATCAATCTTCCATACCAGTGGTATGCTCTCCCTCTCCATAGGATCTTGCATTGAGATCCATACTTGAATTGTTTCATTTGGGTTGAGCATTATATTTAAAGTATTTAGTTGAGATCCATGGTATTTCCTTACCAAGCTTGCATGACACTGAAGCAAGGCAATGCTTTCTCCCAGCAACAATTACATGCCATTGGAATTAAATTTTAAGCAACTGAAGTTTTTCTTCTCGACTAGTTTTATTGAAGCTCAAGTCGAACCTCCATTGGATAAACACCTCTTCTAGTATCGGCTTCTTATGTTCTTAAAAAAGAAGCAACATACTAGAGGATCATCCCCATTGTAAACTGAACACGACACCCCTTTACGTAAGGGCTCAAGAAGGCATTATACCGGATGTGTCTAGAGAGCTAATAAAACTCCGTTCCTTTTTATCTGTGCGGTCTGTTATAGTTTGATTTTTCATAGCCAACATATGACATGGTTCCCTAGGAAAGAGTTTTCGGCATCTCAAAATAGGCTTTCGCCCTACTTTATAGATAAAGCAAACATCCATATATCCAAGTACCACTCACCAGAGCAAATAAGACAGCTGGGGCAACATCACAAGCACGCGCAAGAAGCATAAAAGAAAAAGAAAAGTGCCACCAAGTGGTAGACTAACAAGCAGCGCTACAGAGAAGATAAACGGCGTGCGGTAGATAGAAGCGTATCCAGCATGATCCCAAGGCGGTCGCGATCCCGCTGCCTAGCAAGTGGGTGCCAATGCTGCAAAAAAGTAAGAAATTTGAAAAACGAGTGAGAAGCCTGCTACAAAAAATTCCGCTCAGTCACCATTTTATTACGAGTCATCCATAAGGTCCATGTCATTCCCGCGAAGATTAGACAAAATAAGCGGCGATTGTGGCCAACCTAGGTTACCCTGGACTGCAGAAACTCTACCAAGTCCAGGGCCTCCCAGTCGGGCCCAATGCAAGAAGTTAGTGAAGAATCTAGACGTAGATGTGGCGAGTGAGAAGGCCAGTCTTCACCAAGATAATCTTCCTATTTTGTATTATATGAATACAAAAGCCAATACTTGCATGTATTAACACTACTAGGGAGAAGCCTAGCAGCAGCGCGGGTTTTAGGTACATTAGTAGCGCGGGGACCGGCGCTATTAATAAGGCGCTACAGCTAACACTTAGCAGCAGCGCGTGGGCGCCCGCGCTACTGGTATACAAGTGTAGCAGCAGCGTGCTTCGTGCAAGCTCGCTACTGCTAATAGCTCTAGCGTGCTTGGGCTGGACGCACTACTGCTACTGTCACGCTGCTGCTAACTTTCTCCACTCGCTACTGCTAATTTTAGTAGTTTTTATTTTTTTCTGCATATTTGTTTTGTATTTGAACAGGCTTTATACAAGAATCTTTAGCAGATACAAATGTCATCATGATACACATACAAATGGCTGCGAGGCCACAAATGTAATCATAGCATATACATACAAATAGTCTCATCATAATCATCATCCAACACAAAGTGGTATCTCGTCATCATCTCGAAAATAGCGATACAAGTCTCGATTACTTGCAACTACATCGTCATCCATCTAAACTATGATATACGCGAGAAGAGCTATCACTTTGAGTGAGAGCGGAACTATGCAGTACATGAGTTCGTATCCCTCTCTCGCATTAGCGTGAACCTAAAGTAACTACTGCCTGTCACTCGGAAACCGGAAACCGGTACACCTGGGCCTGACACTCCGGCCACTCGTCGTATATATACTCCTGGCGTAGTACTTCTTCGCCATCGATGATCTATGCACCTGCATCGTCACATGAGTCGATGATATCCAACATATATAGTTGAGCAACAGAAAGAGACAGACTTGGCAAAAATAGAAGCAACATATCATAAGCATCAATAACAAAGTGGATCGTACCCAAAATGCCCTAACTAGAGTGATTGTCGCTAGTCGAGGAGGACGGTTTAATTACATCACAAATAAAGTTTCGTCGTGCATAACTCAAAGTTTCGTCATACAGAAAGTATGGACTAAACGGACACATTGTCATATATCGACAATCACTCCAACATATCGTGCCATCCATCCAAGTCAGGGAGATAGTCCCCGAGCCTAGTGAAAGGCTTCAGGTCAAGACGCTGAGAGGCTGCCCGTGTTCGGACGTCTTCCTGCGACATTTGTCCTTCTTCGTAGAACATCCCTGTTTTTCCGACGACCTCCTTCATGATGATTTGGGAAAGTTTGCGCTGGATATGATAGAACTCGGCTCGAAGTCGATGATCCTTGATATCTCCTACGTTCTTTGCCCATTGCAGAATATGGGCATTGCCGGATGTAGGTGACATGCGAAGGTTCTGGTGATCCCGTCTATACTCCAGCATGTGGTGTAGGACATAGAATCCATCATTAAGAGAACCACTCGGTTGCTGTATGTAGCAGAAGTCGGTCTTATGGCCGAAGGCGAGCCTGCCGCCCCGTCTCTTCTTGTCCTCGACCTCTCCACCCCGTGCTTAGTAGTAAAACATAGCACTATCGAGAACATCCTTGATGTGGGTGTAATCCTTTTTGTGAATGTTCTTCGACGAGTCCAAGTAAAGAGCGTGGGAGTATCGGGGGTAGAGGATGATGAGGACGGCGCGCCCGCCGCTACGCAAAATAAGTACACCTCAAATTAATTAGCCTCCACCGTGCAAATGAATGATTGAAATCGAAGGAATGTTATCTGCGCGGATGACTTACAGGGGATGATAAGGCACGAGAATCGCCTCCTTGTCCTTATTGGCGAGCATGAAATTGATGATGTATTCCCTCGCGTATTCACGGTGCTTTGCGCAGACTCTCAAGAAGCTCTCGTGCATGAAGTACGGGTCAGCGACACAGACATGAGGTATCTGCTCAAACCCGATGATGTAGTTCATGTGCAAGGCATAAAGGCGGACAAACGTAAAATCCAACTTCTTCACGTGAAACATGTCGAATATGTAATCGAATCGAAGGAAGAACTTATCCGCGGGGAAGAAGTCGATGTACGACAATTGCCGCGGAACGTTAACCACGTAGAGTGGGTATCCTGGATCTTTCGAGGCGATAAGGCCTTTCTCTATCCGCAGCACATTGTCATGAAGACTCCTTAGATCGCCGAATCTGGCCGTTAGCGCTGCTGCAAGTAGGATTGGTTGACCGGGGATATGCAATTTATCCGCACCGGTGATATCTATACGGTCTTGAACGCGAGGCCGCTGAGGCGGCTGGATCATAGAATCAGCTTTCTTGCCTTTCCTCGCTCTCTTCCTAGGCTTCTTTGCCGGAAGGTCGTCTATAATACGTTGAGCCTCCGGAGGCGGCAATTGAGGCACCGACTCATGACGCTCAAACCCCGAGTAGGCGCCAGTATAGACATACTGTTGAGTGCCATCGTCATCCTCATCCTCGTCCATGGCAACGTCATCAGCGACTAATGGAGCCTCTGAAGGAAATATGCCCTAGAGGCAATAATAAAGTATTATTTATTTCCTTATATCATGATAAATGTTTATTATTCATGCTAGAATTGTATTAACCGGAAACATAATACATGTGTGAATACATAGACAAACAGAGTGTCACTAGTATGCCTCTACTTGACTAGCTCGTTAATCAAAGATGGTTATGTTTCCTAGCCATAGACATGAGTTGTCATTTGATTAACGAGATCACCTCATTAGGAGAATGACGTGATTGACTTGACCCATTCCGTTAGCTTAGCACCCGATCGTTTAGTATGTTGCTATTGCTTTCTTCATGACTTATACATGTTCCTATGACTATGAGATTATGCAACTCTCGTTTACCGGAGGAACACTTTGTGTGCTACCAAACGTCACAACGTAAATGGGTGATTATAAAAGTGCTCTACAGGTGTCTCCAAAGGTACTTGTTGGGTTGGCGTATTTCGAGATTAGGATTTGTCAACCCAAAGGAGACAGTTGGGTACACCTTCTATCACAGATCCGAAGGCAAGAGATTCGTTGCTTAGTATGGATCCTTTCTAGAGAAGGAGTCTCTCTCGAAAGAAATGAGTGGGAGGAAAGTAGAACTTGATGAGGTAACTGTACCTGCTCCCTTATTGGAAAGTAGTTCATCACAGAAATTTGTTCCTGTGACTCCTACACCAATTACTGATGGGATTTTGGAATCACCTGATTATGAATCACTTGATGCTTGCGAACCATGCCTCATGGGCAAGATGACTGAAACGCCGTTCTCCGGAACTATGGAGAGAGCAACAGATTTGTTGGAAATCATACATACAGATGTATGTGGTCCGATGAATATTGAGGCTCGTAGCAGGTATCATTATTTTCTGAGCTTCACAGATGATTTGAGCAGATATGGGTATATCTACTTGATGAAACATAAGTCTGAAACATTTGAAAAGTTCAAAGAATTTCAGAGTGAAGTGGAAAATCATCGTGACAAGAAAATAAAGTTTCTATGATCTGATCGTAGAGAAGAGTATTTGAGTTACGAGTTTGGCCTTCAGTTAAAACAATGTGAAATAGTTTCACTACTCACGCCACCTGGAACACCACAGCATAATGGTGTGTCCGAACGTCATAACCGTACTTTATTGGATATAGTGCAATCTATGATGTCTCTTACCAATTTACCACTATCGTTTTGGGGTTATGCATTAGAGACAGCTACATTCACGTTAAAAAGGGCACCATCAAAATCCGCTGAGACGACGCCTTATGAACTGTGGTTTGGCAAGAAACCAAAGTTGTCGTTTCTTAAAGTTTGGGGTTGCGATACTTATGTGAAAAAGTTTCATCCTGATAAGCTCAAACCCAAATCGGAGAAATGTGTGTTCATAGGATACCCAAAGGAGACAGTTGGGTACACCTTCTATCACAGATCCGAAGGCAAGAGATTCGTTGCTTAGTATGGATCCTTTCTAGAGAAGGAGTTTCTCTCGAAAGAAATGAGTGGGAGGAAAGTAGAACTTGATGAGGTAACTGTACCTGCTCCCTTATTGGAAAGTAGTTCATCACAGAAATCTGTTCCTGTGACTCCTACACCAATTAGTGAGGAAGTTAATGATGATGATCATGGAACTTCAGATGAAGTTATTACTGAACCTCGTAGGTCAACCAGAGTAAGATCCGCACCAGAGTGGTACGGTAATCCTGTTCTGGAGGTTATGTTACTAGACCATGACGAACCTACGAACTATGAAGAAGCGATGGTGAGCCCAGATTCCGCGAAATGGCTTGAGGCCATGAAATCTGAGATGAGATCCATGTATGAGAACAAAGTATGGACTTTGATTGACTTGCCCAATGAGCGGCGAGCCATTGAGATTAAATGGATCTTCAAGAGGAAGATAGACGCTGATAGTAGTGTTACTATCTACAAAGCTAGAATTGTCGCAAAAGGTTTTCGACAAGTTTAAGGTGTTGACTACGATGAGAGAATTTCTCACTCGTATCTATGCTTAAGTCTGTCTGAATCATGTTAGCAATTGCCGCATTTTATGAAATATGGCAAATGGATAAACAAAACTGCATTCCTTAATGGATTTATTAAAGAAGAGTTGTATATGATGCAACCAGGAGGTTTTGTCAATCCTAAAGGTGCTAACAAAATATGCAAGCTCCAGCGACCCATCTATGGACTGGTGCAAGCTTCTCGGAGTTGGAATATACGCTTTCATAAGTTGATCAAAGGATATAGTTTTATACAGACTTGTGGTGAAGCCTGTATTTACAAGAAAGTGAGTGGGAGCACTACAGCATTTCTGATAAGTATATGTGAATGACATATTGTTAATCATAAATAATGTAGAATTATTCTGCAAAGCATAAAGGAGTGTTTGAAAGGATTTTTTCAAAGATAGACCTAGGTGTAGCTGCTTACATATTGAGCATCAAGATCTATAGAGATAGATGAAGACGCTTGATAAGTTTTTCAATGAGTACATACCTTAACAAGATTTTGAAATAGTTCAAAATAGAATAGTCAAAGAAAGAGTTCTTGCCTGTGTTACAAGGTGTGAAATTGAGTAAAGACTCAAAGCTCGACCACGGCAAAAGATAGAAAGAGAATGAAAGTCATTCCCTATGCCTTGGCCATAGGTTCTATAAAGTATGCCATGCTGTGTACCAGATCTATTGTATACCCTACACTGATTTTGGAAAGGGAGTACAATAGTGATCTAGGAGTAGATCACTGGACAGCGGTCAAAATTATCCTTAGTGGAATAAGGATATGTTTCTCGATTATGGAAGTGACAAAAGGTTCGTCGTAAAGGGTTACGTCGATGCAAGTTTTGACACTAAATCTAGATGACTCTAAGTCTCGGTCTAGATACATATTGAAAGTGGGAGCAATTAGCTAGAGTAGCTCCGTGCAGAGCATTGTAGACATAGAAATTTGTAAAATACTTACGGATCTGAATGTGACAGACCCGTTGACTAAAATTATCTCACAATCAAAACATGATCACACCTTAGTACTCTTTGGGTGTTAATCACATAGCGATGTGAACTAGATTATTGACTCTAGTAAACCCTTTGAGCGTTGGTCACATAAAGATGTGAACTATGGGTGTTAATCACATGGTGATGTGAATTATTAATGTTAAATCACATGGCGATGTGAACTAGATTATTGACTCTAGTGCAAGTGGGAGACTGAAGGAAATATGCCCTAGAGGCAATAATAAAGTATTATTTATTTCCTTATATCATGATAAATGTTTATTATTCATGCTAGAATTGTATTAACCGGAAACATAATACATGTGTGAATACATAGACAAACAGAGTGTCACTAGTATGCCTCTACTTGACTAGCTCGTTAATCAAAGATGGTTATGTTTCCTAGCCATAGACATGAGTTGTCATTTGATTAACGAGATCACCTCATTAGGAGAATGACGTGATTGACTTGACCCATTCCGTTAGCTTAGCACCCGATCGTTTAGTATGTTGCTATTGCTTTCTTCATGACTTATACATGTTCCTATGACTATGAGATTATGCAACTCCCGTTTACCGGAGGAACACTTTGTGTGCTACCAAACGTCACAACGTAAATGGGTGATTATAAAAGTTCTCTACAGGTGTCTCCAAAGGTACTTGTTGGGTTGGCGTATTTCGAGATTAGGATTTGTCAATCCAATTGTTGGAGAGGTATCTCTGGGCCCACTCGGTAATGCACATCACTATAAGCCTTGCAAGCATTGTGACTAATGAGTTAGTTGCGGGATGATGTGTTACGGAACGTGTAAATAGACTTGCCGGTAACGAGATTGAACTAGGTATCGAGATACCGACGATCAAATCTCGGGCAAGTAACATACCGGTGACAAAGGGAACAACGTATGTTGTTATGCGGTCTGACCGATAAAGATCTTCGTAGAATATGTGGGAGCCAATATGGGCATTCAGGTCCCGCTATTGGTTATTGACCGGAGACGTGTCTCGGTCATGTCTACATAGTTCTCGAACCCGTAGGGTCAGCACGCTTAACATTACGATGACAGTTTTATTGAGTTTTGATGTACCGAAGGAGTTCGGAGTCCCGGATGTGATCGGGGATATGACGAGGAGTCTCGAAATGGTCGAGACGTAAAGATCGATATATTGGACGACTATATTTGGACTTCGGAAAGGTTCCGAGTGATTCGGGTATTTTTCGGAGTACCGGAGAGTTACGGGAATTCGTATTGGGCCTTAATGGGCCATACGGGAAAGGAGAGAAAGGCCTCAAAAGGTGGCCGCACCCCTCCCCATGGTCTGGTCCGAATTGGACTAGGGAAGGGGGGCGCACCCTTCCTTCTTTCTCCTTCCCCCTTCCCTTCTCCTACTCCCACAAGGAAAGGAGGAGTCGTACTCCCGGTGGGAGTAGGACTCCCCCCTATGGCGCGCCTCTCCCCTTGGCCGGCTGCCTCCCCCTTGCTCCTTTATATACGGGGGCAGGGGGCACCCCAGAGACACAACAATTGATCTATTGATCTCTTAGCCGTGTGCGGTGCCCCCCTCCACCATATTACACCTCGATAATACCTTTGCGGAGCTTAGGCGAAGCCCTGCGTCGGTGGAACATCATCAGCGTCACCACGCCGTCGTGCTGACGAAACTCTCCCTCAACACTCGGCTGGATCGGAGTTCGAGGGACGTCATCGAGCTGAACGTGTGTAGAACTCGGAGGTGCCGTACATTCGGTACTTGATCGGTCGGATCGTGAAGACGTACGACTACATCAACCGCGTTGTGATAACGCTTCCGCTGTTGGTCTACGAGGGTACGTGGACAACACTCTCCCCTCTCGTTGCTATGCATCACCATGATCTTGTGTGTGCGTAGGAAATTTTTTGAAATTACTACGTTCCCCAACAGTGGTATCAGAGCCAGGTTTTATGCGTTGATGCAATGCACGAGTAGAACACAAGTGAGTTGTGGGCGATATAAGTCATACTGCTTACCAGCATGTCATACTTTGGTTCAGTGGTATTGTGAGATGAAGCGGCCCGGACCGACATTACGCGTACGCTTACGCGAGACTGGTTTCACCGTTCGGAGCACTCGTTGCTTAAAGGTGACTGGCGGGTGTCTGTCTCTCTCACTTTAGTTGAACCGAGTGTGGCTACGCCCGGTCCTTGCGAAGGTTAAAACAGCACCAACTTGACAAACTATCGTTGTGGTTTTGATGCGTAGGTAAGAACGGTTCTTGCTAAGCCCGTAGCAGCCACGTAAAATATGCAACAACAAAGTAGAGGACGTCTAACTTGTTTTTGCAGGGCATGTTGTGATGTGATATGGTCAAGACATGATGTGATATAATGTGTTGTATGAGATGATCATGTTTTGTAACCGAGTTATCGGCAACTGGCAGGAGCCATATGGTTGTCGCTTTATTGTATGAGATGCAATCGCCATGTAATAGTTTTACTTTATCACTAAGCGGTAGCGATAGTCGTAAAAGCAATAAGTTGGCGAGACGACAACGATCTACGATGGAGATCAAGGTGTCGCGCCGGTGACGATGGTGATCATGACGGTGCTTCGGAGATGGAGATCACAAGCACGGTGCTTCGGAGATGGAGATCACAAGCACAAGATGATGATGGCCATATCATATCACTTATATTGATTGCATGTGATGTTAATCCTTTATGCATCTTATCTTGCTTTGTTTGACGGTAGCATTATAAGATGATCCTTCACTAAATTATCAAAGTATAAGTGTTCTCCCTGAGTATGCACCGTTGCGAAAGTTCTTCGTGCTGAGACACCACGTGATGATCGGGTGTGATAGGCTCTACGTTCAAATACAACGGGTGCAAAACAGTTGCACACGCGGAATACTCAGGTTAAACTTGACGAGCCTAGCATATAACAGATATGGCCTCGGAACACGGAGACCGAAAGGTCGAGCGTGAATCATATAGTAGATATGATCAACATAGTGATGTTCACCATTGAAACTACTCCATCTCACGTGATGATCGGACATGGTTTAGTTGATATGGATCACGTGATCACTTAGAGGATTAGAGGGATGTCTATCTAAGTGGGAGTTCTTAAGTAATATGATTAATTGAACTTAAATTTATCATGAACTTAGTCCTGATAGTATTTTGCAAATTATGTTGTAGATCAATAGCTCGCGTTGTTGCTTCCCTGTGTTTATTTTTGATATGTTCCTAGAGAAAAATTATGTTGAAAGATGTTAGTAGCAAAGATGCGGATTGGATCCGTGATCTGAGGATTATCCTCATTGCTGCACAGAAAAATTATGTCCTTGATGCACCGCTAGGTGACAGACCTATTGCAGGAGCAGATGCAGACGTTATGAACGTTTGGCTAGCTCAATATGATGACTACTTGATAGTTTAGTGCACCATGCTTAACGGCTTAGAATCGGGACTTCAAAGACGTTTTGAACGTCATGGACCATATAAGATGTTCCAGGAGTTGAAGTTGATATTTCAAGCAAATACCCGAGTTGAGAGATATGAAGTCTCCAACAAGTTCTATAGCTAAAAGATGGAGGAGAATCGCTCAACTAGTGAGCATGTGCTCGGATTGTCTGGGTACTACAATCGCTTGAATCAAGTGGGAGTTAATCTTCCAGATAAAATAGTGATTGACAGAATTCTCTAGTCACCATCACCAAGTTAGTAGAACTTCGTGATGAACTATAGTATGCAAGGGATGAAGAAAGTAATTCCCGAGCTCTTCGTGATGCTGAAATCGACGAAGGTAGAAATCAATAAAAACATCAAGTGTTGATGGTTGACGAGACCACTTCAAGTGTTGATGGTTGACAAGACCACTAGTTTCAAGAAAAGGGCAAAGGGAAGAAGGGAAACTTCAAAAGAACGGCAACCAAGTTGCTACTCAAGTGAAGAAGCCCAAGTCTGTACCTAAGCCTGAGACTAAGTGCTTCTACTGCAAAGGGACTGGTCACTGGAAGCGGAACTACCCCAAGTATTTGGTGGATAAGAAAGATAGCAAAGTGAACAAAGGTATATTGGATATACATGTTATTGATGTGTACTTACTAGTGTTTACAGCAACCCCTCAGTATTTGATACTGGTTCAGTTGCTAAAGAGTAGTAACTCGAAAACGGGAGTAGCAGAATAAACAGAGACTAGTAAAAGACGAGGTGACGATGTGTGTTGGAAGTAGTTCCAAGATTGATATGATCATCATCGCACACTCCCTATACTTTCGGGATTAGTGTTGAAACTAAATAAGTGTTATTTGGTGTTTGCGTTGAGCATGAATATGATTCGATCATGTTTATTGCAATACGGTTATTCATTTAAGTTAGAGAACAATTGTTGTTCTATTTACATGAATAAAAACCTTTTATGGTCACACACACCAACGAAAATGGTTTGTTGGATCTCGATCGTAGTGATACACATATTCATAATATTGAAGCCAAAAGATGCAAAGTTAATAATGATAGTGCAACTTATTTGTGGCACTGCCGTTTAGGTCATATTGGTGTAAAGCGCATGAAGAAACTCCATACTGATGGGATTTTGGAATCACCTGATTATGAATCACTTGATGCTTGCGAACCATGCCTCATGGGCAAGATGACTGAAACGCCGTTCTCCGGAACTATGGAGAGAGCAACAGATTTGTTGGAAATCATACATACAGATGTATGTGGTCCGATGAATATTGAGGCTCGTAGCAGGTATCATTATTTTCTGAGCTTCACAGATGATTTGAGCAGATATGGGTATATCTACTTGATGAAACATAAGTCTGAAACATTTGAAAAGTTCAAAGAATTTCAGAGTGAAGTGGAAAATCATCGTGACAAGAAAATAAAGTTTCTATGATCTGATCGTAGAGAAGAGTATTTGAGTTACGAGTTTGGCCTTCAGTTAAAACAATGTGAAATAGTTTCACTACTCACGCCACCTGGAACACCACAGCATAATGGTGTGTCCGAACGTCATAACCGTACTTTATTGGATATAGTGCAATCTGTGATGTCTCTTACCAATTTACCACTATCGTTTTGGGGTTATGCATTAGAGACAGCTACATTCACGTTAAAATGGGCACCATCAAAATCCGCTGAGACGACGCCTTATGAACTGTGGTTTGGCAAGAAACCAAAGTTGTCGTTTCTTAAAGTTCGGGGTTGCGATGCTTATGTGAAAAAAGTTTCATCCTGATAAGCTCAAACCCAAATCGGAGAAATGTGTCTTCATAGGATACCCAAAGGAGACAGTTGGGTACACCTTCTATCACAGATCCGAAGGCAAGACATTCGTTGCTTAGTATGGATCCTTTCTAGAGAAGGAGTTTCTCTCGAAAGAAGTGAGTGGGAGGAAAGTAGAACTTGATGAGGTAACTGTACCTGCTCCCTTATTGGAAAGTAGTTCATCACAGAAATCTGTTCCTGTGACTCCTACACCAATTAGTGAGGAAGTTAATGATGATGATCATGGAACTTCAGATCAAGTTATTACTGAACCTCGTAGGTCAACCAGAGTAAGATCCGCACCAGAGTGGTACGGTAATCCTGTTCTGGAGGTTATGTTACTAGACCATGACGAACCTACGAACTATGAAGAAGCGATGGTGAGCCCAGATTCCGCAAAATGGCTTGAGGCCATGAAATCTGAGATGAGATCCATGTATGAGAACAAAGTATGGACTTTGATTGACTTGCCCAATGATCGGCGAGCCATTGAGATTAAATGGATCTTCAAGAGGAAGATAGGACGCTGATAGTAGTGTTACTATCTACAAAGCTAGAATTGTCGCAAAAGGTTTTCGACAAGTTTAAGGTGTTGACTACGATGAGAGTTTCTCACTCGTATCTATGCTTAAGTCTGTCTGAATCATGTTAGCAATTGCCGCATTTTATGAAATATGGCAAATGGATAAACAAAACTGCATTCCTTAATGGATTTATTAAAGAAGAGTTGTATATGATGCAACCAGGAGGTTTTGTCAATCCTAAAGGTGCTAACAAAATATGCAAGCTCCAGCGACCCATCTATGGACTGGTGCAAGCTTCTCGGAGTTGGAATATACGCTTTGATAAGTTGATCAAAGGATATAGTTTTATACAGACTTGCGGTGAAGCCTGTATTTACAAGAAAGTGAGTGGGAGCACTACAGCATTTCTGATAAGTATATGTGAATGACATATTGTTAATCAGAAATAATGTAGAATTATTCTGCAAAGCATAAAGGAGTGTTTGAAAGGAGTTTTTCAAAGATAGACCTAGGTGAAGCTGCTTACATATTGAGCATCAAGATCTATAGAGATAGATGAAGACGCTTGATAAGTTTTTCAATGAGTACATACCTTAACAAGATTTTGAAGTAGTTCAAAATAGAACAGTCAAAGAAAGAGTTCTTGCCTGTGTTACAAGGTGTGAAATTGAGTAAAGACTCAAAGCCCGACCACGGCAAAAGATAGAAAGAGAATGAAAGTCATTCCCTATGCCTTGGCCATAGGTTCTATAAAGTATGCCATGCTGTGTACCAGATCTATTGTATACCCTACACTGATTTTGGCAAGGGAGTACAATAGTGATCTAGGAGTAGATCACTGGACAGCGGTCAAAATTATCCTTAGTGGAATAAGGATATGTTTCTCGATTATGGAAGTGACAAAAGGTTCGTCGTAAAGGGTTACGTCGATGCAAGTTTTGACACTAAATCTAGATGACTCTAAGTCTCGGTCTAGATACATATTGAAAGTGGGAGCAATTAGCTAGAGTAGCTCCGTGCAGAGCATTGTAGACATAGAAATTTGTAAAATACTTACGGATCTGAATGTGACAGACCCGTTGACTAAAATTATCTCACAATCAAAACATGATCACACCTTAGTACTCTTTGGGTGTTAATCACATAGCGATGTGAACTAGATTATTGACTCTAGTAAACCCTTTGAGCGTTGGTCACATAAAGATGTGAACTATGGGTGTTAATCACATGGTGATGTGAATTATTAATGTTAAATCACATGGCGATGTGAACTAGATTATTGACTCTAGTGCAAGTGGGAGACTGAAGGAAATATGCCCTAGAGGCAATAATAAAGTATTATTTATTTCCTTATATCATGATAAATGTTTATTATTCATGCTAGAATTGTATTAACCGGAAACATAATACATGTGTGAATACATAGACAAACAGAGTGTCACTAGTATGCCTCTACTTGACTAGCTCGTTAATCAAAGATGGTTATGTTTCCTAGCCATAGACATGAGTTGTCATTTGATTAACGAGATCACCTCATTAGGAGAATGACGTGATTGACTTGACCCATTCCGTTAGCTTAGCACCCGATCGTTTAGTATGTTGCTATTGCTTTCTTCATGACTTATACATGTTCCTATGACTATGAGATTATGCAACTCCCGTTTACCGGAGGAACACTTTGTGTGCTACCAAACGTCACAACGTAAATGGGTGATTATAAAAGTGCTCTACAGGTGTCTCCAAAGGTACTTGTTGGGTTGGCGTATTTCGAGATTAGGATTTGTCAATCCAATTGTTGGAGAGGTATCTCTGGGCCCACTCGGTAATGCACATCACTATAAGCCTTGCAAGCATTGTGACTAATGAGTTAGTTGCGGGATGATGTGTTACGGAACGAGTAAAGAGACTTGCCGGTAACGAGATTGAACTAGGTATCGAGATACCGACGATCAAATCTCGGGCAAGTAACATACCGGTGACAAAGGGAACAACGTATGTTGTTATGCGGTCTGACCGATAAAGATTTTCGTAGAATATGTGGGAGCCAATATGGGCATCCAGGTCCCGCTATTGGTTATTGACCGGAGACGTGTCTCGGTCATGTCTACATAGTTCTCGAACCCGTAGGGTCCGTACGCTTAACGTTACGATGACAGTTTTATTGAGTTTTGATGTACCGAAGGAGTTCGGAGTCCCGGATGAGATTGGGGATATGACGAGGAGTCTCGAAATGGTCGAGACGTAAAGATCGATATATTGGACGACTATATTCGGACTTCGGAAAGGTTCCGAGTGATTCGGGTATTTTTCGGAGTACCGGAGAGTTACGGGAATTCGTATTGGGCCTTAATGGGCCATACGGGAAAGGAGAGAAAGGCCTCAAAAGGTGGCCGCACCCCTCCCCATGGTCTGGTCCGAATTGGACTAGGGAAGGGGGGCGCACCCTTCCTTCTTTCTCCTTCCCCCTTCCCTTCTCCTACTCCCACAAGGAAAGGAGGAGTCGTACTCCCGGTGGGAGTAGGACTCCCCCCTATGGCGCGCCTCTCCCCTTGGCCGGCTGCCTCCCCCTTGCTCCTTTATATACGGGGGCAGGGGGCACCCTAGAGACACAACAATTGATCTATTGATCTCTTAGCCGTGTGCGGTGCCCCCCTCCACCATATTACACCTCGATAATACCTTTGCGGAGCTTAGGCGAAGCCCTGCGTCGGTGGAACATCATCATCGTCACCACGCCGTCATGCTGACGAAACTCTCCCTCAGCACTCGGCTGGATCGGAGTTCGAGGGACGTCATCGAGCTGAACGTGTGTAGAACTCGGAGGTGCCGTACGTTCGGTACTTGATCGGTCGGATCGTGAAGACGTACGACTACATCAATCGCGTTGTGATAACGCTTCCGCTGTCGGTCTACGAGGGTACGTGGACAACACTCTCCCCTCTCGTTGCTATGCATCACCATGATCTTGCGTGTGCGTAGGAATTTTTTTGAAATTACTACGTTCCCCAACAGCCTCTTCCTTACTCCGTCCGCTATCACCCAACCCGACACCCGACGCTAATTGGGTAGGTGGGGTGTTGATGTTCATACCTTGCTGAGGCTGCGTGCTCGTGGGTGTGCTCCCGGCCGCCTCCAGACAAAGCAGACTCTTTGGCCACAACAGGACCCACCCATTGCAACAATCACCAAGCCGCCGCGGGGTCTGGTCATCACCCCCCCTAGTACCAGAGGAGGCAAATTCTCGTGGCCCGGTTTGACACTGGCCACGAAAACCTTAAAGACGTTCGGGGGGATCGGCCGGCTGTGGAACAATGGTTCCTTTGGCTTCATTATCGTCGCCTTCCCCACGTCCACCTTCTGGTCGCCGATGGTGTACAATATGGTGCACGGGGTTTCGTCGGCCTGCAAAGAAAAGTCTGCGACGTGAGACATCCGAAAGGCAACGAAAACGGGAGATTATACATTTATTGAAGGGGCCGGTGTGACAGATACCGTGAGGGCGTCGAGCTCAGCCAAAGATGAAGCACCGCCGAGCACGTCCGGTGCGGGAGCCGGTGCGGGAGCAGGTGCAGTTGCAGGTGCTGGTGCAACGCTAGTCGAGCTGCTCCCCAAGAAGTCAGCAAGGGGAAAGTCCGTTCCATTTTTTCCTGGATTTTGCCTGGTCCAATTGAAAACGGCCGGAACCTAGGAAGTGGACATATCTACAACCATCTGTTTTGCGGCAGCTACCACTATTGCGACTGTCTGAGATGATTTCTTCTCAACCGCAATCTCAACCTTCTTGTCGATGTTTTCTTTGGTTAACCTCCGTCTTTCCTTTCTCTCCTCCTTGGTCTCACTGTAGTACTTCTTCCACGTGGCGCCGTCTCCGACACCGTGCACGCGTCCACACGACGGCTGAGTATCCACCGGGAGTCGTTTCAATATGTTCAACGCCCGGTTGAATGGAGTGTCCCACTTGGGCCTCGCCAATGCCTCAGACGGCGAGTCACTTTCGGCCAATCCTGTGATGCTCTCTCTGCAAAAGGCACAAGGATCGTTTACAAATATGACTAACGTGCAGTCGAATTGATCAAAAACTAAAATTACCAGCAGTCTGATGAACTCCGTCGTGACCGTGTTCGTCTCGAAAACCTTCTTCACTGGGTCCCAACGGTGCCGGGCCCGGAGGACGTCACGATCCTGCGGGACGGTGAACTCCGCCAAGGGGTCTGGGATGCCCAGACTCGCGGCTTCCGTGTCCTCCTTGGCCCATTTGGACCTCTTCCCGCCGTAACCACGGCTTCCGAGGTGGTGGCTCCCAATGTTCCTCTGTTGAAGCCCCTTTATGTACTTAGACTTTTTTTGGCAGCTTCGGCCTCGCAAGCCGCCTTGAATATTTGAAACTCTCTTCCGTGATTGTCGGATTATCCTTTACAATCTCAGAGTAGGGTTCCTTCTTGTCGATGATCCTTGCTTTCACCCTTCTTTTCCAGGCGGCCAACGCGTTGCTAAACTTGGTCATGGCGTGTCTGTTTATCTTCTTCATTGCCGGGTCCTTATCTGGATCTTTATAATCCTTTTCATTCCGGCCTGGGAACAAGAATATCTGGTGAAACTTCTTTAGGAGGGAGGTCCTCATATTATCTATCTTCTGTAGTTTCTCATCGTTGATGGTGGCGGTTGTCCGTACGATGCAGCCTATTTGATTGCCGTAGCACGCACGCGCTTCCTGGGACGCTTTTGGCTCAAAATTGCCATCGTCCACCTCCGTGACCACCAGTCTAGTAGTCCTGAGCTTGTTAGGATGCCGTTGCCTCTTTGCTTTCGGTTCTACACCGGCTCCGCTAGTCTCGGCGCCGGTCTCAGTCTGAGCGCCGGTCTCGATGCCGGTCTCAGTCTCAGCGCCGGTCTCAGTCTCAGCGCTGGTCTCAGTGTCATCGCCGGTCTCAGTCTCAGCGCCGGTCTCAGTCTCGTCGACAAGGCTCAAAAATTTGTCTGCCGCCCGGTAGACATCGTCGCAATCACCAGAACCCTGTCCTTCATCGTTGCTAGCCATGTTTCCTACGATTAAATCTAGTCAATTAATTCTAGACCTAATAAAATGAATAATGACATAAAAAAGGCCTATTGTTTTGCAGGAACGTTGACTCCTTCCCGGTGCGGCAAATCCCGGGCACTCGATATGTCCTAGTTTGTAGCACAAGTCATGCCGAAATTCACGGAAAATTTCGGCATGACCTTTGCTAAAAAGTGGACAAATCGAGAACCTGAATTTTGCCGGAACGGAAATGAATCAACATTCCGACAAAACATAGGCCACTCGGCTTCATTCCCTGGAAACAACAAAAGGCCACTTGGGCACAATCGAACCACTTCAATGTCGATTATGATCAATGAGCAAACACAATTGAGGATTTTTCATATATCATGACCACTTCAAATTTGCATGTCCTAGGGTTTGACACTTCAAGAAAATCTACACAAATCTCATGCTCTCTGAAACTCAATTCAAAAACCAAATATAGATGGAGGCAAATGCGGCGAGGGAGGCAGGGGCGTCTCTGTCAAAGCCCTAGTTAAGCATACACAATTTTTTCCTACGGCGAGTGAGGCAGATGTGGCGAGGGAGGCAAGGGCGTCTCTGTCAAAGCCCTATCTAAATTCTTTTCCTAACTAAATTAACCTAACTAGTTTAGAGAGAGAGAGAGAGAGAGAGGATGGGTGGGGGCTTACAGAGGATGGCTCCGGTGGTGGTGCGGGAGGCAGTGGTGGCGAGGGAGGCAGGGGCGTCTCCGGTGACGGCGAGGGAGGCAGTTGTGGCGAGGGAGGATCCGGTGGCGTCGACAGCGGCTCCGGTGGCGTCGACTGCGGCTCCGGTGGCGTTGATGAGGCCACGCGGCTTCGGTGGCGTTGGGGGCGGCTCCGGTGGCGTCGACGGCGCGCGGCTCTGGTGGCTCCGGGGGCATCGACGTCGGCAGGAGACGGCGGCGAAGTGGGGCGACGGCGAATCGGGCAGACGGCGGCGGGGTGGGTCGAGGGATTTGGGGGGAGAAGTGGTGGCCGGGGGGAAACAGTTTTTTGGTTAAGTCAAACTTAGCGGTAGCGCTTTTCGCGAAACGCGCTATAGCTAAGTTAGCTATAGCGATTTTCGCAAAATGCGCTACTGCTATAGCTATGTAATTTCCTTCATATTTCTTATTTCCTTTTCTGTTTCTACAGCGGGGGTCTAGGAAACACGCTGCAGCTACGTTAGCTATAGCGCCTCTTGTGAACAAACGCTACTGCTACGCCTTTCTCTTTTTTTTCGCTTTTTCATTTATTTTGCTCTACATTTTATTTTTTCCTTTCTCCTTTTTCTATTTTTTTCTTTTTCATTTACTTTTCCATTTGTTTTTCATTTTATTTTATTTCCATTAGCAGTAGCGCTCTCCGGTACTTATGTCCTAGCGGTAGCGCGCTTCTCCCAGGACCGCTACTGCTATGCGTAGCCTATCGATTTAGCAATGGGAATATTAGTGGTAGCGCTTTTTCATGTGCACGCGCTATTGCTACTATTGTATCTGTAGCGCGGTTTTCGCACGCGCGCTACTGCTATTTAGCACTAGCGCCCATTTTTGACACGCGCTACTGCTAAATTTCTGTGTATATGGTTTTCCCTAGTAGTGTAACTTCATGAGTGGAGAGATACACTTTTCCTTGATATTATCACCTCTCCTATCAAAATAAAATAACTGGATTGTTTTCCTCACTCCCTTCGGGGGATTCATACATCCGAAGAGGATTCATACAAAGGTAGAAGGGATCAATCCATTCAAATAATGGAACCATTAGGGTGAGTTCTTATTATCATTGTAATAAACCTATGCTCATGCTCTCGCCTCTTTGTGTGCTGGTGCGGTCCACTGAAGCCATGCTATGTGATTGTCGTGCACACCAAATTTTGTAGGATGTCCGGTGATTTAGCTATGGAGACATGCACCTGATGAGAGCCTATGATGTGGCGAATATATGATTTTACTACATATAAATGTGAAGATATCAAATTAAAGCGAAGTAGAGAAGTGTAACCCATGTAAAAGTACAACAAGCACACAAAAGACATGAAATGTGGTGGGCAAGTGGTGGCACCTTCATTTCACCATACACAACCAATAAATATCTCAGTATCTCCCATGCCTCTCGACTCCATTTCAATATTCTCTAGCAACGATGGACGAAGATCAATATCCCCCGTGCCTGTCAGTTCCAATTCCTATTTAGTCTAACAATGAGAAAATCGTCCATAGATCTAGAGAGTGAAAAGCACCGGTTATGACTTGTGTAGGCTTGAAAGGCACCGGGAATGATTTTATGTTGATGAGGCAAAGTCTGTTAACAAAGTCCTCCAAACTCACCTGCTAGGGGAGAAGGCAAGCAATCTTGGACGGGAAAGAGACCTTTTGTGGGCCAGCAACCATGGGAGACAAGTACAGTCCCCACAGAATGCTGAAGTGGCACTCTCTAACCCTTTCAAAGATACCCACCACCTGACATGAGGCTGCTCCTCCTTGTCCCAAAGGTCCACTTGTTTATGCCAACTGTTTCACCTAGTACACAATAGTAGTACATGTGATTCTAAAAAAGGCAGTAGTACATGTTAAAAAGTCACACTAATTAAGCTTCCTTAGCGTGCTTCACGCATAATGCAATAACAATGAGCATCGATCTCCTATGCTGGCAGCACACACTCGCTATGTAGGATCTCGCATTGAGATGTGTTTCTGAATTGTTTCATTTTGGTTGAGCATTACATTTTCAAGCAGTTGAGAGTTGTGCTACTCTTTGTGCAAGCTGCACTATTTGGGCACCATTGGTTGAATCCTTGATTACTTGGGAGCGCGAGTCCCCTAGCTTGCATGTTGAAGATCCTCCTCGAGCATCATGACATCTGGGTAACTGGGTGGTGATTTATTTCTTATTAAAAAAGAATAAAGTGTGCAATACAACTCATTTTACCTCAAGGCCCACGCCATGCTATGAAACTAATTACTGGCTCATACATCATCTTGCAAGAAGACGAACAGTAAAATTTCTTCGGATAGACTATAAAGTACAAGCTTATATAGCATTCCAATCTAGTTCTTGACGAAGGTGCTTAGCACATTCTAAATTGTTGGGGAGATCCCGCGGGTGCATCCGGGTCCTTGATGGTGACTGACACCTCGGCGCAGACGGACTGGGAGAATGGTGTTGCCATCTGGTGGTCGTCATAGGTGTCGATCGCTATCATGGTCAGCTTCTCCAGTGGCGTGATGATGTTGTAGTCCAGGCCTACCTCCATAGTTTGTCCCATCTATAGGCAGAAGACATATGACATATGAGACTAAGCACCGAGGGGGAAGCAGGAGGCTACAATACAAGAATAGGTGACATGTTTATTATTACTCCGTCCGAATCGCCTGTGACATGTGTATTATATGGTTGTACTGCACATAAAGGTGAATATAGCATATGAAAACCAGCTAGAGAAGAGTACCCCATGTGCTAAAATAATGTGGTGAGCCAGTGAGACACCTTACGGTCTCCTCAACCAATAAATATCGATCTCTTCAGAGCCTCTCAGTTCTAATTCCAGTTCCCTCTAGCAACGATGGACAGAGATCTGTCCATAAATCCAAAGAGTGAAAAGTGTTTGTCAAATTCATACGAGTTGAGTTGTGTAGGTTTGAAAGGCACCGGGAACAATTTTTTCGGCTGTTGGGCTGAGTCAGTTAACCAGATTTATCGCTACAACCTCACCTGGTGGAGAGGATGGCGTTCAAGCTGCGTGGGATGGGGCCTATGAGGGCCAGCAGCCGCGGGAGACAAGTAGAGTCCCCGCTGGGTGGTACGGTAGAACTCTGCGGACTGGACCTCTAGTTGCTAGAAGTATTTGTTTTGGTTGCACTTACTGGGCAACAAAATCTCTTTTGCGCTGTTGCAGAAGGTAACTGCTGTGGATAGTTACTCGCTGCTGCAGATTCCAAACAACTTGTAACAAACTCGTACAAATAAGAGACTCTTCACTAGCCTATTCCATCTGAGATGTACCGATGTAGGCTTCCTTCTGATCATACTGAACTGTGACCATTCTAACAGTAGCACCGAGAGAGTTAGAGACAGGGGGCTCTTGTCTTACAGTGAACTTCTCGCCGGCCATGAAGGTGAAGGTCACCGGGTCGGGAGGGACGGCGAGGCCTGCACCTCGAGGCCATCCACCTCGTGCTGGCATGTCCACACAGCGGAATCCCCTGCCACATATCATGGGGTTCATGTACTACCTCTGTACCAAATATAAGACATTTTTGCAGTCCAATTTAAACTGCAAAAACGTCATATATTTTCATACGGAGGGAGTATATTCTAAGAAGGCTAACTCTACACAAGCAGCTAACTAAAAATAAGGACGCAGCCTACGGCCCGACACAGTAATCAAGTTGCCTAACTCAATACCGGTGGTCATATGTCACCCGTCGTTTCATTTCAGTCTTCATTTCTTTTTAGTCTGCATATACAATTTGTCTAAAGTCAAACTTTGTAAAGTTTGACAAACTATATAAGAAAAAATATCAACATTCACAATATGATATAAATATCATTAGATGCATCATGAAATTAATTTTCATACTATAGAACTTTTGTAATGTAAATGTTGATATTTTTTGTAATAAATTTGGTCAAACTTTACCTACTTTGACTTTAAACAAATTTTATATGCAGAGTACAAAGAAACAGAGGGAGTATGTACGCACACAGCCTCAACTAAAAAGCACGCACACATCTGTAAAGAAAAGGTCACGCAGGGTTGCAGGCTACGCAGCCACGCATGGGACGTCGGGATAGAAGCCCTGGCATCGTCTCTCACGCCGTTGGGCAGTCGCTCTGGTCCGTCAGCAATGGCCGACTTGCTCTTGTGCTCCCTCTCGCGCCGTCGTGACCTTGTACTTGCAGCGCCAAGAAAATCTCATCAAACAAGGGCCCTGATTCTGCAAATCCTTTTATGTCCGCAATTTCAAATCAAGGTAAGTTGTGTAAGTATGTATACCCGCAAAAGAAAAGTTGTGTAAGTATGTATACCCGCAAAAGAAAAGTTGTGTAAGTATGTATACCCGCAAAAGAAAAGTTGTGTAAGTAATCTAGTTTTTTCTTTCAAATTATTGTTTGTCCGCAATTTCTATATTGGAGACCATGTTAGTCTTATTAATCTATGAGTATAATTTAACACTTTGAATGATTATGCCATTTCAAACAATTTTCTGTAACATAGACATTTTAGCATGTAAATAACTTTCTATTTATGAGTAGTGCATGCGGACTAAAAAAGAAATAAATAAATCAGTAGTGCTTGAACTTGCCACAGATGTTCAGTTTAGTGGCTCAACTTGAATAATACGCCCAACTGGTTCTAAAACTTGACGCGAACGTGCAAATGTAGTGCTAATCTCATCTGTACACGTAAAGTGCGCTGATGTGGCACTGTATGTGGCTGACGTGGCACGGGGTACACTTACAAATACGAAACATGATTATTACTATATATGTCTCTATGACAAATGGGTCCCACTTGTATAGGAAATTAAAAAATATATTTTCAACGGGATTTAAACACGCAACCTCAACGAGGCAAGCAGTGTGCGCTGGCCACCACGCCCACTAGCAACTGTTGTCAAATTGGGGTCCTAAATTTTAATGTAGTTGCTTTTTTAGGAAACGTAAATTTTAATGCAGTGTGAATAGAAATGGATGTGGTACTCAAATGGGCTGCAGTCAGTGCGGCCCATTTAGCACATGTTAATGTTTCTTAAAAAAAGTAAAAAGTCTGTAAATTACAATGATAGTAATACAAATAAAGTTCAATTAATGTTCAAGCTTTTTTTTTCCAGCCCTAGTACCATAGCTTTATAGAAGAAGAGAATTACAAGTACAAGACGACTACCACTCAAGGCAAACAACGAGCGTAGTACCAACTCCACATCCGGCTAGTCCAAAGAGAGCCACCAACGACAGCACAACTGCAAAGCAAAAGAGCGTGCCCAAAACCGAAAACCTCGTTGCGTCTCGACTGACGTCGATGACCACCGAAGAGCAACAACTTTCGCCAAGCATCCCTAGTCGACGCACCATCCCCCTTAATGCCTAAAGGAGGCGGCAAGAAGATGGCAGGACTTGATCCGAACCGAGGAAGGCGCCGTCTTGGAATCACCAGCGATGACCATACATTGTGCCAGAGAAGAATGATCAAAGGCAGCAGCGAACACCGGAGGAGTGCAACATATGACATCCAGACCTTGTCTCCCGACACGATGCTCCCAAAAAAGGGACGACGTCGAATACGCCGCCATCATGCCGATCCAACACCGAATCAAGGCTTTCGCCCGGGGACAATTGCCAACACCAAGTGAGCGAGGGAGATGCGACACACTCGGCGACGCCTCCAAGGAGGGGAATGACACCCACGGTCTCCATTGCCACCGGTCCGGCAACAACCGAACATGATTTTCATCCATAATGCCATGCATCTCCACACCTCCAAGGATTAGCAGAACCGTCCATGAAACCTCACACCGCCGTCACCGCAGCAACTTGCCGACGAAGCCGTGTAGCCATGGTCCTTCCTCACCCGTACCGCCGAGAGAACGCGACCCAACATCCACCATCCACCCAGGCTCTTGGGGAACGTAGTAATTTCAAAAAAAATCCTACGCACACGCAAGATCATGGTGATGCATAGCAACGAGAGGGGAGAGTGTTGTCTACGTACCCTCGTAGACCGACAGCGGAAGCGTTATCACAACGCGGTTGATGTAGTCGTACGTCTTCACGATCCGACCGATCAAGTACCGAACGTACGGCACCTCCGAGTTCTACACACGTTCAGCTCGATGACGTCCCTCGAACTCTGATCCAACCGAGTGTTGAGGGAGAGTTTCGTCAGCACGACGGCGTGGTGACGATGATGATGTTCCACCAACGCAGGGCTTCGCCTAAGCTCCGCAACGGTATTATCGAGGTGTAATATGGTGGAGGGGGGCACCGCACACGGCTAAGAGATCTCAAGGATCAATTGTTGTGTCTCTGGGGTGCCCCCTTGCCCCCGTATATAAAGGAGCAAGGCGGAGGCAGCCGGCCAAGGGTGGAGTAGGACTCCTCCTTTCCTTGTGGGAGTAGGAGAAGGGAAGGGGGAAGGAGAAAGAAGGAAGGGTGCGCCCCCCTTCCCTAGTCCAATTCGGACCAGACCATGGGGAGGGGTGCGGCCACCTTTTCAGGCCTTTCTCTCCTTTCCCGTATGGCGGCCCAATACGAATTCCCGTAACTCTCCGGTACTCCGAAAAATACCCGAATCACTCGGAACCTTTCCGAAGTCCGAATATAGTCGTCCAATATATCGATTTTTACGTCTCGACCATTTTGAGACTCCTCGTCATATCCCCGATCTCATCCGGGACTCCGAACTCCTTCGGTACATCAAAACTCAATAAAACTGTCATCGTAACGTTAAGCGTGCGGACCCTACGGGTTCGAGAACTATGTAGACATGACCGAGACACGTCTCCGGTCAATAACCAATAGCAGGACCTGGATGCCCATATTGGCTCCCACATATTCTACGAAGATCTTTATCGGTCAGACCGCATAACAACATACGTTGTTCCCTTTGTCACCGGTATGTTACTTGTCCGAGATTTGATCGTCGGTATCTCGATACCTAGTTCAATCTCGTTACCGGCAAGTCTCTTTACTCGTTCCGTAACACATCATCCCGCAACTAACTCATTAGTCACAATGCTTGCAAGGCTTATAGTGATGTGCATTACCGAGTGGGCCCAGAGACTCCGACAATTGGAGTGACAAATCCTAATCTCGAAATACGCCAACCCAACAAGTACCTTTGGAGACACCTGTAGAGCACCTTTATAATCACCCATTTATGTTGTGACGTTTGGTAGCACACGAAGTGTTCCTCCGGTAAACGGGAGTTGCATAATCTCATAGTCATAGGAACATGTATAAGTCATGAAGAAAGCAATAGCAACATACTAAACGATCGGGTGCTAAGCTAACGGAATGGGTCAAGTCAATCACGTCATTCTCCTAATGAGGTGATCTCGTTAATCAAATGACAACTTATGTCTATGGCTAGGAAACATAACCATCTTTGATTAACGAGCTAGTCAAGTAGAGGCATACTAGTGACACTCTGTTTGTCTATGTATTCACACATGTATTATGTTTCCGGTTAATACAATTCTAGCATGAATAATAAACATTTATCATGATATAAGGAAATATATATAATACTTTATTATTGCCTCTAGGGCATATTTCCTTCAGTCTCCCACTTGCACTAGAGTCAATAATCTAGTTCACATCACCATGTGATTTAAGATCAATAATTCACATCACCATGTGATTAACACCCATAGTTCACATCTCTATGTGACCAACACACAAAGGGTTTACTAGAGTCAATAATCTAGTTCACATCGCTATGTGATTAACTCCCAAAGAGTACTAAGGTGTGATCATGTTTTGATTGTGAGATAATTTTAGTCAACGGGTCTGTCACATTCAGAGCCGTAAGTATTTTGCAAATTTCTATGTCTACAATGCTCTGCACGGAGCTACTCTAGCTAATTGCTCCCACTTTCAATATGTATCTAGACCGAGACTTAGAGTCATCTAGATTTAGTGTCAAAACTTGCATCGACGTAACCCTTTACGACGAACCTTTTGTCACTTCCATAATCGAGAAACATATCCTTATGCCACTAAGGATAATTTTGACCGCTGTCCAGTGATCTACTCCTAGATCACTATTGTACTCCTTTGCCAAAATCAGTGTAGGGTATACAATAGATCTGGTACACAGCATGGCATACTTTATAGAACCTATGGCCGAGGCATAGGGAATGACTTTCATTCTCTTTCTATCTTCTGCCGTGGTCGGCTTTTGAGTCTTACTCAATTTCACACCTTGTAACACAGGCAAGAAATTCTTTCTTTGACTGTTCCATTTTGAACCACTTCAAAATCTTGTTAAGGTATGTACTCATTGAAAAAACATATCAAACGTCTTGATCTATCTCTATATATCTTGATGCTTAATATGTAAGCAGCTTCACCGAGGTCTTTCTTTGAAAAACTCCTTTCAAACACTCCTTTATGCTTTGCAGAATAATACAACATTATTTCCGATCAACAATATGTCATTCACATATACTTATCAGAAATGTTGTAGTGCTCCCACTCACTTTCTTGTAAATACAGGCTTCACCGCAAGTCTGTATAAAACTATATCCTTTGATCAACTTATCAAAGCGTATATTCCAACTCCGAGATGCTTGCACCAGTCCACAGATGGATCGCTGGAGCTTGCATATTTTGTTAGCACCTTTAGGATTGACAAAACCTTCTGGTTGCATCATATACAACTCTTTTTTAATAAATCCATTAAGAAATGCAGTTTTGTTTATCCATTTGCCAGATTTCATAAAATGCGGCAATTGCTAACATGATTCAGACAGACTTAAGCATAGATACGAGTGAGAAACTCTCATCGTAGTCAACACCTTAAACTTGTCGAAAACCTTTTGCGACAATTCTAGCTTTGTAGATAGTAACACTACTATCAGCGTCCGTCTTCCTCTTGAATATCCATTTAATCTCAATGGCTCGCCGATCATTGGGCAAGTCAATCAAAGTCCATACTTTGTTCTCATACATGGATCTCATCTCAGATTTCATGGCCTCAAGCCATTTTGCGGAATCTGGGCTCACCATCGCTTCTTCATAGTTCGTAGGTTCGTCATGGTCTATTAACATAACCTCCAGAACAGGATTACCGTACCACTCTGGTGCGGATCTTACTCTGGTTGACCTACGAGGTTCAGTAATAACTTGATCTGAAGTTCCATGATCATCATCATTAACTTCCTCACTAATTGGTATAGGCGTCACAGAATCTGGTTTCTGCGATGAACTACTTTCCAATAAGGGAGCAGGTACAATTACCTCATCAAGTTCTAATTTCCTCCCACTCACTTCTTTCGAGAGAAACTCCTTCTCTAGAAAGGATCCATTCTTAGCAACGAATGTCTTGCCTTCAGATCTGTGATAGAAGGTGTACCCAACAGTCTCCTTTGGGTATCCTATGAAGACACATTTCTCCGATTTGGGTTCGAGCTTATTAGGTTGAAGCTTTTTCACATAAGCATCGCAGCCCCAAACTTTAAGAAACGACAACTTTGGTTTCTTGCCAAACCACAGTTCATAAGATGTCGTCTCAACGGATTTAGATGGTGCCTTATTTAACGTGAATGCAGCTGTTTCTAATGCATAACCCCAAAACGATAGTGGTAGATCGGTAAGAGACATCATATATCGCACCATATCTAATAAAGTACGGTTACGATGTTCGGACACACCATTACACCGTGGTGTTCCAGGTGGCGTGAGTAGTGAAACTATTTCACATTGTTTTAACTGAAGGCCAAACTCGTAACTCAAATACTCTTCTCTACGATCAGATCGTAGAAACTTTATTTTCTTGTTACGATAATTTTCCGCTTCACTCTGAAATTATATGAACTTTTCAAATGTTTCAGACTTCTGTTTCATTAAGTAGATATACCCATATCTGCTCAAATCATCTGTGAAGGTCAGAAAATAATGATACCTGCTATGAGCCTCAATATTCATCGGACCACATACATCTGTATGTATGATTTCCAACAAATCTGTTGCTCTCTCCATAGTTCCGGAGAACGGCGTTTTAGTCATCTTGCCCATGAGGCACGGTTCGCAAGCATCAAGTGATTCATAATCAAGTGATTCCAAAATCCCATCAGTATAGAGTTTCTTCATGCGCTTTACACCAATATGACCTAAACGGCAGTGCCACAAATAAGTTGCACTATCATTATTAACTTTGCATCTTTTGGCTTCATTATTATGAATATGTGTATCACTACGATCGAGATCCAACAAACCATTTTATTGGGTGTATGACCATAGAAGGTTTTATTCATGTAAACAGAACAACACTTATTCTCTAATTTAAATGAATAACCGTATTGCAACAAACATGATCAAATCATATTCATGCTCAACACAAACACCAAATAACACTTATTTAGTTTCAACACTAATCCTGAAAGTATAGGGAGTGTGCGATGATGATCATATCAATCTTGGAACTACTTCCAACACACATCGTCACCTCGCCTTTTACTAGTCTCTGTTTATTCTGCAACTCCCGTTTCGAGTTACTACTCTTAGCAATTGAACCAGTATCAAAATACCGAAGGGTTGCTATAAACACTAGTAAAGTACACATCAATAACATGTATATCCAATATACCTTTGTTCACTTTGCCATCCTTCTTATCCACCAAATACTTGGGGTAGTTCCGCTTCCAGTGACCAGTCCCTTTGAAGCACTTAGTCTCAGGCTTAGGTACAGACTTGGGCTTCTTCACTTGAGTAGCAACTTGCTTGCCGTTCTTTTGAATACCCCTTCTTCCCTTTGCCCTTTTCTTGAAACTAGTGGTCTCGTCAACCATCAACACTTGAAGTGGTCTCGTCGACCATCAACACTTGATGTTTTTCTTGATTTCTACCTTCGTCGATTTCAGCATCACGAAGAGCTCCGGAATTACTTTCGTCATCCCTTGCATATTATAGTTCATCACGAAGTTCTACTAACTTGGTGATGGTGACTAGAGAATTCTGTCAATCACTATTTTATCTGGAAGATTAACTCCCACTTGATTCAAGCGATTGTAGTACCCAGACAATCTGAGCACATGCTCACTAGTTGAGCGATTCTCCTCCATCTTTTAGCTATAGAACTTGTTGGAGACTTCATATCTCTCAACTCGGGTATTTGCTTGAAATATTAATTTCAACTCCTGGAACATCTTATATGGTCCATGACGTTCAAAACGTCTTTGAAGTCCCGATTCTAAGCTGTTAAGCATGGTGGACTAAACTATCAAGTAGTCATCATATTGAGCTAGCCAAACGTTCATAACGTCTGCATCTGCTCCTGCAATAGGTCTATCACCTAGCGGTGCATCAACGACATAATTTTTCTGTGCAGCAATGAGGATAATCCTCAGATCACGGATCCAATCCGCATCTTTGCTACTAACATCTTTCAACATAATTTATCTCTAGGAACATATCAAAAATAAACACAGGGAAGCAACAACGCGAGCTATTGATCTACAACATAATTTGCAAAATACTATCAGGACTAAATTCATTATAAATTTAAGTTCAATTAATCATATTACTTAAGAACTCCCACTTAGATAGACATCCCTCTAATCCTCTAAGTGATCACGTGATCCATATCAACTAAACCATGTCCAATCATCACGTGAGATGGAGTAGTTTCAATGGTGAACATCAATATGTTGATCATATCTACTACATGATTCACGCTCGACCTTTCGGTCTCCATGTTCCGAGGCCATATCTGTTATATGCTAGGCTCGTCAAGTTTAACCTGAGTATTCCGCGTGTGCAACTGTTTTGCACCCGTTGTATTTGAACGTAGAGCCTATCACACCTGATCATCACGTGGTGTCTCAGCACGAAGAACTTTCGCAACGGTGCATACTCAGGGAGAACACTTATACTTTGATAATTTAGTGAAGGATCATCTTATAATGCTACCATCAAACAAAGCAAGATAAGATGCATAAAGGATTAACATCCTATGCAATCAATATAAGTGATGTGATATGGCCATCATCATCTTGTGCTTGTGATCTCCATCTCCGAAGCACCGTCATGATCACCATCGTCACCGGCGCGACACCTTGATCTCCATCGTAGCATCGTTGTCGTCTCGCCAACTTATTGCTTTTACGACTATCGCTACCGCTTAGTGATAAAGTAAAACTATTACATGGCGATTGCATCTCATACAATAAAGCGACAACCATATGGCTCCTGCTAGTTGCCGATAACTCGGTTACAAAACATGATCATCTCATACAACACATTATATCACATCATGTCTTGACCATATCACATCACAACATGCCCTGCAAAAACAAGTTAGACGTCCTCTACTTTGTTGTTGCATATTTTATGTGGCTGCTACGGGCTTAGCAAGAACCGTTCTTACCTACGCATCAAAACCACAACGATAGTTTGTCAAGTTGGTGCTGTTTTAACCTTCGCAAGGACCGGGCGTAGCCACACTCGGTTCAACTAAAGTGAGAGAGACAGACACCCGCCGGTCACCTTTAAGCAACGAGTGCTCGCAACGGTGAAACCAGTCTCGCGTAAGCGTACGCGTAATGTCGGTCCGGGCCGCTTCATCTCACAATACCGCTAAACCAAAGTATGACATGCTGGTAAGCAGTATGACTTATATCGCCCACAACTCACTTGTGTTCTACTCGTGCATAGCATCAACGCATAAAACCTGGCTCTGATACCACTGTTGGGGAACGTAGTAATTTTAAAAAATTTCCTACGCACACGCAAGATCATGGTGATGCATAGCAACGAAGGGGAGAGTGTTGTCTACGTACCCTCGTAGACCGACAGCGGCAGCGTTATCACAACGCGGTTGATGTAGTCGTACTTCTTCACGATCCGACCGATCAAGTACCGAACGTACGGCACCTCCGAGTTCTACACACGTTTAGCTCAATGACGTCCCTCGAACTCCGATCCAGCCGAGTGTTGAGGGAGAGTTTCGTCAGCACGACGGCGTGGTGACGATGATGATGTTCCACCGACGCAGGGCTTCGCCTAAGCTCCGCAACGGTATTATCGAGGTGTAATATGGTGGAGGGGGGCACCGCACATGGCTAAGAGATCTCAAGGATCAATTGTTGTGTCTCTGGGGTGCCCCCTTGCCCCCGTATATAAAGGAGCAAGGGGGAGGCAGCCGGCCAAGGGGAGAGGCGCGCCATAGGGGGGAGTCCTACTCCCACCGGGAGTAGGACTCCTCCTTTCCTTGTGGGGTAGGAGAAGGGAAGGGGGAAGGAGAAAGAAGGAAGGGTGCGCCCCCTTCCCTAGTCCAATTCGGACCAGACCATGGGGAGGGGTGCGGCCACCTTTTGAGGCCTTTCTCTCCTTTCCCGTATGGCCCATTAAGGCCCAATACGAATTCCCGTAACTCTCCGGTACTCCGAAAAATACCCGAATCACTCGGAACCTTTCCGAAGTCCGAATATAGTCGTCCAATATATCGATTTTTACGTCTCGACCATTTCGAGACTCCTCGTCATATCCCCGATCTCATCCGGGACTCCGAACTCCTTCGGTACATCAAAACTCAATAAAACTGTCATCGTAACGTTAAGCGTGCGGACCCTACGGGTTCAGGAACTATGTAGACATGACCGAGACACGTCTCCTGTCAATAACCAATAGCGGGACCTGGATGCCCATATTGGCTCCCACATATTCTACGAAGATCTTTATGGGTCAGACCGCATAACAACATACGTTGTTCCCTTTGTCACCGGTATGTTACTTGCCCGAGATTTGATCGTCGGTATCTCGATACCTAGTTCAATCTCGTTACCGGCAAGTCTCTTTACTCGTTCCGTAACACATCATCCCGCAACTAACTCATTAGTAACAATGCTTGCAAGGCTTATAGTGATGTGCATTACCGAGTGGGCCCAGAGATACCTCTCCGACAATTGGAGTGACAAATCCTAATCTCGAAATACGCCAACCCAACAAGTACCTTTGGAGACACCTGTAGAGCACCTTTATAATCACCCATTTACGTTGTGACGTTTGGTAGCACACAAAGTGTTCCTCCGGTAAACGGGAGTTGCATAATCTCATAGTCATGGGAACATGTATAAGTCATGAAGAAAGCAATAGCAACATACTAAACGATCGAGTGCTAAGCTAACGGAATGGGTCAAGTCAATCACGTCATTCTCCTAATGAGGTGATCTCATTAATCAAATGACAACTTATGTCTATGGCTAGGAAACATAACCATCTTTGATTAACGAGCTAGTCAAGTAGAGGCATACTAGTGACACTCTGTTTGTCTATGTATTCACACATGTATTATGTTTCCGGTTAATACAGATCTAGCATGAATAATAAACATTTATCATGATATAAGGAAATATATATAATACTTTATTATTGCCTCTAGGGCATATTTCCTTCACAGGCGAGGAGCTGCAGCCGCCAAGAGCTAAATCCACCATGACGGCCTTCACTGTTAGAAGGGAGAGAGAGGGATTGGTGGAATTGTTCGTTGTATTGCTTGAGCCTCGTGGGCATATATATAGGAGTACATGATCTACTTGTAATACAAGGCAAGCCAGAATATTTCCTAGTCTAACCTATGTTTCCAATCTAATCAATATACTCAACATCCCCCCGCAGTCACAACGTTAACGACGCAGACGGTGAGACTAAAGAAGAATCCGAAGGCACGCCGACGGACACCCCCCACAGTCGTAATGGTCGATGCATCGCGAAGTCGTGGCTGGAGTGGAAACCGACGAGGTTTCTCAAGCAAGACGGTAGCCCTTTGTGCCGTTTGTCGAGGTAGTCGAGAGCGTAGGTGGTGTAGCCGTAGTCGAGGTAGCCGTGGGAAGAACGTCGTGGTCGGTGTCGAGTCGGGGGTCGCCGGTGCAGGGCCGGCCCTGTGTTTCGGGAGGCCCTAGCTAGGCGAACTCGACGACATGGGCCCTCTAAGTCCCAAGACCATATATATAACTTCATGTGCATAATACTAAAAGTAAACTTTCAACGACACATCTTTAGTTTGAAATTTGACTACAATAGTTGTTGGACAATGCAAAATAAAACAAACATGATTACCTCAAATAAGAAACGAATTTATTTGCTCCTCTGTATACTTTCACAATTTTCATTGACCTTAACATCTGAATTTTCATGCTCAGGAAGTTCGTTGCCTATGTTCTTCACTAACATCAACAATACTTGAAGATGTAAAATACTTTGTCAAAGAACCCTTCAGTGGTTGAATTTTCAGATGTATTTCTTTCTTTCTTTTTCTTTTTTCAGCACCCGACAAATGCTTCTTAGGCAACATGGCATGCTAATGTCCTAATATTACGAAGCAAAGAGTAGACAACGAATTAGAAATTTATAGATCGGATGATCAGAACCCTAGACATGTACACAGAATGACAAAAAATTAGGATGATTGAATACATACTATGAAAGATTGAATTAGAAAATTATACATTAAAAAATTAGATACTTCATGGGATGAATCATGGATGAATAGTTTAATATACGTACTAAAGAAACTACTGAAATTGGGGATGGATGAATGGATCAGGAACATCCGAACATGGATATTGGGTACGGACCTGCGTTCGCATACATATGTATTGCCGTATTGCTGGAAGGCCGAGTTGTCAGATTGCTGCGTGCCGCGGAGGCAACGAGCGGCTGAGGCACCGAGCGAGGAACGACGGAGCGACGGGGCTGATGAGACGACGAAGAAGAACCGACGAGCGACGAATGGGAAAAGTTGTTTTTTTTTAATTTTTGAGAAGAAAGGAAAAGCCAGACATTCCAATTAATTTGTTTCACACGTACGCGTGCATCGAGCGGCTGTGACTTGCGTGCGCGACGCTTCTATACGCATTACCAGGCGATCCGATGGGCCGAGCCCATCTTGTTTTCTTCCTCTCATAATTTTTCCTTTGTCTATTTGTTTGCTGGGCTATACTATATGTGTACTACATCATGGGCCCCCTCCGGCCTGGGCCCTAGGCCGTCGCCCCTCTGCCCATGCCCCAGGGCCGGCCCTGCGTCGGTGTCGAAGTAGTCGTCGTGGAGCCGCGGAAGAAGAGCAGCGGCGATGGCGGCCTAAGGAGGCGGCGGCGGCTAGAGAAGGAGCGCGGTGGCGGTGCTCGAAGTAGGCGATAATGAACCCGACAACGTGACGAAGACCGACGCGAATGGTGACGTTCCCGCGCCAAGGGAGGCGGCACGGCGCATATCACGTGGAAGTCAACGTGCGTGGACCGTGGTGGACCGCGGGCCGCAGCGTTACGGTCCGAAGGGGCGGCGCAACGGCGGCGGGCAGGTCGGGGCGACGACGGGGAAGACCTCAGGGCGGTTGTAGGGATCACGTGCCACGCTCGCTATGGCCCGACGGGGCAATGCAGCGGCAGCGCGAGGGTCGGTGCAGCCACGGGGATGGCCTGGAGTGGACGGCCTCAGTGCGGTGGTTGACCGCGGGTTGCGGCACTATGGCCCAAAAGGGCGACGCAGCGGCAGCGCGTGATGTTGTGCAACCACGGGAACAGCCTTGGGGCAGCGACGGGGACCACGTGCCGTGGCGCTACGGCCCAAAGGGGCAACGCAGTGGCTGCGCGGATCAGTTCAACTACGGGGAGAATGACGGGGCAACGGTGCTGTGCCCCGATGGGGCAACGCAGCGGCAGCCAGTTGCTCGATCGGGAAAGAGCCATGTAAATTTGATGGCGATCTTCACTAAATCCGGCGGAGACGTGCATCCAATGATTAAACCGGACGAGGTGCATCTGGCGGACGAACAAGGCAGGAGCGCAACCGGGCAAGGACACGAGATTTGCATGAAGGCTTAGCTGAAGCGTGACAAGAGGAGAAGCCTCCACATGCACACATGCACATATGCATCACGTACGAGCTGCCAATGTAGCATGCACAGGCACATAGCGCGCCTGGGACGCGGCCACGCAAGCACTATGAATCGATCTGTACTTGGCGCTCAAGCAATGCCACGTCCGCATGTGGCGCAGACCCGTTGGTGGATTTGAGAAAGCAACTTCAAAAAAGAAAAAGAACACAGATGACAGTGTACAACAAGAGCCTCATGGCCCATCAATGGTATTATACTTCGTCACATTGTGGCTTATAAAACATCCAATGGTACTGACCCTTTCTCTATTGATTTTTACAGGGCCCTTTGGAGAAACCGACATCAAAAAAGAAAAAGAACAAAAATGACACTGTGCAACTACAGCCTCATGGCCCCTCAACAGTATAACATCGTCACTTGTTTCTTCTAAAATCTTCAACTGTAATGACCTTTCTCTATCAATTCGACAAGGTCCTTGAGAATTTTTCGGAAACCAAATGGATGCATGCATTAGCATGGTTTGAGAGGGAGAGCTTCATGGAGCTCATTGCGGCTGAATGGGCCAGAGTCATGGGAGGGTCTTCTAGTGTGGAGAGATGGCAAAACAAAACTAGACACCTGCGCCAGTTTTTGAGAGGCTGGGCCAAACATCAAAGTGGTATTTATAAAGTGGAAAAGGAAAGATTGACACGGATTATCAATGAACTTGATGTGAAAGCGGAATCCATACTTCTTAATACTTCCGAGAGAGATATTAAGAATGAGGCTGAGAAGAAGTTGCAAGCCCTTATGAGAGAGGAGGAGATGAAATGGGCACTTAGAGCAAAGGTTTCTAAGATCGTCCAAGGGGACGATAATACACAATTCTTCCACATGATTGCTAATGGGAAACATAGAAAGAAAAAGATAATACAGCTAGAACAAGATGAGGGTACAATTGTAGGACACAAGAACCTAAAACTATACATTTCTGAATATTATAAAAAACTTTTCGGAGCACCCGAAGAAAGTTTCGTTTCTCTTGATGAGAATGTGATAGGGGACATACCACAACTCAACTTAGAAGAGAATGAGGTGCTCTCGGCCCCTTTCACTGAGAAAGAGGTGTTCGATGCTATAACACAAATGAAGCATAATAAAGCACCCGGGCCAGATGGGTTCCAGGCGGAATTTTATCAAAAATGTTGGCATATCATAAAGAATGATCTTATGCCTATGTTCCATGATTTGTTTGAAGGCCACTTAAATTTATTTCACCTCAGTTTTGGAACGATAACATTGTTGCCAAAGAAGGTGGAAGTGGTTTGCATTGAGCAGTTTAGACCGATATGTCTTTTCAATGTAAGCTTTAAGATCTTTACAAAGGTTGGCACGAATAGATTGGCACAGATAGCCCATTCGGACGTGCAACCAACTCAAACTACGTTCATGCTAGGACGACAAATCCTAGAAGGGGTGGTAGTTCTACATGAAACATTGCACGAAATCCATTCGAAGAAACTAGATGGCGTTGTCTTTAAAGTGGATTTTGAAAAGGCGTATGATAAGGTCAAATGGCCATTCCTTCAACAAGCCTTACGTATGAAGGGGTTCCACGAAGCCTAGAGGTCTCAGGTGGATTCATTCATACAGAAAGGCAGTGTCGGGATAAAAGTCAATGATGACACAGGTCATTATTTCCAGACACGTAAGGGGTTACGATAGGGAGATTCCATGTCTCCAGTGTTGTTCAACATTGTAGCGGATATGTTGGCAGTACTCATTAGTCGGGCTAAAGAGTGTGGCCATGTAGGAGGTCTCGTTCCCCATCTTGTACAGGGGAGTGTCTCCGTCCTACAATACGCGGATGATACTGTTATTTTCATGGAACACGATCTTGCAAAAGCTAGGAATATGAAGCTTATTCTATGCCTTTTTGAACAAATGTCTGGGCGAAAAATCAACTTCAATAAAAGCGAATTGTTCTGTTTTGGGAGAGCTAAAGAAGAACAAGGCAATTACAGAAACTTGTTTGGTTGTGAAATGGGATCCTTACTTTTTAGTTATCTCGGGATCCCAATTCATCATAGATGGTTAAAAAACAAAGAATGGAAATGTATAGAAGATAGATTTGGAAAAAGATTAAGCTGCTAGAAGGGAAAGCTAATGTCTTACGAAGGACGACTGGTGTTGATTAACTCGGTTTTGACGAGTTTGCCGATGTTCCTCCTATCTTTCTTTGAAGTGCCGGTGGGGGTACGAAAAAGATTAGACTTTTACGGATCCCGATTCTTCTGGCAAAGCGATGAGGCCAAGAAGAAATACAGACTGTCTAGATGGGATATCATGTGTAGACCAAAAGACCAGGGTGGGTTAGGGATCGAGAATTTAGAGGTAAAGAATAGATGTTTGCTTAGCAAATGGCTATACAGACTATCTACGGAGACCGAAGGCATGTGGATACAAATCTTGCGGAATAAATACTTAAATAATAAGACTTTGGCCCAGGTGAATGCAAGGCCAACTGACTCACCGTTTTGGAAAGGGTTAATGAAGACAAAAGTAACTTTCTTCTAGTGTGTGAAGTTCCTAATTGGTAGTGGTACCTCTACTAGATTCTGGGAGGACACATGGCTAGGGGAGATGCCTCTGGCTTTACAATACCCTTCTCTATATAATATTGTGCAACATAAGAAGAATTATGTCGCCACAATATTAAATTCAGTACCACTTAACATCCAATTTAGGAGATCTCTTGTATGGGAACGTTGGAATGCTTGGTTACACCTGGTCCGTAGGTTGATGGATGTTCAACTTTCAGACCAGGCGGATAAAATTAGTTGGAAGTTAACCACAAATGGATTATTCTATGTGAAATCCATGTATTTGGACTTAATTGACTCCCGGCCATTGTCGAGGTCTTTGCACATACGGAAGATTAAAGTTCCACTCCGCATCAAGATCTTTATGTGGTTCGTCCAAAAGAAGTCATATTGACCAAAGATAATTTGATGAAAAGGAATTGGGTTGGTAACTCCAGGTGCTGTTTTTGTGATCAAAACGAAACGATTAAACACCTCTTTCTCGAGTGTCCACTTGCAAAATTGTTATGGCGATCTATTCATATAGCTTTTAACATCCAACCTCCAATGAGCATAAACACATTATTTGGGACGTGGCTTAATTTAGTAGACATACACATGGCTAAACATATTCGGATAGGGATATGTGCTTTATTATGGGCTATATGGAACACTAGAAATGATATGATTTTTAATGGTACACCATTCACCAATTTTTTGGAGGTTATCTACAGAGCTATAGCCTGGATCCGTATGTGGTCGTTACTCACTCATGCGGACTAGAGGGGGCCTATGGTTATTGGGTGCAACCGTTGGGAGACAGTAGCACAGGCTATCTTCAGCCGATATGGATGGCGAGTTAACAATAGGCTAGGTGTGTAGGCATCGTAGCCTGTTCTTTTTTGCCGGATGTGGCGCTTTATTTCTGGATGTGGCGCTTTGCATACTTATTTTCTCATTTTTTGCTCGAATTTTGAGCTTACTTGGATGTTAAGACTCTGTTTCGATTTCTAATAATATGGCTGCATGCATCGACTGATGCAAAGGCCGGAGTTATTCCTCCTTTTCAAAAAAAGGGTGCATATCAATTACCCTACAACACTATCGTAAATGCTTCAATGCAATCATCAATTGGTAACATCCCGATGCCACCACAGACCCAACAACTGTTGACGGGATTCCAACCATACAACACAGCAGTGGTAGAAGCAGTCCACTCTTTCAAGTTCCCGTTTTTTTTCAAACTTCATTGAAACAGAACTTTGCTACTTTGTGTATAGTGTCATCCCACAAACCACATGTACACCTATTTATAGCAGCAGAACTCTGCTTTGAATCCCTCCCTGCACGAGACCATTCCACTAGTAGAAAAAGGGTCATCTATCCCAGTTGGTAAGGGCCTTTTGTCCCGGTTGTTGAATCGGGACTAAAGGGTCGTTACTAATTCCCTAGCCCTTTAGTCCAGGTTCTTACACGAACCGGGACAGATGGGCCTCCACGTGGCCGGTGCGGCGAGCCCAGGCAGGAGGGCCTTTGGTCCCGGTTGGTGGCACTAACCGGGACCAATAGGCATCCACGCGTCAGCATTTCATGGGCTGGGGTTTTTGTTTTTTTTGAGGGGGGGGGGGGTGGGGGTTTTGGGGGGGTTAATTTAGGTGTTTGATATATTGTGTTAGCTAGCTAATTAATAGAGAGAAGTGTCCTCTCTTATCTCCGTGCTTGGTCGACGCTACGTACTATATACGTATAGAGAGGACTAGACACGCTAGCTAGTAAGCAAATGAAGGAAACAGAAGATCGTCATGAACATATATATGCATATAGAGAGAAGTGATATCGACCACCTCTCCTTCTCCGAGAGATTGGTCGAACAACAAGTTCTCGTATATCTATCCGACACTACCGGCTACATATATACAATAATTATCTCTTACAATATAATCTCCTAATTATATATGAACACACGGTCCACATAGTATTCTCCGTTTTCAGCGATCATGTGGTCAAGGAAGAATGTCGCCAATTCCTCTTGAATTGCTCGCATACGATCTGGTGGTAGGAGTTCATCCGGCATCCGAAAGATCTAATTTGAAGAAGGGGTCAATACATATATATGTGAATAAATGAAACTCAACACAAATGATGGTAATAAAATAAAATTGTGAATACTATTGCTTACGCACTTCATATTGTTCGTCAGAGTAGCCCCGCTCACAGGTCGTGTAGCGGATGGACTCGCAAACGTAGTATCCACAGAAATCATTCCCTTGTTCCTGCCACAACCACTTTACAAGAAATAGAGGTCAATCAAACTGATAAGCAAGCATGCTAAATGGTATTGATGAAACTAGCGCTTGAATCACTAGGAGATGCGCGGAACATGCTACTATAGTACTTACTTTCGGGTGTCTAAATTGCAGCTTCTTCGGAAGTCCCGGAGCTTTTTTGGTGAATTTTCTCCAAACCCTGCCAGACAAGGAAAACAATTACTTGATATCAGGAAATGAACAAAGTTGCTGATATGGTGGATAATGATCGATTTAACTTACATCTCGAGCATTTGAGTCATGTCCGCATAGTCCTGGGGATCTTTTCGTCTCGAGTCTAAGACGGTTACTAGTCCCTGCTCAAGGTTAATCTCTAGGAGAATATAGTGGAAGCTGCGAACGCATGCATAAGTCATCAATTACATTACTATAACTTGGACTAATAAGGGAAACGGAATATGCACAAGACAGTAACACTCACATGAAGTTGTAAGGAAAGAGTATTATATCTTTGTTTTCATTTATTACCAACGATCGTAGCAAGTTGGCCTCGGTATTTTCGGCATGATATTTAACCTCAGTTGCATCTATGATATTTGTGTTAATGAATCCAATATCACCGATTTGTCTTTTCTTCAATTCGGTGATCTTCAATCTGCATAATATAGTGAGGATAATTATAAATACATGCAATGAAAGAGCTGACCTATATAGAGAGGCTTAATGACAGAAGTAGTACTACTTACAGACAGTAGCAAGTGATCGTTGATTTATCGAGGGCCTTTTGATTGAAAAACTAGAAGAACTCCTCAAATTGAACATTCAATATTTCAATTCCAACGAGGTCACGCTCCTCTTTAACTCTCAGCGTCAAAGTATTCCTCCCCCCAGACTCTCTGCAGGTTTTCATGTACCAATCATGTAATCTTCGCATCATTGTTGTTAGAGATCTTTCATCTTTGACGAGAGGCTTCCCGTAATGGTAATTGTGTTCGTCCACCTCCAAGAAATCATAATGTACATCGTCGGGCCGGTAATCTCCAAGATTGCTATAACCGGGCACCATCCTCGGATCATTAGCGACGATGTCGCTAGACACCTTGAGCGGGGGGCACGATTGGTTCGCTTGTTCACCGAGCTGGGCAATTTTTTTCCCAGCTCGTCGTTCTTTTAACCTTTGATCACTGACAGTACTTCCCGACCGCTCCGCTTCGACAAATATCTTTGCAATAATGCGATTATAGTTGCCTTTCGGCGGAGACTTTGGTGGTTTTGTCAGGGCAGCCAGAGTGCGCTTCGCTTTCACCGAATCTACCTTCTCCTCCGGAGGTGGATGTTTCTTTGCTTTCACCCCTTCAAAGAAGTTCGTCACTTCGGCTCGCACGATCTTTGTGGTTTCCTCCTCGGTCCTCTCGTATGGTAACTTCTCTGGAGTCTTCAGAGAAGGACCGAATCTGTATTGCCTCCCGCCTCTGGTTGTACTGCTAGACGCCGGCAGAGCAGACGGAGCGGCTGCGGCTGTCTTCTTTCCTTGCTTACAAGGCGGAGGATAAGGACTACGACGCGCCAGAGCAGCCGGAGCGGCGGCGGGTCTCTTCCGCCCTTGCTGACGAGGCGGAGAAGGAGGAGGCTGGCTGCTCGGGCGCGCCAGCGCAGGCAGAGAAGGAGGCGGAGTGCCGCCACGCGCCGGAGAAGGAGGCTGAGTGCCCTGATCACTCGCCGGAGGAGGAGGCGGAGTGCCGCCACGCGCCGGATAAGGAGCCTGAGTGCCCTGATCACTCGCCGGAGGAGGAGGCGGAGGAGGAGGCGGAGTGCCCTTACTCGCCAGAGGAGGAGGAGGAGGCGGAGGCGTCCAGTTCGGAAGGTTGATGAGCTCCTTCCGCCATAGGCATGGAGTCTTCAGAGCAGAACCCAGCTGAGTCTCCCCTTCACCGGTAGGGTGGTCAAGCTGGAGGTCCTCAAATCCCTCCGTTATTTCGTCCACCGTCACCCTAGCATATCCTTCTGGAATCGGACGACAGTGAAAAGTTGCGCCGCGTTCAGGACGTCGAACAGAGCCGACAGCTGCCTTGACTTTGAAGTTCTGCCATTGCGTCATAAGGTGGCAATGTTGAGACTCCGTGATAGCATCCATGGGGTAGCTAGCAGGAGCCGTCAAGGCATGCTCCGGCTGAAGCAGCTCGGTGGAAGCCACGCTGCTTCTCCGCTGAGATGGCGGGGTAGCTTCGGGGGTAGTTTCGACAGGTCGCCTGCTGCGAGCTACGTCTCGTTCCTCTAGCGCTTGTACCCTTTCGTGCAGCTTCTGAATTTGGGTCTGCTCCACTTTTTTCCTCCCCTCCTGGCATTTGTAACCGCTTTCGTCCGGAAAACCAGCCTTCCACGGAACGGAGCCTGGCGTGCCTCGTGTCCGTCCAGGGTGCTCAGGATTCCCGAGGGCCATTGTGAGCTCGTCGTTCTCTCTGTCTGGAACGAACGTCCCTTGATGCGCTGCATCGATATAGTGCTGAAGCCTCTTGACTGGTATATTCATTTGTTCATCCGTCCAAACGCACTTACCTGATATAGGGTCCAAGGTTCCGCCAGCGCCGAAGAACCAAGTCCGGCAACGGTGTGGCCAGTTCGTTGTCTCTGGTTCGATCCCTTTATCAAGCAGATCATTCTCAGCCTTGGCCCACTTAGGCCGGGCTTTGAGGTAGCCACCTGACCCCGTGCGATGGTGAAGCTTCTTCTTCGCAGCATTTTTCTTGTTTGTCGCTGACAACTTCTTACTCTTTTCTGATGTCTTGTGGGCCACAAATGCGAGCCAGTGATCTCTGATCTTCTCATATTTGCCGATGAATTCTAGTGTCTCTTCTTTGTCGACAAACATTTTCAGCTCATTCTTCCACCTCCTGAATAGGTCTACCATCTTCTTAAGAGCATGAGACTTGATTAATTGCTCTTTAACTGGCTTCTCCGGATCCTCCTCTGGCGGTAGGGTGAAATTTGCCTTCAGCTCAGTCCAAAGATCATCTTTCCTCATATCATTGACATAAGACACCTCAGGGTCTTCCTTCTTAGGCTTATACCATTGGTGGATGCTGATCGGGATCTTGTCCCAACCCCGCACTGAGCAGCAAATGCTTCCTTTGTCCGGATGGGTTCAATCGGTTGGCCGTCGCGCGCGATTCCTGTGATCTCAAACCTTTCATCCGAGCGCAACTTTCTCTTCGGGCCTCGTCTCTTTACCGAAGTTGTGCTCGATCCGGAGGGCTAGAAAAAAGAAGAAAGACGAGAGTTGATTAATATGTGTACATACCAAAACAATGAATGCATCAATTAGCTAGTCAGCAAAGGCTTAACTAATATATTTACCTGGCCGGACTCTGTTCGGTCACCGAAGCCGTCACCACGGGCTCCTTCTTGCACCAGCATTGGGTCAACGGAGCCATCATAATCATGTCCTTCCTCCTCCACTCTTCGATCACCGTAGCCTGCTTCTTCACCCTGTTCTTCCAGACCATCATTGTCGTTAAGATACGACAAGACATCACCTCCGGCTAAGATTATGTCCCCCAACACCTCTTCTGCTTCCTCGTCTCGTCCGTGCTCCATTGTTTCTGCAAATATTACAACATGGCAATTATTACACAAACATGACAGCAGGTGGATATATTAGTGCAAACGTAGACCTAGCTTATTCCGGGTTTGGGGTGGCCTCGGCAACGCTTCAAGGGTAGGGGCGCGGCGGGAGGGGGTAGGAGACCGACATTGTTTTTTTCTAGGGTTTGGGTGTCCTCGAGAGTTTTGGTCGAGCGAGAGGGCCGGGGGGTGCTCCCGTGGTATAAGTTATCACGGTCGAAGTTATCCGGGAGGGGGTTATATCGACAACGACGACATACATACATGGGAAAATAATGTTATCGGGGAGGGGGTAGGTCGAACCCCCCCCCCCTCGTGTTGAAGTTATCGGGGCACGGAGTATATCGACAACGACATATCCGATAAAAAATAAGAAGACGAAGAAGAAATAAAAAGAGGAGAAGAAGATATTAATAGAGGAGAAGATTGAAGAAAAAAAAGAAGAAAAAAAGAGGAGAAGAAGAAAGGAATAGAGGAGAAGAAGAGAAAATAGAATTCTCTTCTTCTCCTCTATTCCTTTCTTCTTCTCCTCTTCTTTTTCTTCTTTTTTCTTCTTCTTATTTATTTCTCATCTTCTTCCTCTCCTCTTCTTCTCCTTTCTTCTTCTTCTTATTTTCCTTTTTCCTCTCCTTCTTTTTCTTCTTCTTCCTTTCCTAGCTAGATATATAAAACTTTTCTAAAAATGTTACTTTTGCATATATAAAACTTTTTCTTCTTCCTTCTATTCCTTCTTCCTAAATATATAAAACTTTTCTAAAAATGAAACTAACCTAAAATGTACTAAAATAGATAAAACTTTTCTAAAAATCTAACTTTTGCATATATGTATTTTTAAAACATCATTACAATTGAAAAAATACATACATACATACATACAAAAAACATGTAAAAAAATACATACATACATATATGAACATACATCAAAAAATACATATATCTAAAAAATACATACATACATATATGAAAATCTAAAAACATGTAAAAAATAGCACGGCGGTGGGGCCGGCAAAGGCGCGGTGCTCACAGAGGGAGGAGCGCGTGGTGGGCGTCGTCGGGGCAAGCAGGGGCGCGGGGAGTGGCGCGGAGACGGCGCCGGGGCAGGAGCGGCGCGCGGCGGGGCAGGGGCGGCGCGCGGCGGGGCAGGGACGTCGGGCGAGGGCGCGGCGACGGCGGGGGCGTCGGGCAGCCTGGCGGCGTCGATGTGCTCGGCGTCGTCGGGGGCAACTGTGGTGATGAACTCTGCAAAATTGCTAAGTTCTACTTATATACCAAGAGCATTGGTCCCGGTTCGTCCCACCAACCGGGACCAATTCCCCTTTAGTCCCGGTTGGTGCCACCAACCGTGACCAAAGGTCAGTTTTCGGCATCCCAAAGGGCGGGAAGCGGCGGCCTTTGGTCCCGGTTGGTGGCACGAACCGGGACTAGGGGGGCATTGGTACCGGTTGGTGCCACGAACCGGTACCAATGCATCCCTTTAGTATCGGTTGGTGCCACCAACCGGGACCAAAGGCTTTGTGCTGCTGCGCCCGCGTCGAAAGTTTAGTCCCACCTCGCTAGTTGAGAGGGGCGCGCAGTGGTTTATAAGCCCCACTGCCGCTCCCCTCTCGAGCTCCTCTCCATTGCAGGCTTACGGGCCTAATTGTCACTACTATGCCTGATGGGCCTACTGGGCCTTCTGTGGGCCTGAATCCTGGCCCATCGATGGGTTTCTAGTCGTATTCAGGCCGTGGTGGCCCAGTAGGTGGCATATTTTTTATTTTTTTTGCCTGTTTTTTGTTTTTTTGCTTTATTTATTTTGTTTTGTTTCTACTTCAACAAAAAACTTATTTATTTTATTTTATTTTGTTTCTAATTACTTATTTATTTTACTTTATGATAATTCTTTTTGCTATTAAAGTTTCTAACAAAAAAAGTTCTTTATGAAAATTCTTTTTGCTTTCAATGATTTTGAACAGAAAATACTTCGATAATTTTAGTTGCATCAATTTTATATAATTTTAGTTTCAATAATACTAGAGGTTGCTTATAATGTTTTGAACAGAAAATACTTTGATAATTTCAGTTTCATAAATTTTATTTATGTTATTAAAGTTTATTTTATTTTGTTTCTACTTATATATTTTATTAAAGTTTATATTATTTTGTTTCTAATTACTTATTAATTTATTTGTTATTTTTCATGCACCATTTTTCATGCATTTACTGATTATTTTGAGATATAAGACCCTAAAATTGAAAAGCATTTCAAATGAACTCTGAAAAGGTTGAAAGTTGGCATGGTATTATCATTTCATCCACGTAGCATGTGCAAGAAAGTTGAGAGGGTTACGGCAAAAACTGGATGCACTTCGTGTACAAAACGGACAATCTCTTTCGAAGTATCAGGATTTCATACGGAAACTCGTCTGTTACAAAGGGATTTCATTTTTTAAAACTTATTTGAACTCCTGACTTTTTGTGTGTTCAAAATGCATCATTCAAAGCCACATCATTAATTTTCAACCCTTTCTGACTTCATTTGTTATTTTTCATGCATTTATTGATTATTTTGAGCTATAAGACCCTGAAATTGAGAAGCGTTTCAAATGAACTCTGAAAAGGTTGAAAGTTGGCATGGTATTATCATTTCATCCACATAGCATGTGCAAGAAAGTTGAGAGGGTTACGGCAAAAACTGGATGCACTTCGTGTACAAAACGGACAATGGTATCATACTCGTCTGTTACAAAGTTGGCATTGTATCATCATAATAGTTGCGGGAGAAAGTCTTCACTTTTTCTTCGCTTGTGTCATTTGCTTATTGCGCCGTAACCATGGATAATCTTCATCGTTTATCAGGATGCTTGGGTCAGTCTTGACTTTGAAGGGAGGAATTTCATGAAACTTTTCATAATCTTCAGACATGTCTGTCTTGCCCTCCACTCCCACGATGTCCCTTTTTCCTGAAAGAACTATGTGGCGCTTTGGCTCATCGTATGATGTATTCGCTTCCTTATCTTTTCTTTTTCTCGGTTTGGTAGACATGTCCTTCACATAGATAACCTGTGCCACATCATTGGCTAGGACGAACGGTTCATCAGTGTACCCAAGATTTTTCAGATCCACTGTTGTCATTCCGTACTGTGGGTCTAGCTGTACCCCGCCTCCTGACGGATTGACCCATTTGCACTTAAACAAAGGGACCTTAAAATCATGTCCGTAGTCAAGTTCCCATATGTCCAATATGTAACCATAATATGTGTCCTTTCCCCTCTCGGTTGCTGCATCAAAGCGGACACCGCTGTTTTGGTTGGTGCTCTTTTGATCTTGGGCGATCGTGTAAAATGTATTCGCATTTATCTCGTATCCTTTGTAAGTCAATACAGTCAAAGATGGTCCCCTGGACAACGAGTACACCTCATCACAAACAGTGTTGTCACCTCTTAGACGTGTTTCCAACCAACTGCTGAAAGTCCTGATGAGTTCACATGTAATCCAGTCGTCGCACTGCTTCGAGTGTTTGGAGCGCAGACTGTTCTTGTGTTCATCGACGTACGGGGTCACCAAGGTAGAGTTCTGTAGAACTGTGTAGTGTGCTTGAGACCAAGAATGCCCGTCCCTGCATATTATTGAGTCCGCTCCAAGCGTGCCTTTTCCAGTCAGTCTCCCCTCATACCGCGATTTAGGGAGACCTATCTTCTTAAGGCCAGGAATGAAGTCAACACAAAACCCAATGACATCCTCTGTTTGATGGCCCATGGAGATGCTTCCTTCTGGCCTAGCGCGGTTACACACATATTTCTTTAGGACTCCCATGAACCTCTCAAAGGGGAACATATTGTGTAGAAATACGGGCCCCAGAATGACAATCTCGTCGACTAGATGAACTAGGACGTGCGTCATGATATTGAAGAAGGATGGTGGGAACACCAGCTCGAAACTGACAAGACATTGCGCCACATCACTCCTTAGCCTTGGTATGATTTCTAGATCGATCACCTTCTGAGAGATTGCATTGAGGAATGCACATAGCTTCACAATGGCTAATCGGACGTTTTCCGGTAGAAGCCCCCTCAATGCAACCGGAAGCAGTTGCGTCATAATCACGTGGCAGTCATGAGACTTTAGGTTCTGGAACTTTTTCTTTGGCATATTTATTATTCCCTTTATATTCGACGAGAAGCCAGTCGGGACCTTCATACTGAGCAGGCATTCAAAGAAGATTTGTTTCTCTTCTTTCTTAAGAGCGTAGCTGGCAGGACCTTCATACTGCTTCGGAGGCATGCCGTCTTTTTCGTGCAAACGTTGCAGGTCCTCCCGTGCCACAGTTATATCTTTTGTCTTCCCATACACGCCCAAGAAGCCTAGCAGGTTCACGCAAAGGTTCTTCGTCACGTGCATCACGTCGATTGAAGAGCGGACCTCTAGCTCTTTCCAGTAGGGTAGGTCCCAAAATATAGATTTCTTCTTCCACATGGGTGCGTGTGCCTTAGCGTCATTCGGAAAAGCTAGTCCACCGGGACCCTTTCCAAAGATTACGTGTAAATCATTGACCATAGCAAGTACGTGATCACCGGTACGCATGGCGGGCTTCTTCCGGTGATCTGCCTCGCCTTTGAAATGCTTGCCTTTCTTTCGACATTGATGGTTGGTCGGAAGAAATCGACGATGGCCCAGGTACACATTCTTCCTGCATTTGTCCAGGTATATACTTTCAGTGTCATCTAAACAGTGCGTGCATGCGTGGTATCCCTTGTTTGTCTGTCCTGAAAGGTTACTGAGAGCGGGCCAATCGTTGATGGTTACAAACAACAACGCGTGCAGGTTAAATTCCTCCTGTTTGTGCTCATCCCACGTACGTACACTGTTTCCATTCCACAGCTGTAAAAGTTCTTCAACTAATGGCCTTAGGTACACATCAATGTCGTTGCCGGGTTGCTTAGGGCCTTGGATGAGAACTGGCATCATAATGAACTTCCGCTTCATGCACATCCAAGGAGGAAGGTTATACATACATAGAGTCACGGGCCAGGTGCTGTGATTGCTGCTCTGCTCCCCGAAAGGATTAATGCCATCCGCGCTTAAACCAAACCATACGTTCCTTGGGTCACCTGCAAACTCAGCCCAGTACTTTCTCTCGATTTTTCTCCACTGCGACCCGTTAGCGGGTGCTCTCAACTTCCCGTCTTTCTTACGGTCCTCACGGTGCCATCGCATCAACTTGGCATGCTCTTCGTTTCTAAACAGACGTTTCAACCGTGGTATTATAGGAGCATACCACATCACCTTCGCAGGAACCCTCTTCCTGGGGGGCTCGCCGTCAACATCACCAGGGTCATCTCGTCTGATCTTATACCGCAATGCACCGCATACCGGGCATGCGTTCAGATCCTTGTACGCATCGCGGTAGAGGATGTAGTCATTAGGGCATGCATGTATCTTCTGCACCTCCAATCCTAGAGGGCATACAACCTTATTTGCTGCGTATGTACTGTCGGGAAATTCGTTATCCTTTGGAAGCTTCTTCTTCAATATTTTCAATAGCTTGTCAAATCCTTTGTCACGCACAACATTCTCTGCCTTCCGCTGCAGCAATTCCATTACGGTACCGAGCTTTGTGTTGCCATCTTCGCAATTGGGGTACAACCCTTTTTTGTGATCCTCTAACATGCGATCGAAGTTCAGCTTCTCCTTTTGACTTTCGCATTGCGTCCTTGCATCAACAATGACCCGGCGGAGATCATCATCATCGGGCACTGGTTCCTCTTGATCTTCAGCAGCTTCCCCCGTTGCAGCATCATTGGGCACATCGTCTGGTTCCTCTTGATCTTTAGCAGCTTCCCCCGTTGCAGCATCACCGTATTCAGGGGGCACATAATTGTCATCGTCCTCTTCTTCTTCGCCGTCTTCCATCATAACCCCTATTTCTCCGTGCCTCGTCCAAACATTATAGTGTGGTATGAAACCCTTGTAAAGCAGGTGGGTGTGAAGGATTTTCCGGTCAGAGTAAGACTTCGTATTCCCACATTTAGGGCATGGACAACACATAAAACCATTCTGCTTGTTTGCCTTAGCCACTTCGAGAAAATCATGCACGCCCTTTGTACTCGGAGGTCTGTCTGTCACCGTACATCCATTGTCGGTTCATCTGCGTGCATTATATATAATTAAGTGTGTCAAAAACCATTACAGAACATCATGAATAGATAATTAAGTGACCAAATTAATAGAAGTTCATCATCACATTAAAACCAAAGTACATACATAGTTCTCATCTAACAACATATAGCTCTCCAGAGCATCTAATTAATTAAACTATACATCTAAAGTAAGAATTTTTTTCTTTCAGAAAGAAGATAAGAACAAGAGGCTCACCACGGTGGTGCCAGCGACGAGATCGGCGCGGGCGATTGACGGCGGTGAAGACGGGATTGGGACGTGACGGGCCGCTAAACCTAGACAAATCTCGAGGAAAATGGAGCTTTGAGGTCGAGCTTCGAGAGGAGAAAGCTTAACTAGTGTGGCTCGGGCATTTCATCGAACACCTCATGTGCATAGGAGGTGAGCTAGAGCACCACAAAGCCCTCCCCTCGCCAGCCAGAGAAAAACAAAGCACTGAAGTGCTCTGCTCGCGGGCGAGGGGTATATATAAGCACCTCATTGTTCCCGGTTCATGGCATGAACCGGGACTAAAGGGCAGACTGTGGTCCCGGTTCAAGCCACCAACCGGGACCAATGGTGGTGGGCCAGTAGCGAGGCCCATTAGTCCCGGTTCGTCCCACCAACCGGGACCAAAGGGGCCAGACGAACCGGGACCAATGCCCCCACGAGGCCCGGCAGGCCCCTGGCCTCACGAACCGGGACCAGTGCCCCATGGGTCCCGGTTCTGGATTGAACCGGGACTAATGGGCTAACCCGGCCTGAACCAAAGCCCTCTTTTCTACTAGTGTTCGGGAAAATCAAAGCTTCTTTCTTCAACCAAAGTCAACATCTATCCTAAATGCTACTCCCCCCGTTCCTAAATATTTGCCTTTTTAGAGATTTCAAATGGACTACCACATACGGATGTACATAGACATATTTTGGAGTGTAGATTCATTCATTTTGCTCCGTATGTAGTCACTTGTTGAAATCCCTAAAAAGACAAATATTTAGGAACGGAGGGAGTACAATGCAGCCATCAATTGATCAAACCATCTCAATGTCACCACGAAGCCAAGAACCACAAAATACTCTACTGGTATAACATTCCACCCTTTCTACTTTTCCATTTTTTTAAACTTCATCAAAAGTGAACTTTGCTACTTTGTGCATAGGATTATCGGACAAACCACACGTACACCTATCTACAACAGAAAAACTTGCCTCTGAATCCCTCTTTGACAGAGACTATTGGAGCCTCTAACTATAGTTCGATGACAGTAGAAAATCAAGGCTTACTTCTTACCGAAGGCGACATCTATTATAAATTCTACAACACAGCCATCAATTGGTCACACCACCCTGATGCCACCACAGACCCAAGACCCACACAATACTCAAGTGGTATAACGTTCCATACTTTCAAGTTTTCCAATTTCTGAACTTCAATGAAACTGAAATTGCTAATTTCCTGCCCAGGGTCATCCGATAAATCACATGTATTTACAGCAGCAACACTCGGCGCAGAGTCCCTCATTGCAAAGGACCATTGGCACCTCTAACTATAGTTCGATGACAGGAGAAAATCAAGGCTTACTTCTTCAACCGAAGGCGACATCTATTATAAATGGTACAACACAGCCATCAACTGGCCACACCACCCTGATGCCACCACAGACCCAAGACCCACACAATACTCAAGTGGTATAACGTTCCATACTTTCAAGTTTTCCAATTTCTGAACTTCAATGAAACTGAAATTGCTAATTTTCTGCCCAGGGTCATCTGATAAATCAAATGTATTTACAGCAGCAACATTCGGCGCAGAATCCCGCAGTGCAAAGGACCATTGGAACCTCTACCTCTAGTATGATAACAGAACAAAATCAAGCTTTCCTCAATCAACCGAAGCCAGCATGGTCTATTTTGTTGTCGCGTGTTTTATCCCATGTGTGTTTTGACTACGAAGTTGCAAATAATTTTTGTTAGAACTTATACGTACCATCAACTGAATGCTACTACATCTTCCCAATCAAATATACTAGTTCATAGATATATTTTTATTGCGATGGTACTAATTCATAGAATTAGCTATGAAGAATTTTCCACAAGCATCGTGCTCATATGAGCCTCTAAGCTAACCTTCTCTCAGTTTAAGTTACGATGACAGGGATCCCAGTGATCCATTTTAATTCTGCGAAATATATGTAGACAGAACCATCTATCTGAATGTCATGCTAAGAGGCATAGAGCGAACACAGAACAGATTGACAATCAGTCTGAATTTAGCATGCAAAGAATCTTAATTTAACTGAACGAAAGCAGAGTAATGGAATTGCTATTATCTCTCCTTCTCTGAATTTAACACGCATTAGACGGGAATGGCACAAGAAGAAGAGGAAATTACCTCTGTTCAGCGGAGGCAATGCTGCATGTATGAGCTGCAATCCCTTTCTTCTTCCTCTCCGAGCACCAAATAGGCACTGATGCTGCTGTCCTCGACTTCCTTCTTCTCGCCTCTTGACCCCTCCTCCACAAGCCCGAGGGCCAGCCTGCCAAGGACACGCCGCCCTCTTACGTGGCCGTCCCACATGCTACCGCTGGGATCTGCGTCTCATATTAGCGAGGACGCGGCCGCGGAGGATCCTGTTCTGACCGAGCTGCTGCACGGCCAGTTCCAGCGGGCGCACCTGTGCGGCGACCAACCGAGACGGAGATGCTGGTTCAGTAAGCGCACGAGGCCGGCGGCCAGCCTAGCCGGGAGGGAGGTCTAACAGGCGCACGAGGTCGGCGGCCAGCCCAGCCGGAATGGAGGTCCAGCAGGCGCACGCGGGCGGCGGCCAGCCGAGCCGGGGTGGGGTGAGATGCGCGACTGCGCTCGCCCGACTGGAAGCTGCAGGGCAGCGGGACGAGATCTGCTCGGCGTCGGCGGGCACCGAGCCTGGAGGCTGGAGGAGCAGGAGCAGCAGAGGGACATGGAAAGCTTCGGCGCGATCGAGCTTGAGTTCAGACCAAGGAAGAAGTGGAATGTGGATAGGAGTGTATCGATACAGACGCAATAGGTATTACTAGCACATATGTCCGTGCGTTGCAATGGGATAATAAAATTATATGCCTCTAGCTCAATATAAGAATGGATCAAGACCCCCACATGTCTGTATTCTCTAGTTCAACATGGCACCCTTTAATTATGGCCAAACCAGTATATTCTTTTTATTGGCACGTGCCCATAATTTGTTTCAATTATAATTAACCAGCATATTCTTTTTTATTGGCACATGGAAGCTACCACTGTCAATAACTTATGGTGTCCCTCATTCTGAACAAGCCGACTTAACTCGATGCGCCGGATGCAGAGCAGGCCCAGTATGGGAGTGATCGACCTCACGACCTCAAAGACCCGACCACATGTTGCTAGCCACTCAAACAAACGTGTTCTGCTAATCAATGGTCAGCATAAATATAAAAGAATATAATGCAACGCGAGATTCGACACTTTTTTTTGAACTTTTCAAAAACCGATAACTATGAAATCCAAATATACATGGCAACATGAACAATTTTTCAAATTACACGCATTTTTCAAAAGACGAACAAAAAATTTGAATGGAACATTTGTTGAAATTCACAAACTTTTCTTAAAACATGAACGTTTTATAAAAATACGTTTTTTTTAAGTTGTGAACAATTTTTGGAAACAGGAAAATGTTTTGAACATATAGAAGAAATTTAGAAATTTGTCTTTTAATGCAAATATTATTTTCAATTTTTGAACAATAATTCTGATTTCTAACATTTTTAAATCTTGAATTATTTTTTGAAAACCCCAAACATTTTAAAAAAATAGGAATAATATTTTATATTTTGAAAAAAATCGGAATGACAAAAAATTATAATTTCAAACATATTTAAATAGGAACACAATTGTGGAATTCATAACATGAACTACCGAATATACTTGGCAACTTGGACATTTTTACAAATTATGATTTTTTCGAAAATTCCAAACATTTTTGAACAAAGCAAGAACGAAATTTTGAACGGAACATTTCCTAAAAATGCACATACATTTCTTAAAGACATGAACGTTCTTATAAAAATACGAACATTTTTTAAGTTGTGCTTTTTTTAATGGGAACATGTTTTAAAAATCCAGAAGAATTTTAGAAAATGTGTTTCTTTAATGCAAACTTTATTTTCAATTTTTAAACATATCGTTAAAACAAAAATATTTTTCGAATTTGAAACATTTTTAAAATGCATTTGTTTAAATGTTGAATTTTTTTGAAAAATACAAACATTTCTTAAAAAATGGGAATATTTTGTAATTTATATTTGAATATATTTTGGCACGACAAAAAAAATCCAAACATTTTCCAGAGTAGGAACACATTTTTGTAATTTGTATTTTTTTACGAAATTTTGAATAAAAATTGAAAAATTACAACTGCGCACATTTTTTGAAAATTTTGAATTTCTGAAAAAATGAATAAAATAGACTTGCAATAGGAACACATAGAAAAATGGGCTGCCGAGTTTTGGGCGCCCTGTGCGTAGTTTAAATTAGTTTCCGCATTGAGCGGGAAATAGAATTGTTTTTATTGCTGCGTGGGCAGGAAAATATGGGCTGACTTTACTGGGCCATAGGGTGCGCAGCCCATGTACGAAATTCTGCATAAATCGTTTTTCCTTGCCAACAGATGGAGTACGAAAGTTTAGTACCACCTCGGATATAGGGAAAAATAATCTTTTGGCGGTGAACGGATGAAAAAATTGACGAAACACACCTTGCTTTATTAGTATGTATAGATGATATGTATTTCTTTTTCTTTTTGATGAGAAACTCTGGAGTGGGAGGGGGTGCACGCACAACCCTGCGGTGGCTGCGTCGCACGGATGGTCGCACCAAACGGCCGCAGGCAAGCCCGTCCAGTGGTCGCGGACCGCACGGCGTGCACGCGGGTCAGCACAGGACGGCCGCCGCGCGCTCGCGCACGGCATCATCCAGCCGGAGACGATGAAGATGTCGATAAAGTGGAAACGCGCTGTCGACGACGGATGGTGATGGGCGACGCAAACCGATCTATGCATCGGAAAACCGAAAAGAGAACTCCGATCAATTGAAGCAAGGATCGGGCAAAAGACTCTCTAGGGGGCGGACGAACCCTAGGTACGGGTCGCGCGGCGGTCATGGAGGCCGGCCGCTCCAGGGGCGGCGCGCGGGTGCGGAAGTGGCGGCGGCTAGGGTTTAGTATCGATTAGGCTGATACCATGTTAGAAGGAAGACAGAGGGATTTGTGAAATTGTTCGTTGTATTGGTTGAGCCTCGTGGGCATATATATAGGAGTACATGATCTACTTGGAGTACAAGGCAAGCCAAAATATTTCCTAGTCTAACCTATGTTTTCAATCTAATCAATATACTCAACATTCACTTGCACCAGGGGACTGCCACGTCGCGAGATCAGACCCAAGGCCGAGATCAAATATGTGGTGATTCGGATCTGACCTGCACCTCCTTCCACCACTTCGGCGCCACCGCCTCTGAAAACACCACCGTCCTGGAGGTGAGTCGGCGCCGAGAGAGTTTTGTCATGGAGGCGCCTGATGCCGTGTAAAGGGTGACTCCTTCGGCGGCGGCGGCGAAGCCTCCAAGATCGTCTGATGGCCGTCCAAAGGAAGCGTTTGGTGGAGTAGCTCCTGATTCGCATCGGTGGCCACGGTCTAGAAACTCATTTAGGTAGATTCGGCCCCACTTGGGTGAACGGTTGCCAAACAATGAGACTAGATTCAGAGGGAAGGAGTTCCAGGCGACTAGCATAGCGGCCATGGTGACCAGCCAGAGGAGCACGCCACGTCCACGTCGTTGTTTGCCAAGGTGGGGGAGCATATAGGCTCCCAACCCACCTTGTTCTTCAACCAGACAAAGGGGCCATCTTCAACCAAAGGGGCCGTCTCATGTCTCACCATCCCCAAGTCCGCTGATTGGTGAAACCGTCACCGCGCTAACTGCCCAACAGACCACGTCGTGGCTAACTGCCCAAAAGACGACATCGTCTCTAACCGCCACGCAGAACCTCCAGGGCGGTTCAATGCCATCTACTGACACTACACAATGGAGCGCCCTTTGCCACTGGGATATGGTCCATGCCACGACCACACCAAAGCCGGCTTCCCAGGCGGCAGCATGGGGACGAGTAGGAGGTTTGGCAGGGCATGCCCAACTTTCAGGAGCTGCAAGGAGAGGGCAGCGGCGGGGTACGAGACTTGTCTACTCCCCGCGTGTGCTGATCCGTGCTCCCACATACGCGGCTTGATTTGATTGGAACAAAATAAGGTCTGCCTCCATCCCTTTAAAATCAGGGGGAGAGATGATTAGATTAAAAAGGAAAAAGACAGTCGTAGGATGAAGTGGGAGCATGGGGAGGGAGCAGGCAAGCCGGATCCAGCGGCGGGGTAGCGATTATGGTACATCCCCAATATATGTTCCTACCAAACAAGACCTCAGCGTGAAAGGTTCCTTCCGGCGTGAAAAGAGTGTTGCGGCACATTCAAGGTCACAAAATGAAAAGGTGTAGTTGTAGCTCAATCCCATACCTTAAATGTATGGATCTGGTGAAAGCTTCCTACTACGGCCATCCCAAAGCTCACCAATAACATGAAGGACTTTTTTGAACTAACGGCCAACGACTTCACCAGATCTACCAAAATTGCCTCCGATTAACCTATTTTTAATTTTGTGTCCAACGGTGCGCAAACACATATCTACTTGCTGCTCCATGGGAAAACAAGCAACTAGTGGTCCCTAAAGAGTTGTCAGAATGGGAGGAAAGGTGCTCTTCCAAGCCTAAGCATGTTGACAATAAATTGACATTTTTTAGGGGAATAAATTGACATATTTGTCCTGTTGTCCATCTACATCTTGTTTGAGATAATTTGGTAGTTAGAGATTATCCGGAATTAGATAGAACTATTTCCATCTTATTTCTAGAAGGTCTCTTGCCCTCTATGTTCTCAATATATACTCCCCTCGACGCTCAATAATATATATATTTTTTATTATGCCAATCTCTCTCTATTCCTTCTACATGGTATCAGCATAACTGATCCAAACTCTAGTCGCCGGTCGTCACTTCTGCTCGGCGCCGCCCCGGGGGCAGCGCTGCCCCTACCGAGGGTTTGTCTGCCTTTCGTGTTGACCAGCTGCCCTAAAAAGTTTTTTTTCTGACCTCTTGATCCGGGTTTTCCTATCTCGCCGGTCATCTTGATCGACGGTTCGTTTTTGGTTTTCAGATGTCAAATCAGCTTGCGTCGCTCGCCACCGTTCGGCTCTCTGACGGGATCGATTGCCACAGGGCGCCTCGGGCCATACGCACGCGCGTCGTGTACGCTGGTATGATGGTCGCTCGCGCTGGCCTGTCTAGGCTAGCCGCGTCACGCGCACGCACTCACGCGCCCCCGCAGCTGCCCATTGATGCACGCCGCCTAGCCGTTCCATGCATGGTGCGTGGATGCTGGCTGCCCGTGCATGTTGCATCCCATGTGGACTGGGTTGCACGTCCCGTTGCGTGACGCAAGCCGTGTGGTCTGATAACCACCTGATGCACAGTGAAGATCAACGTCAAGTTTACACATCTATCCACCGGATCGAGCAACGGGATGTTGAATGCACAACTAGAACATTGATACAATTATATTGGTTTAAATTTGGCCCCACAATTTTCGATACAATGAAAAAAATAATTTCCTAGATCATAACTTAGTTGATGGGTAATTAACTTTTAGTGGAGATTAATTATCATGCAATTCTGAAGCAAGTCATTTCCCGTTGGACTGGATTGATACCTTGCACATTAGATTATCAATAGGTGTTTGGCGGTGTTGTTCTATTCATAACCGTTTTGCAGATTACACAATAATAAAAAATTAAGAATCAATAGCATAGTAGATCACACAGTCAAAATAATTAAAAATTGGATGTACAATTTCGCTGTATATAGGATGAGGGTTGAGAGACTAATAGACAATACTCACTAGTGCTAAACCTTGACTAGTTGGCTTGATCATCGGAGAATTGGAGTGTAGTTCCGAACGCGAGCCGGTGTCGCCTAGTTTAATCGGACTAAATCTAATCAGAAGTAGTGAGGCAAGAAGCAGCTGCGGCGGCCTGCGTCGTCCCTTCGGGCCATAGTGCCGCGTCCCGCGGTCCGCAGCCATCCCGAGGATGTTCGCTCCAGACCGTTCCCGTGGCTGCACCGACCCTTGTGTTGCCGCATGGCACGCGGTCCCTACCGTCACCCCGTGGTTCTTCCCACGGCCGCACCGACCCACGTTGCCGCTGCGTCGCCCCTTTCGGGCCGTAATGCGGCAACACGCGGTCCGCTGCCGCCCTGAGGCCGTTCGCTCTAGGCCGTCCCCGTGGCTGCACCAACCCTCGTGCCGCAGCTGCATCGCCCCATCAGGTTGTAGTGAGAGTGGCACGTGGTCCGAGCCACCGCTCTGAGGTCTTCCGCGCCGTCGCCCGACCCATTCGCTGCTGCTATGTCGCCGCTTTGCATTGTAGGCCGTGGTATGCAGTCCACATCGCCGTGCACGCGCGTCGACTTCTGTGTGGTATGCGCTGCCCACCTTCCAAGGCATCGGAACGATACATTCCGTGCTGGTCTTCATCATGCTGTCGGGTTCTTCCTCGCCTACTTCGAGCACTACCACCGCGCTACTAACCTAGCCGCCGCCGCCTCCACTCTTATTCCTGGTCAACGATGAGTACCTCGACACCGGCCACACCGACTCGACATCGACCAGGGTGTCCCTCGCACGGCTACCTCGACCACGGATATACCACCCTACGCTCTCGGCTACATCGACATCGGCATAATGGGCTATCATCTCGCTTGAGCAACTCGTTGGTTTCCTCTACAGTCAAGGCGTCTGCCACCCGACACCATCCGCGATGCTACCGCTACGACTGCAGGGGGAAGTCAGCCCGTCAGCTGCTATTCTCTCCCGTCTGACCGTCCGCGACTCTCCCATTTGTTCGCAACGCTACCACTATGACTGCGGGGGATGTTAGAGATATATTTGGAAGTTAGAGATTGCGTGGGATTAGATAGAATTATTTCCATCTTATCTCTAGGAGGTGTCTTGCCCTCAAGTCTTCTACTCAATATATACTCGCCCTAGCTCAATATAATACATACATCACATTATGCCAATCCCTCTCTATTCCTTCTACACATCTAGCTTGAACAAGAACAATTTAGCAATATTTAGATGAAAAATCAACATCATGGACATTCTTTGCCAAGCATTAGTGTTAAGAGGAAGACTGGGATTTAGTGGCAGGTAAAACCTGGGATTTTGGGGAGGAAATCAAGGTGCTGATGTGAAGCTCATGGGCGCTTCGGCGTCAGCCCCGTGTTGTCGTCCCTGAAACTCCTGCCCCTGCTCCTGCAGCGGAAAACCAGACCTAATGAAATGTCAAACGCCAAGGACCCGCCCCTGGTGCAGCCACACCGCCGGCAAGCAGCAGCACCGCTACCGCAGCGCTCTGGCTCACGTCCTATGTGCAGAGAGAAGAACAGAGGGAGGATGGGAGGGAGGGAGGAAAGAAACCGAGGGACTCACTCATCTAGTCCAGCCACCGGTGGAGCCCCAGGTCTGCGGCGCTGCGCGGGTCGGAGACAGAGAGACGAGAATCGACGCGGGTTTTCGGGGTGGGGAAAGTATCTGGGCAGTCTACCAAAGCATCCTTGTTTATTTGCTTTCTTTAAATTTCTCAAGTGTTCATTGCTTTTTGTTTTTCAGATATCCAACCGCTCATTCTGAGCAGTTTTAAATTTCCCAAGTGGATACTAGACTCTATCAGTACTCCGCGGATGTCAAACTGTTTATAAAACAACTTCATTTATCTACGGCATCCTACTCATATAAAAACACGAGTTGATGCATACTCAAATCATCTTAACCATTAAACCACACAATCTAGCAGACCAAATAATTCGGATGTTGAGCATCAACGACGTTGAGTGCACTAACATTGCACTTCCCACTCAATCAAATCATCTCCACTAATCCATGTGCTCTGTGCCGAAGAAATCACCTCTCTTCTTCGTCCGCACGTCTCGCTTCGAGGCCGGTTCCCTGAGGAGGAGAGGATGATGCGGTATAGTTCAGATAAGTATTCCCCTCTGGTACAGAAAAACATAAGCCAAAGTTTTTTCTCCATTTGGACTCTGTTTAATATTGATTTCCTGAAAAGCGAAAAACATGCAATACTAAGACAACCGGCTCAAATTTCATACATAATTGCATACAATTTCATATAATTTCATAATTGCATATAATTAATAAACATTCAAGATTGATATTATCATAGCATGGAATAATAAAAAGTTATAGCTACGTTGGACACGTATCGGGGGCTCAAATTTTTCCATTTGCACCCACAATCCCTATTTTCAGGCCAAACATAGTTCAATGCACACAAATACAAATTGTTAGTGTGGATGCAAACACATGCGGACATTAATGGGCAGACCTAACCGACGTGTCCGCGGACGTATACGGACTTTTGTGTGTGTGTGGGGGGGGGGGGGGGGGGAGCCCCACCTTGTCGCGCGAGGAGTGATGAGACCGACTTAAATAGTTGCGGTATGCTTCTCTCTCATTGCAGTAGGGCCAATTGACAGTGAGCATTGATGACCCTGCTACAATGAAGCCTTTCTTTTCCAGTAAAATTATATTCCCAACCCTTTGTTCTCTCACATTTGAATAGTTGTTTTCCTGTTTCCTTCACTCTTGGGCACGAATCCATCAGTCATTGATATGGGTGAATTGGCGCAGGCCCTGGCGGTTAGTCTGATAGGGGTGGGTGCGCCCGGACGTTGCATATCTGCCCTAGATTTGGGTTGGATATGGGAAGTGCCAGTCAGTCCGGGCTTCTCATATCCGCCCCAGATTTGTGTTGGATATAGGGAGATCCGGTTAGTCCGGGCATTTGGGCCGGCTATGGGGAGCCCGGTTGGGTGGCAATTTTTCGTCCAGGCACTAACCAGGCAGCCCGCCCGAGCGTTTGTGGCGGATACGGGGTGTCCGGTTGTGGATGCTCTTAAGCACTGAGGGGAAAGCACAAGGCTAAAAATATAGGAATAGTGGACAGGTGTATCATTACCTTTGTTAGCTCGGTCCGAATCACCTATGACATACTCAATATATGGTTTTACTACACATAAAGGTGAACATAACATATGCAAACCGGCTAGAGAAGTGTACCCCATGTGCTAAAATAATGTGGTGGGCCAGCTAGACACCTTCATGTCTCTCTAATGGATAAATATCAATTTCTCTAGAGCCTCTCAGTTCTATTTGTAATTCCCTCTATCAACGATGCATAGAGAGATCTGTCCACAAATCCAAAGAGTGAAAAGTGTTTGTCAAATTCACACGCATAGAATCGTGTAGGTTTGAAAGGCATGGGGAACGAATTTTTCAGCAGTTGGACAAATTCAGTTAACCAGCTTTATCTCTACAGCCTCACCTAGTGGAGAGGATGGCGTTTGGCGTGCACATGAAGAGACCTTTGAGGGCCAGCAGCTGCGGTAAACAAGTACAGTCCCGCCTTATGGTTCTGTAAAACTTTGTGATCCTAACCTCCACTTGCTAGAGTAGTAGACCTACTTTGTTTGGATTGCACTTATTGGACACCGAAATCATTTTGCTCTGTTGCGGAAGGCAACTGCTGCTGCTGATTCCAACCAATATGTAACATACTCCTAGATAAGAAACTCTTATCTAAGCTTATACCAACTGAGATGTAACCGATGTAGGCTTCCTCCTCTGATCATACGGAACTGCATGCGACCATTCTAACAGTAGGACCGCAAGAGAAGGGCTCTTGTCTTACAGTGAACTTCTCTCGCCGGCCACGAAGCTGAAGGTCGCCCGATGGTGATCGGGCGGCACGCCAAGCCAGCTCCCGTTCGCGTCACCTTGAGGCCCTCCACCTCGTGCTGGATGATCATGGTGATCACATTGTCGTTGCGGTCCGCCTGTATGGGCACGCGAGACACGCCGGTCTCTGCGTTTGGTGGCATGCTGTAGCGCGACAGTCGGAAGACGCGGGCGAGCACGCCCATGTGCGCGTCCATGGGCTCCTCCTGGACGCCGAGGCCCTCGATGACCATTCCCTCCGCCGTCCGCTATAGCTCGAAGGCGTCCCTGGCCGCCGACACGATACTGTCGCTGCACATACACGGATGGACATGGTCACGGGCTCACGGCAAGGAAGTCAGAATGGATCGTAGCCTTGGTTGGCCTCCCGTGGCAGAGGCGTTCCGCTGCTTGGCCTTCTAGGTGCAGGGGGAGGGCAGCCAACGAGCGCCGGAGTCCTGGTCTTTTGTTCTGGTCGAGCGAGTCGTGCGGCTGCATGCACGCAGCAGACGCAGTTGCCGCCTCCCGGGCTTGCTCCCAGCTTGGCCGGCCAGGCTCCAGCCTGCGGACGTCCACCTTGGTGACCTCCATTGGCTGCTGCTGCTCTGAGCCGTCGCTCCAACCGTTCGGGTTGGCTTCTCAAAGGAAGCAGTATGCATGTGTGATGTGATACATGCTGGATCTTTGCTTTAAATCTAGCTATAAAAGTCAGCGGATGAGCTGTTGGATAAGGACTGTTAATCACGTCACAATACAAACTCGTGCCACTTGTTTATGCTAACTGTATCAGTGTATCACCGAGTACAGTCTCTTAAGAAAATCACTATTTAAATTTGAACTCTGCAATGTTCATAGTAGTCTGCTTAACGCATAAGGTTTATCTCTTGGATTTTTTTTCTTTGTGATTAGATTCAATTTTTTCTTAACACAGTACAAACGCAAGCGATCATATACACGAGCCGACATATTATCTTGAAATTTATGAAGTCACCGTAGGCACCTCGTCATCGACGGGAACATCTCCTCCTACTGATTGCGCATCGCCGGAAATCCTGAAATAAATGCGAGCACCAGGACTTGAACCCTGGTGGGCTGGGGATACCACACTCCCTCTAACCATCCAACCACAGGTTGGTTCGCGTGCTTAGATTCAATTGAGTAGCGGACAATCAATGGGGAAGAAAATGAGGCAGGGGACAATTTTTATTTTTTTGTGATTGTGAGCAAATAGAGTGGCTTGACGCGTTCAATTAAATTCAACTACAAACTTACAGATATTTTGCAAAAGAAGTTGTTTTTCACTTACTAGGTTATGAACTATCTGCAATTTTGAATAGAGCTAAGAAAGTTGTCACGCTTGGAGGTTTGGTACCACATTTGATAGGGGGGTGGGGGGGGGGGGGTTAGTCGCAATTTGCTTCTCAAACTTTGCTCTTTCTACATAATGAGATGGAGTCTATTACTGGATTCTTATTCATTCGCTATTCCACGGCATGAGTGGGGTGTGGGGCGTGCATGTGAGGGCACACGCGTGTGTGGGTGGATAGGTGTGCATGTGCACTTGCGCGCATCTATGGTGGAATACGTAGCAATAATTTTTTCAATGTGTTTGACATCTAGACTAAAATTCCAGAGGTTTGTTCCCCCTTTCCTGTTGTGCCGGGTTATGCTTTGAAGGCATGCAACGGAGGAGAGCATATATATGGAAAAATCAATCTATGGTTTTATCACACACAGAGATAAGGATAGAAAATCAAAGTTGGATAGACAAGAGCATCCCATGTGCTAACATGGTACTAGAAGCGCACACAAGCCATGTAATGCGGTGGGCCAGCAACACCTCCATGTCACACATACTCAACAAACAAATATTGGTCTACCCGAGCCTCTTAGTTCCAGTTCCAGTTTTCTGTGGCAATGATGAACATAGATAGTCCATATATCCAGAGCCTGGAAAGCATCCGCTATATATTACACAATTTGCGTAGGCTTGAAAGGCATAAGGAACCATTTTACGATAAAGGGAAGAACTGGGTTAATCGGTTTTATCTCTTCGACCTTACGCCGTGAAGGACAAGGCAATTGGCCTGGGCAGAAAGACACACATGCCAGCATCCAAAACAAGAGAATTCAACCTAGCCGTGCGGGATGGCCCTCCAACTGTTCAGCCGAGACTATGTAGCTAGCCACATGAAGGGTTAAAAGCTCCTTGCCTTCCACACATTTTGGGTGATGCAGGGCAGCCCAAATCAGCAGAGTAGAGATCGTACACGAGTGCATAAACCAACCATACAAAGCAACACTCTCATCAGGAAATTGCTACCAAATTGTGTTCCAGCCATAGTTTTCACTTTCGAAACCAATTTTTTTCCGCTCACCCTCGAAAGCACCGAAATTTCAGAAATTTCAAAAACCATTTCGAGAAAATTAACGAAATTTTTAATTAAATTTGAATAAATTCGAACACAAAGTATTGAATAAGTATCTTTTTAGCACGAATTTGTCACCAGAACTCGTCTATCCGAATGGTGCGATCACTACTTCAGTCTTTTGTAGATCCAGGTTCGAATCCCAGTGACATAATTTTGTTGCTAAGTTTTCGTATAGCAGGAATAGTAAAGTAGTAAAAAAAATTGTGCGCCTCTGGGATTCGAAACAAGGCCCTAAAGTGGTGCAATAACACCAGCCAACCACTCTGCTAAGCATATGGATACAACTAACTTAGATTCCAGCTCTCTCTTATACGTTTAATTTTAAAATACCGAAATAATTTAAATGAAACGTAAATGTTTCGAGGACCCTCGAAATGAGCGAAATTTCGAGAAATTTCGGAAACTTCGTTGAAAGTGAAAACTATGGTTCCAGCTTCTAAGAACGAATGGAGAACAAGACAGTTCATAGATATTTCACATGACTAGAGCAACACAACAAGCTAACGGAAAACACAATGTTTATTACACTGGTGATAGTAGGCATAAAAACCTTTTGCATGGGAGAGGGAGAGGAGGAGAAAACTACAGGGACTAAGGGAGCACCATAGCATAAATCCAAGGAGACGGTGATCTCGGGGGAGAATGGAACATCACAAGCATGACTATCAGTTCAATGTAAAACACACCCACACAAAAACCAGCCTCGGTTAGATCAGGCTCGCCCTTCACGGATCATCTAAGCAGTCATGTCAAATGTATAAGACAAGGCAAATGAAAAATGCATTGATTATTACAGGCCTAAAATACCACTCACGCTTCGACACAGGCATTCTCTCGCTCAATTATTCCAAGCTTTTGGGCACGAGACCTAAGTTTGTTATTCCATGGCATCAAAGCCACCAACGATGACAAAATCTCGAAGAGTGTGTCTTACAGGCTATTGGCTGCGGCAACAACGCCCTCCACGGCGATCTTCCCAGAAGGAGAACTTGCGCCGATTTTATGGTCGCATAGCTAGGGTCTGGCATTTGAGGAATGTTTCTCATCTTGGTCCTCCGTAGTAAGGATTTTGTCTCCTTTTATAGTCTAAGCGAGAAGGCCCAACAAAGGTAGGCATATGTATTGAAAGGCGCTACAACCAACCTCTCTTAGGCCTAATAGAGAGAGGTCGCCGTACAAAAGTCCAACCACCCAGAAGGCATTTGACGCACTACACAGCCTGTGAGTCGTGATTTATCCCTTGTTTAGTTGTTATCCTTCATGCATGCTGCTGTGCCGGGTGTCCGCCCAGTGGCTGGTTCAGTTGACCTCCCTTAGTGCTGCTGATTGCAACGAGTAAACTGATGCCATTTTCCCTGCAGCCAATGGGCAGCATAATCTATCTGCACCCCCTATCCCATCTGGTTTACCAGATTTTTATGTTCTCTTACACCTGCATTTATTCGTCAACATTTGTCGTCTAGTTCTTTGTACACCCTACATCTGATCTAATGAAGAATAGATCTCTCCTGTTATTTCACTATGATGTGGGTTATCTTTTCGTATCTCTGGTGTGGATCCTATTTTCTTCAATATGATCAATGGGGTATACCACAACATCTTGAAACGAAGGGGTGGTACATAACACTGAAACCTCCCAAGAGCTCACCACAACATGATACGGTAGATTGGTTGTAGGCTTAAAGCCATTATATGAATATGCATGGTTGTGGTTGGGAAGTGTGCAAAAATTGAGAGCCTACAAGCCAGTAAATATGTGGTTTTACCACACATAAAGGTGATGATAGCAAATTTTAGCTCACCAGAAAAAGATATTGCATATGCTGGAATAGTAGAAGCGCATACAAGTCAAGCAGTACGGTGAGCTAGTGAGGCACCTTCATGTCACTAAATCCCAACCAATAAATATCAATATCTCCCTTGCCTTTTAGATCCAATTTCATTTCTCTAGCAACGATGGATGGTGACAATCCATACATCCAGAGAGTTGGAGGCATGTGTTGTGCCGATACAATTTGCAGAGGCTTGAAAGACATCGGGATATATTTTACTGTAAGAAAATCGGTAGAAACCATACAAATAGTCATGTGACTCGTTTATCTACTCGGCCTCTCCCTTTAATTGCCATAACGATTGCCCCGAATGGGAAGAAACCTTGGTGGTGATGCGGATGTCGGGAAACAAGTGCAAACTCCATAATCTGCTATTTGGTGAGAAACACACATCCCAACTTGAGAGGTTGTATGTGGCCAGTTTATCTCTTTGGCCTCTCAGTTTAACTGATGTGGCAGTTGCCTCGGATGGGAAGCCTTTGTAGTCCTTCGGCTATGGGAAACAAGTACAAGCTCCCCAATCTGCTGTCCAGTCGCTCCACGACCCAACCCAAGGTTGTGCATCGTACTAGCAACACCTACCGCTAACTCAACACAAGGATTGTGTGTAGCCTTAAGTAGGGTGTCAGGCTAACCATCATGTGTCCATTGTAAGTTATGTATACTACTGTTTCTTAAGGGTCTCTTGGATCGCAGGATTCGAAAACACACAAATAGGAAAAGTATATGATTGGAGAGGTATGTCCACTCGAATCCTATAGGATTAGGAAGGAGTGTTTGATTGTACAGAAAAAACAAAGGAATTGTACAAAAATGCTGGACTAGATGTTATATTTCAATCTAGTACAAAAGATTTCATAGGAAAAATTCCAATAGGATCCAATCCTATGAATCAAAGGGCCAAGGTAAGAAAAATTCCAAAGGATTTCTCTCCGAAAAATCTATTAAATTCCATTGATTCAAAGGAGCCCTAAGAATTTTACAAGGAAACATTGTTATTTCTATTTCGACTGAATTGGTCGATGCAAGGTAGAGCAAGCATAGCCCATAAAAGAGGCCAGGTCTTCATAGAGCAGTCGGTTGGCCTGAGAGAAGGCACAAAACAAAGCCAAACTATCTTATTTCTTTTCATGGAAACTATTGGGAATAAAATAGACATGGAATAGAAATAACAATGTTTAAAATGGGCTCACAAAATACTTACATCCTCCTTTGGTTGATCTCTTATCCAAAGTGGGATGAGGGATAAGAAATAAGATACCAAAGGGATAAATCAAGGGACAATTGCATTTTTACCCCTAGTTGGTTCCTACCCACGGGTTTTGCCCTTACTTTTCGAGCTTGCTCTGTTTTGCCCTTACTTTTTCTGTCGTGATCCCTCAAATGCCCTTTGACTGTTTGACCAAAACTTTGAAAATTCATAACTAATTCATATGAACTCAGAAAAATGAAAATAAGATATGAAAATGTTCAGATAAACATTACCTTTATATGCATATCATTTGCATTCAGGACAAAAGCACCCTTTAAACTACCTGAGGTAATTAATGTTATTAACATTATTCAAAATAAAAAGATATAAACAATATTTTTTCATGAATAAAAATTACATGCAAATGTATGTGATGTTTTCTGAACATCCAGATATCTTATTTGCATTTTTCTAAGTTCGTATCATCTTGTTAAGAATGTTCTAACGACTTTGACCATTAGTTGAAAACTTCATAACAAGTTGATACGAACTCAGACAAATGCAAATAAGATATCTGGATGTTCAGAAAACATCACCTACATTTGCATGTAATTTTTATTCATGAAAAAAACATTGTGTATACCTTTTTATTTTTAATAATGTTAATAACATTAATTACCTTAGGTAGTTTAAAGGGTGCTTTTTTCCTGAATGCGAATGATATGCACATAAAGGTAATGTTTATCTGAACATTTTGATATCTTATTTGCATTTTTCTGAGTTCATATGAATTAGTTATGAATTTTCAAAGTTTTGGTCAAACGGTCAAAGGGCATTCGAGGGACCTCGACAGAAAAAGTAAGGGCAAAACTGAGCAAGCTCGAAAAGTAAGGGCAAAACCCGTGGGTAGGAACCAACTAGGGGTAAAAATGCAATTGTCCCATAAATCAAAGGAGCCCTAAGGAATGTTTAAGAAGGGGTCAATCAAAGGAGCGCTAAGGAATGTGTAAAAAGGTGAAGCAACCTGTTGTTCGGTTGATCCCTGGAAGCCATCCATACATATTATATCAAGTTCAACATGAACGGTGCTAGTGAGAGATTGAGGGATGGTGGTTAGGGAGCTAGCGGTCGTGCCATCGTGTTGCGATAGACTATGGATGTTGCCATGTTTGCATTGCAAGTTCTTTTTTAAAAGGAGGTTAAATCTAAGGCCTCTGCATCATCGTGATGCACACGTCCATTTTTATTTATTACACCCTCCATTAAAAAATAAGTGTCGCTAATTTAGCACAAAGTTGTACAATTTATAAATGGACCATTATGAGATATGAAATAGATACCTATGACTAAGTCAGACTTCTTTCGAAGCAACGCCTCGGAGAAGGGATAAACGTCCTCGCATCATCATCGCACGTCCGGTCGAAGACGACTTAGACAAGGATTTTTGTCCTACTTGGCAAGACCAGGCAATGAAAAATAACCCGACAACAAAGAGACAATGCTTTCAACAAGATAATGAGGCAATTCAGACGCTGCTGAGCCCAACAAATAAAGTAAAGGACAAGAATTTTTACCCACAAACGAATTGGTGTCTCAATCAACATCTTAAAGACTGAACAATCGATATTTGCATATGCCAATACTCTAGACTAGGTCAAAAAAATAACTAGCAGATTGGTTAGACAACTTTTCACCTTGTGCCACCTCCACGGCCAACAGGGGGCGTCCATGTCTGTGCGGACAAGACCATTGTCACTCCAAACAGGCGCGAGTCACTCCGCAGCATTTAGAATATTGTCGGATCCGCTGCCTCGGTGCTAGATGTCTGACGCTGGCACCACATGCGACCACCATGCCTGCAAATATGCCGATGCGACTTTAAATGTGCCATAGGCCATAGCACCTCTCAACCTCCTTGTATCGCTCATCGAGGGCCGCGTACATTCATAATGGCCACCGAGAGCTCCTGCTGGAGGCAATGTGCACCTTGGCGGGCCCTCCATGGCCACCATGCCTACGATTTATGGCATCTCCAACGATTGTAAGATAGGTGTTGGTAAATTTGCCACCTAGGACATACTAATGATGTGGCATGTAATAAATGTGGAGAGAGAGCAAATAGATTAACCAACAACCTTTGCACAAGCTCCAAGGTGAAATAGAGAGCAGTCACATTTATTTCCCCACCATCTATTGAATAACTTAGATACAACCCATTGAAGTAGTTATATGATAACTTGTTGGTTGATGACATGGACATTTTACCAACAAGACTAACATACAACCTGTTGGAGATGCCCTCAGTGAGCGCAGGCAATGTGCATCCTGGCGGGCCCTCCAACCGGCTGCTGCTGATGCGAAATCGCCTGTCCGTGAAAACCAGATCAGTTTTTTTTTTCAGGTGTCCCATCTTCATTTGTTCACCTTTGCACTGCTAGTGGATACATTGGGTGAGTTATTTTATCCACGGAGTTGGGGACTTGGTTTGGATGATCTTGAAGAAGTCAATGTTGTCTCCATGTGCCACTGGGGCTAAAGTTCAAGCATAAGAGCATATCCACTCGCCTCCCCCCCAACAGGCCCCCAAGGCCTTTTTTATCGTCGGCGTGAAAAACGGCTCAGGCGTGCCCCCAGAAGCCCACTTTTCGCCGGTTAGGGCCGAATTTGGCGCCGGTGGACTCAGGCCGAACCTGGCGCGCTGAAGGGCGCCCGGGGGCGCCGGGGGAAACATTTTTGACACGAAAGCCTAGTTGACCCGGCGAGGCGCGTTCGTCGTCCTCATCGCCTCGTTTTCCCGCGGGGAATCAATGCGAAGGATGCCGCCGGTCAGCCTTCCATTGATTCCTCACGGGCGGCGCAGTGAAGGCGCGCCGACGCGCGTCCCGCCCCCTCCCGCCACGCGTACACACGATGACGCCCCCTCGCCGCCCACCTGCCGCTATAAAAGCCGCCGCCTCCCTCGCCGGTGGCCGCACACACAACCCCTCTCCCCCTCTCGCCAAATACGCCCTATCGTCCTCTCACCGCCGACACCCCTCTCCCCTCTCTCCCAGCTGACGCCCCTCCTCCGACGACCATGGACGAGCGCTACCCCGGCGACGGAGCGGCGGCCAATGGCTTCAACCGCCGCCACCTACACGAGGCGGACTACCCGGTGCCGCCTGGCATGCGGGTGTCGGGCTCGCGGAGGCTCAGCGCCGGCCGAGTCCCGGTGCCACGGCCGCCCACCGGTGCTGATCCGCGCGCCGAGATAGCACATCAGATCATCGCTGCCGGAGCACGCGGTGTGGATGGCGTACTTCGACCGCCGCCACGCCGATCAGCTCGCCTCCACGAATGGCGTCGAGCCCCGCGGCCGCCTCAACTCCGAGGGGCGGCGCCAATGGTGCGGCGTCCCCGGGCGCACGCTCGAAGCCATCCTCGAACACATCAAGGGCGACAACTCGCCGCGGTTGGAGTACCCAGCGCCTCCTCCTTCTCTCGCCGCCGCGGCAGCTCCTGGATGTCGAGGCAAATAGAGACGGCGTCCTCGTCGTCATCGGGCTCCAGTTCCACCGGGTCGCCGGCGCTCCTCCCCGTCAAGCAGGAGCCACGGGAGATGCCGCTCAGTCGGCGCACCCGCGACGGCGCCCTCGTCATCTATGAGGGCGGCGTCCCTTCTCCTCCCTCCTTCTCCGGCCTCATCAAGCTGAAGACCGAGCAGGCGCTCCTTCCCGTGAAGAAGGAGCACGAGGCCATGGCCGCCGACGAGGAGACCGGCCTAAAATGGGCGCGGGACGACTACGTCTGGCAGGAGATGGAGCACCAGCGTTGCGCCCTCGAGGAGATCGCAGCCCGGCGCCGCAGCCGCGACGAGGGCGGCATTGTCATCCTCGACGACAGCGATGACGAGGCCCGGGCCGTCCAATCCCCCACGCATTGGCGACGCAGGTCAGGGGTGCAACAAGGACAGCAGCGGCGTGCAGGACGGCGGCGACGATGACGGCGGCTACTACACCAACTTCTACAGGCTCCTCGGCATGTAGAAGGCTCAAGGCGGCGCGGCGACGGTGTAGCAGTAGTATTAGTTGTTGTTTTTAGTTTGTTTTTAAATTGTATTTTCAATTTGTAAAAAATATGAATGAAACGCCTAAATTTCCTCTAAATTTGTGTCGTGTTTGGCCGAATTTTGGCCGTGTTTGGTTTTTTAAAAACGGCGTCTGGGGTGACCTTGTGGCGGCGGTTGGGAAACCGACCACCCCATGCCCATTTTCTCGCCGGTTGGCCCCCAGACGGCGCTATTTCAAGCCCTTGAGGCCGACGGCTGGAGATGCTCTAAGGTTTTGCACTTGGTAAGTTCCAGTGAAGCTCAAATCGTGTTTTGTCCTCATGATTGTAATAAACCTGTCCATGCTCTCATGTCTTTGGGCGCCGGTGTCATCTATAGAAGCCGTGCAATGCGGTTAATGGATGTACCAGATTTCTTGGCCGACTTGTTGACTGTTTAGCGGTTCCTTAATGGAAAATATTGTTTCATTCCAAAAACAGATGTTCTAAAAGAGTAAAATTCAAAAAAAAAAAAGACAATACATGCGCCATTGCTACGAGATCTTTTCTCCGGCAAGTCTCCTGGACATCCCACTCGCGACCTCCTCCTGCGTCGACCGTCGTGGTGGTGCATGCTTAAGACATGTTTGATAAAATGTCAAAGAGAGAAAGGAGAAGGAAGAAGAAAAAGACCAAGTCCAACTGTCTATGTGTTTTTTTGCCTACTCAGCCCAACCGGTGGGCCTGACCAATTAGTGACATCATCAAAGTCATTAGAATTTACTGTTAATGTTTTTGGCATTGTCATTTTTTTGGTGCGGTGATTTTTGCGGCAAATTATGAAGTGGTGGTTTTCTGCTAATGACACATGTATTTTGGTGTTCTCTTTTTTGCATTTTACCCATTTTGAAAGGGTAACAAAAATCATTTGTATTCGATGTTAGGCTAAGAGTGTACAATTGTGAGCAGGTCTGCACCCAGTGAGAGTCTACGATGCATCAAATATATGTTTTACTATGCAGAAAGGTGAAGATACCAAATTAAAACCGGCTAGAGCAGAGTAGACCATGTGCTAAGATAATGTAGTGGGCAAACGAGGCACCATCAAGTCACCGTACCCAATCGATAAATATAAATTTCTCCCGAGCCTCTCACCTCTCAGTTCCAGTTCCAATTTCCACTAGAAATGATGGACAAAGATCATGCATATATCCAGAGAGTATAAGCGTAAGTCATATTTATAGTAATTTTGTAGGCTTGAAAGGCACCAGGAACGATTTTGCAGCAATGGAGGGAAGTTCCTTAACCAATTTTCCTTATCTCACCTCCCCTGGTGTAGAGCATAGCGATTGAGCCAGACAAGAACGAACATTTGCAATGTACCAGCCGCGTGAAACAAGTCCTGTCCCCCATCAGTTGGGCCATGGGTACAGTACCCCTCGCTAACCTGGAGGTCTTCTACAATACCTTTTTGCTCCTAAAACTTAAAACTTGTACTTGAGTATCAGATTGATCTAACCTACCGTTCGAAAGGGCATATCTCTACTTCTAATGGATGAGTTGGTTGAATAGTATCCATGGTTTATTTTCGTCCCACCACTTTCGTCTGGGTTTTTTCGTCTCCTCCCCCACTCCACCCCATCCCACGCAGGCAAAAAATAAAAACCCCACCCCCGCACAAAAAACGCTCCTGTTCGATCCCATCCTTCGTTGCCGCGATCTCCGATCTCCCTCGCAGTTCACCAGATCCGCGCCACCGCCTCTTCTCCCGCCCCCATCACCTCCTCGGCCTCCCCGCCGCCCCCTCCGCACGACGCCACTGCCACCACCTTCGCGGTGGCTCCCCAGACGCCGCCGCAGCCGTGGATCCCAGGGGCGTCGCCACCGCCACCGCAGATCCCCACACGCCATCGCCGCCACGTATCCCCATGGACGACGCAGATGCTGCCGCTGCCACAAATCCCCATGGACAACGTTGACGCCGCCGCCGCCGATCCTCACGTACGCCCCAGACGCCGCCGACCAGTGCAAAGCGTGGTCGCGTTCTCTGCACGGCCATACGGACCATCGCTTTGCCTGAGGTCGCCTGTCATGGCTGCCACCTGCGTCGGCGGGAACGACTCTCTGATGGCACCTGAGGACTCCATAGGTGATTTGCTATACTGCTTCGTGAGTCGTCGTCCGCTGATCTTGTGCAGGCCTTGGAGGAGTATTTGCCAGTCATTCTAGGGATGGCAAAGGATGGTAACTCAACTCTTTGATCTGTACACCTCGACCTCATGCTTGATCCATCTTAATTTGCTTAGAAAATGGTCGAGGTTCTTGGAAAAAAAGACAATATCTTGTTCACACCATTCTTTTGTTTAATTATTTGATTTGAAGGGACTGAGTTGGAAGACAAGATATAGTTTGCATGGATGAATCAAGAAGATGATGCAGAGGTATAGTCAATCTTTGTTTGTTGCATGGATAAAACCTGAAGATTAACATGTCTCCGTGTTGGCAGGAGACGGCACTGCCCACCGCCTGGTACGAGGTGCCGTCGGTGCTGCACATGATGGCAATGCTCCGTTTATCACGAGCAAATTACCTTCTCCTGCCAAAGATGTCTCTTGAAGGATACCATGCCAAAGTATCTGAAGGTTAATTCCCACTGCGACTGAATCAAACAAGTAGTATATGTTTCAATCTTTCTGAATGTCTGTACTCTTGTACTTTCCACTTTCCAGAGAACAAACGCGCTTCTGTCGAGATATTCCTTAAGGAGGCTGGGCACCTGGAGTGCGCCATGCAACATTTTCTTCCTAGGATGTCGTCCTAAAAGAGGTGCTGATCTTGCCACTTGCCCTAGCCAGCACGGCATGATGAGCAATGCTCCAAGCTTCCATTTTTCTTCAGTTATTGTTCAGTAAGGACTGAGTACTGACTGCCATTGTGTAGGAAAGGTTTTCCTGTGGACCTGTCTGAAGGGGTCCTGAAAGCTACCTGCATGCAAGCACTTGGTCAGGTAATAATAATGTTTTTTTTCTTGTTTTTATCTGATAGTAACTACCTAGAGAGTCAGACAGAGGTCACATGATTCATCATGCATGGTGCAAGTAAGATAGCATGCAGTTCAGATGTCGGCTTCTCGGTTAGTTCATCGATTATGCTATCTATGTCTGTGCTTGTTTGCCAGGCAATTGATGTTCAACTTGGATTATGCTATCGTAATTTTCACGTCTTGTTTTTCTTGTTCTAGAATAGATAATCATGTATACACAATAGAGAGAAAATCTTTATCTATTCTTTGCATCCTTCCTATTGGTGATGAGAAAATATACCACTGTAAATTTGAGTGGTGTGACCTATCAACTTCCCTTTATTTTTCATTGCAGTATTTTGCTTTTGATGCCCTGAGGGTACACAAGGTTTACCATTTAGTTGCGTTCAACACTCAAAAATGATATACCATTTTTGTCCTACATATACTAAATCATCAATGTGCACAAGACTATTTGAGTTCCATTTTTTATCCTTCAATAAACTAGAAGGCCACGATAGAGACCCTGAATTTTATTTTCTTTATGTAAAATGATATCAAGGTTTTTTGAATTTTGTATTCAGTGAGAGGGAGGGAGGGATGCCTCTTAAAGTCCTGATTGTTGTGGTAGTACAGCTTATTTATTCTTTATGAAAGAAATCACTTTTTCTCGGTATTAGTACTTTGTTTGATCCTAGAGGAAGTAGCTGAGGGGTCGTTGTTTTTTCACCACTGATCATAATTAAAATATTGTCCTCCTTCTCTTTTGTTGAAGTTGATGCATATCATGGCAAAGCATACAGTACCCAAATTTCAATTTTGTAGTGTTTCCATTACTCTGTAATGAAACATGCACAACGGTTGTAAAAACGAAGCACTAAGCTTCGTCGTTTGTATGTTTCTGCAATATTACTGCTTGGTCGAACATGTTTGATGTATTTGCACATTAATAAAAATGATGTAACATTCATGCCGAATTATTTGGGTTTTGTCCGCTTCTTTTCTATTGTTTATTTACTGATGAAGATAGCAAATGTTCCTGTTTTTAAATATAGTTATTTGTGCTTCCAGTTGGTAGAGATTGAAGTATTAACTCATTGATGTAGGGAAAAATAGCTCTGTTATAGACACTACTAGCATTGGATAAATGGTGAGCCTTTTTGAAGTTGTTTTATGAAATAAGGCCAGGTCTGGTCTTTTGGGTATACAATCCTTTCTTGAGAATACTATACTTGAAGTAGAATAACACTCTTATAATAGAATGCCACTTTGTAAGCTTCCATGCAGAAAAGCATAGAGTAGCATATTTGACGGATGAGCATGGCGGCTCTTCTAAATCTGTGTTTACCATTTAACAATGAACTACGCAATTTAATTAATAGGCCCACTTGAGTTGCCATGTTGACTGAAAATCTATATAATCTCTCGTATACATAGCTTGTCTTTTTGTACTGTTATACTAACTGTCACTATATATTATGTCAAATGATGTGACTGTCAAGCAAAAGTTATGTCACCTGAGAAGTTTTTTTGAGCAATCACCTGGAAAGCTTATTTAAGTGTAGCTGAAGTGTACTATGTATTTTCGGTGATCACTTGGACTAAATCTATATTATCATTGAGGTAAATAAAGCTGAACAAGTAATTGTGAAACAAAAAATAGGGAACTAATGTCCACATCTTGTATTTACCATCTGAGATTTGCATAATTTTTTTGAGAATGGGAGAGCTGCACCCATAGTAGCCCACTGCCGTAACCTATCAGCATGCCTCTGAAATTGCAGGAACAATAGGCATGTCTATGTTAGTTTCTCTACTTCCCAGCAAATCTTAGGGCCAAAAATGGGAGCCAAATTCACCTTCATATGAACAAGCACATGCCCACATTCACCTTTATATGACCAAGCATCTTCAAAAAAAGGACCACCGTAAGTGGCATCATCAGTACATGCCTCCATGAATGGGTGCATATACTACTCAATATAGATGACTAAACATGCAATGTACACTTAAAGTTTAGCATGGTTCAGTGAAGGTGCAATGTAATTTCATTTTTAAAAATTTACCCAAGGAGTTTATTATTCTTAATGACTTTCAACAATAATTGATGGTGGGGAGGTAGTGGAGGGTGGGTGTTCAACGGCGTCGTAAAAGGGGGAGGGGGTTATAGGTATGGTCGGGGGAAACATTGGACCGTAGGAGTTGGCGGCTTGGTCAGGGCGGTACACGGCATTGGCACGAGGATGGAAGGAGGAAGAAGGCGACAACGAGAACGGAATTTTAGAAGAGGGAGTGGGGTAAAGGAATGTCAGCGAAAACGATGAACCTACGGAGAAGGGCGGCTCGGGCAAGGTGGTGCACTACATCGGCACCAGCCGCGACCAATGTCGAAAAAAGGGTTGTGGGGACGAGACGAAGAGGACGAAGAAGACAACCATTTTCTTTTACCACAAGAAAAGGCGACTGGTTCATAGTTTCTCTCATGTATCCACTAAATAAATAAATAGATAGATAAAAGATGATATATATTTGAAGGACTTCACTCATGTCACTTAGTCATCTGTTTGATTCAATTTTTTGTATTTTGCCCGTAGCAACGCACGAGCATTCTACTAGTCCATGTAGTTTCCCAAATGACAGCGAAGGATTTTTGTTTTGACATTTGCCCCGATATCCTAATAATGCCTACATCCTAGGATCTCTCCATTTAGAAAATAAATCAAAAAAGAGTCCCGCTTCGATACAACCCACTCACTAAACGTATAAAGGGTAATTTGGACCTTTCACACATCATACCCACTGAACGTATACGCGTACACAGAGTAAACACCCAACTGGGCCGGCCCATTTCCGGCCAGCGTACCCCCACCCTTATCATGGGCTCGGCCAACTTACTTTTTTTTTCTTTTTAATTTTAGAAAACTCATGTGGGCAGTGGGAATCGAACTCCCTCCCTGTAGGTCTAGTTTGAGCAGACAAACCAACATATACACCTGGCTAGCTTTTTCTTCCAGTTTTTACGTTTTCTCTTTCTTCTTGTTTTCCATTTTCTTTTTTCTTTTTTAATTAATTCGCAAACTTTTTTGTGAACTTTTTTCCAATTTTCATGAACTCTTCCAAAATCGTATTTTTTCAAATGTATGATTTTTTTCAAATTCGTGAAATTCTTAGCCGTGACCTTTTCGTGAATGCATGAACTTTTTTTTCAAATTTGTGAACATTTTTCAAATTCATGATTTTTCAAATTTTATGATTTTTTCATATTGTTGAATTATTTTCCAATTTTGTGAACTTTTTTTAATTTTCATGAAATTTTTCTTCCAAATTCGTGAAATTTTCTCAGATCCGCGATTTTTTCCCAAATTCATGAATTTTTTAGTCATGATCTTTTTTCAAATGCATGAACTTTCAGCTGGTAATTATTTTTTCAAATGTTCTGAACTTTTTTCATATTTTTGAACAGTTTCCAATTTTCAAGAGCTTTTCCCCTAATTTCTGAACTTTTTGGACACCCATGAACTTTTTGCAATTATGTTAGTTTTTTAGCCATGAACTTGTTTTCGAGATCGCTGAATTGGCCCCATTTTTTTTAACATTCGTCAAATGGCCCAATTTTTTTTAAGGCCTTGTATGACTAATTCAAGGCACCATGTCGATTGTTTTAGGTTTTCGACAAATTTTACAATTTCTAGAATTTTCTATGACAATAAATGGCCGTACGTGACACAATGTGCATATGGTGTCGAAATTCATTCAAATCAGACATGAATGCCTATCATGGGCAAGCCCACCCGATGACAGGGCTTGGGGGTCATTTCGTGCATATCTAAAAATAGACAATGTCAATGGAGGATGGTCAGACAGGGTAGAAGGGTCCATCTCAGAGCATGTGTTTTTTTTTACATCCGTCAAATGGCCTGAATTTTTCCCATGACCTAGTATGACACATTCAATTCACAATGACAGTTTGTTTTGGTTTTTAACAAATTTTGCATTTTCTGGAGTTTCTCAGAAAAAAAGGCCGTTAAATGCCCGGATGTGTCGCATCTTGCATACGATGTCGAAAATCATCCAAACCTAACGTGCATGCCTAAACGCGCATGCCCATCTACTTGCAAAAGTTGTCGTCATTGAAAGATGTCCAAACTTGACCAAGTTCAGCGGAGGGTGTTTGGGTAGGCAAGTAGGCTCCGTTTGAGTGCACGTTGTTTTTTCTATATCCTTTAAATTGCCCCAATTTTTTCCATGGCCTTTTATGAGCAATTTAAGGCACCATGCTAATTTTTTGGCTTTTCGACATATTTTTTTTTACATTTTCTGGAGTTTTCTTGGTGAAAAAGGCCAATAAGTGACTGGACGTGATGCTACTGGCATACGGTGCCGGAATTCGTTCAAACTAGGCATGGATGCCTAACATGGGGATGCCCACCTAGTGAAAAAAGTTGGGGTCATTTCATGCATGTCAAAAATTGATAATGTTTAACGGAGGGTTGTTGGGTCGGCAGGAGGGTCCGTGTGAGAGCACTTTGTAGGGGAACGCAGCAGAAAACAAAAATTTTCCGACCTACGCACCAGCCCAGGACCACTATGGAGACTGCATACATGGTTTGATCTTTTTCGTTACCGACTCGTAGCGCAGCGGGAAGTAGAGTCGATGACGATCGGCGGTGCAGATCCCCGCAGCTAGGATTTACAACCTCCCAACCGCGAGGATGTATACCCTCATCTGCTCCTCAGACAGCCCTCCGAGAGGCGGTCGAACAGCCCCCCGGACGGTGTCGCGGACAGCCCTTCGGGAGGACCTTCGAAACTCGAACGGTCACTCGGACAGCCCTTCGGGAGGACCTTCGAAACTCGGACGGTCACACGGACAGCCCTTCGGGAGGCACTCACGAACTAAGACCGAAACTACGATCTCTCTACAGAGTTGCACACATACGGTGTCAGCTATCCGGCAGGGCTTCGCCGTCCAGAACTAGTTCCTGCCGGAACCCAGACAGCCTTTCGGCTCTACGAAACTATTTCGCTGGGAGGGAGAGAAGAAGCCAGATCATTGCAATGGCATGTATGTGAGAAGGGATCATCCTTTAGGCAGCCCCCTCCACCCCTATTTATAGGCCAAGCCCAAGGGTGGCTTCTCCAAGAAGCCAAGGGGGGAAATACCAAAAAGGCCCTCAAGGTGGCTTCTCCAAGAAGCCAAGCAAAAAGCACTTTCACTATTCATGACGACATTTTTCAGCGTCCATTCGAATTGAAAATATTTATGTGGGCTCAGAACATTTCCAGTACCCACTAAAATAATTTTCAACGCGTTCCGAAACAATTTCGGTTTAGTGATTTTCATCTGCGAAAAGCAAACAAGAATGCGTTTTCACTATTCATGAAGACAATTTTTCGCGTCCACTAAATCCGAAAATATTTCTGTGGGTCTTAGAATAATTCCAGTACCCACTAAAATGATTTTGGATTCGTTCTGAAACAATTTCAGATTAGTGAATTTCATCTGCGAAAAACATCTGAAGTGGCTCCGGCAGCTCCGGAACATTTCCGGTTTTTATCTCAGAAAATTCCAAAAAGCTTCCAGAATGATTCTGGCATCCTCCAAGAATTATCAGGCATGTGCCGAAACCAATTTGACTTAATGGTGTATCCCGAAACAACTTTTCGGTATCATCGAAACTTATCCGATGACCTCTCTCTGCGGTACGATTCCGCTGTCCGAAACTTTTCGGTGTCCGAAACTTTTTCGGTGATTTTCTCTCAGACTCCCTGTCTAGTATTCAGCAGATAGATGACCCTTAAGCGTGTGACCCTATAGGTTCGGTGAAGTATAGACATGACCCGGAACCCCTTCCGATCAATGATCAACATTGGAGCCGTGGACACCCATATTGACCCCTATACCCACACGAATAAATATTCGAGTGAACCTCCAGTTGCCGTGTGCTATTCCTGTTGCTTCGCGATATGTTACAAATACCCGAGGTGAGACATGTTGGCATTCCCGTGGATCAACAACTTGTCCACTATGCTAGTTACCTCGTTACCGGTATTGTTCTCTTTTCTCGTTATCGTGTTCCGGCATCCCCGTGATCAAATCACAAAGTGTCTGGCCAGACGATGATGGATACCGTAACACCGAGAGGGCCTAGAGATATCTCTCCATCGTCGGAGGAGCAAATCCCAATCTTGAGCTATCAAGTTACTTGACACACTTTTCCATGAACCCGTAAGCCGCCGTAATAGCCACCCATTTACGGATGACGTTTAACAAACCCCAAAGTTCATGAAGCAAGCATGAAGAAACTCGATACTCTCATGGTCTAAGGAATCATGCAAACGTTAACCATCTCTTTGTTATGTACCAATAAACTTGTGACGAATGAATCTCATAGCATAACATCATGCCGGGTCGATTCAACACAAATGTTCTCTTAACATTATGCCCTCAAGGTTGCTGACATAGACATGCCCATGATCAGGAAAACATAACCATCATGCAACACTTGAGCTAGTCTTAGAGGCCAGACTAGGAATACATTTTACCGTTTATTATTCCACACGTGCATATGAGTCTTCCTCCGAGCCTCGTGGTTATTGCAGACTCGAGAACCATAGCAGTTATAGCATGGAATATAAACATAATTATGAACTCGGAGATAAATAATATCATTTATTATTGCCTCTAGGGCATATCTCCTACAGACTCCCACTTGCACTAGAGTCAATAATCTAGCTTATGCTAATGCACTTCACACCTGTGGAATACCGGTGTAAATATGCTTCGCTTGTGGTATAGCCTGATGTCCAACGGATCTGACGACTTCAGTTCCGTGTGTATCTTTGCATGTCCTCGCGTTTTCACATTTTCACAAAATTCATATTTTGTGTGGACTTGGCTTTGTATGTATGTGAATCACAGGTCGAACCTGGATTCCTCAGACTGAGTTATGGAGCAACTACCTGCAGTAGTGTCCCATTGTCAAAAGCCATCTTGGAACTATACTAAGTTCATGAATGAACTATATGATTCAACATCTTCTTTGTCGCTTCTAAAGCGTCAACATACTTAGCCCTTGTTATAGAATTCGCCACAATAACTAGTTTGAACAAATTCCAACTAACTGTGCCACCACATTGTGTGTTACACAAAACCCTTAACTTAAATCGAAAATCGCACGGTGAAAAGATGAAGACTATCGATGTAACATTTTACAACGAACTCTTCATGATCTCCGCTTGCAAGAAAACATATCATCAGTACTTACTCTAGTACTCAATGACATCTTTCACTGTTGTCCCACGATCAGTACTTTGATCACTTTAGTATCCATACTCGCAACACCTTGGGAGTATCGGACATATCTGGTTGTTTTACATACCATGGAATACATGATTAATCCAAACACAAAAGTGTGTGGAATCTGCATCATGTATTTTACTCATCAGTGTTTTGGGACACCGAGTCTTGCAAAAACTCCTTCCATGTGACTTTGGCAAGAATCACTCCTTGGCGTTTTAAATGCTAAAAGGTTTTAGTATCTTGTCAATATGTATTCATTGCTTAGCCCCATTAGGTAAATCTATCTCCATAGATCATCATGCCTAATATTGAGGCTATTTAGCCTAAGCACTTCATCGAAAAACTATTTTCAAATGAAGTCCTAATTCGTGTCAAGAAATTTATTTCCAATTACCAATGTGCCAAGCACATAAGGTTTTTAGAAATATTATTACGCTCCCACTTACTTTCTTGAATTACAAGCATCTTCGTTACCCATTGATGAAGTCAAAACCCCTTTGACCATTTCATCAAAACACGAAGATTCCAACTCCATTTTGCTCTCTTCTGTCCATTGTTGGAACTCTGAAGTTTGCATACCTACTAGCATCCTCTGGATCGACAAATTACTTTGGACTGTATCATATACAAGTCCTAGCTTTCATTTCCATCAGATGGAAATCCTTTTATCATCCATGTTTCATATCTCATGATTGAAATATGTATTAATTGCTAGTTCAACCCGAACCGACTTTAAGCATCGCTACGATGAAAACAACCTCATCGTAGTCAACTCTTGAACTTGTTATTTCAACAAGTCGAGCTTTATGGATAAAACATTTTTATCCGTATCAGTTTTAAGTTCCATAAATGTTCGTTAGACTCTAAGTCTTCCGAAAGGTGTATCAAGGTTTTAATCTTGAATCACTTATATGGAAACTAACTCGGGTTGTATTGGCATTTAGCCAATTCTGGAGTCAGGGCCCATCAACGCTTCCTTGTGTATCGTAGGTATAATGTTGTCTAACAACAATATCTCGTTTGCGCACCTGAGAGGTTTGCACGAGCCTTGCCTACGTGGTTCAGCTGCAAGTTCGACCGAAGTTCATACATTTTATTGTAGAGACTTCCGTATCAGTCGCAGTAGGAAACTCTGGAATTACTTCCAAGGTCTCTTTCCTTTGATCTGATGAAGATACTGTTTATCTCGTCGAGTTGCACTATTCTCCCACTCACCTTTTAGAAAGAACCATTCTCTTTAAAAGCATACCGTTCTTTGTGGCAAACCTATTTGCCTCGGTATAGTGAGAGAGGAATACCCAATGACTTGGGATAACCTACAAAGTAGCACTTGTCTGATTTGGAATAGGTTTGTAACCTTTTACACAAGCCCCATATTCCAAATGTTAAGAAAAGATATAACATGGTTGGGCGTACCATACCATGGCTTCATTTCAACAGACCCGATGTAGCTCTTTTCAGTGTAAAAGCCGCAGTCTCTAAAGCATCACTTTAAAAAGGATAATGGCAAATTTATTTATGTCATCTTTGACCTTACCATGTCATAAATGGTTAGATTACATCTCCACGGACTTTTCACTTGCAGTGGTGTTCCAGGAGGTGCAAGTTATGAAACCCCTTTCACAACTCATCAGACATTCGCTAAACATGTAACTCAAATATTCCTTTGTGCAATCAAATTGCAGAAACATAATTTTCTTGTTACAATAACTTCTACTTCATTTTTGAAAACCTTTCGAATGATTTCAAAAGATCCAGACTTCCGTCTCATCAAGTAAATATCCATATATCTACTTGAGTCATTTCTGAAGATAAATAAATCCACCACTAACAACACTTATCGGACTACACACATCAAATGTATGATCACTAATAAGTTTGTTGTTCGTTCCTTATTGCCTATGAACGGTATTTTAGTCACTTCACATTTCGGAGGAAAGTTGCAAGTGTCAGATGATTCAAAATCAAAAAGACTTCAAAATCCATCATAATGGAATTTTCCATGCGGGTTTCTCCAATGTGACCAAATGTAGTGCCACACTTGTGTGGTATTCTTTTAGTCTTGCGACATTTAGCATCAGTGTTATGGATGTATCATATTGCCCTCAATATTCATAACATACGTCCCATCTTGGATGGAAGCATGGCCCTTCATGTTATTCATAATACTTAACAACAATTGTTGTTTTTACGAACAACTCTTTTGCAACAAACATTGTGCAATGGGCTAGAGTGTATGAAACTCTAAAATGAATTATGAAAGTAAACCCAGAGGTATTGTATTATTATCAATATTCATAACATACATCTCATTCATAATGAAAGTATGGCTCTTGTGTTATTCATAACATCGAACATAAAAGGTTCTCTTATGAACAACCTTCTTGCAAGATACCTTATGCAATGGGCTAGAGTTTTTAAAACTCTAAATGAATTATGAAAATAAATACAGACGGCAATACACCGATGGAAGGTATAGTAACATTTACTATGTTCCCTGTGTATACCTTAACCTCATTTCTGGCTAGTCTTTTTAGGCCATAGTAGCTCTTACAGTGATTCGCAATTGAATGCAATCGAGCGGGTATCTTTGTGATTAACTCACAATACCCAAGAATTAGTGATTAACATGTTTAACCATAATTCCCAAGAACTATATCTTTGACCAGCCTACTATACATCAAAAACTTGTATGACATTCATACATGAGCTGGATATTCCAGTCATCTTTCTTTCTGCCTTTATACTTCTAACAGTTTAACTTTTAGTATTTCTCCTACTCACAAAAGAAGCACCCAACTTAAGAGTGGCGTTAGCCCCGGACTTCCTAGGCGTGTAAGTCATACTAACACCCTTTGGACACTTCCTTTCTCTTTAAGTTGTTGTTTTATTCACCTTTCATTATATGACAGGCGTTCTTCTGGATCCCTTTCCCAACAGTCAAATGCATAGTAAACACTTTTACTAATACTTGCAAACAAACATTGCTTTGTTTGTATCTGAAAATAATTTTCAGTTCCATGAATATCATATAACTATCCCAACTTTCGAAGTTTGGGTTTCATGGAAGCAAACATATTGCACTTGACTGAAATGGAATTATAGCTTTTGGATCGAAGGACGAGAGTCACATGATCCATAGCATTAGCGGGAGGATACGGAAAGCATGCGATAGGACAAAGTCCTTCTCGGCACTTTTGAGGACAATCCTCATATTACGTTACCAATCGTAAAGTTTTAACCAGATATTTAACAGTTATTCAATTTTAATAGGGAAGGTGGAAACGCGAGCCATTATTCTACAACTATTTTGCAAGAAACACTTAGACAGTGTTCATAATTAATTGCACTGAGAATTAAACATGTTAATTCAACAGTACGCTCCCACTCAAATCAATATCTCTCACAATTAATTTTGAGTGATACAAGATCCAGACTTCAATTCATCGCCATAGAATCATCATCTCATAACGGAAATTTTAATCGGTAGGCCAACTTGCCGATCACATCTCTATGTGACTCTTGCTCATCTTTCGATGCGTGTGTTCCGAGCTCAGGACGATCCTGCCATGAACGTCAAGACAACCAAGTGATCTTGCTGCGAGGTCTGACCTCACCCGCCTCACACTTCTCTAATCGTTCGTACCCATGCATCCATGGCGCACCCCGAAAAGATAGTTGCCGTGACGGTGCTACACTTGGGAGAACACTAGCTACTTGATATTTTAAGTGAGAGATCACCCTAATAAAAGCGACTACCGCGCAATCAAGAAGGGTGCATCATAAGGGATAAACATCTCAGGCAATTCATAATAGCATGATATGGTATAGCCCTTTCTGACGGAGAAGTATTTCATTTCTTCGTCTTTGGCATTCGCGTCGGTGTTCACCTTCGCGAAGATTGCCACCACCTTGTTGATGCACCAGATAATATTGCTATCTCTATAGCTAACAAAATAATGCATTACAACAAGGTTGACACGCAGGTCATTAAAGTGCAATAATATGGCTCCAGCCATCATGCCGAATCATGACACGCAGGTCATGTTAATCAAATTACATCATATAGTCATCTCATACATAATCGAATTAGTATGAGCACTGCTATACCACATCACATGCACATCCTACAAAACCAAGTTAGACGCCTCTAATAGGTTTATGCAAAATTTTATTTTACGTGGCTTGTAAGGTTTTGACTTAAACCGCAGCTACCAACATTTTATCATCAAGTATGATTATTCAAGTTGCTACATTAACATCTCGGGGTGTATGAAACACGAGATAATTAAATCTCGAGCCCCATACTAAACTTCGTCATACGCATGACCCCCGTGCAGATAATATCTGCAATGCCCTTTCATCTGCGAATTTCATCTTTCTTTTGACTACGGCAGAACCCAAAGAACTGATAGCACTTCCATGATCAATCAGGATCACGGATTGCCAGAACTTTGTAAAATTCCACCATGCTGTCTCGAGATTGAGCAAACGCAAATTCTAGGGAAGCAACAAGAACCTCGGGTAACAGATTTCATCTGTCACCCGCATAAATAATTTTCAGCAATAGATCTCATCTACTACCTAATTATATTATGCAATACCCATACATCTCCATGTATTCTAGATCGAAACCTGCATCTACGCATAGCACGGCTCTTGATGCCACTGTAGGGGAACGCAGCAGAAAACAAAAATTTTCCGACCTACGCACCAGCCCAGGACCACTATGGAGACTGCATACATGGTTTGATCTTTTTCGTTACCGACTCGTAGCGCAGCGGGAAGTAGAGTCGATGACGATCGGCGGTGCAGATCCCCGCAGCTAGGATTTACAACCTCCCAACCGCGAGGATGTATACCCTCATCTGCTCCTCAGACAGCCCTCCGGGAGGCGGTCGAATAGCCCCCCGGACGGTGTCGCGGACAGCCCTTCGGGAGGACCTTCGAAACTCGAACGGTCACTCGGACAGCCCTTCGGGAGGACCTTCGAAACTCGGACGGTCACACGGACAGCCCTTCGGGAGGCACTCACGAACTAAGACCGAAACTACGATCTCTCTACAGAGTTGCACACATACGGTGTCAGCTATCCGGCAGGGCTTCGCCGTCCAGAACTAGTTCCTGCCGGAACCCAGACAGCCTTTCGGCTCTACGAAACTATTTCGCTGGGAGGGAGAGAAGAAGCCAGATCATTGCAATGGCATGTATGTGAGAAGGGATCATCCTTTAGGCAGCCCCCTCCACCCCTATTTATAGGCCAAGCCCAAGGGTGGCTTCTCCAAGAAGCCAAGGGGGGAAATACCAAAAAGGCCCTCAAGGTGGCTTCTCCAAGAAGCCAAGCAAAAAGCACTTTCACTATTCATGACGACATTTTTCAGCGTCCATTCGAATTGAAAATATTTATGTGGGCTCAGAACATTTCCAGTACCCACTAAAATAATTTTCAACGCGTTCCGAAACAATTTCGGTTTAGTGATTTTCATCTGCGAAAAGCAAACAAGAATGCGTTTTCACTATTCATGAAGACAATTTTTCGCGTCCACTAAATCCGAAAATATTTCTGTGGGTCTTAGAATAATTCCAGTACCCACTAAAATGATTTTGGATTCGTTCTGAAACAATTTCAGATTAGTGAATTTCATCTGCGAAAAACATCTGAAGTGGCTCCGGCAGCTCCGGAACATTTCCGGTTTTTATCTCAGAAAATTCCAAAAAGCTTCCAGAATGATTCTGGCATCCTCCAAGAATTATCAGGCATGTGCCGAAACCAATTTGACTTAATGGTGTATCCCGAAACAACTTTTCGGTATCATCGAAACTTATCCGATGACCTCTCTCTGCGGTACGATTCCGCTGTCCGAAACTTTTCGGTGTCCGAAACTTTTTCGGTGATTTTCTCTCAGACTCCCTGTCTAGTATTCAGCAGATAGATGACCCTTAAGCGTGTGACCCTATAGGTTCGGTGAAGTATAGACATGACCCGGAACCCCTTCCGATCAATGATCAACATCGGAGCCGTGGACACCCATATTGACCCCTATACCCACACGAATAAATATTCGAGTGAACCTCCAGTTGCCGTGTGCTATTCCTGTTGCTTCGCGATATGTTACAAATACCCGAGGTGAGACATGTTGGCATTCCCGTGGATCAACAACTTGTCCACTATGCTAGTTACCTCGTTACCGGTATTGTTCTCTTTTCTCGTTATCGTGTTCCGGCATCCCCGTGATCAAATCACAAAGTGTCTGGCCAGACGATGATGGATACCGTAACACCGAGAGGGCCCAGAGATATCTCTCCATCGTCGGAGGAGCAAATCCCAATCTTGAGCTATCAAGTTACTTGACACACTTTTCCATGAACCCGTAAGCCGCCGTAATAGCCACCCATTTACGGATGACGTTTAACAAACCCCAAAGTTCATGAAGCAAGCATGAAGAAACTCGATACTCTCATGGTCTAAGGAATCATGCAAACGTTAACCATCTCTTTGTTATGTACCAATAAACTTGTGACGAATGAATCTCATAGCATAACATCATGCCGGGTCGATTCAACACAAATGTTCTCTTAACATTATGCCCTCAAGGTTGCTGACATAGACATGCCCATGATCAGGAAAACATAACCATCATGCAACACTTGAGCTAGTCTTAGAGGCCAGACTAGGAATACATTTTACCGTTTATTATTCCACACGTGCATATGAGTCTTCCTCCGAGCCTCGTGGTTATTGCAGACTCGAGAACCATAGCAGTTATAGCATGGAACATAAACATAATTATGAACTCAGAGATAAATAATATCATTTATTATTGCCTCTAGGGCATATCTCCTACACACTTGTATGACAAATTCAGTGCACCTTGCCAAGTTGTATTGGTTTTCGACCAATTTTGCATTTTCTGAAGTTTTCTTGGTAAAAAAAGGCCGATAAATGGCCGAATGTGTCGCAACTGGAATACGGTGTCGGAAATCATTCAAATATGACATCAATGCCTACCATGGACATGCCCACCTTCTGGCAAAAGTTGAGGCTATTAGAAAGATGTCCAAAAATAGACCATGTTTAATGGAGGGTGTTCATGTAGGCCACTGGGCTGCGTGTGAGAGCACGTTGCTTCTCTACATCTTTGAAATGACCCTAATTTTTTCCATGCCCTTTTATTACCAATTCAAGACATCATTCCTATTTATTTTGGTTTTTGACAATTTTTGCATTGTCTGAAGTTTTCTCTATAAAAAAATGTCGATAAATGGCCGGGCATGACGCAACATCCATACGGTGTCAGCAGTCGTTTAAACCAGGCATGGATGTGTACTATGGGCATGGCCACCTGGTTAAAATTTGGGTCATTTCATACATGTCCAAAAATGGACCATGTCCAATGGAGGGTGTTTGGGCATGGCATAAGGGTCCATCTCAAAGCACTTTTTTTTGACAGCAAATGGCTAGAAATCTATCCATGGCCTTGTATGACCAATTCAAGGCATCGTAGCAAGTTGTTTTGTTTTGGCAAATTTTGCATTTTCAGGAGTTCTCCCGGGGTAAAGGGTTCATAAATGGTCGGACATGTCACAACTTGCATACGATGTCGGAAATCATTCAAACCTGACAAGGATGCCTACCATCGGCATGCCCACCTGCTGGGGTCATTTGAAAGATTCCCAAATATAGATCATATCCAACGAAGGTGAAGCATCTTGTTTCTCTAGATCCTTGAAATGACCCCAATTTTTTCCATGGCCTTTTATGACCAATTAAAGGCACTATGCCAACTTATTTTGGTTTTTGATGAATTTAATATTTTTTGGAGTTTCATGGTCAAAAAAGACCGATAAATGGTCGGATGTCTCGCAACTTGTAAACGGCGTCAGAAGTCGTTTAAACCTAACATGGATGCCTCATATGTCTGTGCCAGATTGTTGCAAGAAGTTGGGTCATTTATCCATAGTTAAATAAATCATCAGTTGAGCAATTTTTTCTAATTTGAATTCTTCTGTGAGCATGTAGTTTTCTCTAATTCAAATTCTTGTTTTACTTTCGGTCATTATCATTCAAAATGAACATTTTCGCATGTCCCAAAAATCTCTTGAAATTGTTAACATTTTTTTAATTTCAAATTGTGGTTGAAAATTTTCCAAACTTGAACTGATTTTCAAATTTGTTATAAATTTGCAATAATTGATAAAAACTTTGAACACAAATTGCAAACCACTCTTTCAATTTATTAACTTTTTTGTAACACATACATTATTTAATTTTTCTACAAAAAATTGAAAAATGGGAATATTTTCTGAAATTCAAGAACATTTAAAAAAATTGTAGACAATATTTGGAAACAAGAACATTTCTTGGCATACCAAATTTTTTTTAAAATTTTATACCGGATTTAAAATAATAATATAGTTCCAAGAGACAATAATGAATTATATCGAAAAAAGAGAACAAAACGAACAAACTTAGAAAAGAAAGAAAAAACGCTTACACCTTAACCAAACTAGGCGACGCCATCGCCCTGCTTGGGTGCCTGTTGGGCCGGCGCTAGCTTTCTTTTTTTCATGTTTCTTTATTTTGCTTTCCTCTCCTTTTTCTGTTTGTTTCCCGTTCCAGTTCAGTATTTTATTTTCTTTATTTTTTTTGTTTTTAAATTTAAATTTCTTTTTCAGTGATTATTCAGATTTTTTAAAAACAATCACACTTTTTTGAATTTTTTCAATCTTTTAAAAGTATTCCTGTTTTGAAATTTTCTTAGAAATTCCAAAAAAGGTTAGATATTTAAAACATATTGGCTTGTTTTTCCAAAAAATATTCCCAAATAAAATCAATTAGACTTTAAAAAAGTTCGCTTCTTTTCATATAATGTTTGAAAATCCAGAAAAGTTTAGAATTTAAAATTCCAAAAAATATTCGGATTTATAAAATTTTATTCAATAATTCATAAAATGTTCAGGAATTTCATAAAAATAACGTTTAAAAAAACTCAAAAACTGTTCACGTTTTGCTGATAATTTCACAAAATGTTATTTTTTTAACTGAAAATTTTTATTGTTTTAACCAAATCCAATTTTTTTTAATCATTTTGAAACATGTTCGGGTTTTCAGTTTTACTTCTGTTTTTCGAAAAAAATGTTTTGAGATCCTCAAAAAATGTTCTTGTTTAAAAAAAAAATTATTTGGAAATTAGAAAACATTTCAAAAATTGTTTTTGAAAATCGGATCTGCCTGTAAGTCTTATAAATTCGCGCAGCTAATTATTCACTTGGTCTTGCTGCCTCCACTGGCTTTGAACTCGTTGTAAAATGTGTGATGTCTTTATTATGAAGGAGTATGGAGAGATCTTCTCCGTTGATGTGTTTAGGGGGTTGTACCGAAGTTGAAGTGATTTTGCTTTTACTGAGAGATTGAGGGTGAGTGATTGGGAATCGATGGACACCTGTGGTGGCGTTATCTATGATGCGCTATGTATATAGTATCTAGGTCGCGATGCCCGCACTGTACGCTGAAGCTGAGGTGCTCCATCCGGACATCCTTTGATCAGATGGGTATTCAGCGAGCTACTTTTTCCATAGACCGCGCAACGTTGAAGCACACAATGCTTTCTCCCAACATGGATTATGCGCCCTTGGGATCAAAGTTCAAGAATATGAAAATTTTCAATTTTTTTCCTGAAATGATGGTAACAAATCTTCTCATGCTCTAGCAAGCCGTGCTATGTTGTTGAAGGACGTACCAGATTTTGTAGCCTGTTTAGTGACCTGTGATTTAATGTGTCTTTTTTTTGAGTAAGATTTAATACATTCCATGTTTAGACTAATTGTTCAGAGCGTCCCGTCTCGTTTCCAATCGTAATGGATTATGGTTGTACTAGTCATCAACCCGTGCTTCCGCACGGGCTAGTAATTTGAAAAATATCATACATAGAAATTTTATATAATACCGAGTACAAAATACTTTAAATATATTTTCACTACTTAAATTTAATGACATATATAATATTTATTTTTCTCCTTTAAAAAAATTAAAAAAACCGTACTATGATGTTTGATTAATCCCAACTACTATAAATAGGGATCATGTAGAATTATGGGAACTTACACCTTATTTTTTCCAAGTTTAATGTTGGTAAATTGTAAATATTTCATTATAGAGTGGCAACGTATTGGTGGAATTTGTAATATATATTAAAGTGTTTTTATGGTAGAACATCGATTGCATGTGTTTATTCTGTTATAGTAGGTATCATGGTACCCCTCAAAAAAAGGTAGGTATCATGGTTTAGTAAAAATAAATAGATAAAAGGTATCATGGTTTACTCTAAGACAGATCACCAAATTAGTTCCGTGCATTTATACCACAAATAGTTATTGTGGTATATTTCAAATTTTATCCAATTGTATTCTCGTACCTATTATCGGATAGGGTCTGTCTAGGACACATCTAGATGTGACATAGTTATGTCACATCTAAATTGATGTCCACTTTGTTTGTGGTCTATTTTTTTGTCTTAGTTTTTTTTATTTCTTGTTGCTGCATTATATACTTGTGGGAGCTTAGATGTGATATCCTTAAAAAACATCTAGATGTAAATTAGACAAACTATATCTGATAATCAACACCTTCTTAAAACAATAGTTACATAACTTTCTTTATATATATTTATACAATCATAATATACTTTAAATACTATGTTATTAAAATAGAAAGTACGGGTCAAAGATGTATCTCGGAGACCCTAATATTAACTAACGTGACACACGATCTTTTTTTTTTTTGAACAAAGACACATGATCAAGAATTGTCTTTTTCCGTAAAAGACAGTGGGGAACAGGGGAAAGTCCCTACCGCATCATTTTTCATCTATCAAAAAGCTGGTATTTACAACGGATAGCTATGAACAGGAATCAATTGGTCGCTAGTATATATATTTGCAATGTACCATGCTAAAATATTTACAACAAACTATTTTCAAAACATCTAGAAATCTGCAAATATTTGGAATGTCTGGTTGAAGAAGGTGAAAAGTCGCAGGACCTAGTTATGTCTTCTAACCGGCGGATTTTGGTTTCTCCACAATGTAATCCATTAAACCCAGCCACAAATTAGATGTCTCAGATTATTCTTTTTCTGCATATTATAATCTATAACCAAAACCAATCCAATATTTTGTTTCCAGGCCAACCTAAATTTAATTCCAGGTGCACAATAATTAGTAAATGATAATATTATTTGAACCCTTCGTATTATATATAGATAGAAAATTACCCAGCACGTGATGGATTCACTTTACAACCTTGTTTCATTGAGTTGCATTGTGCGGCCTGTAGTTCGATCGGCCGGAAACAGTGTCTTCCCATAGATGCATGTGAGATGTGTGTGCATGTACGTCATTATCTACACAACCTGCAATAATGACACGGACCACAAATGTGTGTGCATGTACACCAACAAAAAAAGTGTGACAAATAGCAGCCTTATCTTCATTTGTGTGTGTACTGCACATTAGTGATTGTTTTTACCTATTGCCGGGTTGCACGTCACCTCGCCAATGGGATATTTGCATGTGCATGCCAAGGCTACCTTCAAAACCTATTCAAGACAACACTCCAATTGCTTTGGCTACATATAGAAAATCAAGAGAGGTGGCCGTACTGACATATATGCAGCATCGACATATGAACGGCGAGGAAGCAATCCAATCCTGCATGAAAGCGAGGAGGCAAGCTTCCTTGATTTGTTCCCGACGCGACCCTGTATGAAGCTAGCCCATAGCTCGGCTGGCTAGATAATTAAGCATAGAAAGTTGGCTCGTTTGATGTGAGCATCCACGTACACAACATCCTTTGTGGCTGGAAGATGAAATCGAGATTCGAGAGATGGCGGCGGCGTGACATGCATGGACGCAGAAAAAAGAGATAGATCGGGACAGAGATTGACAAATTGATATATTTCCGGACTCTCGGGTGGAAAATACGGTGGAGGGAGCCATCTGGGTCGTTCATAGATAGGAGGGTGCTTGTTGGTAATAGATGGGAAGCTTGGCTTCATCTGGTGCGTAGACTGATGGAGGTTCAGCTACAACATCAGCCCGATCAGTTGTGTTGGAAACTTACTAGGTCTGGACAATTTACTGTTAAATCGATGTACATCGATGTTATTAACTCGAGTGTCATTCCTAACTCCAAACATGTTTGGAAAGTCAAAGTTCCTTTGAAAATCAAAGTGTTTATGTGGTTTGTCCATAAACAGGTTATTCTAACAAAGGACAACTTGGTTAAGCGCAATTGGATAGGATCTACTAGGTGTAGTTTCTGTGATCGGGATGAAACCATTAAGCATCTATTCTTTGAGTGCCCGTTGGCAAGGATTTTGTGGCGCTCAGTGCAAATTGCTTTTAACATTACTCCTCCGAGTTCGGTTGGGTCGTTATTGGGAACGTGGCTGGATGGGATAGAGTCCGTTACAGCTAGGCACATTCGTGTAGGAGTTTGTGCGTTGTTATGGGCAATTTGGAACTGCAGAAATGATTTGGCTTTTAACAGAATAACTACTATTCATTTTTTGCAGGTTGTATTCCGTGCTACGGCGTTGATCCGTATGTGGTCCCTACTCACTCCGACGGAGGCCAGGGAGCGTTTGGTTACTGGATCTGTCCGGTGGGAGATGGTAGCGCGGGATATATTCAACCGGTTTGGATGGCGGTCATGTAATAGGATAGGCAATTAGTTTTCCTACCTTTATTTCTGCCAGCCGGTTGTGGCTTTATAACTTTTTTGTTTTCATGTCGAGGTCTACGTGAGCTCGACGTTGTTTTCTTTTACGACTCTTAGACTTTGTTGAACCTATTTTATTTATATATGTGGCCGTATGCATCTTCCAGATGCAGAGGCCGGGGAGTCCCCCTTTTTCAAAAAAAATCTGGGTCGTTCATATTTTCATCCAACGTTAAATAACTATTAGATGCGAGGATTACGTGGGGGCTTGTGTGATGCATCCAAGTACTCCCTCCGTTCCCAAATATAAGTCTTTCGAAAGATTCCAGCAAATGACTACATACAGAGCAAAATGAGTGAATCTACACTCTAAAATATGTCTACATACATCCGTATGTTGTAGTCCATTTGAAATGTCTAAAAAGACTTATATTTAGGAACGAAGGGAGTAGTAAATATAAAGATTCTACCTATCAGTTATATATGTATGATTCTTTGAGGTGTCTCTATGAACATCTAACAATTGCAATTATCTTACGAACAATATGAGGATCTAACAGTCGTAGTCCACTAACTAAAACATCTTTTGGCAAGGGCCAATTCCCATTTATTATACGCATAATTCCTCGCACCATTTAAAGAGTACATGAACTAACTTAAGATTAGAAAACTATCACTATAACATGGAATCATTTTTCCTGGTTAGTTAAATTGCAAAAAATAATTGTATCCCCTAGATCAGTTCAGGATAACCATATATACATATGACATTCTACTTGTGTCATGTAAATTAAAATCATAATATATGCAGGAACAATAGAAAACTTTATTTAGGATGTAATTTAGGCAATGTGGTTGTATATGAGAGAAATCGAGTGCATGTTTTATTTCTCCCGAACCTCGACGTTATAAAAATTCAAGAAATAAATGTGGGTGAATCAATATTTTGTGTGTACGGGTGGTTGTGTTAGTGAAATCTAATTGCTTTCAGCTCTATTCTAGTATTTGCGTTTCCTTTTTCTGGCAAAAGCATGTTTAAATGTTGTCTGAAAACACCACAAGATATTGATCATAACCTCTCTCTTCCACGTGTAATAAATTTTCCTAGATTTTTATGACTAACTTTTGTTGATTATCTTAACAACTACAAATCAGACATGCATATGTTTTTAGGATGATAAGGGGATTTCTAACAAATCAGTCAAAATTTGATGGTGATAACTCAGAACATATGACGGGTTATTTTTCTTTCGCTATATATTTTTATTTATACAATTATTGATGAAGATTGTTTGAAATATCACATTGTAAGGCTACACACATGCATATGTATATTAGATCTTTTAATACATGCATGATTCTTACATATGGCTTAATTTTTGGCAAGTCCGGGATTTAATAGGCGGTCTACTCTATTTGAGGTCAACATAAATACATATATCAGTTATACATACCAATATCACAATGTGCGTGATGTCTTTGTATATATGCACGTAAAAACATCCGCAATCCTCCGTTAGATTAGCCCCGGCGACAAATCATATTATTCCAAGCTGTCCAAGAGTATATGACCACACCATCTGCGTCATGTGAAAAGGAGTAAAATCATATGATTCCAGGCACTCCAAAATTATATGATGTCACCGTCGGCATCATGTCAAAAGGAGTAAAATTGTGAGAAGAATTCATCCTAAGAATAAAAGTTGTGGTTCAGTACGTACATGTATAAATAATTCATGAAGCCAAAACATGCATTTGGAGGCACAGGTTCAGTCCTCACCGTGGGCTATCTGTTTGATTATCCACTTCATTAATTGGGCTTTCATCGAGTAATGTGTAAATATGATGTCGGTGAGCATCCTTTTTCTACTGATCTGAATATTCATGTTGTTGGCAAAATAGCCCACCGCTTGTCGCTGATGCTTCTCGCTGGACACAACAACCATGCACGTACTTGTGGATATGAGAAAGCTTCTCGCTGGACACAACAGCCATGCACCTACTTGATTCTCGCTGGGCATAACAGGCATGCACGTACTTGATGGATATAGGAAAGCTGACACACATACGCGGCTAGCTAGCACACGCTGTGCTGGTTGATTTAGATCAGGACATGTACTACTTGCAGACGGAAGTTGAGATTGCAATGACCACAGATTTCAGCGGCTGGAGAGGAAGAGGACCAGGAGAGGATATTTGCATCTTTTTAATATTGATCACAACATGGAAGCATAGGATGGCATGGAAACTACAGAGGGAACATGCGAGGAGGAGCAACAGGTGGAGTAGCGCTAGGGTTACCTCCTCAATTTTCGGTGCCTCATGATGAAGGATTGGTAGGGTGATGACTCTTGATGGAGTTTTTTTCTTGAGGGAGTTGTTTTATTGGTAACCCGTGGATGTGTTTTTTTTTCTTAAAGAGAAGTTCACGTGGGATGGTGGGCAAGGACTCTTGAGGTAATTCATCCAACGGCTGTAAAAAGCTAATAGGAGATCGAATGGTTAATGTCTGAGGATTAACGTGGAGCTTTCAATGGTGCCTCCAATTAGTAAATATATATAAGATAAGATAAGATGGGTTGTAACCGATGAGAGCCTATGGCACAGCCAATATATGGTTTATATTAGGCATAAACGTGAAGATAGCAAATCAGAGATAGCTAGAGAAGAGTACCCTCGTGCTAAAATAATGTGGTGGGCCAGCAAGGCACATTCATGTAGAATATGTCCAATCGATAAATATCAGTCTCTTTTGAGCCTCTCGATTATTCCAGTTTCCTCAGACAATGATGGCAAAAGATCATAAATTTATCTAGCTAGAGAGTGAAAATCATCAGTCGTATTTGTACGGATTGTGTAGGCTTGAAAGGTACCGGGAACAATTTTAGGGCAATGAAGCAGAGTATGTTAACAATTTGTTCCACTCTCAGCTCACCATCTGGAGAAGATGGCAATTGTCTCGAACGGGGAGAGAGCTCTTCGGGTTTAGGGGCGCCTAGTTGGGCACGACCTGCGACTTACGTACCATTGTGACATGACAAACATATGGCGTCAGAATCAACAACTTGTGAGAGAGGGCTCGTGTCTCACCATGAACATCTCACCGGCCAGGAAGGTGAAGGTCGCCCGATCGGGCGGCATGCCAAGCTATGCCCCGTACCAGGCATGCATCTCAAGGCCCTCCTCCTTGTGCTGCACAAATCGTTGTAATCATGCAATCATTGCAGTGCAGCTGCTTGGACATGCCACTCTTCGTGTCCGGCAAGACCCGCGGCTGCGGGATAGCCGCGCACGTGGGCAAGCACGCCAGGTGCACGTCAATGTGCTCCTCCTGGACGCAGTCACCGCATCCTGGCATACCGAGCTCTAGCCCTTTCGGCCTTGGTATACCTTTACTTTGTTGTGAGGGACCTTTGGTCACCCCTATCAGCAGGTGGTGAGCGGTCTGTAAACTACAGCTCATCGTGTTGGCTTCTAAAGGAAGGAGTATGAATATGTGATGTCAGTTGTGATGCCTCTTGGATCTTTGGCTAAAGCAAGATAGCGTTGAAGTCAGCTGATGAACCGAAAATTGCTTTTGGAGGCCGAGCTCCATGGAGTCCATTTTTCAAAAATTCATAGTTTTACATGTCAAAAAATTCTGAAAGAAAATTCAGACATACATGAAGGCATAATGCACATGTGTGTAAGTTTTCTTAATGAAATATGTTGAAGTGAGGGATGTTAAAAAAAGACAAATCCGTGGTTTTTCAACAAATGACACTGTTCATCCCCAAAGTTCATGCTTTTGTTTTTTCTTACAGGTCACAAATTAAGGTATTTCATCCTAAAGTTTTACACACATACACATGTCATCTTTATATACATGCATATTTTTTTGGATTTCTTTGGAACCAGAAAGTTTGAATTTGAATTTTAAAAAAAAATCCGGCCTCCATGCAGCCCGGTCACCAAAACGCCTTGCTCCTGATGAACCCACTTTGTATGGTAGAGAATGTACATCATGTGACGCTGTTGTTATTACAATTATTCTAATCCTGAACTTGGCCAAATTGTTCCTGTTAATTGTTTCGCCTAGTATAGTACAATGCAAGAACAATGATCATTGATCTTCTATGCCATGTTGGAATTCGTCCTAAACCCTAAACAGTAAACTGTTCATGAACAGTAAACTGTTTTACAGACCCTGAATTTTATCTTTTTTGCCGAGAGTTGCTCAGTTCTCCAAATGATTTGAAAATTACGGCGGACCTCACGCATCAAATTGTCTATCATGGGAAAAATGGAATTTTTAAAAAATTTGTAGTATTTGTTTTGATTTTTTACTCAACACGAGTGCAGATGAGCCCCGGCTCAGAAAAGGATTTCTCTGAAGCAACATGCTACTTCCACTGATCGCTGGAAGCTACCTCCGGCAGATTGGAGCTACAGGGCTGTTGTCCTGATACCATGAGAAATAACCCTCATTCACGTGGTCCCCCATGGTGTGGCTCGGGTGATCCCAAGTCAACGCTGCGCCCTCGACTCCTTAAACTCCAGATCTCACCACTGCCACTGGAGGATGCCGGCGAGCAAAGCTCGCCTGGCAGACAGCAGTGGCAGGTTCGTTTCGGTGTTCTGCGGGGAGGCCTCTGGTAGCCGTATGATTGTGGGCCCAACAGTAGTAGAACCTTATGAATCAAGCCTACTACTAAACATTAATTTTCTCTCCCGATCTGGCTGGCTCCGTTTTGTGGTTGCTTGGACACCGACCAACAACCCTGGACGGCGGTGCTGCACATCTAGGATGCTTTGCCGACCGCTCGGGGGTTGTTCGGCAACTATGCGGTGGCATGAAGTACTGATATGGTGGAGTGGGGTTGGTTCGGTGACGGCTAGCTGCATTTCATCACCGTCTGCCTCTACCATTTTGGCTTGGAGCGCGTGCACGCAAGATGTTGATGATTGATGTTCGGCTCTCCATGTGGTGCTACTTTTAGTGTTCATAAACATGGTTTTTGATGTGTGGTGATGTTCATGTCAGGGAAATGCCCGCAAATATCTATCTCCGAAGACGCATTCCGTGGCGTGATAATGATGTGTCGATGCACCCATCCGTCCAACATCGTCTTTTTCGGCAACTGGTGGCAGCAACATACAACATCTTGAGCCCCGGGGTGTAATCCCATGTCTAACCTTAGTTGGTTGCACCCGACATTGGTGGTGTTTATGTTTCACGTGTTTCTCGAATGCATTTCTTCGGAGATGCCTAAAACATGCTCTCTCATGTTAAAACCAAGATCTGATCTTAGCATTGTGATCTAGCGAAGGTGGCCCTTGGTAGTCCACTAGTAGAAAACATGTCACTAGTCCCGGTTTCAGAGGGCTTTTAGTCCTGGTTCTGCAACCGGGACAAAACGGTCGAGACTAATGCCCGTTACTTTTAGTCCCGGCTGGCTTACGAACTGGGACTAAAACAGCTCCACGTGGCCGCTGTGGGGCGCCAGGCAGGAGGACCTTTAGTCCCGGTTGGTAACATCAACCGGGACTAAAAGGCGGGCACGCGTCAACAACTCCCACGCGCTGGGTTTTTTTTAAAGGGGGTGGGGGGTTGGGGTTTTGGAGGGTTTAGGGGTTTCATATTGTGTTAGCTAGCTACTACATATAGAGAGAAGTGACCTCTCTTTCTCCGTGCTTGGTCGATGGTAGCTACTACATATAGAGAGAACTCGACGCTAGGTAGTAAGCAAATGAAGGAACCATTAATTACACAACATCGTCATGAACATATATAGAGAGAAGTGACCTCTCTTTCTCCGTGCTTGGTCGAACAACAAGTTTTCATATATCTATCCGACGCTACTACATATATACAATATAACATCCCTGACATCATCAAGCGCCAAACTCCCATTGAATTTTCGTATGGTATTCTCCCTTTTCATGTATGACGTGGTCAAGAAAGAAACCCGCCAATTCCTCTTGAATTGCTCGTAATGCGATCATGTGGTAGGAGTTCATCCCGCATCTGACATATCTAATTTAAAGAAGGGGGTCAATACATATATACGAATGAAACTCAACACAATTGATGGTAATAAAATAAAATTATGAATATTGTTTACATACTTCAAATTGTTTGTCCGACAAGCCCCGCTCAGAGGTCGAGTGGCGACTGAACTAACAAACGTAGTATCGACATAAATTATTCCCGCCTGCCTGCCACAAGCACTTTACGAGAATAGAGTTTAATCAAACTCATAATCAAGCATGGTAATGGTATTAATGAAACTAGAATCAATGAGAGATGCGCGGAACTAGCTAGTACCACTTACTTTGAGGTGTGTAAATCACAGCTCGTTCTTTAGACCCGGAACCATTCCGGTGAACTCTTTCCAAACCCTGTCAGGCCTGGACCAAAGCCCTATTTTCTACTAGTGGTCATTCCCTTCCTGAAGGCATTGTTTCCATAGGAACTCTCTTGTAGTTCGGGTGTTGTCATTAGCAGTGGTGGTATCAGTGTTTGCTTGTTGCGTGTCATTTGTCGCGGTGACTATTTTTTCTTCCTTGTTTTTTTCCTTTTGGCTATGTACATCCCTAATGTCTTGACTATGTATTAATATCGTGTCATTGCAGAAGTCGGCTTATGGTATGTTCAACTTGGACTCTGCTTTTAGTGAGAGATTTGAGGGCTGGTGGTTGAGGAGCTATGACATGTATGGTGATGCTATCTAAGTTACGACACTTATACACAATACAACTTGATGTTGAGGCACTCCGTCGCACCATCGTGCTTATTGATCTGATGGGCACTGGGCAAGTTTTTCCACGGACTGCATTACGTTGAAGCAAGCAATGCTTTCTCCCAGCAGTGAATATGCGCCCTTCTGATTAAAGTTCAAGCATATGAAGTTTTTCCTCTTGACTAGTTTCATTGAATCTCAAATCGTCCTCTTGATTGTAATAAACCCTCTCACGCTCTTGCATCTTTGGGCGCTGGTGTACCATATTTTGTATCCCATTTACTCGGAGGTGATTTTGCGGTGTCTTAGTGGATCATATTCCATTCCAAAAACATGATTTAAAAGGGTAAAAGGAAGCTTTGAATACCATTTATCGAGTTATATTGCTAGGAGTCTATGTGTTCATTCTGTCTCTCCAATTGTATCATGTTATGGTTTAGAATAGTTGGGAGGTGTGCACCTGATAAGGGCCTATTACACGGCGAATACATGGCTTTACTAGGAATAAATGCAAAGATATCAAATTAAACTGGTCATAGACGTGCGAAAATAGTGTGGTGGGCCAATGAGGCAGCTTTATGTCACTATACCCAGTCGATAAATATAAGTCCCTCCACAACTTCTCAGTTCGAATTCCAATTTGCTTTAGCAATGATCGATAGAGATCGCCCATACATCTAGAGAGTGGAAATCGCATATCATACGAATTGTGTAGGCTTGAAAGGCACCGGGAATGTTTTTGTGGCTATGGGGCAGGGTTTTTTAACCAGCCATATCTCTCTGGCATCACATATGGAAGATCATGGTGATTGGCACAGACGGGGGGCGACTTCTTGTTAGATTATTCCCAGTGAGGTGTGGCCGATGTGGGCCTCCACGCTCTTATACGAAAAAAGAACAGTGGTCCGTTGTACTTGACAGCATCAGTGCACACCTGTCCGTTCCCAACATCGCACGGTATTGCTCGTTTCATTCTAGCATGGGTGGTCCATCGTCGCTGCACCCTTTGTCGGAGTGTTGGAACCTTTATGTAGTCGTCATCCGTACATGGACAGTGTGGCAGAGGGTGGTATCTGTCCATAGCTTGTCCATGATGCTTAGCACAATGCCAACCTCTTTCCGCAAGCAAGGGTGGGTGCACCTCAATTTATAGGTATTCAGTTGAAGACCATTATTTTTGTCAGAAAACAAGTGTATATATGTTGTATATCATGCACATATACGGGAAAACAAAATTGACAAAACTGTCAAACTACCAAGCAATTCAGCACAAAACAAGGAGCATCCCACTTCCTGATTCTCTCCCTACCACCTAATCTGGCCCAAGTGGAACTCCTCAAGGCCCAATTCGGAATTTGTTTTATGAAACACCCTCATTCGGAAATCGCTACAGTTGATCAGCGCACAATAGGTACGAGACACGACTGGGTGAATCGGTGATTCCCCTCGTCTATTCTGATCGGGTAGAGCACGGCTGATTGTCTGACCAGATGGCTGGGGGCGGCACGGCAATGGCGGGCGCGACGGGGAGTATGGCAGAAGCAATGCGGCGACATCCATCCTTCTACCCGTATGCATTGAGGCTCAGTCTCCGAATTCCAAAGCCACAAGTTAATGTTTGATTGCTAATTTGATCTGGTAATGTATCCTAAATTCCTAGTACATTAATCTTCCCACTGCCGAACTAGGCTTGTTGCTATCTCATGCCGAATCATATTTGAGCTGTAGTGCTAAACTCATACTGTATAAATGTAACCCTATAGGCGTCACTTTCGTTTCGTGTTGTTTTCATTTATAGTTCCAAACCATCAAGTATCATGTGAAAACCCTAGCCCCCTCACCCTTGTGTCGCCCCAACAGGGGTGACATGGGCGACCAAGCCTAGCAGCCACCACCAGCTTCCCCACCGCTTCTCTCCTCCTCATCGCCACCAGAGGGGCAGCCGGTGCACCGCGCGGCTGTCATGGAAGGTGGCGGCCATGGCTGGTGCGTATGCACATGCTTCAGCGAGCGGTTCCTGGCGGTGATGGCCGTCCTCTTCGGTCCGGGGGGGGGGGGGGGGTGCGGCGGGGGAGGGGGGAAGGGGGATGGCTGAAATATGTGAAATTTCGGAAATTTCGAATATTTCAGAAATTATTTCGGATTTTGAGATTTCAAATTTCACTTAATTTTAATTAATTTTGACATAATTTAAATTTATATTGAAACCAATTTGAATTTGCATTCAAATTTCAGGGTTAAAAGTATTTCGGACTTCACTGAAATATACGAAATTTCGGAAAATCCGTTGAAATTTTTAACGGGACTCCTCGCAGGCGCCCGTTTCTGATCTGAGGGCTCAGTCCTCAACATCCATGGCATCCTCCTGCCCTACCTAGCCCATGGCGGTCTCCGGTTGCCAGTGTTGTTTGTACGTGGAGGCTGGAGGTGGGTAGGTACAAGCCCCCCCCTCCCTCCCCCCCCCCCCCCCCCCCCCCCCTGATACCGGGTGAAAATCCAAATTCTTTCTGGATTGGCCAACGACAGTGCTGTTGCTGTCGTAAACTTCTTGTGGTGCCGTGTTTGACGAGTTTGGGGTGGATGTGGGATCTGGCCGACATGGTGACACCCCCCTCCATCTTGGAAGGGGCACCCTGTCCTTTTGCCCTGGCACGAATAGTGCCGATCAGTTAAGAGATGGAGATGCTCCCCCGAGAGCTAAGGAGTGAACCAAGGCCATTGCCCATGGAAGCCAAAATAGATCACCACCACCATACCATGCCAAGCGCATTGAAAGAAGGCTTCAGCCTTGTCAAGGAACCTGCACACAAGGAAAGCAATGGCACGGCAGTGGTTGAAGACCAAGCAGTCGCGGAAGGAGGACGCGAGACATAGCTCCAAGACGACACCTAGTCCAAAGAGACGAGCACCAAGGTCCGGCCATCCACAAATGGCAATGGAGCAGCCAAAAAGAGCAAATAGGAGTAGCCCCGCCACACAGAGATGCTGGCCGATTATCTCCGACCACGTCAATACCCACCACTAGACAACCAGAACGGCACTTGGAGCAGACGAGAGTGCCTCCGCACCCGCTGGTCGCTTCATGCTGACAAGGTCCTGCTGATGCGTGAATGCGTCTGTGCGGTGGTCTGTTCATATTGGAGGGCTTCATCGTCTCCAAGATGGTTAGTGCCTTACTTTCTAGAACTACGTATGTATCCTGTTAGATGTTGGCACAACACTTTGTACCTTCCGATGTTTCTCTTATTTCCTCTCTGTTTGGTGTCGATTGTAATCTTTAGGCCAGTTGATGACTTTGTTAATTCAAAGCCGGGTTAGGCTCCACCTTTTCTCTAAAAAGGATCAAGGATAAGAAAGTTATCTTCTAACACGAGTAAGTTTTCTTTTCATTTTGTATTTTGTTGGGTTGTCTCCAACCCTAGCTTACCCTTGCCTCTGTCTCTCCCTCGCCTAGCTATCTCTCTCTCTCTGCGCTCGAACGAAGGAAGAAGAGGAAGAAGAAGAATGATCACATAGGACACGGTGGGTTTCTAGCGCATGTATGCCCGCCGCACGAACGACAATTCCTTGAGCATGAACTCAACCCCCACAGCCATTACAGCGAGCCCCGCAGAGTCTTTATACCCTGGGCCAACTGTTGGCACGACCCACGCTCCCCACCCGGTCGAGCACCTGATCCTGCCACGACTGGAAAAACGGCTATAGCTAATATGGACATTAATGACGCACCATGTATGTGGTGCGCCACTGCTATATAGCAGTGGCGCACCAGATACAGGTACGCCATTATTGACATATTACTAATGACGCACCTGGTGTGTGGTGCGTCATTACTAGTTTTGAAAATGCGAAGTTAAGCGTGTTCGGGATGGAGTAGTGTGAGGATGGGTGACCTTCCGGGAAGTTTGACTACTTAGTGCGATTTGAATTGAGATTAAGCATATTGACCCGAAATTAAGCCATATTGATCCGAAATTAAGCCATAGTGACCCGAGATTAAGAAAAAAAGGAAAAAATTGAATTTTTTTTTGAAAAAATAATTGAATAAAAATTTCTGAATAAAGATTTAAAAAAAAAATTGTTAGTAATGGCACACTTCTATGTGGTGCGCCATTACTAAGTCAGATAGTAATGGCGCACTTCTAGGCATAGTAACGGCGCACTATAGGTGCGCCATTACTATCTGTGATAGTAATGGCGCACCAAATGTGTGCCATTACTATTTGTTACTAGGGGCGCCATTACTATTTGTTACTAATAGTGGTGCACCTATAGTGCGTCATTAATGGCAAAAATAGGTGCGCCACTAACAGGCCTTTTTCTAGTAGTGTGCCCCGCTTCGGCCGCGCCCACGGCGCGCATGTACGCGTGCGGATCGCGCCGAGCCCGCAACAGGTCGGCTCGGTCACCGTGCCCAGCTCACCAATAGCCCTACACACGCACGCACACACGCCATACATGGGCCAGACCATGCATGTACAATGGTCGGACTATGCCCATACACTAGTCGGATAGTGCTTCTACAACGCCCAGACACACGCTCGACCAGCCACGGTCGGGACCTGGCGCGCCCGACGCTGGTCACCATGGTGGGGACATGGCTTATTGCGCCAACAATCACCCCTTAAGCCATGATATCGCATGGCTCGTCATCGTCGTCTCTGCTACACCTCCGGCACGGGCCGCCGCCCACTGCCTCAGCAGCAGCCCGCAGTCCCGTGCGCCACCACGCCGCGTTTACATGCCCCCGCGGTTGTCGCGCCGAGCCGCCGCGACCTCCGTGCCACCATGCAGGTCCTTCGTGACCTCCTCGTCTCCGCGGCCGCCATGCTAGTCGCACGCACGACATCACACCGCATAGCCGCGGACTCGCCGCGTGTCGCGGTCGCCACGCGCTCGCAGCGCGCCGCAGCCCCCATGTCCGACGCGCTTGCTGCGGACACCACCGTGCGCCACGGCCCTGAACCTGTAGCTCTGATGCCAAGTGTTGGGTTTTTTCCAACACTAGCTCACCCTTGCCCCCTTCTCTCTCTCTCTCTCTCTCTCTCTCTCTCTCTTGCTACGCTCGAACGACGGAAGAAGAGGGAGAAGAAGAATGATCACAGAGGAGACGATGGGTTTCCGGCACACGTACGCCCGCCACACGAATGGCAATTCCTTGAGTACGAACTCAACCCCCACAGCCATTACAACCAGCCCCGCAGAGGCTTTATACCCCGGGCAAGCTGTGGGCAGGACCCACGCTCCCCACCCAGTCGAGCAGCTGATTCGGCCCCGCTCCGGTCGTGCCCACGACGATGCATGTATGCGCGCGGATCACGCCAAGCCCGCAACAGATCGGCCCGGTCGCCACGCCCAGCTCACCAACAGCCTGGTCCTGGTCCGGTGCGAGCACACACACACGCCCGCGCCCTAGCCCTACAAACGCACGAACACTCGCACTACACAGGCCATACACGGGTCAGACCATGCCTGTACAATGGTCGGACTATGCCCGTGCACCAGTCGGATAGTGCCTATACAATCCCCAGACACACGCTCGGCCAGCCAAGGACCGGACCTGGCACGCCCGATGCCGGTCACCACGGCGGGGACATGGTTTATTGCGCCAACATATTTCTATCCTCTTTGTATCCCATATGTTCCCACGCATTCTTTCATTTTCCGCAAGGAAGATGCTGCAACTTCTGTATGGTCAAGAATTTTGAGTGATGATCAATTCTCTGAATCTATGATATCATGCATAGTTTTGTGTCATATTTTGCTATATACTTAATTTGTACGATAGAGTGCTATATATAACCAGTTATACACGCCAAAAACAAGACTTTAGACTTGAAATGATAGCCTTTAAAATGTTGAATACACACTTCAAATTCTGGGCCCGCCCCAGCCAGGAGCCTAACATCGCAGACAAGACACTCACTGTTGCTCGCCGTCCTCATAGGGTGGATGCACAGCGGCAACCTTCCGTTGGTCACCAACTGCGGCCTCAGAACTGGAGACAATCAGCCACGCTAAAGGAAGGGCCGACGCATGGGCATGGCTCATTGACTCGTGTTATCTTGTCGTGAACAGCTTGCTGGCCACGAAGGTGAAGGTCGCCAGATCATTATGGCGAAACAGCCCCCATTCCCGGCCTGTACCTCGAGGCCTCGCGGTACGCCTGCATGGACAGGCCGGTCTTTGTGTCCAGCGTCACACCGTAGCACCACAGTTAGACAGCGCAGGCAGGCGAGCGCGCCCAGCTGCGTGTGGATGCGCCCCTCCCCGACGGTGTGGAGAACGGGACCTCGCCGGCAACACTAACATGGTCAACAAGCAACCCCCGCTACTGGAGACACCAGAAGAACCAACAGCACTGGATGCATTCGTCATTCCGCCGAATACTCCCGTGGATCAACATGAGGTGGTATAAGAGCCACAGCGGGATCAGGTACTCGAGCACCTCCGTAAGTACTTTCCAAAGCGGGATCGGGATTATGATTTGAAAGTCAAACCACTAAAGCACCGCCAAATCCAGTTCAGGCCAATACAATAGCTCGGAAAGAAACATCTGATTTGGGCAGAGAGAGATAATTAAGAGATTTTCGACTTATCGGTGTGGAGACATATACAGTAAAGAGCATCTGTGTTAGAAGCATATGCATCTGCTGACCATTCAAGTGGGCTGAGTACGGCGAGGTGTTAAGTGGAGACGTTGTTCGGCATTGGAACTGTTAAAACCTGAACTTGCTGAATGTTGTCAGTTATCTCTGAACGTAGTTTCAGGCGCTAAAGCTAGTGAAACAATTCATGTGCGTGCTTTGGTTGGTTATCAGGTAATGCTTGCTTAAAAGAAGCGAGGCCCCCGCGTTGCCTAACCACAGGCGTCACGGGCGGTGATCTGATGTCCACCAACTCCGGCCCCAGTTGCCTGCTCCTCCTCTTCGCCGCCGCCAGGCAAAGCCTGTGCAGTGGTGGCAGCGGCGGGGCCTGTCTGTTCCGGCGGGGCCTTCTCATGAACGTGATATAAAGAACAATTCTGTGAATTGGTCAATTCTAACCCAAAAAGTTCCAGATTTATCAAATATTTTCATTGCACACTTTTATCAACTATTTGTATCACTTATTCGGAATTGGGCAGTCACAATAGCGCGCATCTTTATGTTCAAGTACACAATACAAGCTCAAGTGGAGGCTCTCAGTCGCACCATCCTGCTTACGATCTGATAGGCATGGGCGGGCTATTATTGCCACGGACCACATGACGCTCAAGCAAGAAATGCTTTCTCCCAGCATGGATTATGCGCCATTGGGATTAAAGTTCAAGTATTTGGAGTTTTCCCTCTTGACTAGTTTCATTGAACCTCAAATCGTGTTTTTTCCTCTTGATTGTAATAAACCCGCTCATGCTCTCATGCCTTTTGGTGTTGGCGCCGTCTGCGTACCAAATTTTGTAGCCCATTTGATGACCGATAATTTAGTTGTGTCTTATAGGAATATATTCCATTCCAAAACAAATGTTTTACAAAGTTAAGATAATCTTTGTATTCCTTGTTTAGGCTAAGAGTCTAAAGTATTCAGTCTCGCTTCCCGATTGTATGGGGTTGTGGTTGAGATAGGCTGTGAAGTGTGCACCCATGAGGGCCTATGGTGTGGCAAATATATGGCTCTCCTACACATATAAATGCAAAGATAACAAAATAAACTGGCATGATAAGTGTACCCTATGTGTTAAATTAATGTGGTGGGCCAACGAGGCATGTTGCTATACCCAGTCAATAGATATTGGGTATATCACCAACTTCTCAGTTCAAAATCCTATTTCCTCTAGCAATGATAGATAGAGTTTTCCCTATATATCTAGAGAGGGTGGAAAGTATCTTCTATACAAATTATGTTGGCTTGAAAGGCACCAGGAATGATTGTACGACTATAGGGCAAAATGTGTTAATCAATTTTATCTCTGCGACCTCACCTATTGAAAAAGATGGTATGCCAGATGGTGGTCGCTGTCCACAACCTCGTCCATGGCGCTCAACACAACTCCATCCTTCCCGTAAGAGTGGAGCAGTAGCGACAAGCGCTCATGGTTTCTCAGTGTTCTCACTCCTCACATGGTAGAGGAACAACGACACCCTTCCGTTCGTCACCATTTTCGGTGTCAGCATTTGAGACAATCAACAAAGCAAGAGAAAGGGCCGACGCGCACGCATGATCCGTGTTTGGCCAGAAAGATGAATTACGAGCTGCGATCCGTCTGCAAGCACCAACCGATGGCGTGAGAGCAGTGGCCTTGGCTCAAATTCAAGAGGCATTGCAACTGCAACATCCCAGATCGTGAATGGTGCCTTTCATCAGGAACAATGCACCACCACCAAACCCTTTTCAGGCAACTAGAACGTAGATAATTTTGCAAGAGAGAGACAACTAAGAGGTTTTCGAAGAGCCAATGACTTATGTTATTGATGTGGAGACAAGTACAGTAAAGAGCCTCACTGTAAGAAGCATATGCCGCTACTGACCATTCAAGTGGTCTAAGTACGGCGAGGTGTTAACAGGATATTCAAACATTGGAACTATAAACTGAACCTAAACTTGTTGAATGTTGTCAGTTATCTCGAACGCAGTTTCAGGCGCTAAAGCTGGTGAAACAATCTGTCTACGTGATTTGGTAAGTAATTGATGTTGAATGTTGTCAGTTATCTCTGAATGCTTGCTTTGATTGATTTCCAGAGTAGCCACAACTTTGTGGATGAAAATTTTGCAGAACACAGTTGCATTACATATGCTTCCTGCACCATCTATTTGATTGACAGTAGCTGAAAGGGGGCAAGAATGCATGACCATATTCATGAGCCAACATGTCAAGCATTCATATTGACTAAAATTACATCATGATGAGGGGGGTGCCGGGGGGGGGGGGGGGGGGGGGGGGGGGGGGGTCGTGGAGGGCCGAGAGAACTTTCAAGTTGTCCATTCCACGGTGGCGTACCGTCGGGGCCTCTTGGGAGCTCTACATGTCGTCCGATCTATCCATAGAGCGAGTGGCCAGGCGACCCGCTTTGGCGGTCCATGACGGATGGGCTGAGGGCACACCCAGGGCCCGAGTCATGGGTCACCTTCGGGAGCGCCCGCGAGCGTGACCCTATGCATGATGAGGAGGGTGGACCCGCTTCTCAGCCGCCTTTGGCTCCATGTAGGCCTGCCTGGTCGCGCCACCTGGGCCCACGTGGCGATGGTGGCCACACCGTCTGGGTGCTCTTCATGTTGTCCGATCTGTCCGGATGACGCGCACCCGGGGGATTAGCTCGGGGGTCAACGACGGGTAGACTGTGGGCAGGTATGGGGCCAATGTCACGTTGTATTTTCGGTCGGCTCGCACAGAAGGCGGTTTCCTTCATGCAGGTTGTTCGCGCTAGCCAGGCTTTCCGGTGTGTCCTCGGCACCGCCTTGCACGTGGGGCCATATTGTTAGGACTGCCGGCCTCGTGTCTGGCCGGTTCACTCGCGTCGCCTGATTCCGGCGCTACGCCCACAGTGTCGGCTTGCCTGTGGGGACACCACGAGAGGCATCGAGTGGGCGACGCGAGGGAGAAGCCCAAGGCATGGCACAATATGGCACAAGCTAATTGGGTAATTTCCACATGCATAATAGTTTGGACCATCGGCAAAGAGGGCTATGATGGCAAGAATCTTCGCCACATCGGGCATTTTGCTCATGTTGACATCAACAGACTTTAGGTGTTTCCTTCCAAAGGACTGAAGCCGTGGACCAGTAAGTTACACTATTGTCGGTCCGTGTAACATTTGCTCCCGCCAACTTAGCATAACATGATACAGTAGGCTGGTTGTGTTCTTACATTCATTATATGCAATATGCAAGGTTATGGTTCGGAGGTGTGCAATCGATGAGAGCCCATAACAGAACAAATAGGTAGTTTTATCACACATAAAGGTGATGTAGTAAATCGGAGCTCACTACAGAAGGCTATTGCTTATGCGGAAATTTAGTGCTGTGGGACAGCAGGGCACCTTCATTTCACCAATTCCCAAACCATAAATATCAATCTCGCATGTGCCTCTCAGTTCCAGTTTCAGTTCTACTAGATATGATCAATCCATACATCTATAGAGAGTATAAAGCGTAGAAAGCATATTTTGTATCAAGACGCGTTGGATACGCTTGAAAGGCACCGGAAATTATTTTACAGGAAGGAGGAAAGCAAAGACCATGCATACTGTCTTGTTACTAGCTACTCACTTCTATCCACCACTTCATCTGAAACGACAATTGCACCGGACGGGAAGAAAAGTTTGTGATGATGCGGCTCTGCAAAAGAAGTACATGTTCCACAATTTGTTGTCCCCTCGCTTTCTAAGGTGAGACACGCATATATCCTGGCCCGAGGTGTACATCGTAACACCAACACCTGCTAACTAAGCACAATGGCTGCTTGTAGGCTCGAGTAGACTGTCAGGATTGCCATCATGTGTCCTTTATATGCGTATACCTATTTCTTAGACTTTTTTTTGCGCAGACCTATTTCTTAGACTTACAGGGAAACATTCTTTTTTCAAGCCTAACTTAGTCAGAATAGGCTATGTCGTCAAAGAGCAGTCAGCTGACCCTTTGAGAAGGAGGTCTCTGTCGGAAAACATGGCTCAAATTATTATCTTTCTTCTGACATGGGCAACTATGAGGCATAAAACAAACCATGAACGTGAGCGTAGAACCTAAGAAAAAAGGTGAAGCAACCTGCTACTTTTGTTGATCGTTGGAAGTCACCCCTGGAGATTATATTATGTTCAACTTGGTCGGTGTTTTTGGTGAGCTTTTAGTTTTTCGTACCGACTAGTCTTATTGAAGCTCGAATTGTGTTCTGTCTTCGCCATCGCTGTAAGCCTGCTCATGCTGTCTCGTTCTTGGGTGTTGGTGCCGTCTACACAAGCCATGCTATATGATTGATGGACGTACCAGATTTGATAGCCTGATTGGTGACTGGTGATTTTAGTTGTCTTAATGTGATATATGGTAATAATTCTCAGTTTATTCAAATGAGGGATGAATTCCAGAGAAAAAGATAGTGTGGGCCAATGGGACACCTAGTCACACTTGCCCAATCGATAAATATCAGTGCCTTTAGAGCCTCTAAGTGCCGATTTCGATTTCCTCTCACAACGATGATTAGAGACCGTCTATATATCAGCTTTAAATGTTGGCCTTTGGTATGAGGTCTGGGTATGTGGCTCAAACAATCTGCACCTCTTCATCAAGTTGATAGAAATAGCGGTAATTGTTGCCGAGATGGTGGCTTTATACTTATTGATGTATTACTTTGTAAGACGTTGGTAAATAATTAATAAAATGGCTGCATGCATCGTCTTGATGCAGAGGCCGGCGCTCATCCTACTTTTTGATTAAAACATACAAATTGTTTCTCTCATGATGGTGTCTACTCCACCCGCTCGGCTTACCTCTAGTCAACGGGAGCGAATTGAACGATGTGTCGTTTTTTCCTTTGGACGGCGGCCGGATCCTCACGGTGGACGCTGTGCTTCACAAACAGTGGCATAATCAATAGTTTTTCCCTGTAAATTATATTTAGTGTCCATGCATTCACAACAGTAGCTACTTGCTTATTGTATTCATCCACAAAGGGTTACAATCCCTCTATGCTTTATGCAGGGCTAGCTACAAGCGGCGCTGAGCCATCAACCACGGGATGCAGAGTTTCTGCTCCCGAGCTCAAATGAGCTTAGGTGAACATGTAAAGAAAAAAATCAAAACAAATTCAGAAAAATCTATTTTTTTTTGACAAACATTGACAAAAGTATCTAGTTCTTGCAAAAATTCGTCATACAATCACATTCCTAGAAGGCATGGCAAATAAAACAAAATCGGTACTCCAAAATTGCTACTTTGAAAAGCATTTTCAAGCACTGACTTTGTTTTTTTTTTCTTGCCATGCCTTACAGGAATGTGATTCCATGAATTTTTTTTGCAAGCACTTATAACTTTTTTCGATGTTTGTAACAAAAAAAATTGAGAAATTTTTCTATTTTTTTTTCATTTGAGCTCCGGAGCAGGACACTTTCATCAACCATCCCTGTTTTTCTGACGTGAGGGTTCCAGCTTGTTTAATGTTTCGTTCAATACATAGCTGTTTGGTCGGCCTGGTTCTGTCGTTCTTGTTCACTCCCTTGTGAGGGCCATGGGTGGGAATCGTGCGAGTGGTGTTCCGGTACGTGTCCCTTTGCTACATCTACTTGTTACGTTGCTAACGATTTAGCTATTTTTTAAGGGACGAGAACAATGTCTGTGTGTTGCAATGGGATATAAATATTCTAATACATTAACTTGTGATTTACCTATCAATAATAATGTGATTGTTTAAATAAATATTCGTCAAATTCTACCCGTGAATTACCTTATATTTTGATTAGAAGTTTGGTAAGTAAATTTAAGTGAAATTGGTTCAGAAGATACACTAGTAGAAAATATGGCTTTAGTCCCGGTTCGCAAAGGCCATTAATCCCGGCTGTGCAACCGGGACTAAATATGCGCGACTAAAGGCCCCCCCTTTAGTCGCGCCTCTTACGACTAAAGGCCCGTCCACGTGGGCGCCAGGAGTCAGTCGGGGCGGAGGACCTTTAGTCCCGGTTCTCGTGGCTAACCGGGACTAAAGGCCTCCTCCACAGGTTTAGGGTTTTAGCCCCCCTAAACCTGGTTTCTTTTTAATTTGTAGTGTTTTATTTCTTTTATATTTTATTTTGTGTTTTATTTTAATTTTGATGAAGTTTCAGTACACATATTCTACGCTACTATATACATGCATATGAAATTTCAAACAAGAAGAATTCAAGAGGAATATATAATATATATTCAATCTCGGGTGACCATATACAACTTCGAACAAGTTCCATACACAATTAGGATGGATGACCATATACAACTTCGAACAAGTTTCAATCTCGGGTATGCATATAAATTTCTTCGTCCTCGGTATAGTGTTCTCCTTTAGGATTGATGACTTCCCTCATGAAAAATCCTGCTAATTCATCTTGAATTGGTCGGAAGCGAGCTTCTGGACTAAGCCTCCTCCGCAAGTTATCCGTCGCCTTCCGCACGCTATCCGATGCCTTCCGCTCAGAGGTGTGTCTCCGGATGTTCTCACAAACATAGTATCCACATATATTGGTCCCCGGTGGCTGCTTATCCACATTAACTAACCTTCTAAAATCTAGCTCATGTTTGAATTCACCGACAATTTCTTCTGAGAACCGTCTCCAAACCCTACAGGGCAAAGAAAATTAAATGAACAAGGGAGTTATTAGTTACTTGATATTAGGAAATGAACGAAAGAGACCGATCGATATAGAGCTCAAATGATTGAAAATAATTACTTTTGCAGCATTTTTCTCATGTCGGCCCAACGCTTTGAATCCGAATCCATAGAGTCCATGATTAGAACTCTGGAGGTGTGAAGTTCAATATTTAGCAGAATCCAGTGGAACCTGCGGACACGTTACATGCACAGTCATGCATAACTCATCGATTAGACATACCATGCATGGAGTAAACAAAAGAGAATGGGCACAAGAGAGAAACACTCACCCAAAATGGTAAGGAAATAGAATATGACTTTTGAGTTGATGCTTTCTAAGAAACTTGTACAAGTCTTTCTCCATGTCTTCGGGGTGATTTTGTAACACATGTCCATTAACGATATGTGGGTCAATGAACCCAACATCATGGATGTTTCTTATTTTGCATTCCCAAATCTTCAATCTGCATAATAGCGTATGCAACAATATAGTTAGGACAATATATATATATAGTGCAGGCAATGAAGAACGAGATGAGGTAGAAATAAATCACTTATAGAACGTAGCAACTCAGGATAGATTTGTCGAGCTCGCGCAGATTGAACAACTGCAACAATTCACTCATATGAACTTGTACAGAGTACCGTTTGGTGTGATGCTCCTCTGTAACATCCGCATAAACATATTCTTTGTCGGCCCATGTTATGAAATGCTTGTACCAACGTAGCAGATTTCGCATTTGTGGTGGTAGACTCTTTTCCCGCGCAGGCTCGACGAGAGGCCCATTCCGCACATATTGTAATGCTATCTCACATACTGGCGCATCCTCAAGGCCTAACGAGGCACGAAGAGTCAAACCCATCTCGGACGCTTGTTTCATGGCACTCGCTACAGTCAATCCAAGTGCTGCCGCAGCTGCTATGATCTCGGGGTCCTCTTCCGGACCGGCTTTCACTATGAGCGGGGGGATCGATTGTTTATTCTGCATCCCGAGCTGGTCAACTTGTTTCCCGCTTTTTTTACTTTCTTCTTTCTCCTCCTTCAATATTTTTGCTTGCCTACGAAGTTCATGTCCATAGTCGTCAGGCATATTCAGCTCGGCTTGGGACGGTGTCGTCAAAAAATCCTTAGCCCACTTCTTTTGCTTCTCAGTGAATACTTGCTTGGGCTCAGGCTCTTTTATCGCCTTCGTATCCGCCTTCCATTTCTCATAATGAGCAGACGCGGCCAATTTGGTTTCAGCTTCACTAAGTTCCCAAGGCCTTCGGAGGAGAGGCTTCAGTGATGGCTCCGGTACCCTTGTGGTATTAGGTACATAAGGGTCTGGGTTAATAGTCCAGGAGCGGGTTTCCTTGCTGTCCGCCTGCTTCTGCTTCTTCGCCGGAGGTGGATTGGGGGGCGTCGTACCCGCCGGAGGAGGATTGGGGGGCGTCGTACCCGCCGAAGGAGGATTGGGGGGCGGCGGCTGCTTACCCGCCGGAGGTTGTGGATCGGGGGACGGCGTCGAATGGCGTGAAGGAGGTGTAGGTGAACCACCACGACCACCACCACCGCCACCACCACCACCACCACCATCGGAGGGGGGTGGACTTGTTAGCCTTGGCGCCTCGCCTGGAAACACTATGTACTTCTTTTTCCATAGAATGATCTGGCGCTTGACATCTTCAAGTCTTCTCTCCCCTTCGTGTGTAGCTTTGTCAATCTCCAGGTCCTCAAACTCTTGGACTATGTCTTCCACCGTGACACGAGCATAGCCATATGCAATGGGGTTGTTGTGGTGGAGTGCTCCAGGTGTACAGGGTAAAGCACTACCGGTAGCTACCTTCGTGGAAACGTTCCCCACGGGATAATGCAGATCACATTCTTTCATCTCCTTTACATCATCCACGGGGTAGTGAGGCTCCGGTGCACGAATCTCGATCGTCGGTGCATTAGCACCAGGCAGGGCATCCGTGGAAGCCACGCTGCTTCTCCGCTGCTGGCTTCCGTGATCCGCTTCATGATCTTCATGCGGCCCTGCAGCCGATTTTTTCTTTTACTAGTTCATGCACGGTCTGCTTCAACTCATGGAGTTCCGATGCAAACTTCGCCAAAAGATCTGCATCCCGGTCCGTCTTTCTCTTACGGCTTCTGTAACAGTACGGGTCATTGTCCTGGGAAAACCCTACTTTCCACGGAATTCTGCCTTTGCCTCGTACATGTCCTCCGTGTTCATCATTCCCGAGGGCTGTTGTCAGTGCATCTTTCTCTCTGTTGAACTTGATCAAGCCCTCTTGAGCTTGGGTCATTGCGTCAATAAGGGCTTGGGTGGGAGCAAACTTTTTCTTCTGGTGAACACACACCCCTGTCTCCGGGTCTAGCGATCCCCCATGCCCGTACCACCAGCTTTTGGCCCTTGGGTCCCATCCCTCTGTACCTAGAGGGATTCCTCGCACCCTCAGGTCCTCCTCCATCTTCTGCCACTTAGGCTCCGAAAGGCGGTATCCTCCTGGCCCCATAATATGATGGTACTTTTTCTTACTCGCATTATCCTTATTTTTTTCGATATTTCCTTGAAATGCTCCGATTTCTTTTGCCTCACAAATTCTGGCCAATCATCTTTCAGTTTCTCATGTTGTCCATTGAAATCCGGAGTCTTGCCCTTGTTGACATAGTCACGGGTTAAATTTTTCTTGAAGTTCCGGAATGCTTCGACCATGTTCTGAAGAGCGAACTCTTTAACTAGCCTCCTCCTCTCACGTCCACCCGGAACCTCGTTACCGAATTCATCGACTTTGTTGTATTCCGGAGGTAGAATGAAATGTTCCATAAGCTTTCTCCAGCAATCCTTTTTCGTTCTCTTGTCGATAAAACTGAAACCAAGACGTGCCTTCTTTGGCTCCTTCCATTCCTGGACGGTGATCGGGACGTTGTCTCTAACAACGACTCCGCATTGGTTGACAAACTTTGAGGTGTGCTGTAGGGGCTTGCCGGTTTCACTGACAAAATCAATGGTATATGTTTCTCCTGTTTTCATCGCCTTGGATTTGCCACGCTTTGTCGTACTCGATCCGGCCGAGGGCTAAAAAAAGAAAGAGAGTCGCGCGCGTTAATACATATGTATTCACATTTCAGTAAGTTTGTATCACGAGAGGCTCAATGTATATATATACCTCGCCGGAGGTGGTTGCTACTTGCAATTCGAGATCGTCGTTTGTTGACGGTTGACCACCGTCGACAATGTCCGTTCCTTCACCTTCTTGATCATCGACAATGTCTGTTCCACCGTCAAGGTTCAGAAAAAAAGAGACTACATCCTCTTCTTGCTCATATTCTGAGCCCGGCACATAAGGAATCTCGTTGTTTATGATGCCCATTAAATAACGTTCAGCCTCCGGATCCCTAAGCGGCTCGGCTCTATCGTCCGCCATATGTCACTCCTGCATGTAGTAAAAATTAATTAAGTATAAAGGAATTAAAAAATAAGATTAAGGGGACATAGAGGAGGAGCAGCGACGGTTGAATGATTAAGAGCTATTAAAAAATAAAATTGATGTTTCTTTGGTCAAATTTATACAATTATTCCCAAATAAATTTCCTTTTCTTTTTCTTTTTTCCTTTTCTTTTTCCTCTCTGCTCTCTCTTTCCTTTTCTTTTTCCTTTTCAGTTTTTTATTGAGCACTAATTTGCATAGAAGTTTTTGTTTGAGCACTGCCAAGTATTTTGTTTTTCCTTTTGTTTTTTCCTTTTCTTTTTCCTCCGCCGCCGCTCAAATTTAATGATTTATACAATTATTCCCAAATAAATTTCCTTTTCTTTTTCCTTTTCTTTTTCCTCTCTGCTCTCTCTTTCCTTTTCTTTTTCCTTTTCAGTTTTTTATTGAGCACTAATTTGCATAGAAGTTTTTGTTTGAGGAGGACGGCAGGCGGCGGCGGGCGGCGGAGGACGGCAGGCAGGCGGCGGCGGGCGGTGGAGGACGGCAAGGCGCGCATCCAGTACGCGGCGACGAGGAGGAAGGCAGGCGGCGGCGGGCGAGAAGGCGGGCGAGAAGACGACGGCGGCGGTCCCCTCTTCTTCTAGGCACGCGAGGAGGACGGCAGGCGGCGGCGGGCACCTACCGGAGACGAGGGCGGCGCGGAGAAGACGAGGGCGGCGGCGCGGAGAAGACGAGGTCCTGGCCGGATGCGTTTGGTGGTTAGCGCGGAGAAGACGAGGGCCGCGGAGAATATATAGGGCAAGCCTTTAGTCCCGGTTGGGGACACCAACCGCGACTAAAGGGTACCTTTAGTCCCGGTTGGGGACACCAACCGCGACTAAAGGGTACCTTTAGTCGCGACTAAAGGGTAGTCGCGGTTGGTGTCCCCAACCGGGACTAAAGGGGTACCTTTAGTCGCGGTTGGTGTCACGACCCGCGACTAAAGGTTCTTTCGCGCCGTTTTCGTTCCCGCGCGGAAAGAGTCTTTAGTCGCGGTTCGTGTTTTTCAAATACTTTTCATTTTAAAATCTTAAAAATACAAATAATATATCAAAAAATTCAGAAAAATAAAACTAATTCATTTTAAAATCTTAAAAATACAAATAATATATCAAAAAATTCAGAAAAACAAAAATAATTCATTTTAAAATCTTAAAAATAGAAATAATATATCAAAAAATTCAAAAAAATAAAAGTAATTCATTTGAAAATCTTAAAAAGACAAATAATATATCAAAAAATTCAAAAAAAATAAAACTAATTCATTTTAAAATCTTAAAAATACAAATAAAATATCAAAAAATTCAAAAAAATAAAACTAATTCATTTTAAAATCTTAAAAATAGAAATAATATATCAAAAAATTCAAAAAAAAAACCTAATTCATTTGAAAATCTTAAAAATACAAATAATATATCAAAAAATTCAAAAAAATAAAACTAATTCATTTTAAAATCTTAAAAATACAAATAATATATCAAAAAATCCAGAAAAATAAAACTAATTCATTTTAAAAATTCAGACCGATTGTTTTGTTCTACATCCTCGATCCCTTGAAGGTTTGACAAAAGGTTTGATACATCATTCAGTTCATCGACCAAATACAAATCATCCGGATTCGCCATCGTACATTTTAATTCACATGATCCATTCAACAAAGTTTGGTACAATAAATTATTACACATCAATTCTTCTCTTGTGTCCCTGCTTGCTTACGATTGTGCCGTATCCATGGAGCATCCTCATCATTTAACTTAATGCTTGGGTGAGTGTTCACTTTGAAGGGCGGAATTTCACCAAACATATTATAATCTTCTGACATGTCTGTCTTGTCCTCCACTCCCACGATGTTTCTTTTCCCTGAAAGAACAATGTGGCGCTTTGGATCATCGCATGATGTACTGATCGTTTTATTATCTTCCCGTTTCCTCGGTTTGCTACTCATGTCCTTCAAATAAAAAACCTGAGCGACATCTTTGGCAAGGACGAATGGTTCGTCAAGGTAACCAAGATTGTTGAAATCCACCATTGTCTTCCGTATTGCTCGTCCACCTTTACCCCACCTCCTGTTAGCTTGAACCATTTGCACCGGAACAAAGGGACCTTAAAGGAGGGTCCATAGTCAAGTTCCCATATCTCCTCTATGTAACCATAATATGTGACCTTTTGCCCATTCTCGGTTGCTGCATCAAAGCGGACACCACTGTTTTGGTTGGTGCTCTTTTTATCTTGGGCGATGGTGTAAAATGTATTCCCATTTATCTCGTACCGTTAGAAAGTCGTTATAGTCGAAGATGGTGTCTTGGCCAACATGTACAGCTGATCTCCAACATCATTGTCATTCATTAAATGTTTTCGCAACCAACTGCCTAAAGTCTCCATGTGGGCCTTTCTAATCCAGGATTCAGGCTTCCTCGGGTTGTCCGAGCGTAAAATATTCTTGTGTTGCTCGAAGTACGGAGCCACCAAGCTGGAATTTTGCAGAACTGTGTGGTGTGCTTCAGTCATAGAATGACCGTCCATACATATCGTTGATTTCCTTCCGATCGTGCCTTTTCCACTTAGTCTCCCCTCGTGCCGCGATTGAGGAATACCAATCGGCTTAAGGTCAGGAACATAGTCAATACAGAACTCAATTACCTCCTCATTTCCATAGCCCTTGACGATGCTTCCTTCTGGCCTAGCACGGTTACAAACATATTTCTTTAATACTCCCATGAACCTCTCAAAGGGGAACATATTGTGTAGAAATACAGGACCGAGAATGGAAATCTCTTCGACTAGGTGGAGCAGGAGGTGCGTCATAATATCGAAGAAGGATGGTGGGAACACCAACTCGAAACTGACAAGGCATTGGACCACATCGTTCTGTAACCGTGGTAGATCTTCTGGATTGATTACCTTCTGAGAGATTGCATTGAGGAATGCACATAGCTTCACAATGGCTACTCGAACATTTTCCGGTAGGAGCCCCCTCAAAGCAATCGGAAGCAATTGCGTCATAATCACGTGGCAGTCATGAGACTTCAGGTTTAGGAACTTTTTGTCCGCCATGTTTATTATTCCCTTTATATTCGACGAGAAGCCAGACGGGACCTTCATACTGCTCAGGCATTCAAAAAAATGACCTTCTCTTCTTTGGTAAGAGTGTAGCTGGCACGACCTTGAAACCATTCCGGATGCCGGTCATCTGGGTCTTTCAAAAGTTGCTGGTCCTGCCGTGCTTCCTTTGTATCATTTGTCTTCCCATACACGCCCAAGAAGCTTAGCAGGTTCACGCAAATATTCTTCGTAACATGCATCACGTCGATTGCAGAGCGGACATCTAGGACTTTCCAATATTCTAGCTCCCAAAATATAGATTTCTTCTTCCACATGGGTGCGTGCCCGTCAATTCCCCGCGGAACTGATTGTCCGCCAGGACCCTTTCCAAAGATGACTTTCAAATCCTTGACCATATCAAATATCTCAGCACCAGTATGTTCCGCAGGCTTCGGCCAGTGATCTGCCTTGCCGTTGAAATGCTTGCCTTACGTTATGATTTCGGGGAAGAAATCGACGATGACCCAGGTACACATTCTTCTTACAATTACCCAAACATACACTTTCAGTCTCATGTAAGCAGTGCGTGCATGCATTGTATCCCTTATTTGTCTGTCCCGAAAGGTTACTGAGAGCAGGCCAATCGTTGATGGTTACAAAAAGCAACGCTCGTAGGTCAAATTCCTCTTCTTTGTGCTCATCCCAGACACGTACACCAGGTCTGCCCCACAACTAATGGCCTTAGGTACACATCGATGTCGTTGCCGGGTTGCTTTGGACCTTGGATGAGCACTGGCATCATAATGAACTTCCGCTTCATGCACAACCAAGGAGGAAGGTTGTAGATGCATAGAGTCACGGGCCAGGTGCTATGGCTGGAGCTCTGCTCGCCAAAAGGATTCATGCCATCAGTACTTAGACCAAATCTTATGTTCCCTGCGTCAGCTGCAAAATCTTTGAACACTCTGTCGATCTTTCTCCATTGCGTTCCATTAGCGGAGTGTCTCAACTCCCCGTCGGACTTACGGTCCTCTTTGTGCCAACGCAATGACTTGGCATGCTTTTTGTTCCTGAACAGACGTTTCAACTGTGGTATTATAGGAGCATACCACATCACCTTGGCGGGAACCCTTTTCCTGGGTTTCTCGCCCTCAACATCGTCACCAGGGTCATCGCCTCTGATCTTATAACGCAATGCAGTGCGTACAGGGCATTCGTTCAAATTCTCGTATTCACCGCGGTAGAGGATCCAGTCGTTAATGCATGCATGTATCTTCAGAACCTCTAAACCTAGAGGGCAGACAACCTTCTTTGCTTCGTACGTACTGGCGGGCAACTCGTTATTCTTCGGAAACATATTCTTCAACATTTTCAGCAAATTTTCAAATGATGAGTCAGCTACACCTTCCCGTGCCTTCCATTTTAGCAAATCCAGTGTGCAGCCCAGCTTTTTCAGACTATTATCGCATCCTGGGTACAACGACTTTTTGTGATCCTCTAACATGCGATCCAAATTCTCCCTCTCCTTGTCAGTTTCGCAGCGTCTCCGTGCATCAGCAATGGTCCGACCAAGATCATCAGCGGGCTCATCATGTGCCTCTTCTTCACCTTCACCTAACCCTTCCCCACCTTCAGCATCATCCTCCATGAAAGTATCACCGAAATGATCATGATAGTTGTCATCGATATCATCCCCTTCTTCATCTTCTTCCATTCTAACCCCTCTTTCTCCATGCTTGGTCCAACAATTATAGCTTCGCATGAAACCGTGCCGAAGCAGGTGCATGTGAACGTCTCTTGAGGAGGAGTAACCCTTCTGATTCTTACAGACAGCACATGGACACATAATAAAACCTCGCTGCTTGTTCGCATTTGCCACTACGAGGAAATCTTTCAAACCCGTAGTGAACTCGCCGGAGAGTCGGGGACCGTACATCCATTGCCGATTCATCTGCATTATTATTATATAAAGTATATAATTAACCATCATGCATTTGTTAAACTAACTAGCTAGAAATAATACAAATTAAACAATGAACTACACATATGCATATTTTATCAATGACACATGAAAGGTTCAAGTTGCTAACCGCGATCGCGGAGGAAAAATAAATGAGAAAGCTCAAGTGTGGCTCGGACACTTCATATCATGTTTGTTTCATGCTCTCGGCCATTTCATCGAACACCTTGTGTGCATAGGAGGAACCAAAAGCAAACCCACCACCCCCCTTCTGAATATTGTGAATAGAAGTGGCACCAATTGTGGCTAAATGAAGTGAGCTGAGTCCTATATATAGGGATGGGCCTTTAGTCCCGGTTGGCCTGGCCAACCGCGACTAAAGGCCTTCGGGCCAGCCTGAGGACCTTTAGTCCCGGTTGGCCAGGCCAACCGGGACTAAAGCCCCTCCCGTCCGCCAGCTGTCGACCGAGCGCGCTGGGCCCAGATAGTTGGTCGCGGGTCTCCTCCCGAACCGCGACTAAAGACCCCTTTGGTCGCGGTTCGATTATTTTAGGGACTAATGGGGGCGTATGGAAGCCTCTTTTTCTACTAGTGATAAGTAAATTAAAATGATTATTTATCATATACATGAAAGGTTGGATGCAGGGGTGAAGGAAAGAAAGATGAAATGGGAACCTTACGTTGTTTTTTAGGTAGTAGTGAGTACTACCAGTTCCTTGTATTTTTTCAACCCATGCCTCATCAGCGAGCCGCTGCCAATGACGCTCGTCGCTCGACCGCCGCCCACCGCATCGTTGTTGGCTCACTGCCGCATGTAGCGGTCCGTCCGAGCTTCGCTAGTCGACGAGCTCCTCCACGTCGCCGCTCCACAACCGCCTTAGCGTCGTAGGTCGCCAGAGCCTTGTGTGCACACGCGTGTGTCTGTGTTTGTGTGTCTGAGAGTGAGAGAGATATATATTTTATTTTGCAGGAAAAGTTTCGATCTATTTGTCTTCAATCATGACATTACAATAAATAATAGAAATTATAAAAATTACATCCAGATCTGTAGATCACCTAGCAACGACTACAAGCACTGAATCGAGCCAAAGGTGCGCCACTATCATCGCCCCTCCCTCGCTGGAGCCTGGCAAATCTCGTTTGTTATAGTAGACAGTCAGGAAGTTGCCGTAGTAACGCTACACATGACCAGCAAACCAGAACAAGAACTGCTGCCGATGAAGAGAAGTGTAGATAATAGGGATTCAACCGAAAGACACATGAATGTAAATGAACTTAGATCAGATCCGAGCAAATTCACCAAACACAGATCGACCAGAGACACACCTCCACACGGCCTCCGACGATACTAGACGCACCACCGGGATGAGGGCTAGGTAGTGAGAACCTTACTCTATCTTCAGAGAGTCGCCGCCGTCTCGACTTCCTGAGAAGGACAGGGGTTTGGTTACCAACTGGGACAAGAGCGCAACAATGTCGATCAGAGACATTGGAAATTCTCCGGCCACTAGGGTTTTTGACAAAGGGCTTCCCGTGAAACTACCTTGGCATGCCCCTATCGCTGCGGATGCTGTGAAAAGTGGAGTTCCAGCCCCTCATGCACAAATTTGAGGCGATCATGCGGCATGGAAGGGAGCACTGATGCCAAAAACTAGAGACCTTGTCTTGCTTAAATTAGTGATTTCTTCTCTGTTGATCTATATGGCGATGACGGTTCACAACTTAACAGCCTGGGTTATTCTTATAATCACGCAAAGATGTCGTGCTTGGCTGTAGCGTGGCAAAGGATCGCGCCACGAATGTGCACCTCATATGGTTGTGGATGGCATGAATGGATCCGCATAGACTGTGGGTTGGTTCCCAAATGCCACACAATGTCATGGATCGACAATTCTTTTTCATGGCCACGGAGGTCACCTTGCGAGGTAGAGCTATTACAAATTTCTAGCACATCCGGGGCTACATGACCTCTCTCCCAAGTGCATCGCGCCATCGTTGTTTGCAATTGCACGCTGGAAGAACAGTGTGGTGAAAGAAGCAATGATCCCAAAAAGTGGTTGCTCGAGCTTTCTAAGGGGATGACCAAGCGCGGAGAAGATGCCTGAGCTCATCGATCTTGTTGCTCGTTTGCAAGAGGTTACTCTCTAGGAGGGCACATGCGACACCATTCGCTGGTGTTTCTCTTCGAATGGCATCTACTCCGCCATCTTTGCATACCTCATCTAGTTCACAAAGAGCTAATTCTATGAACATGGTCAAGCTTCTGTGGAGTATTAGGTAAATGACGAAGCGTCAATTTTTCCTTTGGACGGTGGCTCTCGAAAGGATCTTCATGGTGAACGTGCTGCTTCTCAGTCACTGCCCAATCAATATTTTCCCCCCTTTGCCGCCGTAACCTCGAGACACAACTGCCTTTTCTTGTCGAACGCCTGTTGTGAAGGGAGCTATGTTGCCAAGTTGTGTAACAGATGATTACTCTGGCCTTACATTTGGATTCTTGGGGACAGCCTAATTTGGTCGCCAAGTAGATTTCAACATGTTGGTCAATTGCAAGAGGGGGAATCAGAAGAGCTCGTATTCGGTCATGCAAACTGCATTGGAGATTTGGAGAGAATGAAACAGACGACATCTTCCTGCACGAAGATCTTCTTGTAACACAGTTTGTCAAGCTATTCAAATATGAGAGCGTGCATTGGAACATGGCAAGAGCCAAAATCCCATTCGACCGGGGATGATGTATTCCATTTTTTTCCGCTTTTTTGTGTTGCCTAGTCAGTCCTTTATTTTTTTCACTTCCTTTGTCCAGTTGGGTGGCCTTTGTACTTTGTTCCGCTTGCTAATCAATGAATTTGGCACCTCTGGCCTATCATGTTTTTTTTAAGTCTACAATGTTCGTAGTATGCTTAACACATAAGGTCTATCTCTTGGACTTCTTTCTCTGTGCATAGTTTCAACTGAGTAGTGACAAACAATGGGGAAGAAAATGAGGCGAGGGATAAATTTCTGATGATTGTGAGCAAATCGAATAGCTTGACTTGTTCAAGCAAATTCAGCTTCAAACTTACAAATATTTGGCAAAAAAGTTTTTTAACCTACTAGATCGTGCACTATTTTCAAACATGCTTACAGTTTTGGTACCACATCTGATATAGGGGATTGGTCATTTGCAATTAGCTTCTCATACTTTCCCTTTGCTCATAATGACATGCAGTCTATTACTGGATTCACATCCTTCACTATTTTGCATGTGTGTGGTGTGGGATGTGCGTTCGTGGGTGGGCGGGTGTGTGTGAGGGCGCACATGTTTTCATGTGTCATGTGTGGGTGTGCATGTGCACTTTGCCTGCGTGCGTGTTGGAATAACTATTAAGAGTTTTTCAATGTGTTTGGTGTTAATAATAAGATTCCAGATGTTTGGTCTAGCTTACCAGTTGTGTTGGGTTATGGTTGGATGGCGTGCAACCCATGAGAGCACATATATGGCCTAGCGAATATATGATTTTATGACACATAAAGCTAAAGACAGAAAATCAAAGCTGATTAGAGAAGAGTGTCCCATGTGCTAATAACAATAATAGAAGAACACACAAGCCACATAATCTCGTGGTCCAGCAACAAATCTTCATGTCACAAATGCTCAACTAATAAATATTGGTCTTCCCAGAGCCTCTCAATTCCAGTTTCAGTTTTCTCTAGCAATGATGAACATAGATGGTCCATATATCCAGAGAGCGGAAAGCGTCCGCTATATCTACACAAATTGTGTAGGCTTGAAAGGCATCAGGAGTTGTTTTATGACAAGGCGGCAGAATTGATTAATCAGATTTATCTCTCCGGCCTCACCCAGTGGAGTACCTGGCAAAAGGGCGAGAAGAGAAGAGACCTTGGCAGTCCAGTCCAGCAGATGCGGGAGACACACACAATCCATGTTGGCTTCTACAGAGTCACCTTCTAACCCGGGCTAGATACGCTCATCCTAACATGATGCTGCCACAAGCATATCAGAAACCAGAGAATTCTGATTGCCGTATCGAATGGCTTTCCAACTATTCAACCAACGCTATCCAGCTGGCCACATGAAGAGCTAAAAGTATACGGCCCCATGCCTTCCACATATACCGAGTGATGAATGACAACTCCGAGGAGCAAAGTAGAGATCAGTGACGAAAGCATGCACTAAAGATACATAGCAGCACTCTGTTTGGGAAATTGCTACAAGGTGTGGTTACAGTTTGTAAGAACAAATAGAGAATAAGACACTTAACAGATATTAGAAATGACTAAAAGGAACACAACAAGATGATGGAAAACTCTACGCTTATTTAATTGATGATAGTAGGCATAAAAACCTTTTGTATGGGAGAAGGAGAGGAGGACAAAACTAGTAGTACCATGGCATCTTCAGCGCTAACACGCAAAACGGACATCGCATCCATCCACGGACTGAGTGGGACTAGTTCACAGACACGGATGCGAAAGGAGGCCATCCAAAGCTATCCACATATACGGCTGGACACGAGCCGAGCCGAGCCGAGCGGAGTTCAGACCGAGCCATGCTACAGCTCAACATTTTAGGAGCCAGCTCGGATCGGCTTGCTGATACTAACGAGCCCTATTTGGGAAGCTCGGCTCGAATCGACCCTTGCTCGGTCCAACTAGGAAGGCTCAATAGCCCAGCCACCAGAACATTACAGTGCGTTGCAAAAGGGACAAAATTGGCCAGCCAGGAAGAAGTGGCGGGCCATGGCGAAGACCGACCCCTCATTTACCCCCGAGGAAGCTCTCTCTTACCATCTACCTTCACCTGCACCATGTCGTCTTCACCCCAAGAACGGGCGAGGTGGTCCTGTGCACGCACGACCACGTCTTTGCCCTGCGCCCGAATGTGTTTGTCGGTGCCATCCTAGAAAGTGCATCGTCTAACCCCCATATGGGTGAGTTCTAGCGGCAACTCAAGCGGCTTTTCACCATCCACGGCACAACGAGGAGGAGGTTGGCGTCATGGCGGGTAGGCCCGAGGATGACACGGTCGTTGGGCATGGCTAGAAGGAGGGCGTCTGGCGTGGCCATGCATGGCGAGAAGTTGGAGGGTGCCGCACACGGGTGCGAAGAGAAGGAGGACATTAGGCGCCACTAGTAGAAAAAGAGGCTTCCATACGCCCCCATTAGTCCCCAAAATAATCGAACCGCGACCAAAGGGGTCTTTAGTCGCGGTTCGGGAGGAGACCCGCGACCAACTATCTGGGCCCAGCGCGCTCGGTCGACAGCTGGCGGACGGGAGGGGCTTTAGTCCCGGTTGGCCTGGCCAACCGGGACTACAGGTCCTCAGGCTGGCCCGAAGGCCTTTAGTCGCAGTTGGCCAGGCCAACCAGGACTAAAGGCCCATCCCTATATAGGACTCAGCTCACTTCACTTAGCCACAATTGGTGCCACTTCTATTCACAATATTCAGAAGGGGGGTGGTGGGTTTGCTTTTGGTTCCTCCTATGCACACAAGGTGTTCGATGAAATGCCCGAGAGCATGAAACAAACATGATATGAAGTGTCCGAGCCACACTTGAGCTTTCTCATTTATTTTTCCTCCGCGATCGCGATTAGCAACTTGAACCTTTCATGTGTCATTGATAAAATATGCATGTGTGTAGTTCATTGTTTAATTTGTATTATTTCTAGCTAGTTAGTTTAACAAATGCATGATGGTTAATTATATACTTTATATAATAATAATGCAGATGAATCGACAATGGATGTACGGTACCTGACTCTCCGGCGAGTTCACTACGGGTTTGAAAGATTTCCTCGTAGTGGCAAATGCGAACAAGCAGCGAGATTTTATTATCTGTCCATGTGCTGTCTATAAGAATTAGAAGGGTTACTCTTCCTCAAGAGACGTTCACATGCACCTGCTTTGGCACGGTTTCATGCGAAGCTATAATTGTTGGACCAAGCATGGAGAAAGAGGGGTTAGAATGGAAGAAGATGAAGAAGGGGATGATATCGATGACAACTATCATGATCATTTCGGTGATACTTTCATGGAGGATGATGCTGAAGGTGGGGAAGGGTTAGGTGAAGGTGAAGAAGAGGCACATGATGAGCCCGCTGATGATCTTGGTCGGACCATTGCTGATGCACGGAGACGCTGCGAAACTGACAAGGAGAGGGAGAATTTGGATCGCATGTTAGAGGATCACAAAAAGTCGCTGTACCCAGGATGCGATAATAGTCTGAAAAAGCTGGGCTGCACACTGGATTTGCTAAAATGGAAGGCACGGGAAGGTGTAGCTGACTCATCATTTGAAAATTTGCTGAAAATGTTGAAGAATATGTTTCCGAAGAATAACGAGTTGCCCGCCAGTAAGTACGAAGCAAAGAAGGTTGTCTGCCCTCTAGGTTTAGAGGTTCTGAAGATACATGCATGCATTAACGACTGCATCCTCTACCGCGGTGAATACGAGAATTTGAATGAATGCCCTGTATGCACTGCATTGCGTTATAAGATCAGAGGCGATGACCCTGGTGACGATGTTGAGGGCGAGAAACCCAGGAAGAGGGTTCCCGCCAAGGTGATGTGGTATGCTCCTATAATACCACGGTTGAAACGTCTGTTCAGGAACAAAGAGCATGCCAAGTTGTTGCGATGGCACAAAGAGGACCGTAAGTCCGACGAGGAGTTGAGACACCCCGCTGATGGAACGCAATGGAGAAAGATCGACAGAGAGTTCAAAGATTTTGCAGCTGACGCAAGGAACATAAGATTTGGTCTAAGTACTGATGGCATGAATCCTTTTGGCGAGCAGAGCTCCAGCCATAGCACCTGGCCCGTGACTCTATGCATCTACAACCTTCCTCCTTGGTTGTGCATGAAGCGGAAGTTCATTATGATGCCAGTGCTCATCCAAGGTCCAAAGCAACCCGGCAACGACATCGATGTGTACCTAAGGCCATTAGTTGATGAACTTTTACAGTTGTGGGACAGACCTGGTGTATGTGTCTGGGATGAGCACAAAGAAGAGGAATTTGACCTACAAGCGTTGCTTTTTGTAACCATCAACGATTGGCCTGCTCTCAGTAACCTTTCGGGACAGACAAATAAGGGATACAATGCATGCACGCACTGCTTACATGAGACTGAAAGTGTACGTTTGGGTAATTGTAAGAAGAACGTGTACCTGGGTCATCGTCGATTTCTTCCCCGAAATCATAACGTAAGAAAGAAAGGCAAGCATTTCAACGGCAAGGCAGATCACCGGCCGAAGCCTGCGGAACGTACTGGTGCTGAGATATTTGATATGGTCAAGGATTTGAAAGTCATCTTTGGAAAGGGTCCTGGCGGACAATCAGTTCCGCGGGGAGTTGACGGGCACGCACCCATGTGGAAGAAGAAATCTATATTTTGGGAGCTACAATATTGGAAAGTCCTAGATGTCCGCTCTGCAATCGACGTGATGCATGTTACGAAGAATATTTGCGTGAACCTGCTAAGCTTCTTGGGCGTGTATGGGAAGACAAATGATACAAAGGAAGCACGGCAGGACCAGCAACTTTTGAAAGACCCAGATGACCGGCATCCGGAATGGTTTCAAGGTCGTGCCAGCTACGCTCTTACCAAAGAAGAGAAGGTCATTTTTTTTGAATGCCTGAGCAGTATGAAGGTCCCGTCTGGCTTCTCGTCGAATATAAAGGGAATAATAAACATGGCGGACAAAAAGTTCCAAAACCTGAAGTCTCACGACTGCCACGTGATTATGACGCAATTCCGATTGCTTTGAGGGGGCTCCTACCGGAAAATGTTCGAGTAGCCATTGTGAAGCTATGTGCATTCCTCAATGCAATCTCTCAGAAGGTAATCAATCCAGAAGATCTACCACGGTTACAGAACGATGTGGTCCAATGCCTTGTCAGTTTCGAGTTGGTGTTCCCACCATCCTTCTTCGATATTATGACGCACCTCCTGCTCCATCTAGTCGAAGAGATTTCCATTCTCGGTCCTGTATTTCTACACAATATGTTCCCCTTTGAGAGGTTCATGGGAGTATTAAAGAAATATGTTCGTAACCGTGCTAGGCCAGAAGGAAGCATCGTCAAGGGCTATGGAAATGAGGAGGTAATTGAGTTCTGTATTGACTATGTTCCTGACCTTAAGCCGATTGGTATTCCTCAATCGCGGCACGAGGGGAGACTAAGTGGAAAAGGCACGATCGGAAGGAAACCAACGATATGTATGGACGGTCATTCTATGACTGAAGCACACCACACAGTTCTGCAAAATTCCAGCTTGGTGGCTGTTGGGAATCGTAGCATAATTTTAAAATTTTCCTACGCTCACCAAGATGCATCTATGGAGTATACTAGCAACGAGGGGAAAGGAGTGCATCTACATACCCTTGTAGATCGCGAGCGGAAGCGTTCCAATGAACGTGGATGACGGAGTCGTACTCTCCGTGATCCAAATCACCGATGACCGAGTGCCGAACGGACGGCACCTCCGCGTTCAACACACGTACGGTGCAGATACGTCTCCTCCTTCTTGATCCAGCAAGGGGGAAGGAGAGGTTGATGGAGATCCAGCAGCACGACGGCGTGGTGGTGGATGTAGTGGGATGCCGGCAGGGCTTCGCCGAGCTTCTACGAGAGAGAGAGGTGTAGCAGGGGAGGAGGGAGGTGCCCAAGGCTGAGATGTGCTGCCCTCCCCCCCTTTATATAGGCCCCCTGGGAGGGGGGGGGGGCGCCGGCCAAACCCCATCTAGGGTGGGGGGCGGCGGCCAAGGGGTGCCTTGCCCCCCAAGGCAAGTGGGAAGCCCCCCCACCCTAGGGTTTCCAACCCTAGGCGCATGGGGGGAGGCCCATGGGGGGGCGCCCAGCCCACTAGGGGCTGGTTCCCTTCCCACTTCAGCCCACGGGGCCCTCCGGGATAGGTGGCCCCACCCGGTGGACCCCCGGGACCCTTCCGGTGGTCCCGGTACAATACCGGTAACCCCCGAAACTTTCCCGGTGGCCGAAACTTGACTTCCTATATATAATTCTTCACCTCCGGACCATTCCGGAACTCCTCGTGACGTCCGGGATCTCATCCGGGACTCCGAACGACTTTCGGGATTCCGCATACACATATCTCTACAACCCTAGCGTCACCGAACCTCAAGTGTGTAGACCCTACGGGTTCGGGAGACATGCAGACATGACCGAGACGCCTCTCCGGTCAATAACCAACAGCGGGATCTGGATACCCATGTTGGCTCCCACATGTTCCATGATGATCTCATCGGATGAACCACGGTGTCGAGGATTCAATCAATCCCGTATGCAATTCCCTTTGTCAATCGGTATGTTACTTGCCCGAGATTCGATCGTCGGTATCCCAATACCTTGTTCAATCTCGTTACCGGCAAGTCTCTTTACTCGTACCGCAATGCATAATCCCGTGACTAACGCCTTAGTCACATAGAGCTCATTATGATGATGCATTACCGAGTGGGCCCAGAGATACCTCTCCGTCACATGGAGTGACAAATCCCAGTCTCGATCCGTGCCAACCCAACAGACACTTTCAGAGATACCCGTAGTGTACCTTTATAGTCACCCAGTTATGTTGTGACGTTTGGCACACCCAAAGCACTCCTACGGTATCCGGGAGTTGCACGATCTCATGGTCTAAGGAAAAGATACTTGACATTGGAAAAGCTCTAGCAAACGAAACTACACGATCTTTTATGCTATGCTTAGGATTGGGTCTTGTCCATCACATCATTCTCCTAATGATGTGATCCCGTTATCAACGACATCCAATGTCCATAGTCAGGAAACCATGACTATCTGTTGATCAACGAGCTAGTCAACTAGAGGCTTACTAGGGACACGTTGTGGTCTATGCATTCACACATGTATTACGATTTCCGGACAATACAATTATAGCATGAACAATAGACGATTATCATGAACAAAGAAATATAATAATAACCATTTATTATTGCCTCTAGGGCATATTTCCAACAGTGGCTCCGTACTTCGAGCAACACAAGAATATTTTACGCTCGGACAACCCGGGGAAGCCTGAATCCTGGATTAGAAAGGCCCACATGGAGACTTTAGGCAGTTGGTTGCGAAAACATTTAATGAATGACAATGATGTTGGAGATCAGCTGTACATGTTGGCCAAGACACCATCTTCGACTATAACGACTTTCCAAGGGTACGAGATAAATGGGAATACATTTTACACCATCGCCCAAGATAAAAAGAGCACCAACCAAAACAGTGGTGTCCGCTTTGATGCAGCAACCGAGAATGGGCAAAAGGTCACATATTATGTTTACATAGAGGAGATATGGGAACTTGACTATGGACCCTCCTTTAAGGTCCCTTTGTTCCGGTGCAAATGGTTCAAGCTAACAGGAGGTGGGGTAAAGGTGGACGAGCAATACGGAAGACAATGGTGGATTTCAACAATCTTGGTTACCTTGACGAACCATTCGTCCTTGCCAAAGATGTCGCTCAGGTTTTTTATTTGAAGGACATGAGTAGCAAACCGAGGAAACGGAAAGATAAGAAAACGATCAGTACATCATGCGATGATCCAAAGCGCCACATTGTTCTTTCAGGGAAAAGAAACATCGTGGGAGTGGAGGACAAGACAGACATGTCAGAAGATTATAATATGTTTGGTGAAATTCCGCCCTTCAAAGTGAACACTCACCCAAGCATTAAGTTAAATGATGAGGATGCTCCATGGATACGGCACAATCGTAAGCAAGCAGGGACACAAGAGAAGAATTGATGTGTAATAATTTATTGTACCAAACTTTGTTGAATGGATCATGTGAATTAAAATGTACGATGGCGAATCCGGATGATTTGTATTTGGTCGCTGAACTGAATGATGTATCAAACCTTTTGTCAAACCTTCAAGGGATCGAGGATGTAGAACAAAACAATCGGTATCGCCATCATACAGCCCTGCCGTGGCTACTGAGTGCATATATGCATACCAAATGCACGTCAGGACGTATGATGGCGAATCCGGATGATTTGTATTTGGTCGATGAACTGAATGATGTATCAAACCTTTTGTCAAACCTTCAAGGGATTGAGGATGTAGAACAAAACAATCGGTCTGAATTTTTAAAATGAATTAGTTTTATTTTTCTGGATTTTTTGATATATTATTTGTATTTTTAAGATTTTAAAATGAATTAGTTTTATTTTTCTGAATTTTTTGATATATTATTTGTATTTTTAAGATTTTCAAATGAATTAGTTTTATTTTTTGATCTATTATTTGTATTTTTAAGATTTTCAAATGAATTAGTTTTATTGTTTTGAATTTTTTGATATATTATTTCTATTTTTAAGATTTTAAAATGAATTAGTTTTATTTTTCTGAATTTTTTGATATATTATTTGTATTTTTAAGATTTTAAAATGAAAAGTATTTGAAAAAGGACCTTTAGTCGCGGTTCGTGACACGAACCGCGACTAAAGGCTCTTTCCGCGCGGGAACGAAAACGGCGCGAAAAAACCTTTAGTCGCGGTTCGTGACACCAACCGCAACCAAAGGTACCCCTTTAGTCGCGGTTGGTGCCTTTAGTCGCGGTTGGTGTCCCCAACCGCGACTAAAGGCTTGCCCTATATATTCTCCACGGCCCTCGTCTTCTCCGCGCTAAGGACCAAACGCATCCAGGACCTCGTCTTCTCCGCGGCGCCGCCCTCGTCTTCTCCGCGCCGCCGCCCTCGTCTCCGGTAGGTGCCCACCGCCGCCTGCCGTCCTCCTCGCGTGCCTAGAAGAAGAGGGGACCGCCGCCGTCGTCTTCTCGCCGTCGTCTTCTCGCCCGCCTTCTCGCCCGCCGCCGCCTGCCGTCCTCCTCATTGTCGCGTACTGGATGCGCGCCTTGCCAGCCTCGCGCGCGTGCGGAAACGGCGCCGCCGTGCGTGCCCGTGCTGGTGGTCACCGCCGCGTGGGCAAACTAAAAATTGGGCAAGAGAGCAGAGAGAGAGAAGGAGAGCGCTCGAGATCATGGGGCCCACCCGTCAGTGAGCGAGAGAGAGAGCAGAGAGAGAAAGGGACTTGAGCAGTTTCTGTTTATAGATTCATAAATCCATAACTAATTCATAAATTCTCCAATTTGAGTGATTCAAATTTCTATACATTCAGGAACTTGAGCAGTTTCTGTTTATAGAAAAAGTTCAACATGCTTCTGCAATAATGTTTGCACTAAATAATTAAATACAGAAAAGGGAACTAAAAATGGAAACTTGCAAAATTCATAACTTGAATTCTGTTAACTCAAATTGAGCAAACTTGACCTCTAAAATTTTGTCTTAACAAAATATACACAATGGTATTTTATTTGGGAATAATTGTATAAATTTGACCAAAAAAACATCAATTTTCTGTTCTGGTCATAAAAGAAAAGGAAAAAGAAAATGGCATAACTAATTAAATAATTATCCAAAAATTATGTATAATACCTCAAAATGTTCAGTGAAACATTTGGCACATGTTTTCAACCTTATACATGCAGTTTGACATCTAAAGTATTTCTGTTTTTGTTGTTTTCCAAAAATGGCTGAAATGAAAGCAAAAAATTGATAGCTCTTGATCATTCAACCGTCGCTGCTCCTCCTCTATGTCCCCTTAATCTTATTTTTAATTCCTTTATACTTAATTAATTTTTACTACATGCAGGAGTGACATATGGCGGACGATAGAGCCGAGCCGCTTAGGGATCCGGAGGCTGAACGTTATTTAATGGGAATCATAAACACCGAGATTCCTTATGTGCCGGGCTCAGAAGATGAGCAAGAAGAGGATGTAGTCTCTTCTTTTCTGAACCTTGACGATGGAACAGACATTGTCGATGATCAAGAAGGTGAATGAACGGACATTGTCGACGGAGGTCAACCGTCAACAAACGACGATCTCGAATTGCAAGTAGCAACCACCTCCGGCGAGGTATATATATACATTGAGCCTCTCGTGATACAAACTTACTGAAATGTGAATACATATGTATTAACGCGCGCGACTCTCTTTCTTTTTTTAGCCCTCGGCCGGATCAAGTACGACAAAGCGTGGCAAATCCAAGGCGATGAAAACAGGAGAAACATATACCATTGATTTTGTCAGTGAAACTGGCAAGCCCCTACAGCACACCTCAAAGTTTATCAACCAATGCGGAGTCGTTGTTAGAGACAACGTCCCGATCACCGTCCAGGAATGGAAGGAGCCAAAGAAGGCACGTCTTGGTTTCAGTTTTGTCGACAAGAGAACGAAAAAGGATTGCTGGAGAAAGCTTATGGAACATTTCATTCTACCTCCGGAATACAACAAAGTCGATGAATTCGGTAACGAGGTTCCGGGTGGACGTGAGAGGAGGAGGCTAGTTAAAGAGTTCGCTCTTCAGAAGATGGCCGAAGCATTTCGGAACTTCAAGAAAAATTTAACCCGTGACTATGTCAACAAGGGCAAGACTCCGGATTTCAATGGACAACATGAGAAACTGAAAGATGATTGGCCAGAATTTGTGAGGCAAAAGAAATCGGAGCATTTCAAGGAAATATCGAAAAAAATAAGGATAATGCGAGTAAGAAAAAGTACCATCATATTATGGGGCCAGGAGGATACCGCCTTTCGGAGCCTAAGTGGCAGAAGATGGAGGAGGACCTGAGGGTGCGAGGAATCCCTCTAGGTACAGAGGGATGGGACCCAAGGGCCAAAAGCTGGTGGTACGGGCATGGGGGATCGCTAGACCCGGAGACAGGGGTGTGTGTTCACCGGAAGAAAATTTTTGCTCCCACCCAAGCCCTTATTGACGCAATGACCCAAGCTCAAGAGGGCTTGATCAAGTTCAACAGAGAGAAAGACGCACTGACAACAGCCCTCGGGAATGATGAACACGGAGGACATGTACGAGGCAAAGGCAGAATTCCGTGGAAAGTAGGGTTTTCCCAGGACAATGACCCGTACCGTTACAGAAGCCGTAAGAGAAATACGGACCGGGATGCAGATCTTTTGGCGAAGTTTGCATCGGAACTCCATGAGTTGAAGCAGACCATGCATGAACTAGTAAAAGAAAAATCAGCTGCAGGGCCGCATGAAGATCATGAAGCGGATCGCGGAAGCCAGCAGCGGAGAAGCAGCGTGGCTTCCACGGATGCCCCGCCTGGTGCTAATGCACCGACGATCGAGATTCGTGCACCGGAGCCTCACTACCCCGTGGATGATGTAAAGGAGATGAAAGAATGTGATCTGCATTATCCCGTGGGGAACGTTTCCACGAAGGTAGCTACCGGCAGTGCTTTACCCTGTACACCTGGAGCACTCCACCACATCAACCCCATTGCATATGGCTATGCTCGTGTCACGGTGGAAGACATAGTCCAAGAGTTTGAGGACCTGGAGATTGACAAAGCTACACCCGAAGGGGAGAGAAGACTTGGAGATGTCAAGCGCCAGATCATTCTATGGAAAAAGAAGTACATAGTGTTTCCAGGCGAGGCGCCAAGGCTAACAATTCCACCCCCCTCCGATGGTGGTGGTGGTGGTGGTGGCGGTGGTGGTGGTCGTGGTGGTTCACCTACACCTCCTTCACGCCATTCGACGCCGTCCCTCGATCCACAACCTCCGGCGGGTAAGCAGCCGCCGCCCCCCAATCCTCCTCCGGCGGGTACGACGCCCCCCAATCCACCTCCGGCGAAGAAGCAGAAGCAGGCGGACAGCAAGGAAACCCGCTCCTGGACTATTAACCTGGACCCTTATGTACCTAAGACCACAACGGTACCGGAGCCATCACTGAAGCCTCTCCTCCCGAGGCCTTGGGAACTTAGTGAAGCTGAAACCAAATTGGCCGCGTCTGCTCATTATGAGAAATGGAAGGCGGATACGAAGGCGATAAAAGAGCCTGAGCCCAAGCAAGTATTCACTGAGAAGCAAAAGAAGTGGGCTAAGGATTTTTTGACGACACCGTCCCAAGCCGAGCTGAATATGCCTGACGACTATGGACATGAACTTCGTAGGCAAGCAGAAATATTGTAGGAGGAGAAAGAAGAAAGTAAAAAAAGCGGGAAACAAGTTGACCAGCTCGGGATGCAGAATAAACAATCGATCCCCCTGCTCATAGTGAAAGTCGGTCCGGAAGAGGACCCCGGGATCATAGCAGCTGCGGCAACACTTGGATTGACTGTAGCGAGTGCCATGAAACAAGCGTCCGAGATGGGTTTGACTCTTTTTGCCTCGTTAGACCTTGAGGATGCGCCAGTATGTGAGATAGCATTACAATATGTGCGGAATGGGCCTCTCGTCGAGCCTGCGCGGGAAAAGAGTCTACCACCACAAATGCAAAATCTGCTACGTTGGTACAAGCATTTCATAACATGGGCCGGCAAAGAATATGTTTATGCGGATGTTACAGAGGAGCATCACACCAAACGGTACTCTGTACAAGTTCATATGAGTGAATTGTTCCAGCTGTTCAATCTGCGCGAGCTCGACAAATCTATCCTGAGTTGCTACGTTCTGTAAGTGATTTATTTCTACCTCATCTCGTTCTTCATTGCCTGCACTATATATATATATATATATATATATATATATATATATATATATATATATATATATTTTCCTAACTATATTGTTGCGTACGCTATTATGCAGATTGAAGATTTGGGAATGCAAAATAAGAAACATCCATGATGTTGGGTTCATTGACCCACATATCGTTAATGGACATGTGTTACAAAATCACCCCGAAGACGTGGAGAAAGACTTGTACAAGTTTCTTAGAAAGCATCAACTCAAAAGTCATATTCTATTTCCTTATCATTTTGGGTGAGTGTTTCTCTCTTGTGCCCATTCTCTTTTGTTTACTCCATGCATGGTATGTCTAATCGATGAGTTATGCATGACTGTGCATGTAACGTGTCCGCAGGTTCCACTGGATTCTGCTAAATATTGAACTTCACACCTCCAGAGTTCTAATCATGGACTCTATGGATTCGGATTCAAAGCGTTGGGCCGACATGAGAAAAATGCTGTAAAAGTAATTATTTTCAATCATTTGAGCTCTATATCGATCGGTCTCTTTCGTTCATTTCCTAATATCAAGTAACTAATAACTCCCTTGTTCATTTAATTTTCTTTGCCCTGTAGGGTTTGGAGACGGTTCTCAGAAGAAATTGTCGGTGAATTCAAACATGAGCTAGATTTTAGAAGGTTAGTTAATGTGGATAAGCAGCCACCGGGGACCAATCTATGTGGATACTATGTTTGTGAGAACATCCGGAGACACACCTCTGAGCGGAAGGCATCGGATAGCGTGCGGAAGGCGACGGATAACTTGCGGAGGAGGCTTAGTCCAGAAGCTCGCTTCCGACCAATTCAAGACGAATTAGCAGGATTTTTCATGAGGGAAGTCATCAATCTTAAAGGAGAACACTATACCGAGGACGAAGAAATTTATATGCATACCCGAGATTGAAACTTGTTCGAAGTTGTATATGGTCATCCATCCTAATTGTGTATGGAAACTTGTTCGAAGTTGTATATGGTCACCCGAGATTGAATATATATTATATATTCCTCTTGAATTCTTCTTGTTTGAAATTTCATATGCATGTATATAGTAGCGTAGAATACGTGTACTGAAACTTCATCAAAATTAAAATAAAACACAAAATAAAATATAAAAGAAATAAAACACTACAAATTAAAAAGAAACCAGGTTTAGGGGGGCTAAAACCCTAAACCTGTGGAGGAGGCCTTTAGTCCCGGTTAGCCACGAGAACCGGGACTAAAGGTCCTCCGCCCCGAGGGACTCCTGGCGCCCACGTGGACGGGCCTTTAGTCGCGGTTCGTAAGAGGCGCGACTAAAGGGGGGGGGCCTTTAGTCGCGCATATTTAGTCCCGGTTGCACAGCCGGGATTAATGGCCTTTGCGAACCGGGACTAAAGGCCTATTTTCTACCAGTGCGCTGCCGCGTCGAGGAGGCCGTCGCCGGAATGTTGTAAATTCGGCGGGGTTGGGCAAGGATTGCGCGGCGGTGGCGCTAACCCTAGTCTGAATGGGATAGGATGGTGCGTCCGTCGGTCAGGGAGAGACGAAGCAGATTTTCTCTCGTTTGGCTGGGCCTCAGAGTTGGCTAAAAATAAAACTAGGATGGGCCAAGTGGGTGCACCGAGCTGAACCGGGACAAATGAGGCTCGGCCGGGTCAAATTTCAAGCCTAGTTTTAAAACTCGGTTAGTTAAAACCAATGCACAGGCCGGGCCAATTCGGGCCGAGCTAAAACGAGCTTCGAGCTGAGTCAAAAAGCTCGGTCATACGTCTAGCCCTATCCACATACATCCGCCCGTTCACTATTACATTATAGCCATCATTTTTATTTCTAGGAACTTTGGAAGCCTTCAAGGTCCAACATGGTAACAAGCCGTTCACCCTCACCCATTCTATGGACGGTCATTTGCAATTGTCCCAAGTTCAAGGAGCAACATGCCACTCAAAATAAGAATGGAGGGCCAGCGGCCGTGGTTGAGCATGAAGAAGGGGAAAGCGACCAAGGGGCAAGACCAACTCCAAGATGGACGAGAAGCATGATGTGGCAACATTTTCCTTGCAAGAAACTTTGCAAGGCATGATGACCCAAATGAAAGCAACGGAGGAGAGGAAGCGCCAAGAGAAAGAGGAGCAAGTGAAGGCCCTACATCTAGATACAATAGAAGAAGCTCAAGATTGAGGAGAATGTCCAAATCAAGAAGCTGGAGTTTTGAGTCGACCAATCCAAAGACAAAGCAAAATAGGTGGCGCTCGCTTTCATGGCGAAGGAGGTGGAGATCATGACTGTGGACTTGACAAAGGTGTCCCCGAGGAGAAGGCCATGGTTCAAGAAGAAGTAAAAGGAGATGCTTGAGCTAGATGATTGAGCTATGGCCAAGAGCGCCATCATTTTTTGTATGTCGGCTTGTGTGCCAACATGAACTAGGGCCGCGATGTAAGAACTATGGCCTTTTTTGCATGTTGGTAGGTGTGTCGGCCGCTGGCAATCTGATCGGCAAGAACTATGCCCGCTGGCATGTCTATGGCCTTGGCTTAATTTTAGATTTCAATTTTCTTGCAAAAAATACTATGCCCGGACGAAATGGGTCGGCCAGTTGGGCGCACCGGCTAGATTTGGTTAGACGCGGCCGGACGCCGCCCCTTTGGCCGATCCAAACGGACATAATCTGGACAAAATGGACCCCCGTTTTGGGTCGTGCGTTAGAGTTGGACTTATGGTTGTCTGAGCGGAATAATTTCCCTACTTTAGAAAATGTGGCAGATTGTATTTCACTAGAGATGGCTTTGCAGAAAAATTCATGAGCGAGTTGTTCATGTATTTTTTTCATCAAGTCGTACAATTTTTTGATTAGGATAGAAGGATAAATGCATTGGTTGGTTGCTTAAAACAGACACGATTACGTATCAGTTGCATGTCCAACAACAGACATTATATATTTGTTTTGTGGTAATGCACGACATTCAATTCTATGATACACCGTGGCAATGGCTTAGGAGACATCGGATCTGGCTTCTTGGCTCAGGTGTGTCACGGGCGGCGCATGCCTCGCCCCCCTTGATGGAGGTGGCAGATCGTCATGAGTAGGGGGGCTTAGGGCGGAGAGCGGGTCGGTTGACATGGGACTCCTCCTTTGCGGACCGTGGGGAAGTATGACGTGAAGGAAACAAGGCGCCGTGGTGAAGATGAGGTGGGTGTCATATGGTTTTAAAGGAGAGAGCTCCAGTGAGAAATGCCCGGCTACGGCGAGAAACCGAGGGGTAAGGGAAGGCTTCAGCAAGAAATGGGAAAGATTGCATCCTGGAGCGAAGTTTTTGCGTTGGGACCGCATGTTGGAGCTAACATGGTGGATAGTCCGAACGAAGTAGGATTTTGAAGAGCCTGATGGGTGCCTGTTTGATGTTCGATCTTAAAGATGACCTTAATTGTTTGTTTGGCACATTTATATGTATTGAAGTCCATAACAACGCACGGGCGTTTTACTAATCTGGTTTTAAAGTTGAGATGGGTTTGTCCCTTTGTCTCTTATTTTGTGCAATTTTGAAAGACCAGGCCGTGGCCCAGTTGCAGCGGGTATATAGTATCGAGGTCACGATGTCTGCACTGTAAGCTGAAGCTGACGTGCTCCATCACGCTATGCTCTGGTCAGATGTACACTGGGTGAGCTATTTTGTACACAAGGTTTTTTCCTTTTGACTAGTTCATTCAAGCTCAAATTGTACATTTTTTCCACGTGTTTGTATAAACCTGGTCAATCTCTCACGAGTTGTGCTACATGATTGGCCGATGTACCCAACTATACCTTGTTTTATGACCAGTGATTTATGGTGTCTTGATTTTCTTTTTTGGAAAGGAGGATGTATCCTGGCATCTGTATCTGGGCGATGCATGCTCCCATTTTATTAATTATTCAAAAAACCATTACAAGGTAATACATCAGCAAGTTTGAAGCCACCATCTTAGCAACACCTGTCGCTACTCCTATCCCCGTGATGAAGGGGTGCTGAATGTCTGAGCCTAATACCAAACAGACATCTCACCAACACCTAACATCTAATGTCGGATGCCCGATCCAAGTCACAATACTTAGACTGGGTTACACAGCGGTCCGGCGCACTTTCAGTGGGCACCTCCTCCATCCATCGATCCATCCTCAGATCAAATACTGACGCATCGACCTTGCCAGGTCTCTCTGCCATCGACGCCACCATGACGCAGACAACGTCGTCCTCCTGCACGAGTCCATCGCCACCCATCGGACGCCGAGTCTCCACTGCGCCACGCCGTCGAGATCCATGTGTAGGATGAAGCACCGCTCCACCACCTACCGATGCCCAACCACCAAGCCATCCACATGACCGTCTAGCCGATGAATGTCTCCAAAGATGATGCCCCCACGGGGGTGACGATGAAGATGTCGCCATCATCCGATCTAGGAAGCCCCTCAACGCCTCCAACGAAGGCTATGACGCCCACAGGCGCCGTCATCAATGGTAGCCTCCTCCAGATCTGAGATTTCGCCCGGAAACAATGGAGCAAGGGACACCCCCGCCATTGCCTCCAACAAGGAAAACGACACCCACGGGCGCCGCCGACAATGGTGGCTTCCTCACCCACTTGAGTAGCTAGGCCAACATCTCCTCCTCCACTTGATCCGCCGTAGGGAAGCCACCGTGAGGCAACACCCACCGATGAGATCCATTTGAACCGACGACGAAGAAAGCCAAAGGAATAGGTGGTCACACCACTGCGTGCAGTGCCGGCCCCAGGAATTGAAGTTAGCCGGGGTGAACATTTAACGTCTAAATTTTTTGTTTGACAAGAAGAGGGACACACAGCAGTGCGTGAAGATTCTGGATCGATTGGATTTGGGGATTTTTTTGCTTGACGAGGAGAGGGACAGGTCGTCTGTTTTGGGCCTGTATACAATGTAGCCCAGTGAGTCTCGGTCCACCGGCCGAACCCTCACGTACCCCTTTGTCCTTCTTCGATCCTTGCCGCATGCACAGAAACAGAGCAGCGCCACCGCCGCTGGCTTTCTCAATATCGACCCTCCGCCGCCGGCGACCCGGGGCGGCCGCCCCAACTTGCCCCAATGGTGGGTCCGCCACTGGCTGCGTGACCGGCGCCATGGCCACACACACATCTTCCCGAGACACCCGGTCGAGATCCACCGTCAAAGCCACGCCTCCAAGCCGCGACGGAGGGATGCCCCCCACCGCTAGCATCCCCCGCACGGGCTTTGCCCAGCTGGGATCTGGCGGCGACGGGACGGAAGGCGGAGGGGAGGGGAGGTGGATGGGAGGTGGAGGGGATCGGGAGGGATCTGGAGGGGAGGGGAGGCAGACGAGAGGCGGAGGGGATCGGGACTGGAGACGGATGATACGATATCCTTATGGTCAGGATTTTTTTTATGTATTTGATGCTTAGACTAATACTCCATCTGTTTCTAAATATTTGTCTTTCTAGAGATTTCAACAAGTGACTACATATGAAGCAAAATGAATGAATCTACACTCTAAAATATGTTTATATACATCGATATGTGGTAGTCCATTTGAAATCTTTAAAAGGACAAATATTTAGGAATGAAGGGAGTAGTTCATAGTATTTGGTCTCGTTTCCTAATTCTATGGGGTTATGGTTTGGAAGCATGCGACCGATGAGAGCCTATGACATGGCCAATATATGGTTTACTAGGCACAAAGGTGGAGATCAGAAAAATAGCTAGAGAAGCGTACCATAGTGCCAAAACAATGCGGCGGGGCCAGTAAGGCACCATTCATGCCACACATATCCGGTTCATAAATATCAGTCTCTCCGGATCCTCTCAATACCAATTCCATTTTCCTCTAGCAACGATAGGCAGAGATCACCTGCATATCCAGAGAGTGAATAGCGTTGGTCATATTTATATGTGTAGGCTTGAAAGGCACCAGGAACGATTCTACAGCAAGGGGCCATGGTCTGTTAACCATTTTTTCCTATCACACCTCACCATCTATAGAAGAGGGCAATTTTCCTGGATGAGGAGAGAGCTAAGCGTGCCAGTAGCCATTGGTCATGACCCGTACCGTGGTAGCATGACATCCCTGCAGAGTCGGAATCAACAGCGCACGAGAGAGGGCTCGTGTCTCAAGATGAACAACTCGCTGTCCATGAAGGTGAAGGTCGCGGGATGGGGCGGCATGGTGAGCCATTTCCTGTCCTTGGCCTACAACTGGAGGCCTTCCAGCTCATGATGCAAGATCGTCATGATCATACTGTCATCGTGGTGCACCTGCATGGACATGCTGCTCTCCGTGTCCAGCAGGACATGTTAACGGTACAGACCGATGAAATAGCCGAGCGCACACAGTTCCGCGTTCTCGATGTGTCGCCGCATCCTGGACTTCCCCAGACTAGCATGCCTGGCTGTACCCGTCTGTGGACTCCAACCGATCTCGAGGAAGGAGTATGAATATGTGATATGAATATGTGTCCTCTCCTCCATCCCGAGTTGAGCTTCCTAACCTTACACTTGCGCCACCTCCCGCTGTGCTCTCATGTTCCTCGTTCCATGGGCTGCCATACGAGGCCTCTAGTGAGTCTTGTGGCTTGCTTCTCTGATTTGGTGGTTGTCCAAGTCCACCACGTGAACCAGCCAACCCTCCCTACAGCTAGGCTCGTGCTGCTGCACCCAGAGCTGGGCACATCCCCCACGCGTGGGTCGAGCCCTCCCGCTGCATTGCTGCTTGCTGGGCAGACCGCTCCTCCAGCCGCCTCACAACATGGCGTGTTGCTGCTGCTCTCTAGTACAAGACAAGTCGCTTTGTTTGTCCGACAGTACGTCATCTGTACGCCTTCCTTCTTGATGGACTTCAAGCTCCCCGTACGCTTGAGTAGCATCCGTGTTCGCCTTTGCATCAGCATCCACAACAGTTGCACTTTTATATGTTGTTTCTTCATGGACTTCCGATGCTACGCACGCCTTTATTTTCTCTAGGCGCATCGCACAAACACAGCTTCTCCATGGCCGACCGCACACAATGAGCATTGCCTCCGCTCCAGCAAAGATAGCACTTACGTCCGTACCATCCACGTAAACTCCGGAATCAGCCCCCCCCCCCCCCTCCCCCGTGTCTGTAGCGCCGTCACGACTTTCCGAACCATGGTTATGAAGCCGAACTTTTTCTTTCATGAGTGCAACAATTTCTTTAACCACCACTTGAAGAACTGGATTTTTCTCGTCCACGAGTTCACACAACAACATCATGTCACTATCACCTTCCTGAGCCATGAGTGCCTTCTCCTTCGTGGACCTCTTACACTTCGACTTGAAGTGCTCGAGCAGATTACAGTTGTGGCAGTGAATTTTCCTCTTGTCAAACTTTTTTTCTTTGGCTTCTTTGACTGTTTATCGGTGTCCTTTGCGGGATGGTACTTTCCGCCACTACTGGATTCCTTGTCTAAAAAGATCATCGTACCCTTTATTATAAAGAGGTATGAAAAGATCTCATCCGTTGATGTGTTTAGGAGGGTTGTACTGAAGCAAAAGTGTTATTTCTTATTCGGAAAACGAATACAATGTGCACTACAACTCATTTTACCTCAAGGCGCACATCATGCTATAAAACTATTATTATAGGCTCATACATCATCTTGCAAGAAGACGAACTGTAAAATTTCTTTAGACAGACTACAAAGCACAAGCTTATATAGCATTCTGATCTAGTTCTTGATGAAGGTGTTTAGCAAGTCGAAGTTCTTTGGAAAGATCCTGCGGGTGCATCTGGGGTCCCTGATGGGGGCTGGCACCTCGCCGCAGGCGGCCAGGGAGAAGGCCACCATCCGATGGTCTTTGTAGTTGTCGACCGGTGTCACGTTCAGCTTCTCCGGTGGTGACGTGATGATGATTTAGTCCGGGCCTTAATCCACAGTGGCTCCCATCTATAGGGCACATGCCACATGACATGTGACATTAAGCACCAATGGGGAAACAGGAGGCCTAAAATACAAGAATAGTTGACATGTGTATTCTTACCTTCATTATCTCTGACCCAATCGCCTCCGACATAGTCAATATATGGTGTTAGTATGCATAAAGGTGAACATAGCATATGAAAACCGGCTAGAGAAGAGTATCCCATGTGCTAAAATATAGTAGTGGGCCAGCTAGACACCTTCACGTCACCCCGCAAAAAAAAGGACACCTTCATGTCTCCCCAATCGATAAATATCGATCTCTCTAGAGCCTCTCAGTTCTAGTTCCAATTCCCTCTAGCAAGGGTCGACCGACAGAGATCCGTCCATATATCAAGAGAGTGAAAAGTGTTTGCCAAATTTATACAAATTGAATCGCGTAGGTTTGAAAGGCACTGGGAACAAAATATTGGCAACTGGACCATGTCAGCTAACCTGATTTATCTGTACAACCTCACCTAGTGGAGAGGATGGCGGTCGGTCTAGACGGGAAGAGACCTTTGTAGGTACAGTACGAGCAAGCTGAACCCTCTCACCTGATATAGGGTCAGTTTGGTTCCCGTCCTAGGTGTCCGTCGCCTGGCCTGGGGCCTCCCTGAGAGCTGCCTGGCTATTGTTTGGTTGACGTCCTGGTCATGAGGGAGTATGCCTGGCAGGAGAACAAGAGAAAGTAATTAGCCTGGCCTGCAAAACAAGAGAACCTGGTTAGCCTCGGCCAGGCAACCCATTTTGGACGCCTGGGCTTGCCTGGAGCATCAGCCTGGATCGGTAATTATAATGCCTTGTACAATGGTAGGTGCCTATGGAGGTGATTAGAAAGATAAACCGGCTTTTTTGAAGCACCGGTGCCTATTTCTATAGGAGAGACGCCTAATTAAGCGTCTACCCAGTACAAATAAGCACCGGTCCTTAAGAAAAGTCTGGTTTATTTCTCTAAGCACCTTGCATTATACAAGGCGCAAGGCTTAAAACACCAGGCGTCTGGAAAGAACTGAAACAGCTAGACATTAGGAGAACAAGTGAACAACAGCTAATTAGCACTCCCCAGGCTAGGTCGTGAACCAAACACATCGATCCTATACTAGCCTAACCAGGAAACTTTTCATAAATTCTTAGGCACATTCCAGGCATAAAAAATCTCCCAGGCGTGTTGTTCAGGGCACAAACCAAACTAGCCCATAGTCACATCCCGACATGGCGACATCAAAATCAAAATAATTTTGGTTGAAGCTGCGCTTGCTAGAGTATCTGTTTTGGTTGAGCTTCTTGGGCATGAAAATCATTTTGCTCTGTTTTTTTTTTGCTCTGATTTATTGCAGAAGGTAACTGCTGCTGCAGATTCCAACCAACTCTTAACATAGAAATAAGAGAATCTTCGCTAGCCTGTTCCAACTGAGATATGTAGCCGACTTGGGCTTCCTCCTCTGATACCGAACTGTGATCATTCTAGCATGGGAAACGCATCATCCTTGTCCACCCCGCGCCCGCAGAAAGCCTTCAGTGGATCACCGAGTCTGCACCTGTCGGAGTGCCAGAATCTTCTGCATTTGTTGCTCGTACATGCACGGTAGGCCGCAGGGTGGTCTTCGTCCACCAGCTCTTCCATGGCTCCCAGCAGGACACCGTCCTTCCCCCACCACCTGAACAGCACCGACAGGCAATCGCGGTTCCTTGGCGTCCTGACATGGTGGATGCACGGCGTGACCCTCCCATTGGTCACCACCTGTCATGGCGTCAGAATTCGATGAAAACTGTCATAACCACAAAAGAAAGGGCTTGTTGTTCAACCAGTGAGTGGTTCAGCTGGGCTCCCTTGGTGCTGCTAACTGCAATGGGTAAACTAAAGAGAACTCAAGAGTTGATGAGTGAAAGCCATTCTTGCTTTTTCGTCAATTTTTTTCCGTTACAGCTATTTTTGCTGCTGCCAAAGGTAGATCCGGACATACAAGCGGCAAAATCTTATTTAATTTTAGTTGAAAAATCATATTTCCAAGCAGTGTCGGCAAACATTTTGATGGTAGTTGTCAAGCAATTCTTTGTGCAAGGTGCTCTGTTTTACACCATTGATTGGGTTCCTGGTTGCTTCGGTGGGTGGCAATGGTGCCCTACCTTGCAATAATCAATAACACTGCAAGAACAAGATGCGTTGTAGCACTGAGTTGCTTAACCTTCAAACCAAATTAATTTTTAAAATATTCAAATGATTTGAACTACTGCCTAGCGAGCACACGGGCTTGACTTTGCATTAATTCTCGGGGTTCGAGGATGTTTTACCTCTTGTTTTGCTTTCCCTGCGGATCAACCTGTTTATGCCAATGCATTGCAAAAAATACTTAGCGCTCTCTCTCTCTCTCTCTCTCTCTCTCTCTCTCTCTCTCTCTATCTATCTATCTATCTATCTATCTGTGTGTGTGTGTGTTTTGACTACAGGGGCGCTTTGCCTTTCAATAAGATATGCATCCAAATTGAAACAATAGCTTGGAACGATGGGGTGGTGTGCAACATAACACCGAAACCTTCCATGCATAGTAGACTGGTTGTAGGCTTAATCCATTAAAGGCAAAATGTGCATGGTTATAGTAGGGAGTCCGTGGCTGATGAGAGCCTATGATGCAGTAAATAAGTGGTTTTACCCCGCATAATGGTGGTGGTACCAAATCTGAGCTCACTAAAGAAGAATATTGCATATGCTGAAATATAGGTCCACGCAGGGCATGCAATGTGGTGGGACACCGGGCCACCTTGATGTCACCAGTTCCCAACCGATAAATACCAATCTCTTACGCGCCTCTTAGTTCCAGTTTCATTTCCTCAAGCAACGATGTATGAACAGAGACAATCAACACATCTGTAGTAGAAAGCATATTTTGTATGATCACAAGTTGCATAGGATTGAAAGGCACCAAAAAATATTTTACCGCCAAGCAGAAGCTTCCTCTCCCGTCCGTGTACAACAACATGGCCCGGATTATATTATTTCCTTTCACATGGGCATCTTTTGGAATAAAAAGACATCAACCATAGAGTTAACATGTTAACAATAGGTGAAGCAACCTGCTACTTACGTCGGGAAGCCACCTCTACAGGTTATAATATGTTCAACTTGAACGGCGCTTTTAATGAGAGTTGAGGGTTGGTGGTTTGGGGAACTGTTGGCCATGACACATACGGTGTGGTTATTTCTGTTGCGATATGATAGTATCGGGTCGCGATGTCCGCACTGCAAGCTGAAGATGAGGACCTATATCATGCCATCCTGTGTGATGATCATACATGCATTGGTTGAGTTACTTTTTTTCATGGACTGCATGATGTTGAAGCATGCAATGGTTTTTCCCAGTATGGACCATACGCCCATGGGATTAAAGTTCATGCATTTAAAGTTTTTCCACTTGACTAATTCATTGTAGCCTATTTCTTGTTTTGTCCTCGTGATTGTAATAAACATTTTCATGTTCTCGCGTCTTTGTGTGTTGGTATTGTTTAATAAATTCGGTCTATGTGGTTGACTGACGTACCATGTTTTTTCGCCTGTTTGATGAGTGGCGGTTTAGTCGTGTCTCGGTGGAAGATCACGTTATTTTATTTCAATGTGTTCTATGTCTAGAATAAGATTCTAGATGTTTGGCCTGGCTTCCCAATTGTGCCAGCTTATAGTTGGAAGGCATGCAACCAACTTGAGCATATGGTGCAATAAAGATATGGTTTTATCACACATAAAGGTGAATATAAAAAATTAAAACTGGTAAGAGAAGAGCATCCCATGTGCTAACATGGTACTAGAAGCGCACACAAGCAATGTATGGTGGTGGCCAGCATGCACCTTCATGTCACATATACCCCATCGATAAATAGCGGCCTTTCCAGAGTCTCGGCTCCAAGTCCAGTTTCTCTAGCAATGATAAACATAGACCGTCCATATATCCAGAGATTGGAAAGCGCCCGTAATATTTATATAAATTGTGTAGGCTTGAAAGACAACGAGAATTGTTTTACGGCAAAAGGGAAGGTTGTCTTAATTAGTTTTATTTGTCCGACCTCAGGCAATGGAACACACGGCAATTAGCCTCGGTGGAAAGAATATTTACTGTCTAGTAGCTGCGCGAGACAAGTCTAGCCTCGTCTCTAATTTACTCTGTCTGTCTTCTTAGGCAAGGCACACCACATCCCGGCCTGAGGCTAATGAAGCATATGAATATAGGATGACAATATGGCCGATTTGGAGGTGGTTGTGACATACTTGTTAGAACAGGGTTCATGGGCATTCACAATACGCAAAAAATGTTCTGTTTTCATATTCGTTACACATTTTCAAAAGTTCTGGTATTTCAGATTTTATCTCACCTTCATTTCAATTTTTTTTCACAATTTTAGTAAAGTAATATTTGCCAGCTTCAATTTGCTTTTAATAAACTTATCACAAATGCAAATTACAAACATCATTTTGCAATATTGTTTTTACGTAATCCAACTTTTCACTCAATCATTAGTTGACGATTTGTTAAATTTTGTGGAATTTTTTCAAACTCCGCAAACCCAACTGCACATTCCGCTATGTAACATTGATCTTGCACTCTACATCTGGTCATTTTAAAGGTCAGAAAAATTTGGTTGGACTCAGTTGACTGATATCGGACTGGACAGATTCAAAAATGAGGTGCGTATCAAAGGTGCGTTTGTCTCTCCCAAATGGACCCTTCTAGCCTACCGAGCACTCTCCGTTGAACATGATATTTTGTTTTACGACAATGTTCATGACTGGCCAAAACTTCTGCAAGCAGGTGGGAATGCACATGTTAGGCATTCATGCCTGGCTTGAATGACTTTTGACATCATATGCATGTTGCTACATGTTAACGAGAAAATACAAAACTTGTAAAAAGACAAAAAACTTAGCAAGGTGCCTTGAATTGGTCATACAAGGCCATGTAAAAAAAAAGGTCATTTCAAGGATGTTGAGAAACAACATGCTCCCAGACGGAGCATTTTGGCCTACACGAACATCATGCGTTCAATACGTTCCTTTTTCGAACGTCCTTGAAATGACTTCATTTTTTTCAAGCAAGTGGGCATGCCCTCGGTAGGCATCTATGTCAGGTTTGGATGAATTCTGACACCGTTTGCATGTTGCCACACGTTCGGACATTTATCAACCTTTGCTCACAAGGAAAACTCCAGAAAATGCAAAATTGTCGAAAACTCGAACAATTTGGCATGGTTCCTTGAATCGGTCATATGAGGCCATGGAAAAAATTGGGGCATGTAGAAAAACAATGTGCTCTCATGTTATAAAACAACTAAGCTGCTTGCGCCTTGCTGGGCCGGCCCAGTAGCACAAACTCCTGTGACTGGCGTATACTTTCCAGCAACGACCCGGAAGTGGGTACAATTTGTCAAAATATTACTCTTTATATGTTTAGTGGAGAGGGTTGTACCGAAGAGGGGCTTGTTTGAGTATTATATTTCAAGCATTACGTTGAGAGCTATGCTCTTTGTGCTGAGGGAACGCTTCCTCCTTTCCTATAGCTTGCATGCTTAAGATCCTCCTCAAGCAGCAGCATGACATCTAAATCATTGAAGGGTAAATTGTTTCATATTCGTAAAACAAATACTCTGTGCAATAGATTTGATTTTACCAAAAGGCCCATGCACTACAAAACTAATATTATAAACTCATACATCATCTCATGAGAAGACGAAAAAGAGTAAATATTCCCTTAGACCATGGACAGGCTACAAAGTGCAAGCACAATTCGTTGTAGATTTTCCGAGGCTAGTTCTTCACAAAGGTGCTTAGCACGTCTATGTAGTTGGGGAAGGTCTTGTGGGAGGTCCCTGATGGTGACAAGCACCTCGGTGCAGGCCACCAGGGAGAAGGCCATGGCCATCCGGTGGTTGTCATAGGTGTCGATCGCCGTCCCGTTCAGCTTCTTCGATGGCGTGATGATGCATTAGGCCTGGTCTTCCTCGATTGGTGCTCCCAGTCATAGGGCATAGGAACGACAGGTCAAATGAAATGCCGAGGGGTGCAACAGGAAACTTATTGATAAGAACAGAAGGTGCATGTTACTACCTTCGTTAGCTCAGTCCAGATCGCACCCATTCACACGTTTTCCTTCACTCTCCGAGAGGTAACTACAAAACAGAATGAACAAGTCTCAAGACCAAAATTTGCAAAAGAAACCAACAAACATGTAAGAAGGTTATTACTACACAAAATAGCCTATCCCGACACATAATACTTTCCAGTCCTCTATCCCCAACTGGATACGTACTACGGAGTAATCCCTTCATCACGACATCCTCGAAGGAGGAAGCATTCACAGTCATAAGGCACAGGAAAGGAGGATAACACTCGGCCTCTACAGCAAGCGGGGCTTACAACCATGCTTCTTATAATAATCAACAGAGTCTGACAAAATAAATACATGGATCACCCCAAAGCCACCTTTCTGGCAGTCTATGTCTCTACAACAACTAGCTTGAGATGTGCGCTGACCACGCACCAACGCACACCATCTAATCCAGTGGCCTTACCAAGCCACCCGTCGCCGAGCCGAGAGCGCCATCCAGTCTAGCAGACCATCACGACGCACCGCATGCGCATGCTCCAGAATCAACCGCCGCCATCTTCCGATGCACCAACTTCAGGAGAGATCAACGCATTGACCTCGCAAGGCCCTACTGTCGTCGATGCCACCTCGACGCCACCTCGGCGACACCGCCCTGCACTCGTTAAGGTTTTGGTTACCGAATGGTGCATTTTTACCGAGGGGGACCGGTAAACGTGGTTACCACGGTTACCAGCAAATTTCGAGCAAATTTCGAACGAATTTCAAACGAAATTTATAATTGAATTTTGAATTCAAATTCTTTCAAAATGGATATAGATAGCACTTGAACATATATTTATCAGAAAAGAGCAACTAGCTTAGTGGAACGTTGTCTACACATGTGCTGTCAAGCTGCCATACTTTACTATACATTGAGCGTTTGAATTTAAAAAAATTGAAAATTCGATTCTTTTTGCTCGAAATGCCCATTTACCCATGGGGACCGAAATATGCGGTAACCATGGTAAATCTCGAAATTTCGGGCGGTAACCAAAACCCTGGCGCTCGTACATCAAGACACATCCGCACCGTGACTCTGTTGCACCGTGCCGCCGAGAACCACCGTCGTCAATGCAGTAGATCCCACGCTGCTGCGCCTCCTCACGACTCCAGCAAGCAACTGCTTCCAAACGATACCTTCAAGAGGGAGAACGACGCGGAACACGTCGCCATCATCCGATCTAGGAGCCCTAGGTCAAGGGTTTCCCCTTGTAACATCCCAAGCAAGGAGATGATGATTGCAGTGATGATGCCTTCAACAAGGTAACGACGCATAGATACCATCATCCTCCACTACGACCGAAGTAGGAGCTCGGTTTTCGCCGGCAGCCACTTCTCCCCAACTCGCAGTCAGCTGGATCGCCCTCAAGTCGTGCGGATCAGCTCCACGCACCCATCATCCCGCCACCAATGCTTGGCGTCCGATCCCAAGATCCACCACCATCGAGCACCAACTGGACGACAACGACCGGAAAGAGGAGCTCGCAACCACCAAGTCCGGGGCTGCTGCCCCGGTGCCGATGCACAACAAGCACGCCGCACAACCAAACATGCTAGTGTGCCGCCGTCGGAGAGTTGCTAAATGTGCCGACAAGGCGCAGCCCATGCAGCCATTGGTACCAGATTAAGCCCACCCGCCAGCAGCCTTGCAACCATCGTGATGGGCCGCCGCTGACCCGCGGCACCCCCGCCGGAGAAGAGTGAGTACCGCCTCCCCAACTCCAGATCGAAGCTGAAAAGATCCTGCCGCCGCCGCACTGCCAGGACTTTGCCCGGCGAATTCACCATTGGCAACGAGAAGAGGGGAGGGAGGAGGCCGGACTCTAGGAAGGAGACCGCGGGGGGGGGGGGGGGGGCATAGTTTTCTCATCTTGCTGAGTTTCAGTTAGACCATATTCTTATTGTGTAACGTCCTTTGCACTATTTGTATCCTTACCAGGCTTGCATGACACCGAAGCAAAAGCAATGATTTCTCCAAACATGAATTCTGCGCTATTGGAATGAAAGTTCAAGCAACTGAAATTTTCTTCTTGACTAGTTTAATTGATGTTCAAATTGAACATCCGTTGACTAAACACCTCTCCTGGTATAAAAACACAAAACGGATTGGAGGATAATCCCCATTGTAAAGAGAAGACGACACACCTTTACGTAGGGCTTGAAATGTGTGCAAAGTGCTTGTAAAACTCCATTCCTTTTTATTTATACGATCTATTATAGTTTGCTTTTCCATAGCCTACATAGAGTTGTTGGCATCTCAGCCCAAGAAGATAGAGAAGAATCTCATGCGCAGATGTGCATGCCGAGAGCAAGAAGGTCAGTCTTCCTCTTTGCAATTTTATGAATGATAGAAATCAATCCTCACTTGTATTAACTTCATGAGTGAAGAGATACACTTTCCCTCAGTATTGTCACTACTCCTATCAAAATTATATAATTGGACTTTTTTCCCCACTTCCTCCGGGGGATTCAAACATCATATGATGATTCATGCAATGGTACAGTGGATCAATCAATTCAAATCAACAGAACCACTAGGTTGAGTTTTTTTTTTTTTTGCGGGTGCACTAGGTTGAGTTTTGTCCTAACGATTGTACTCCCTCCGTCCCAAAATAAGTGACTCAACTTTGTACTTAGTACAAACTCGAGCCACTTATTTTGGGACTGAGGGAGTATTAAACCTGTTCATGCTCTAGCCTCTTTGTGTGTTGATGTCGTCCACAGAAGCCATGATATGACCGGTGATTTAGCTATGGAGGCGCACCCGATGGGACCTATGTTGTGGCAAATATATGCTTTTACTACCCACAAAGGTGAACATAGAAAATCAAAACTGATTAGACAAGCGAACCCATGTGCTAAGTAGTGCCGGATTAATACAAAAGACATGCAATAGGGTGGGCAAGTGGTGGCACCGACATGTCACCAGAGAGAGAGAGAGAGAGAGAGAGAGAGAGAGAGAGAGGAAAGCATATGTTCTGAATTGTGTAGGTTTGAAAGGCACCAGGAACGATTTCATGATGATGAGGCAAAGTCTGTTAAGCAATTTAGTTCACTAATTTCAGCTGGTAGAGGAGATGGCGATCAGTCTGAACAGGAAGAGACCTTTGCGGGTCAGCAGCCGCGGGAGACAACTACAATCCCCGCAGGATGGGGAAGTGACACTCTCTCACCCAAGATATGCACATCCTGATTTGAGATCGAGATTCGGTCACTTCGACCTGGCAAGTGTCTTCATTGAATCCTATAGCAGGCAGCACTGTATGTGTTGTACATTAGAGAATCAGGTAGCTTGTGTACTGTACATGTGTCTTGTAGCATGGGCACTGTTCATTTTGATCTGGACCATATATTTGTGACCTGACAGTGAACAGCTATCGCCGAGTCACGTTCAGATTTAACTCTTCAAAGTTACTGAATCTCAGTCCCTGGACATGAATTTGCACCTCCGCTTGCTAGAGTACTTATTTTGTCTATGACAGGGACTGTTCATCACTTGTTTTTCTCTCGCGGCGACCGACAGGCCGTCATCCCGCGACGCGCCGCTACTCCCTCCTCCGAGGGACCCTACACCCGCTCCTTTGCGGCGCCGCCGTGCCGCACCAGGGCGTCCCCACCGCCCTCCTCCGGTCACCCCGCCACCACACTCCTCTCCGCCGCCGCCGCCGGCGATTATGTCACGGCAAAGCCCAAGCGACTTGGCGGCGGCGGCCTTCTTCTCGCGTGTCAGCTGCTCAAGATCGTTTCGGAAGTTCCGATCTTGATCTCCTCGATGGTGATGGCAGACAACAACGGCTGCAGCCGCTCAACCTCCTGTTCGGCTACGGATCATGGTGGCGCTCCTGGTCTTGATCTGCATCATGCGGAAGCCCGGGGCGGTGACCCTGGGCTTGGCGGTGGTGGTCATCTTCTCTGTCGGAGGTGGTCGGCCTGAGGCTGGGTTGTCAGATCTCGAGATCCGTTATCTAGTCCCAGCAGCGAGTCAGGGAGACATAGTTGCCGGTGAAAACCGAGCCGATGGCGGGCGATGGTGGCTTTCTGTTCTGTTACCTTGATGAAGGCATTGTCGTGTAACTATTGTTGACCCACTCGTGTTGCTCTGGGGGAAACCCTAGGATATGGTCTTCCTGATCGGACAATGGCGGCACTGTAGTGTCATAAATCTTTTGAGAGCATCATTTGTGGAGCAGCACTGGAAAACAAAGGCAGGAGGTGGAGCGGCTCCGTCTTACGCGGAGGTTCGATGGAGATGTCAAGTCATGCCTGACCGACAGGTGCTATGCTGTGTCATGCCTGTTCGGAAAGTGCTACGCACGACAGATCTTCCAGAGACTTCAAGCTGTGTCCGCTGGTGGTACTTGGCGGCATGGTGCTGCAGTGTATCGGCGGTGACCGGGACGTGCTCAGAAGTTCACACGCCGGGAGGTGGTGCCATTGGGCACCATGGTGGCGTCGACGGATGGCTGGACTAACAAGGATGACGTGGATCTCCTTTCTGAAGATGTGCCTGCGGTTCAATGATGATGGTGGCTTCTAAAACGTCTGCATGTGGTGTACGCTTTAGGTTTATTGTATCGGTTGTAGGTCCTGATACGTTATGTGGATGGATCAGCGACAACGCCGGTTTTAGATATGGGAAGTGAGAACACTCCACAATATGGGGACTGAGAGCATTCAGGTGAGAGTTGTACATATTGTTCTTCGTGCAAGGGAATGCTTCCTCCTTCTAGCGTGACATCTAGATCACTAAACAGTAATTTATTTCTTATTCAAAAAAATGAATACAGTGTGCAATACATTCATTTTACCGTAAGGCGCACATGCTATAAAACTAGTATTACAGACTCATACACCATGCGAGAAGGCGAAGACAAAATTTCCTCAAACTATGGATATGCTACAAAGTACAAGTGCAATTCGCCATAGATTCTCCGATGTAGTTGTTGACGAAGGTGCTTAGCACGTCGAAGTAGTTGGGGAAGGTCTTGCAAGTGCACCCGAGGTCCCTGATGGTGACTGGCACCTTGGCGCAAACCAAGGATATCGCTCGGTTCCTTCCACTCTCCAGGAGGCACCTACAGATGAGAAGGAACAAGTGTGAGAACCAAAACATGAAAAAGAAATCAACAGCAACACATAAGAGTTTACGGTACATCAGATAAATATTGACCATTCAATCTAAAGGTTAATATTAATCGATACTACTGGCTTAGATGTGTTCTATTCTCTGCAAAAAGGGCACAATCTGAAGAGTCGCGATGATGCAGGAAAGATGGACAGGATTGGTACCGCCGTTCCGGCGGCGAGTAGAGATTCGAGTTCCAGAGGGGCGGAGCTGGTCGGCAAGAGGGCAGCCATCAAAAAGACAAACCAGCCTCTGATGCCCGTCAGCCTCCGGTGCTGGCCCGCGGTGCCTCAGGACGGGACAACCAAATGCCGACGAGGTCGAGCCTGCACAAATATGGCACGCTAGTACACGTGTCGCCAATCCACCCAGCTAGCTGCTGCTGAAACTTGTGTCGCCTGCTCCGGCATAGAAGAAACGATGGCATGATTGGGTCGGCCTCCGTGTCTCAAAAATTGAAGCAGAGCCGGCCATGGAAGCATGAGCTAGCTCATGTGGGTGGCTACGCTAGCTGCAAGTAGGCGCTAAATACCTAGACTGCTTCATGGTCATGGTGAGGAGGAGCACAGCTGGCGGCGAGGGGCATGGTGCCACTGCGTCTGCGTATGTATTGGGGACGAGCGGCGGGGACGAGCTAGCGACCGGCCAGGGATTATGAAGCAGCCGAGTAGCCCATGATGCAGTGAGAGGGAGATGGACATAATTGGTGCCCATGTGGGGAGGAAGATAACGATTGATAAGAAATTCCATATTAATAAGAACTAGCAGGGTGACCCGCGCATTTGTATGCTATTGTGTTAGTAGTCCATTTGGCAAACATTTAAAATGTCAGAGAAACATTGTATCCTAAATACACCATGCGAATACTAAAGTTATATGTTAGTTAGATACATGTTCCATATAGGTTATTTTTTATTTAATCCATCACTACATTACCGTTGATTCACCCTCAATATATAAGAATGATTGAGACACTATTTGTATCTTGTATTAAATATTAGACTTAGTGGCAATCTTTTTTTCCGAAAAGGAGTTTGAACCCCGGGCCTCTGTATCAAGCGATGCACACAACCATAGTGCCAATCTTTCTTAGTTGTATGAGTTGCTTCCTAAGGATCATCATATGCCTATTTAAAATATTGCATCCTATATCTTAGCTCATTGTATGGTAAATTATAATGTTTCGAACTGCTTTTACTTTCATGCAGTTTAACAATCATTTGTGCAATGTGTTGCCTTAAGATATTTTCATATGCTCCCTTTTTAATTTCCAGTATAGTTTGGTCAGATATAGAAGTAATCATTGGCGTATACTAATTAAAGATCTGTAAAACATTCTCTATCACTCACTCTCGACATAGTTTGTTCATTATTTTTGTCATAGCAATATTATCCTGCCGATCGGAATCAACTTATTACCCTTGACATGGAACTACCGGGAAATCATCGATCCAAATTTATATGGATATTGGTAAAACACAAATTTATAATTAGATGCATTCTGATGAAAGATGAATTTCTAAGATGACGCGCCACAAACAAAAATGAAGAAATTTTCTAATTAGGGTTGTTTAGTTGAAGAGATTATAGATAGAGAACGAAAGGAGATACTTAGATTTTCTGAAGGTTTTCCCAATAGATTAGAGTTCATGGTTTGTTGTGTTTCTTTGAAAAGTTGTAGAAACAAATGTTATCCTGTACAATCGAACTTTTTGTTTGACGGGATCCTGTGAAGCAAACTTAGATCCTCATTTTTTGGTCCATTCAACATTTGCTGCTCCAAATTAATTCTGGAATGATTAACTTTGACACGTCCTAGTCAACCAGTTTTTGTCGCTTCAATCGACGTAATAATACATATTGAGAAAAAGATATATTTTTACTGTAGTAGTTTTTTAAATTTAATTATTCAACAACATTATAATGTAAATGGACAAAATAGTTGTTTAGAACCTATAGCACAAAAAGCAATATAGTATTGTGCATCGCTATATTCAGTTATGATTCATATTGCTTTCATAAGTAATTCATGTGAATATGATTAAGTTATGGTGAGAAAAAATTTAGGCATTTGTAATGTATTCTTGGTATATAGGATTTAATTTTCTCTCTGAGCAGCCACTTCTATAACACTCCGAGCCATGATAGTGAGAGATGTCGAGTTATAGTTGGTGGCGCAGTTTTTTAAATTTTATCAGTCAACACCGATATAGTTCAACTAAAAAATAGACATCTATTCCCTATAGCTTAGCCACTCATGCAATTGTGCGCTGGTATTCAGCCCATGACTCCCATCCCCCTTTCAAAATTTATTCAAGTGTGTATGATTTTCCAGTCGATTATGGTGAAGAGTAGATATTGATGAGCCTTCCTATGGAATGTTTTTTAGATAGTTATCTTGATGTCATACAATTTTTTTGTCTGCTCTTATTGTGTGGCGTCGACAATATACTTCACTATCGTAGGGAATGTTTGTTTTATAAAGTTTATTATTTAAATTTTAAATCTTCAAATTGTAAAGAATTTAAAACACAAATTTTCTTCCAACTCAAATCTCTAGTATTTTTTTCCTCACTGCACCCAAAAAAGATTCAACACAATCCGGCTTCCTTACCACGGACGTGAAAATAATATTAGCATATGTGGATGAACGTGATGCCTCGTTTTACTTCTGTTTTATGTATATAATAGATAGATAGATAGATTGACTAAACTGCCCTATACATCAACCATTGGATTAAATTAATACTGCCCACCCAAAGCCGTGGTATGATGTACCATAAAATTTCCCACAAAACACCGTATCCCCACCAATTATGTTTTTGAGTCCTCTATGCCCAAACTGATACTACAGAGTAATCGCTTCATCACGACATCTTGCGTGATGATTAGCTGAGCATTGGGCAAGTTATTTTTGCCAGAAATTGCATGACGCTGAAGCAAGCAATGCTGTCTCACAGCATGGATTATGGGCCCTTGGGATTAAAGTTTAAGGTGCTAAAGTTTTTCCTTTGAACTAGTCTTATTGAAGCTCAAACTGTGCTTTGTCCTTGTGATTGAAATAAACCTGCTCATGCTCTCACGCCTTTGAGTATTGGTCTCGTCTACGGATGTCATGCTATGTAATTTAGCTGTGTCTTAGTGGAATACCTAGTAATAATTTTACAACATATTCGATGTCTAGAATAAAATTCTAGATGTTTGGTCTCGCTTTTCAATTGTGCCAGGATCTGGTTGGAAATGGTTGGAAGGAATGCAACCGATGTGAGCATATGGCATAGTCAATATATGGTTTTATCAGGCATACAGATGAAAGGAAAATCAAAGTTGGTAAGAGAAGAGCACCCCATGTGCTAACATAGTACCAGAAGTGCACACAAACCATGTAATGCGGTGGGCCAGCGAGGCACCTTCACGTCACATATACTCAATCGATAAATATCGAGTTCTCGAGAGACTTGGTTCCAAGTCCAATTTCTGTCAATATGAACATATCCAGATGCTTCCAACCATCCAAGAGTGGAAAGCGCCAGTCGTCATATATTTACACGAACTGTGTAGGCTTGAAAGACACCAGGAATTGTCTTACGACAAAGCAGTCCTGTTGGTTAACATGATATATCTCTCTGGCCTGACTTAGCTACCAACATGGCCATTGGCTCAGGCGGAAGAGACCTTCGCGCTCCAGTACCTGAGCGGCAAAAGTGTCACTCTCAGGCCCGATTTACGCACATCTGGACATGAGGGCTGCAATCGTGAGCGAGATGGCGATCAGCTTTTGTCTTACCGTCAACATCTTGCTGCCCACGAAGGTGAAGGTCGTCGGATCTGGCAGCACGGCGAGCCACCTCCCGTCCCCTGCCCGCACCTCCAGTCCCTACACCTTGTGTTGCACGATGTTGGTCATCAACATTGTCTCTTTGCTGTGCCAGCAAGGACACGCCGGTATCCGCGTCCTGCGGCACGCCCGTAGCGGCACAGCCGGGCCGCACCGCGTGGGCGAGCGATCCCGGACACCATCGCCTTGACGATTATCCTCTCCACTGTTTGTTCACTGCAGCTCATGTTATTAGAAACTTAAATTAACGGGCTTGATCCATGTGCATTTTCAAAAAAAACTCAAATAAATTTATAAAGCCCAGGAATAAATGGCAATTGGAGGTGCAATTTTTAGTCCCGCCTCGAGAGTGCAGGTGATGTGAAATCAACTTAGATAATGGATCCTCCCCACTCCACTAAGTGATATGCATGAGGAGAGAAAAAGAACACCACACGCATCTGCTCACTTTGCCTCGCCGGGCTAGGCATGGGTTTCTTGACCATTATTAAGTTTTGGAAACCTAGTCAGTTTAGATCTTGATCGTGACATGACACCGTGTGGGTTATCCTATATATATGACTTACCGACCATCACCAAATACACAACGGCGAGCTGGAGATCAGGTCTCCGCAACACTCATCCCTTCGCTGCTCTCGGCTAAAGATTTCGGGAAGTGCTACACACGACGGCCCACGTTCGTCACACACGAGTCGACTTCCTTTCAAGTCGGACAGCATTGCATACTATCATCTCTGCCGTCGTCTGCTTGACCGGTCTCCACCAAGGTTGTCATCAACGACATCGCCTCTGCAGCAGTCACCGCTACTTTGTCTGCAAACGATCAGTATGTGCATCGTGATCTTATCCAAGCTCTAGTTATGGTTGTTGTGATGTTGTTGTTTATGTTGTCATGCTCATGTAATACGATAGAGCTATGCATGCCAATAATTATTTTACTCTTAAATTATTTACTGAAATTGACTAACTTTTCAACAGCTCCAACACGCTCTTGGCCGCCGACATGATTGTCTTGCCGCACATATATGGATGAAATATTCTAGTGCAGTGTATTTCAGTGCAAACAAACTGCATTTCAGAAACAATATAGTCATATTTGAGTGCATTTTTAAGCCTTGTTACACATGCATTCCAAGACATCGTTTCCCATAAATTCCTATGTTCACTCAAAATACAGATGCAATTAACAAACAGATCGGACCCGTCCATCACACTGGCCCGGGATGCGGAGAGCATAGTGCTGGCGCACTTCTACTTTGGTACAACCCTTCTAAACACATCAACGGAGAAGATCTTTGTATACCCCTTCATAATACAACGGAGAAGATTTTTTCATTCTATACTGATAGGCAGTATGTATATTGGGTTGCTAGCCCGATATACCGCCCTCCAGGTGCTGGGGCAACGCAGCTCCCAATTGAGCTAACAACTGTTGGTGAAAAGGATGGAACGCTCAAGATTAAGAACTAAGTGGTAGTTTGGTTAAAGGCCTTGACACCATGGGTGAAAAAAAGAGCGTGCTTCGATCAGGAGAACGGTGGACGAGGCTTAAGCTTTTTCTCTTTTTTTTCTTCTTTTTTTGTTTATTCATTTTTTCTTTTTGAGCTTTATTATTATTTTTTCACCTGTTCAAAAAATATTTGAAATACCAAAAAAAAAATCTTGTTTTCAAATACTGTACACAATTTTAAAAATGTTAATAAATTTCAATACATGTTCTTGTTTTTGAATTTTTGTTCACAAATTTAATAAAGTTTGTGTTTAAAAAAAGTTGATGAACTTCTAAAGAAGTACGTGGTTTGCAATTTGTGTTCAAAATTTTAATGGGTTGTTCAAAAATTTTAACAATTTCCAAAAAAGTGTTCAACTTTGTAAAATAAATTTCCATACACAGTTTGAAATGCCAAAATTGGCAATATTAAAAAATGTCAGGACATAATAAAATATTCATGTCGATTGATAATGACATAAATTGAAAATAACAAAATCAGTGAAATTAGAAAAACTATATGCTCGTTAAACGACTTGTCATTAAGCTTCATCTTCCTCGCCTTGACTTATCCTCCCGCTTCTCTAGATGCAGTCGTCGGCGCCACCAGCCTTTACCTCTACATATGGTGTAGGCGCGCAGCACTTCAGCATCCAACGCCCTTGTCCAGTGGAGCCCAACTCCATATTCCCTCGACCCCCCGTCTCGGATTCTCGCACGGGTACGGCGGCGAGCCCGCGCAAGTCTCTGAACTGGGATGCAGAGCAGCGCGACGCACGAGTACCGCTCCGCGCCGGACTAGGAGCATGGCAGCACGTGAGTGTAGGGAGACGGGCGCATACCAAGAAGTGAATCATGACCTTGCTGAGAAGGTGATGGACACACCGAATAGTCGGCATTCAGCGTAAGTTTTGCTGTTTCCTGAATCCTCTCATGTATGTGTGTGTTCCTGTACGTGGGTGTCCAACATGAGCATGTAGCAACTGGAGCAGTAGTAATTTTTCTATGTGTGGTGTTCCTACTCGTTCCCAAAATCCCCGAATCCTCTGAGAGTCTCAGGGTAAGTTTTTCTGTGTGGTGTTCCTGCTTGTTCCCTGAATCCGCATGTATGTCTGCAAATTATTTGTTTCAATTTACAGTAGTAAATGGAGAAGTAGTCAAAAAATTCCCCTGAATACCTCTCATGTATGTCTGCAAATTAAGTTTTTTTTTCAGGTTATACAGTAATAATTGGAGCATAGTAATATTTTTGTTCCATGAATCCCGCTCGTGTATGTCTGCAAATTAAGTATTTCTTGAAGTTTACAGTACTAACTGGAGCGGTAGTAATTTTCGATGAATCATTCTCATGCATGTCTACAAATTAAGTATTTCTTGTAGTTTACTGTACCAATTAGAAGAGATTTATAGAGTTAGGTAGTTTTCGTTGGTTACCAAATGAGCATTTTTCAGATATGGAACATGGCGTGATCTGTAGCTGTGCATGTTAATTAGCAATTAGGTTTTACCACGTTAGTGTATTTCAATCTAGAGAGCTACGAATCATTAAGATCCATTAGAATCTGACTTGTAATCTGGGCAGATCTACATTATTCCCTAAAAGAAGAGATATAAAAAAATAGTTTCGGTTTGTAGTTACCATTCACTACAATTTAGAGATCACAATCTTTCCAAATCTGTATAGTTCAGACATTATGTTCCATCGCTCTCTTTAACTGAACTGGAGATTTTCTTTTACATGTATAGGTCAATAGCTTCTCATGATGGAACCAGTGGCACTTTAGATTTGAAGAGTCACATGAGCTCTTGTGGTGCTAGGCATGCACCAATAGGCCCAAAGCAACAAAAGTTAAGGTTGAGAAAGGTTGATGATGGAAACGCCAATTTGGAGAATATTATTTTTGATCAAGATGTTGCCAGGAAAGAGCTTCCACTAATGATTTGTGTTCATGAGTACCCTCTATCTATGGTTGGTCACTTGGGTTTCAGAAATTTTGTTCAACATGACATCCAATGTTTAGAATGGTAGTTATGCTTATTTGATGTTATGTTATTTTGTGAGAATTTGAGAGGTTATGTGGCGATCTGCACTTGTACTATGTCATTTTGTGAAAATCTAAGAGCTTATTTGATGTCATGCACTTGTGCTATGTCACTTTGTGAGAATTTGAGAGCTTATGTGAATGTTGTGCTATGTCTTATGTACTAGAAGATGCCCCGCACGTTGCTGCGGGACCATTTGCTACAACTATATTGTCTTATAAAGAAACAACAAAAAAGATATAATTTAAAGTCAACGACCTATGTAATCTAGCGTGATGTTCACAAAGATTAAATGATGCCTTAGAACATGTCGTAAATAGAATATTGGTGATAAGAACACAATACGTATGTGAAATGAACTCCATAACCAATGACTGAATCGGAAAGCACCTGCAAATGAGCCACTAAATGTCCTTCTCTCTAAATTCCTGAAGCCAAGCTTTTGAATGACAAAAGTGAAGCACTGAAATTAGTACTGGTCTCAATATCTGAAGGAGGAAAAAAGTGATAACAATGGGCATGGTTTTCTGATCGTTCCAACTCGCGATGTTTAGGTCCACCAAAACTAAAGGATCACAAAAATTAGGGTGCATCTACTAAGTAATAATGATCTAAGTGACATTATCAAGATATGCTAAAAGAAAGTGATGTGGAAGCCTGGACGTGTAACAGAGGACAGAAGATGTCCTTGGCAACTCGCATGCGCTCCAGTAAATTGCTGCTCCAAATCGGCGAAGCTTAGTGGCGCGTGTCTTGTAGAATAATCGAGATGCCGCGGCAATGAATGTGCAGCAAGCGGATGGGTCTGTCACCATTTCTCTGCTGATCTGTACGCGATACAAGTATGTCCACCCTGTGTAGAAGACAGGAAAATGAAATTGTGAAAACAAAATAGTTGCCTGACATATATGCCTACCTAAATTCATCCAAGCCTATCTTCTTGATTGAGTGACAATTATGACTTACTTGAATAGAAGGGATAATGAGATTTCGTCCTGGGTTGTAGTAGATGATTTGTTCCAACCAATGCATTGCATGGAGTGAAGGGGATCATATGAATGTGATTTGTAATGTAGTGAAACAAATATAAGATGCATGTCATGCGTTCATCAAGTTCAGATAATAAATTTTACAGATGGGATGATTATCTACTAACTCAAGTGGTAAGAAACCTATGCAGGAAGGAAGCACAAATAACCATCGCAATCTGCAACAAATCATCGAGCAACCTGTGGCCAAATCTTACAAAATAAGAAATCAGATAAAAGATTGGATTAGACAAAGAAAAGAGGGCTAGAGAGGGACCCAATCAATCAGCATGTACATGTTGGGAAGTGTAATCAAAGATCTGAGTCCAGTTGTGGTGGAAGACGATTCTCTTCTTTCAGAAAATAAGATTCATACACACTTGTGCACTCCAGGCTGATATTTAAAGGATAAGCGAGCGGTTCAGTTACCTCCTCCGCATTTGTGTTATTGTGTGGTGCGGCCGTTCGTTTCTGGCAATTTGCAGGAAAGGAGATTGTGGGGAAGAGGAGCCGATTAGGCAGAGTCAACAGCCGAACAGGGACATGCAAGATAGAAGGTAGGAATCCAACGTCGTGCCATAGTGGGCATTTATTTTGGCATGTATTAGTAGATGGGCCAATAAGCTGGCCTACTACGAGTTTGTACATGCAGCAGACCATGAGGCGTACGGTGGCCTGGGGTCGCGGCGAGGTGGCGGCAGTGGCGGAGGAGCATTGATTCCTATGTGCGCTATTGGCGGTTGTGCGGCCGGCTTAGCCGGCACGGGCGGCCAGGGGAGATAGGCGACCCTGTGTGCAATAGGTTGTGACCGGCATGGCGGCGCGGACAGCCCAGTGCAGGCGCGATCCAGCTTTTTGATGGATCGTGGTGAGTGGAGGGCTCTCCTCTTATTTCTCTCGTCAGTTACGGAATAGGAAGAGGAACAAATGCGTCTTACATGGAAATTAAACCGCACCATTAGTTGAAATAAAAACTAAAAGAATTATTGATGTGGCTGAGCTGTGAGATAGTTGCGAACTTGTGATTGGCTGATATTTGATGACATGGCGTGCTGAGTTGGACCACTTGCATGTCAAGAGAATACCTTTGTACTGGGAAGCAACTTCTTAAGAATGTAAGATACGTGTTGAGAGAAGCCGATGGATATCCAAACCCGATGGATATCCAAACCCGATGGATATTCATCGGGTTTGGACATGGGCATAATTTTACGCCCATGGATTTTTTTCATGGATGGGCACATACTGTCTTCATGGATTTGGATATGGATTTGATATTGTTCAACCCGAGCCGAACCCGATCCATTGCCATCCTTAGGCACAGACATATGAGGCACCCATAACAAATTTGAATGACTTTAAAAATCGTTTGCATGTTGCGACACGTCCAGCCATTTTATCGACCCTTTTTAATAGAGAAAACTCCTGAAATGGAAAATTTGTCAAAAACAACCTGTATTCAAACAGCCCGAACACCCCAAAAACAATTTGTATTCAAACAGCCCGAACACCCTCCGTTGAGTCTACTTTTGAACATCCCTGAAATGACCACAACTTTAGCAATTAGGTGGGCATGCCCATGGTACGCATGAATACCTAGTTGGAATGAATTTCAACACCGTATGCAAGTTGCGACTCGTCCTGCCATTTATTGACCTCTTTCAACCGAGAAAACTCCAGAAAATGCAAAATTTCCAAAAAACCAAACAACTTGGCATGGTGCCTTCGAATGGTCATACAAGGCCATGAAAAAAGTTGAGGCCATTTAACGGATGTCGAGAAACAAGGTGCTTCCAAACGGACCCTTCTGAGTTCTGACCTACCCGAACACTCATTGTTGAACATGGTCTATTTTTGGACATCCTTAAGATGAACCTAGCTTTTGCAAGAAAGGTGGGCATTCCCATGGTAGGATTCATATCATATTTGAGCGATTTCGACAGCGTATGCAAGTTGCAACACGTCCGGCCATATTTATCGACCTTTTTACACTGAGAAAACTCCAGAAAATGAAAACTTGTCGAAAACCCAGACAACTTGGCAAGGTGACTTGAGTTGGTCATACAAGGCCATGAAAAAAATTAGGGACATTTAAGGGATTTCGAGAAACAAGGTGCTCCCAAACAAACCCTTCTGACCTACCCGAACACTCTCCTTTGAACATGGTCAAATTTTGGACATTCTTAAAATGAACCCAACTTTTGCAAGAAGGTGGGCATGCCCATGGTAGAATTTTTTCCATATTTGAGCGATTTCCAACACCGTATGCAAGTTGTGACATGTTGGGCCATTTATTGGAATTCTTTTATCGAGAAAATTTCAGAAAATGTAAACTTTCTTGAAGACCAAAATAACTTAGAATGGAGCCATAAATTGGTCATGCAAGGCCACTGAAAAAATTGGGGTCATTTAAAGGGTTTTGAAAACCTACTGTTCTCAAACTAACCCTTCTGGCCGACCTGTCCACCCTCCCTTGAGTGATTGTTGGGGATCGTTGCAGAAATTAAAAAAATTCTGAGCATCACCAAGATCAATCTATGGAGAGACTAGCAACGAGAGATAGGGGAGTGGATCTTCATACCCTTGAAGATCGCGATGCGGAAGCGTTACAAGAACGCGGATGAAGGAGTCGTACTCGCAGCGATTCACATCGCGGTTGATTCCGATGTAAGCGCCGAACAACGGCGCCTCCGCGTTCAACACACGTACAGCCCGGGGACGTCTCCTCCTTCTTGATCCAGCAAGGGGAGAGGAGAAGTTGAGGGAGAGCTCCGGCAGCACGATGGCGTGGTGGTGGAGCTTGCAGTTCTCCGGCAGGGCTTCGCCAAGCACTACGGAGGAGGAGGAGGTGTTGGGGAGGCAGAGGGCTGCGCCAGGGGAAGGGGTGCGGCTCCCATGCGCCTCCCCACTATATATAGGGGTGGAGGGGGCTGGTTTCTTGCCCTCCAAGTCCATTGGGGCGTTGGCAAAGGTGGGGGGAAGAAATCCCATCATTTCCCTTCCCCACCGATTGTTATCCCCCCTTTTTAGGGATCTTGATCTTATCCCTTCGGGATATGATCTTATTCCTTCTAAGGGGGGATCTTGGTGCGCCTTGACCAGGGGTGTGGGGCCTTGCCCCCACTACCCACGTTCATGTGGGTCCCCCATGTAGGTGGGCCCCACTCCGGAACCTTCTAGAACCTTCCCGGTACAATACCGAAAAATCCCGAACATTTTTCCAGTGGCCAAAATAGGGCTTCCCATATATAAATCTTTACCTCCGGACCATTCCGAAACTCCTCATGACGTCCGGGATCTCATCCGAGACTCCAAACAACATTCGGTAACTGCACACTAATTCCCATAACAACTCTAGCATCACCGAACCTTAAGTGTGTAGACCCTACGGGTTCAGGAATCATGCAGACATGACCGAGACAGCTCTCTGGCCAATAACCAACAGCGGGATCTAGATACCCATGTTGGCTCCCACATGTTCCACGATGATCTCATCGGATGAACCACGATGTCGGGGATTCAATCAATCCTGTATACAATTCCCTTTGTCAATCAGTACGTTACTTGCCCGAGATTCGATCGTCGGTATCCCAATACCTCGTTCAATCTCGTTACCGGACAGTCACTTTACTCATTTCATAATGCATGATCCCGTGACTAACTACTTAGTCACATTGAGCTCATTATGATGATGCATTACCGAGTGGGCCCAGAGATACCTATCCGTCATACGGAGTGACAAATCCCAGTCTCGATTCGTGCCAACCCAACAGACACTTTCGGGGATACCTGTAGTGTACCTTTATAGCCACCCAGTTACGTTGTGACGTTTGGCACACCCAAGGCATTCCTACGGTATCCGGGAGTTGCACAATCTCATGGTCTAAGGAAATGATACTTGACATTAGAAAAGCTTTAGCAGACGAACTACACGATCTTGTGCTATGCTCAGGATTGGGTCTTGTCCATCACATCATTCTCCTAATGATGTGATCCCTTTATCAACGACATCCAATGTCCATGGTCAGGAAACCGTAACCATCTATTGATCAACGAGCTAGTCAACTAGAGGCTCACTAGGGACATGTTGTGGTCTATGGATTCACACATGTATTACGATTTCCGAATAACACAATTATAGCATGAACAATAGACAATTATCATGAACAAGGAAATATAATAATAACCACTTTATTATTGCCTCTAGGGCATATTTCCAACAGTCTCCCACTTGCACTAGAGTCAATAATGTGGTTACATTGTGATGAATCGAACACCCATAGAGTTCTGGTGTTGATCATGTTTTGCTCGTGGAAGAGGTTTAGTCAACGGATCTGTGACATTCAGATCCGTATGCACTTTACAAATATCTATGTATCCATCTTGAACATGTTCACGAATGGAGTTGAAGCGACGCTTGATATGCCTGGTCTTCTTGGGAAACCTGGGCTCCTTGGCAAGGGCAATAGCTCCAGTGTTCTCATAGAAGAGAGTCATTGGGCCCGACGCATTGGGAATAACTCCTAGGTCGGTGATGAACTCCTTCATCCAGACTGCTTCCTGTGCTGCCTCCGAGGCTGCTATGTACTCCGCTTCACATGTAGATCCCGCCACGACGCTTTGCTTGCAACTGCACCAGCTGACTGCCCCACCATTCAAAATATACACGTATCCGATTTGTGACTTGGAGTCATCCAGATCTATGTCGAAGCTAGCATCGACGTAACCCTTTACGACGAGCTCTTCGTCACCTCCATAAACGAGAAACATATCCTTAGTCCTTTTCAGGTACTTCAGGATGTTCTTGACCGCTGTCCAGTGTTCCTTGCCGGGATTACTTTGGTACCTCCCTACCAAACTTACGACGAGGTTCACATCAGGTCTGGTACACAGCATGGCATACAGAATAGACCCTATGTCTGAGGCATAGGGGATGACACTCATCGTTTCTCTATCTTCTGCCGAGGTCGGGCATTGAGCCGTGCTCAATCTCACACCTTGTAATACAGGCAAGAACCCCTTCTTGGACTGATCCATATTGAACTTCTTCAATATCTTGTGAAGGTATGTGCTTTGCGAAAGACCAATGAGGCGTCTCGATCTATCTCTATAGATCTTGATGCCTAATATGTAAGTAGCTTCTCCAAGGTCCTTCATTGAAAAACACTTATTCAAGTAGGCATTTATGCTTTCCAAAAATTCTATATTATTTCCCATCAATAGTATGTCATCCACATATAATATGAGAAATGCTACAGAGCTCCCACTCACTTTCTTGTAAACACAAGGCTTCTCCATAAGTCTGTGTAAACCCAAACGCTTTGATCATCTCATCAAAGCGAATGTTCCAACTCTGAGATGCTTGCACCAGCCCATAGATTGAGCGCTGGAGCTTGCATACCTTGTCAGCATTCTTAGGATCGACAAAACCTTCCGGCTGCATCATATACAATTCTTCCTTAAGGAAACCATTAAGGAATGCCGTTTTGACGTCCATTTGCCAGATCTCATAATCATAGAATGCGGCAATCGCTAACATGATTCGGACGGACTTCAGCTTCGCTACGGGTGAGAAGGTCTCATCGTAGTCAACCCCTTGAACTTGTCGATAACCCTTAGCGACAAGCCGATCCTTATAGATGGTCACATTACCATCCGCGTCAGTCTTCTTCTTAAAGATCCATTTATTCTCTATGGCTTGCCGATCAACGGGCAAGTCTGTCAAAGTCCATATTTCATTTTCATACATGGATCCTATCTCGGATTTCATGGCTTCAAGCCATTTGTTGTATCCCGGCCTGCCGTTGCTTCTTCATAGTTCGAAGGTTCACTGTTGTCTAACAACATGATTTTCAGGACAGGGTTGCCGTACCACTCTGGTGCGGAACGTGTCCTTGTGGACCTACGAAGTTTAGTGGTAACTTGATCATGATCGTCATTATTAACTTCCTCTCTAGTCGGTGCAGGCACCATAGAAACATTTTCTTGCGCTGCGCTACTCTCTGGTTCAAGAGGGGTCATCTCATCAAGTTCCACTTTCCTCCCACTTACTTCTTTCGAGAGAAACTCTTTCTCTAGAAAGGATCCATTCTTGGCAACAAAGATCTTGCCTTCGGATCTAAGGTAGAAGGTATACCCAATAGTTTCCTTAGGGTATCCTATGAAGACGCATTTTTCGATTTGGGTTCGAGCTTTTCAGGTTGAAGTTTCTTGACATAAGCATCGCCACCCCAAACTTTCAGAAACGACAGCTTAGGTTTCTTTCCAAACCATAATTCATACGGTGTCGTCTCAACGGATTTTGATGGAGCCCTATTTAAAGTGAATACGGCAGTCTCTAAAGCATAACCCCAAAATGATAGCGGTAGATCGGTAAGAGACATCATAGATCGCACCATATTCAATAGAGTGCGATTACGACGTTCGGACACACCATTACGTTGAGGTGTTCCAGGCGGCGTGAGTTGTGAAACAATTCCACATTTCCTTAAGTGCGTGCCAAATTCGTGACTCAAATATTCCCCTGCACGATCTGATCGTAAGAACTTTATTTTCCTGTCACGTTGATTCTCAACCTCACTCTGAAATTCCTTGAACTTTTCAAAGGTCTCAGACTTGTGTTTCATTAAGTAGACATACCCATATCTACTTAAGTCATCAGTGAGGGTGAGAACATAACGATAACACCGCGAGCCTCAACGCTCATTGGACCGCACACATCAGTGTGTATGATTTCCAATAAGTTGGTTGCTCGCTCCATTGTTCCGGAGAACGGAGTCTTGGTCATTTTTCCCATGAGGCATGGTTCGCACATGTCAAATGATTCATAATCAAGAGACTCTAAAAGTCCATCTGCATGGAGTTTCTTAATGCGTTTGACACCAATGTGACCAAGGCGGCAGTGCCACAAGTATGTGGGACTATCATTATCAACCTTACCTCTTTTGGCATTCACACTATGAATATGTGTAACATCACGTTCGAGATTCAATAATAATAAACCATTGACCAGCGGGGCATGACCATAAAACATATCTCTCATATAAATAGAACAACCATTATTCTCGGATTTAAATGAGTAGCCATCTCGCATTAAACGAGATCCAGATACAATGTTCATGCTCAAAGTTGGTACTAAATAACAATTATTGAGGTTTAAAACTAATCCCGAAGGTAGATGTAGAGGTAGCGTGCCGACGGCGATCACATCGACCTTGGAACCATTCCCGACGCGCATCGTCACCTCGTCCTTCGCCAGTCTCCGCTTATTCTGCAGCTCATGTTTTGAGTTACAAATATGAGTAACCGCACCGGTATCAAATATCCAGGAGCTACTACGAGTGCTGGTAAGGTACACATCAATAACATGTATATCATATATACCTTTGGTATTTCCAGCCTTCTTATCCGCTAAGTACTTGGGGTAGTTCCGCTTCTAGTGACCGTTTCCCTTGCAATAAAAGCACTGAGTCTCGGGCTTGGGTCCATTCTTTGGCTTCTTCCCGGCAACTGGCTTACCGGGCGCGGCAACTCCCTTGCCGTCCTTCTTGAAGTTCTTCTTACCATTGCCTTTCTTGAAACTAGTGGTTTTATTGACCATCAACACTTGATGTTCCTTTTTTATCTCCACCTCCGCTGACTTCAGCATTGAATATACCTCAGGAATGGTTTTCTCCATCCCCTGCATATTGAAGTTCATCACAAAGCTCTTGTAGCTAGGTGGAAGCGACTGAAGGATTCTGTCAACGACCTCGTCATCCGGGAGATTAAATACTAGTTGAGACAAGCGGTTGTGCAACCCAGACATTTTGAGTATGTGCTCGCTGACAGAACTATTCTCCTCCATCTTACAACTGTAGAACTTATCGGAGACTTCATATCTCTTGACTCGGGCATGAGCTTGGAAAACCATTTTCAGCTCTTGGAACATCTCATATGCTCCGTGTTGCTCAAAACGCTTTTGGAGCCCCGGTTCTAAGCTGTAAAGCATGACGCACTGAACCAGGGAGTAATCATCACTACGCGACTGCCAGGCGTTCATAACGTCTTGTGTTGCTGGGAAAACAGGTGCGTCACCTAGCGGTGCTTCAAGGACATATGCTTTCTTGGCAGCTATGAGGATAATCCTCAGGTTACGGACCCAGTCCGTGTAGTTGCTACCATCTTCTTTCAGCTTGGTTTTCTCTAGGAATGCGTTGAAGTTGAGGGAAACATTAGCGTGGGCCATTGGATCTACAAGATAGATTTGTAAAGACAATTTTAGACTAAGTTCATGATAATCAAGTTCATCTAATCAAATTATTTAATGAACTCCCACTCAGATACATCCCTCTAGTCATCTAAGTTATACATGATCCGAATCGACCAGGCCGTGTCCGATCATCACGTGAGACGGACTAGTCATCAACGGTGAACATCTCCATGTTGATCGTATCTACTACACGACTCATGTTCGACCTTTCGGTCTCTCGTGTTCCGAGGCCATGTCTGTACATGCTAGGCTCGTCAAGTCAACCTAAGTGTTTTGCATGTGTAAATCTAGCTTACACCCGTTGTATTCGAACGTTAGAATCTATCACACCCGATCATCACGTGGTGCTTCGAAACAACGAACCTTCGCAACGGTGCACAGTTAGGGTGAACACTTTCTTGAAATTTTAGCGAGGGATCGTCTTATTTATGCTACCGTCGTTCTATGCAAATAAGATGTAAAAACATGATAAACATCACATGGAATCAAATAGTGACATGATATGGCCAATATCATTTTGCTCCTTTTGATCTCCATCTTCGGGGCGCCATGATCATCATCGTCACCGGCATGACACCATGATCTCCATCATCGTGCCTCCATGAAGTTGTCTCGCCAACTGTTACTTCTACTACTATGGCTAACGGTTAGCAATAAAGTAAAGTAATTACATGGCGTTTTCATTGACACGCAGGTCATACAATAAATTAAGACAACTCCTATGGCTCCTGTCGGTTGTCATACTCATCGACATGCAAGTCGTGATTCCTATTACAAGAACATGATCAATCTCATACATCACATATATCATTCATCACATCCTTTTGGCCATATCATATCACACGGCATATGCTGCAAGAACAAGTTAGACGTCCTCTAATTGTTGTTGCAAGTTTTTACGTGGCTGCTATAGGTTTCTAGCAAGAACGTTTCTTACCTACGCCAAAACCACAACGTGATATGCCAATTTCTATTTACCCTTCATAAGGACCCTTTTCATCGAATCCGATCCGACTAAAGTGGGTGAGACAGACACCCGCTAGCCACCTTATGCAACTAGTGCATGTCAGTCGGGGGAACCTGTCTCACGTAAGCGTACGTGTAAGGTCGGTCTGGGCCGCTTCATCCCACGATGCCGCCGAATCAAGATAAGAGTAGTAACGGCAAGTAAATTGACAAAATCGACGCCCACAACAACTTGTGTTCTACTCGTGCATAGAAACTATGCATAGACCTGGCTCATGATGCCACTGTTGGGGATCGTTGCAGAAATTAAAAAATTTCTACGCATCACCAAGATCAATCTATGGAGAGACTAGCAACGAGAGATAGGGGAGTGCATCTTCATACCCTTGAATATCGCGATGCGGAAGCATTACAAGAACGCGGATGAAGGAGTCGTACTCGCAGCGATTCAGATCGCGGTTGATTCCGATGTAAGCGCCGAACAACGGCGCCTCCGCGTTCAACACACGTATAGCCCGGGGACGTCTCCTCCTTCTTGATCCAGCAAGGGGAGAGGAGAAGTTGAGGGAGAGCTCCGGCAGCACGACGGCGTGGTGGTGGAGCTTGCAGTTCTCCGGCAGGGCTTCGCCAAGCACTACGGAGGAGGAGGAGGTGTTGGGGAGGGAGAGGGCTGCACCAGGGGAAGGGGTGCGGCTCCCATGCGCCTCCCCACTATATATAGGGGTGGAGGGGGCTGGTTTCTTGCCCTCCAAGTCCATTGGGGCGTTGGCAAAGGTGGGGGAAAGAAATCCCATCATTTCCCTTCCCCACCGATTGTTATTCCCCCTTTTTAGGGATCTTGATCTTATCCCTTCGCGATATGATCTTATTCCTTCTAAGGGGGGATCTTGGTGCACCTTGACCAGGGGTGTGGGGCCTTGCCCCCACTACCCACGTTCATGTGGGTCCCCCCATGCAGGTGGGCCCCACTCCGGAACCTTCTAGAACCTTTCCGGTACAATACCGAAAAATCCCGAACATTTTTCCGGTGGCCAAAATAGGACTTCCCATATATAAATCTTTACCTCCGGACCATTCCGGAACTCCTCATGATGTCCGGGATCTCATCCGAGACTCCAAACAACATTCGGTAACTGCACACTAATTCCCATAACAACTCTAGCGTCACCGAACCTTAAGTGTGTAGACCCTACGGGTTCGAGAATCATGCAGACATGACCGAGACAGCTCTCTGGCCAATAACCAACAGCGGGATCTGGATACCCATGTTGGCTCCCACATGTTCCACGATGATCTCATCGGATGAACCACGATGTCGGGGATTCAATCAATCATGTATACAATTCCCTTTGTCAATCGGTACGTTACTTGCCGAGATTCGATCGTCGGTATCCCAATACCTCGTTCAATCTCGTTACCGGCAAGTCACTTTACTCGTTTCGTAATGCATGATCCCGCGACTAACTACTTAGTCACATTGAGCTCATTATGATGATGCATTGCCGAGTGGGCCCAGAGATACCTCTCCGTCATACGGAGTGACAAATCCCAGTCTCGATTCGTGCCAACCCAACAGACACTTTCGGAGATACCTGTAGTGTACCTTTATAGCCACCCAGTTACATTGTGATGTTTGGCACACCCAAAGCATTCCTACGGTATCCGGGAGTTGCACAATCTCATGGTCTAAGGAAATGATACTTGACATTAGAAAAGCTTTAGCAGACGAACTACACGATCTTGTGCTATGCTTAGGATTGGGTCTTGTCCATCACATCATTCTCCTAATGATGTGATCTTGTTATCAACGACATCCAATGTCCATGGTCAGGAAACCGTAACCATCTATTGATCAACGAGCTAGTCAACTAGAGGCTCACTAGGGACATGTTGTGGTCTATGTATTCACACATGTATTACGATTTCCGGATAACACAATTATAGCATGAACAATAGACAATTATCATGAACAAGGAAATATAATAATAGCCACTTTATTATTGCCTCTAGGGCATATTTCCAACAGTGATAACCCACAAGTATAGGGGATCGCAACAGTTTTCGAGGGTAGAGTATTCAACCCAAATTTATTGATTCGACACAAGGGGAGCCAAAGAATATTCTCAAGTATTAGCAGTTGAGTTGTCAATTCAACTACACCTGGATAACTTAATATCTGCAGCAAAGTATTTAGTAGCAAAGTAGTATGGAAGTAATGATAACGGTGGCAAAAGTAACAGTAGCAGTTTTGTAGTAATTGTAACAGTGGCAACGGTAAAGTAACTAAGAAAAGAGAAATATGTGAAAAGCTCGTAGGCATTGGATCGGTGATGGAGAATTATGCCGGATGCGATTCCTCATGCGATAGTTATAACATAGGGTGACACAGAACTAGCTCCAGTTCATCAATGTAATGTAGGCATGTATTCCGAATATAGTCATACGTGCTTATGGAAAAGAACTTGCATGACATCTTTTGTCCTACCTCCCGTGGCTGCGGGGTCCTATTGGAAACTAAGGGATATTAAGGCCTCCTTTTAATAGAGTACCAGACCAAAGCATTAACACTTAGTGAATACATGAACTCCTCAAACTACGGTCATCACCGGGAGTGGGCCCGATTATTGTCACTTCGGGGTTGCCGGATCATAACACATAGTAGGTGACTATAGACTTGCAAGATAGGATCAAGAACTCACATGTATTCATGGAAACATAATAGGTCCAGATCTGAAATCATGGCACTCGAGCCCTAGTGACAAGCATTAAGCATAGCAAAGTCATAGCAACATCAATCTCAGAACATAGTGGATACTAGGGATCAAACCCTAATAAAACTAAGTTGATTACATGGTATATCTCATCCAACCCATCACCGTCCAGCAAGCCTATGATGGAATTACTCACGCACGGCGGTGAGCATCATGAAATTGGTGATGGAGGAAGGTTCATGATGACAACGGCGACGGATTCCCCTCTCCGGAGCCCCAAACGGACTCCAGATCAGCCCTCCCGAGAAAAATTAGGGCTTGGCGGCGGTTTCGTATCGTAAAACGCGATGAATCCTTCTCTCTGATTTTTTTCTCCCCGAACGTGAATATATAGAGTTGGAGTTGAGGTCGGTGGAGCACCAGGGGGCCCACGAGGCAGGGGCGCGCCCAGGGGGGTAGGCGCGCCCCCCACCCTCATGGACAGGGTGTGGCCCCCTGGCCTTGATTCTTTCGCCAGTATTTTTATTAATTCCAAAAATATTCTCCGTGAAGTTTCAGGTCATTCCGAGAATTTTTATTTCTGCACAAAAATAACACCATGGCAATTCTGCTGAAAACAACGTCAGTCCGGGTTAGTTCCATTCAAACCATGCAAGTTAGAGTCCAAAACAAGGGCAAAAGTGTTTGGAAAAGTATATACGATGGATACGTATCATTGAGCGTGGTGTTTTTGTGGACAACCTTAAAGTTACCCCAACTTATCCACCAAGTGGGTGTTGGGAAACGTTGCGTGGAAAACACAAAAATTTCTATGCACACGCAATGATATATCCATGGAGATGCATAGCAACGAGGGGGAGAGTGTGTCTATATACCCTCGTAGACAGTAAGCGGAAGCGTTTCACAACGTGGTTGATGTAGTCGAACTTCTTCGCGCGTCAACCGATCAAGTACCGAACGCACGGCACCTCCGCGTTCTGCACACGTTCAACTCGATGACGTCCCTCGCCTTCTTGATCCAGCAAGACGTCGAGGTAGTAGATGAGTTCTGTCATCACGACGACGTGGCGACGGTGATGATGAAGTGATCTTCGCAGGGCTTCGCCTAAGCACTACAAAAATATGATCGGGGTGTAAACGATGGAGGGGGGCGCCGCACACGGCTAGGCAATTGTCTGGTGTGTGCTAGGGCGCGCCCCCACATATATATAGGTGGGAGGGAGGGAGTAGCAGCCATAGGAGGCGCCCAAGTAGGAGCAATCCTACTTGGAGTCCCTCCCAAGCCGCGTGCCCCCTTGCCATATGCAACCGAGAGGGAAGGAAAGAGGGGGGAGAGGGAAGGAAGTGGGAATCCTAATCCACACTTTACTTTCCCTTCTCCCCTTTCCTTCTCCTCCTTAGGCCAGCCCATATGGGGGCGCACCAGCCCCTATGGCTGGTGTGTTTCCCCTCTTGGCCCATAAGGCCCATATCTTTTGCGGGGGGTGCCCGGAACCCCTTCCAGTGACCCGATAAGTACCCGGTACCCCCCGAAACACTTCCGGTGTCCGAATACCATCGTCTTGTATATAAATCTTTACCTCTCAAACATTTCGAGACTCCTCGTTATGTCCGTGATCTCATCCGGGACTCCGAACAACATTAGCACACCAAATCACATAACTCATTTAATACTAAATCGTCATCGAACGTTAAGCGTGCGGACCCTACGGGTTCGAGAACTATGTAGACATGACCGAGACACCTCTTCTGTCAATAAATAATAGCGGAACCTAGATGCCCATATTGGTTCCTACATATTCTATGAAGATCTTTATCTGTCGAACCATTATGACAACATACATAATTCCCTCTGTCCATCGGTATGTTACTTGCCCGAGATTCGATCGTCCGTATCTTTATACCTTGTTCAATCTCGTTACCGGCAAGTCTCTTTACTCGTTCCGTAATACATCACGTCGTGACTAACTCCTTAGTCATTTGCTTGCAAGCTTATGATGTGTATTACCGAGAGGGCCCAGAGATACCTCTTCGATGGTAGGAGTGACAAATCCCAATCTCAATTCACGCCAACTCAACAGACACCTTCGGAGATACCTGTGGAGCATATTTATGATCACCCAGTTACGTTGTGACGTTTGATAGCACACAGGGTATTCCTCCGGTATCTGGGAGTTACATGATCTCATGGTCGAAGGAACATGTATTTGACATTAAGAAAGCAGTAGCAATAAACTGAACAATCATATGCTATGCTAACGGTTGGGTCTTGTCCATCACATCATTTTCCTAATGATGTGATCCCATTGTTAAATGACAATTCATGTCTATGGTTAGGAAACCTTAATCATCTTTGATCAACGATCTACTCTAGTAGAGGCTCACTAGGGACACGGTATTTGTTTATGTATCCACACATGTATTTAAGTTTCCGGTCAATACAATTCTAGCATGAATAATAAACCTTTATCATGATTAAGGAAATATAATAATAACCATTTTATTATTGTCTCTAGGGCATAATTCCATCAGTGGGCATGCCCATGATGGGCATCCATACCAGGTTTAAAGGACTAAAGTATTTAAAATCATAATTTAAACGGGTAATTATAACTATTCTTATAAGTTTTAACCTAACTAATAAATATAAAGGGATAAAATTAAAAACAATAAATGCTTCTTTCGGAAAGCATTCAATTAGTATTTGAATAAAAAGGAATTTAGAATCATATTTTAAAACAGTTACTTAAAATTGTGACTTAAATTTTATAACAAATTTCAAAAAATTATGATAAAGTTCATAAAGAAGAAAACTAAATTAAGGAAGAAAGTGAAGAAAAATGAAAAATAGAAAAGTAAAAAAATGCTTAGGACCTGGCACAACTAGGCAACGATATCGCTCCCGTTGAGCATCTATTGGACCGGCCCAACCGCTCGCGGGTTTCGAGAAAGTTTATCGATTCATAAAATGTCCCCATATTCAAAATGTGTTCCCTTTTCACAAAACTTATTCACAAATTCAAAAAAATGACCAGGTTCAAATAATGTTCGCGCTCTCAGAAAAAAATTGTAATATTAAAAATGACCAGGTTTTTGTAGTCCGCGTTTCTTAGTTAGATGTTGGAGCTTACTACCTCGTGTGGCTAGTGATGAGCGGTCAATAGCAGGAGTTACGGGTTCGATTCGTCGCACTGCCATTCCTTTTTTGGTGATATTTTTCATAAATTCAATAGTTGTTCGATTATTTAAAAAATGTTATGGTTTTCAAATTTTTCCAGATATTTAAAAAATGTTCGTGTGTTTCAAAAATGTTTGGTAATTTAAAAAAAAATTCGTTGTTTTGCAAAAGAATTTTCGACTTTTGTAGAAAATATCCAGGATTGAAAAAAAATCTTTCTATCAAAAAAAGTTCACACTTTTTTGAAAGAAGGTGAAATTTCAAAATTTGTTCGTGTTACTAAATAATTGTATCATTTTCAAACGGGCTTGTTTTTTAAAAAATATATTCAAAAACTTCCGGATCCTGTGTTGTATATAATCCCTCCATCCCAAAATAAGTGTCTCGACCTTATTACAACTTTAAAGAAGGTGAAATTTCAAAAAAAATCATGTTACTAAATAATTGTATGATTTTCAAATGGGCTTGTTTTGAAAAAATATATTCAAAAACTTCTGGATCCTGTGTTGTATATACTCCCTCCGTTCTAAAATAAGTGTCTCAATTTTGTACTAACTTTAGTACAAAGTTGTACTAAGGTCGAGACACTTGTTCTGGGACGGAGGGAGTAATTCTTAAACATTTTAAGGTTCATTTTTGTTGAGCAACAGCTGCTAGCCGAGTGGTTAGTTGCGTTGCTCCATAAGGAGGCTGGGAGTTGGAATCCCAGCAACGGTGGCTCGCGTATCCTCATTTCTTTGAAGACGTGACGCTGCTGCTACATTACGTTGACGGGTGCTCCCTCTAAAGAGGCCTACGTTCTACGTCTGGTGCTCTCGCCTTCATACGGTGTATACGTTTACGCCGTGCGCTGCCGTACGCTGTGCCGAGTGGGTAGCCGTGCCGTACGCCGTGCGCTGCCACACCGTCCTCTGGGGCGGCGGCGGCGAGCCCGCGTGCCTCCTCGAGCTCAAGGATGCCGGGTCGCCCCACGACGTCGTTCACCATCGGGGTGGCCTGCCGGAGCCTGCACTAGCCGAAGTGGCCGCGCGGCGTGCCCTCGGACTGGCGCACCTCCACGCGCGCAGCGTCGCACACCTCAAGCCCGACAACCGGCTATCACGGGCAAGCTCAAATGCCTGAGGCTAGTCATAGCAGAGAGTAACTTAGACTAGTAGTATAGACTACCTTTATTTATTTATTTATTTGTGGGGTAAAGGGATTGTATTGATTAAATAATAGTCACAATACAATCTCGTAGGATGAGGTCTAATATTTCATCAGGCCTGATCCTAACCAAACTGTTGTTCGTTACTCTAGACGACCAAAACGAGCAAGCAGATGGCTCGCTTGGTTCAATTTCCGGGAGATTTTGTTGACAACGAAACGCCTCCCTTGCTTCATGAGATGCTTCACGTGCTCAACTAGATGACCCAGCTGTGAGCTATCTCGAGATGGATTATTAATCATCTTAGCGACCTCCATGGAATCTGTTTCAACAAGGACATCCTGCTGACTCCACTCCAGTGCAAGGGACATGCCTTCCATACAAGCACTTAGTTCCGCCTCAAGTGCTGATCCGCAACGACTAAGAAAACGGCAGGAAGAGAAAACAATTCGTCCATGCTCATCACGGAGAATCATACCTGCCCCTGCCGCCCCTGTACTCTCACTGTATGACCCATCAATATTCAGCTTCAGCATGCCAGCAGTTGGTCTCTCCCAACTATTGGCTGTAGCATGTGTTATATGCGAAACTACAGCTGGGGCCAGTCCATTCAGTACACCTTTTCCTTTGATAATTTGCTCAGTAGTCTGGTTCTTGACCTGCAATAAACTTGCCAGGTAACTGCATAAGAACCGTCGGGATCCTTCCACAGATGGAAAAGGCTTGTCATGAGTAAGCTCATTATGTCCATGCCATACTCTCCAGAGGAAATCAGGATACGAGCACAGACTTGGTCAGTGCGTGGGAATAAGAGCTCCGGGATCCACTCAGTTTGTAGACGCTCCATAATCGCATGTGAGGGAAGGTCCTAAACGTCACGCATGGCGTTCCATAAAGCCCGAGCTGGCGGGCAGCGATAAAGAGCGTGCTTTACATCCTCTTGTTCCTGCCCACAGATCGTGCACACTCCGGTGACTGGGATATGATGATTTTTCTTGTTCTCCTCTGTTGCTAATGAATTAGTAATTGCATGCCATGCAAATGTACGAACTTTGGGAGGAACTGGCAAACTCCACAGCTTCTTCCAAATCTCACGATCACCATTCGGCCTAGTACTTGTGGCTGACACATTACGAGCATGCTCTGTCAAGCTGAGACCAAGCTTATAAGCACTCTTAACAGAGAAGATACCGGTTTTTTTTTCGGCTGCCAGGCAAGAAAGTCCGGTTCACGTCGTGGTGAGGTACGGATGGATAAAATGGCCCTAGCATCGATCGGTAGAAAGTTAGCCCACACAACAGCTACATCCCATGTACCTCGTTCGTCAAGCAAGCTCGAAACTCTGATTAGTCTGGACCCGCCTCGAGCCCTAAACGGCTTGAGCGAGAACGAGCATGGTATCCAATTGTCACGCCAGATGCAGACCGATTCACCATTACCAATGCGCCATATCATGCCTTCCTTGAGAAGTTCCAGCCCATAAGATATAGCAGACCAAGTTGACGAGGGTTGCCCTGTAAACACAGTGTCTAGTAGGTTTCCTTGTGGGTAGCATCGGGCCTTCAGTACGCGTGCACACAGACATATAGACTACCTTTATAGTGGGTAGTATCATAGGAGTGGTAACATAGATGTCTTCATTTATTACTCTCTAGAGTCATTTTTCATTGGACAACGCTATGTGATGGTAACATATTATGTTACTCTATTTGCCTCTCTCCTCATTAACTACTTGCCGCATCATCAATTTTGCTTATGTGGCATCTATGTTAATAGCTATGTTACTCCCACTATGACCAGCCTGAGAGAGAGGGGCAGAGCGATGAAGACAAAGTAAACATGCCCTTGTGGCATTTTTTATTTTTTTATTTGCCAACTCAGTCTGATGGACCGATCCCACCAATTAGTGGCGTCATCAAAATTCAGATACAATTAACAAAGACTGGAATTTCAAATATCCCACAAAAATTTCCCAAATTCAGTCAAATTTTGGACAGATGTTATCCGCACTTTGAAATCATTAATCTCCATTCTGGGAGGCTGTATGGAGTGCTAGATTATAAATAAATAGCCAACAATAAACATGCTGAAGAAATGGAAAATGGCACAGCCCAGTTTCTTCGTACATTAATTTATTTCTTATTCAAACGAATTATGTGTTCAAAACAAAGTCATTTTGCCTCAAGGCCCACACCATGCTACAAAACTATCAGGCTCATCCATCCTCTGAGGAGAAGACGAAAAAACGGAAAAAAAATCAGACCATGGACAGGCTACAAAGTACAAGCACAAGTCCCAATCTAGTTCTTGACGAAGGTGCTTAGCACGTCAAAGTAGTTGAGAAAGGTCTTGCGGGTGCACTCGAGTCCCTGATGGTCACTGGCACCTCGGCGCAAGCCGCCAGGGAGAAGGCCATCGCCATCCGGTGCTCCTCTCATAGGTGTCGATCACCGTCATGTTCAACTTCTCTGGCGGCGTGATGGTCCAGTAGTCCGGGCCTTCCTCCACCGTTGCTCCCAACTATAGGGCACATGACAGGTCAGATTAAGCACCAGGTGCGCATCGATGTGCTCGTCCTGGACGCCGAGGCCCTCGACGACCATGCTCTCCACCGCCCCCTCCAGCTCGAGCACGCCCTTTGCTGCCCACACGATCATGTCGCTGCAAGCAGACGGAAACGATCACAGTGAGAAACTAGAAATTATGGTGGATGAGAAAGTGGCGTATGTGTTGATTACAAGAGGGCAGGGCTTCCCTGCTGCGGCCCACAAACTCGCGGACGCGGGCGGCGTACATGGCGTACGCGGTGCACAGGCCATCCAAGTTCAGTGATGTGATTTGATGCTTCTTGGATCTTTGTTGTACAATCCAGACATGTAGTCGTAAGAGGATGACCAACATTTTTTCTGGTCGTTTTGATAGCTTTTGCAACATGAACTGGGCCACTTTGGGTATTGTGTAAAAAATTGAGGAAATGATCCGTATCTACTACTAGCAAAAGGGCTCGCGCGTTGCAACGGGAAAAAATGCATAATCTCCAATGGTCATGACTACATTTTGCTGCATCGCCGAGATAAACTATCACTCTCGATTTCGGGAAATCATGAACAATTTTTTAAATCATAAAATAACTAAACTCGTGAACATATTTGAAATGCTGAACAATTTCGAAATTCGTGAATACTTTTAATAATTTTCAAACATTTTCTAGAATCAAGAACATTTTTTGAATTCATGAACATTTTATACTATTTGCAAACATCGAAGAAATTTATGAACATTGTTCAAAACAATTTTCTTAAATCGCTGAACATTTCTAAATCTATGAACATTTTTTTGGAAATTGGTGGAACAAGTTTTGAAATGATCCGTATCTATATTACTAGCAAAAGGGCCCATGTGTTGCAACAGGAAAAAAAATCGTAATCTTCAATGGCCATGACTACATTTTGCTGCATCACCGAGATACACTATCACTCTCAATTTCGAGAAATCATGAACAATTTTTCAAATCATGAAGATAAATAAAACTCATGAACATATTTGAAATCCTGAACATTTTTCAAATTCATGAATACTTTTACAAATTTCCAAAAAAAATCTAAAATCAAGAACATTTTTTGAATTCTTGAACAATTTATACTATTTGCAAACATTTTTAAAAAAAATTGTGAACATTGTTTTAAACAATTTTCTTGAATCACTGAACATTTCCTGAATCGGCGAACATTTTTTTGGAAATTGGTGGAACAATTTTTGAAATTCACAAACATTTTTTTATTTAACGAAATGTTTTTGAATCAGTGAACATTTTATGAATGAATAAACTATTTTCTAGTCCTGAACAGTTTTTGAATTTTTAGGATATCTTTCAATTCATGAACATTTTTTGAATTGCTGAAAAATTGTTCAATTTCATTAATATTTTTAATACACAAACTTTTTAAAAAATCATGAATATTTTTTTATTTCCCGAACATTTATTCTCAAAATGTCGAACATTTTTTGAATAAGCAAACATTTTTTTTACAAAATAGAAAGCATTGCTTCTATCCAAATAAAATACTTAGATTTGTTTCCCCATTTCCTCGAGGGAATTCATACATCGATGAGGATTCCTACAAAAGTCCATTCAAATAAATGAAACCATTAGGGTGTGTTCTCCTCATGACTGTAATTAACATGCTCATGATCCGTCCATGGAAGTCATGCTATGTGGTTGCGCTACATACCAGATTTTGCAGCCTGTTTGATGGCCTGTGATTTAGCCTTGGAGGAGTGGAACCGATGAGAGCCTATGATGTGGTGAATATACTCCCTCCGTCCGGAAATACTTGTCATCAAAATGAATAAAATGGGATGTATCTAGACGTATATTAATTCTAGATACATCTCTTTTTATCCATTTTGATGACAAGTATTTTCGGACGGAGGGAGTATGATTTTACTAGTACTACGCATAAAGGCGAAGGTGAAGATAGCAAATCAAAGCTGACTAGAGATGTGTAGCCCATGTGCTAAAATAGTACCGAAAGCACACAAAAGATATGCAATGCGGTGGGCCAGCGAGGCACCTTCATGTCACCATACCCAACAAATAAATACCAGTCTGTCTCGTGCCTCCTGACTCCAATTTCAATTTCCTTTAGCAACGATGGACTCCAATTTCAATTTCCTTTAGCAACGATGGACGGAGATCAATCTCTCGTGTGCCTCTTAGTTCTGATTCCTATTTCCTCTGAGAACAAAAGATAGGCAAAAGTGACCGTCATAAAGTGTGTGGGCTTGGAAGGCATCGGGAACGATTTTACGGTAATGAAGTGGAGTTTGTTAACTAGTTCATTGCTTACACCTCGCTTCAATCATGAAGACGGTGATCGGTCCGGACTAGCATAGACCTTTGTGGGCAAGTCGTGATGGGAGACAAATATAGTCCCCGCTGAACGGTGGCGTGACACTCACTGACCCGAAATACACACATCCCGACATGTGCGCTACAGTGTTTGCTTTATGTAGGATAGGAAATTTTTCATCACATGATGCAATTGTTCTTTTCGCAACACAAACTGGGCCCATTTGTTTACGCCAACTATTTCGCTCAGCACATTAGTAGTATATGTTGAAATGCCACACTAATTAAGCTTCCATAGCATGCCTAACACACAATTAACAACAATGAGCGCTGATCTTCTATGCTATGCAGGTAGGGCGCTCTCCCTCCATAGGATCTCATGTTGAGATATGTACCTGAACTATTTCATTTAGGTTTGAGTATTATATTTCAAGCATTAGGGAATGATGCCCCCTTTCCTATAGCTTGCATGCAAGATCCCTCCTCGGCCAGTAGCACGGCATCTAGATCACAGAACAGTAATTTATTTCTTATTCAAAAAAGAAAACAGTGTGCAATACATTTCATTTTACCTCAAGGCGCACACGCTACAAAACTAATATTACAGACTCATACACCATCTCGCGACAAGACTAAGACAAAATTTCCTCAAACCATGGACAGGCTACATAGTACAAGCGCAATTCGTTGTTGATTTTCCCAGCCTAGTTCTTCACGAAGGTGCTTAGCACATTGAAGTAGTTGGGGAAGGTCTTGCGGGTGCACCCGGGGTCCCTGATGGTGACTGGTACCTCGGCACATGCCGCCAGGGAGAAGGCCATCGCCATCCGGTGGTCGTCGTAGGTGTCGATCGCCGTGACGTTCAGCTTCTCTGGTGGTGTGATGATGCAGTAGTCCGGGCCTTCCTCCACCGTTGCTCCCAGCTATATGGCACAGGACACAGGACAGGGTAAGATAAAGCACCTGGGATGCAACAGGAGGCTGAGATATAAGAACAGGCGATCATACCGAATGAGTCATTCGGTCCAGCTGCATCGGTGCCACACGTGTGGTGGTTATCGGCGTCCTAAAAATTGAGTCAATTACCCCGGCGGTTGTAGAACTTGGCGCAAATGGTCACTTCGGTGCTAGAGCTTGAGGCATACATTAAACTGATGCAATAACTTTGCTCGAGGATGCAAATACGATGCAAATCTGGATTGTGTACGCTCGAGCCGCTGACTAGACGTGACAGCGTTGTGTGGGGCCCCTTGTCAGCAATTAGAAGGTGGACAGAAGGCATGTGGCCCGGTTTTTTTTCGAAAACCTCTCGATTTTTTATTTCTCAAAAAAAAACCTGCTGATGTTGGAGAGGTGGCATTTCCATTTTTCTGAAAAATGAAACCAAAACGGAGTACTACGCTTATCGAACCAGCGACCTGTAGCTAGCACAGTCACTCCTAGCAACTTCATCGATCACGCCTTCAACGGACAACTATGCACATTGTAATTGAACAAAAGCGGTCTTGGAGCTGAAATGGGCTGCGATCAGTGTGGCGCATTCGCACCCGCTCGTTTCTTTTAGAAATTTGTAAATGGGTGTAAATACTAATTGCAGTAATCAAACTAACACTCAAATATTCATGACGTATAAATATTATATCAGTACCTCTATATCTATATCTATACCGCCCACTAATAAATCAAGTTGCGTTTCGCCAATTTTTTCATCCGTTAACCACCGAAAAAGCATTTTTTTCCCTATCCGAGGTGGTACTAAATTCTGATGCGTTCGTCTGCTAGAAAAAAAAAGTCTTTTTCTAGAATTTCATACGTGGGCCGCGTGCTGTGACCCAGCGAAGCCAACCCAATTATTCTTCTGCCCACGTGGCTGGGAAAATTCTATTTTCTGCACGGGCCGACAAATAGTCGGAGCTTCGCACAGGACAACCAATAATGGGCTAGCCCATTTTTCTTTGTTTCTGTGTTTTAGTTTTTTTATTCTCCTTCCACTGTTTCTTGTTTTCCTTTCAAGTTTAATTTTCTTATAGAATTTATTTCACAAGTTCAAAATACATTCAGAATTAAAAAAATCAAAATTTAGAAATATTCAGAAATCTAAAGTTTTGTTGCTATTTTGAAAAATACGCGGAACTTGAAAAAAGTTTCCCATTTTTTCCAAAAAGTTATTTTTTTGAAAGTTGTTTGAGATTTCTAAAAAGATAACGGAATTTAAAAAAATGCTCCAAATTCGAAAAATATTGTTGCTTTTGTGAAATTTTCACAATTCAAAATAACTTTCGCATATAAAAGATAAATATTTTCAAAAAATGTTATGCATTTTCAACACTTGTTCCCGTATAATAAAATGTTCACAAATTCAAATAATGTTCATATTTTTATAAAAAAAGTTGTTTTTTTGAAATGTTTGTGAATTTTAGAAAAAAATCCTTTTTAAAATTTTCTTAAAGTGCACATAATTTTCAAAAAACTGTTCAGGATTTAAATAAGGGTTCATGTTTCCTACAATATTGAGAAACTTCATACCTTAAAGTCTCCTCGATTAAAAGGAAAAGTAGATTGAATAATTCATGGGCCTTCTCTGGCGTACGATGATGTAACAAAACTTTTAAATGTCCTCGATCAATGAATGGAAAAATAGCGGATTGATTACTTCACACCCGGCGAAACCTAGAAGCTAAATGTTCCTTTTTTTCACGTGCATACATGGCTTTGCTTGCCCATATAATTCTCACTAACTTTAATGTATACTATTTTTTTCTCCCGTTTCAACGTACGGGCATATGTGCTAGGACTAGTAAAGCAAGGTGTGTTTTGCAAAAAATTTCATCCGTTCACCTCAAAAAAGAAAAAAATATTCTATCCGAGGTGGTACTAAATCCTTAATCAGTAGTCTGCTAGACAAAAAAGGCTTTTTATGAATTTCGTACATGGGCCGCGCATTGTAGCCCAACGAAGCCAGCCCACTTACTTTTCTGTCCATGCAGGTGTGAAAATCCATTTTCCACACAAGGCAATAAATAGTTGGAACTTCGCACGGTACAACCAATGATGGGCTGGCCCATTTTTTACTTAGTTTTATTTCTATTTTTATTCTCCTTCCCCTATCTCTTTTTTCACTTTACAAGTTTATTTTTCTTATAGAAATTATTTGGTGAATTCAAAATTCTCAAAAAACATTCAAAATTTTAAAAAATACAAATGACATAAATGTTCAGAAACCCGAAATTTTTTCTATTTTGAAAAATATTCGGCACTTGAAAAAAGTTTCCCATTTTTATGAAAATTTAATTGTTTTTCAAAATTGTTCAAGATTTCTAAAAATAAAATGACAATTTCAACATGATCCAAATTTTGAAATATTCTTGATTTAGTGAGTCTTTCAGAATTCAAAATAACGTTAAAAGTCCCTCAAAAAAAATAACGTTAAAAGATAAACATTTTCGCAAAATGTTATGAATTTTCAACACAGGTTCCATTTCTAAAAAAATGTTCACAAATTCACATAATGGTCTTTTTCTATAAAAAAAGTTGGTGCTTTCAAAAAATGTTTGTGAATTTTAAAATATTCCTGATTCAAATTTTGTGCACGTTTTTGTGGAAGTGTACATAATTTTCAAAACACTGTTCAGGATTTTAAAAATGGTTCATGTTTCCTACAATATTGAGAAACTTCATACCTTAAAATCTCCTCGATTGAAAGGAAAACTAGATGAATAATTCGTGGGCCCTCTCTGGCGTAAGGTGATGTAACAAAACTCTTAAATGCCCTCGATCACTGAATGGATAAATAGCCGATTGATTATTTCACACCTAGCAAAACCGAGAAGCTAAATATTCCTTTTTCATGTCCGCACAGGGTTTTGCTTGCACATATAATTCTCACTAACTTTAAATGCATACTATTTTTTCTCAGGTTGCAACGCACGGACATATGTGCTAATATACATACAATCAAAATAACTTATTTTTTAAAAAAAGCACGTATTATTTTGAAAAAATTCATATATATTTTAAACAATATTTATGTATAAAAATATATGTATAATTTAAAACAATACAATATGAGTATTACTATTTTAAATTTGAATTAAAAATGTTTTTATAATAAAATTAAATACATACAAATATATGTTTTGTATAATTACAAACAGTTAAATAATTGTACGCACATAATAAAAAATATTCATAATTTAAATTTCAAAAATTGCATATGAATATTCATTCGTGCCTAATATATAAATATTTCAAATATAAGCCATGAGTGAAACTTATACACAATTGAATATTTAGTAAATGTTTGTATTCATCATTTTGTATAATTAAATATAAGTAAAAGTGTGTATTTTTTTATTCATTAAACCTTTCTATTTAATAAAAAATAAATGTCCGTATTTACTAAACTTTTTATATAATACATGGGGGTATATTTAAATCCTTTTATTTACTAATGTTTGTTTTATGTATAATATTTATATCCCCCTAAAAATTATAATATTTATAACACATGAGTATTTAAACATGATGTTTATTATTTATGTTTTAAAAATATCTTTAAAAAACTACTGCATGCAAAATGGGCCGCACTATTTGCAACCCATTTAAGCCCCACATGCGTTTGAGCTTGTACTACATTAAGGTTTGTTATCGATGTCGTGCAATAGAATGTGAGTGGACCCACGTGTTTATTTTCATGTTTAATTTTCCTTTACTTACAAGTGGGACCCATGTGTGAGGCGGAAAAAAATTAAATGCCATCTAACGCGTAAGCAAGGGCTTTTTTATGTGAAATAAAAAATTTGAGGGGGTTTTCGCAAAGAAAAAATGCCACACGTGCTCCTCTCTGCCTTACAGTGGCTGACAGCGGGCCCCACGTCACGCTGGCACGCCTAGTCAATGGCTCAGGCATACACAATCGAGATTTGCACCGTATTTGCACGCTCAAGCCAAATTATTGCACCAGTTCAATCTATGCCGCAATTTCTAGCACCAACGTGACTGTTTGCGCCAAGTTCTAGCACGACCGGTGTAATTGACTTATAAAAATTCATACAACGCATCTCAATTTTAACTAAAATTATATCAAAGTTCATGGACCACCAAATGACCAATACCACCAGCAGAATGAGCCGCTGACGCATCGTTGTCGTCGCTCCCCTGCACGACCCGACTTGAACTTACCGATGACAGCTAGGAAGTCTCCCTGCATGTTCCCTAAGGACCATCGTCTTGGAGCCGTAATCGTCGTTGTTGAACCCATGAATAGATCTGAAGCACGTGACACCAAATCGCGAGAGACCCTAACATCATAGTCATAAGATGACAGAAAGTCAGAAATCTACACTGGAGCTCCGTCGACTACGTCTGGACAGACAAACCCAAGGAGGATCAAAGCCCCAAATACAAAGTCTAAGAAGAAGCACCTCCATCTACCGAGTGTGGCGAGGACTAAAAGTCTCTAACCTAAACTACTAGCCGATGTGGCGGCATCGAAATTCCTCTTCCCGCCATCATCCTCCAGAGCGACATGCAAAGGGGAGGTGAATCTATGGGCTCACCGGCGAAGACTGGAGGGGGGGAATTTACCCTAGTCATCGAGGGTAAGGGAAGAAAATGTTTTGCACATAGTACTGTGCAATTTTCTTTGTGCAAACTGCAATGTTCCCTTACCTAGCCTGCATGGCATTGGAGTAGGCAATGCTTGCCGCCCAGCATGAATTATGTGCCATTCGAATTGTTCAAGCAGCCAAAGGTTCTCGACTAGTCTTATTGAAGCTCATGTTGAACGGCTTCTATTGTTCATAACTAACAAGCAACAGATTGAGCAAGAAAAGGTTTCCTACAACCAACCTTTTCTTATGTAAACATGGATGGGGGATCACCCCCATTGTAAAAAGAACACGACACCCCTTTACGCAGGGGATCGGAAGGGAATTACACTGGATGTAGGAAACAAAGAGCTAGCAAAACTCCATTCTTCCTTAGATCTGATATAGCTCGCTTTCACTAGCCAACATATTTACCCGATTCCCTAGGAAAGAGTTGTGGCATCTCAATGCAAGAATGTAAAGAAGAATCTCAGACGCACATGTGTCGATAGCGAGAAGGTTAGTTTTCCTCGAGAAATGATATTCCTCTTTTGAATTATATGAATAACATAAATCAATTCTCACTTGTGTTAACTTCATGAGTGAAGTGGTACACTCTCCCTAGATATCGTCACTGCTTCTATGCAAATAAAATAATTGGATTTGTTTCCTCACTTTCGATTTGTTTCCCCATTTCCTCCAAGGGACTCATATATTGAATGAGGATTCCTACAACGGTCCATTCAAATCAATGAAACCATTAGGGTGAGTTATCCACATGATTGTAGTAAACTTGCTCATGATTTCGCCTCTTTGTGTGTTGGTGCCGTCCATGGAACCCATGCTATGTGGTTGCACTAGTAGAAAACAGGGCTTTGGTTCGGCCAGAAAAGAGCATTAATCCTGGTTGCATTACGAGCCGGGACTAATGTGAGCATTAGTCCCGGTTCGAGCGGCTAGGGCACCGTACATGCATTAGTCCCGGTTCAAATGGGACCTTTAGTCCCGGTTGGTGCCACGAACCGGGACTAAAGGGTGCGATGCCCATCAGTACCGGTTCGTGGGACCAACCGGTACTAAAGGTTAGACCTTTAGTCCCGGTTCGAGCCACCAACCGGTACTAATGGGGTTTGAGGCATTAATACCGGTTCATGGCACGAACCGGTACTAAAGGTCCCATTTTCAAACTCTACCCCCCCTGTGGATCGCCTTTTCAGTTTTGTAAAAAGCAAAAGAAAATGATAAAAACTTCAAAAATTAAAATCCTTCCAGATGTAGTTATGTTACTACATGTACTAGTTAGGAAAATTTAAAAACTTAAATTTGGACAGTTTGCAAAAAGTGTTGGGAAAATGTAAAACAGCTATAACTTTTGCATACGATGTCAGAAAAAAAGTATAATATTAGTGTTCAGCACGAAAATCCGCATCCGATTTTGACCGCCTACGGCCTGTTTGCAAATTTTTAGAATCCTCAAATTCTAAAAGGAAAAAAAGTTATGCTCAAATTTCTATTTTTTTTGTTTTGAATTTTTGTTAAATCTGGTCAAACTATGGTCAAACTACTTATTCAAGAAGTATTAGTGTTACTAAATAATTATTCAAGAATATTACTGTTACTAAATAATTATTTCAGTTTTTTTGAATTTTGGTCAAATCTGGTCAAACTATGGTCAAACAATGGTCAAACTAATTATTCAAGAAATATTAGTGTTACTAAATAATTATTTCAGTTTTTTTGAATTTTGGTCAAATCTGGTCAAACTGTGGTCAAACTATGGTCAAACTACTTATTCAAGAAATATTAGTGTTAATAAATAATTATTGTTTTTTAAAACAATAGTTTCAAACTCAAACAGTGAAATGTGTGACTTCATGCTCAAGCTAAATTCCTGAGGGTTAATAGGATTGACATCTTACTATTGTCAGGAAAACAACAAGTGCAGACTTGGAAACGAGGGAGAATAGAACCCGGAAGTTAAGCGTGCTCAGACTGGAGTAGTGAGAGGATGGGTGGACCGTCCGGGAAGTTAGATGATTTGGAATGATGAGGGGTGATTAGAGATTAGAGGTTAAATTGAGGGGTGATTAGAGATTAGAGGTTAAAATAATTCAGAAATTTAAAAATAAAAAAAATCATAAAAAATCATAAAATTTCCTTTAGTACCGATACCAACCGGGACTAAAGGTGGACCTCCAGGCAGCGGCCACGTGGAGGGCCTTTAGTCCCGGTTCATGTAAGAACCGGGATTAAAGGGGGAGGCTTTAGTAACGACCCTTTAGTCCCGGTTCCAGAACCGGGACTAAAGGCCCTTATGAACCGGAACTAAAGGCCCTTTTTCTACTAGTGTTGCCCTACATACCAGATTTTGTAGCTTGTTTGATGACCGATGATTTAGCCGTGGGCCTATGATGTGTCGAATATATGATTTTTACTACGCATAAAGGTGAAGATAGCAAATCAAAGCTGAATAGAGATGTGTAGCCATGCACGTGCTAAAATAGTACCGGAAGCACACAAAAGATATGCAATGTGGTGGGCCAGCAAGGCACTTCATGTCACCATACACCCAACCAATAAATATCAATCTCTCCCGTGGCTCCTGACTCCAATTTCAATTTCCTTTAGCAACGGAGACGTGTCCATTTCCACTATCAACAAAAGACGAGCGACAGTGTCCATTGTAAAGTGTGTGGGCTTGGAAGGCATGGGGAATGATTTTACAATAATGAAGTGGAGTCTGTTAACCAGTCCATTTCTTACACCTCACCGCAGTGACGAGGACGGTGATCGGTCCGGACTGGAATATACCTTTGCAGGCAAGCCGCTATGGGAGACAAATATAGTCCCCGCCGATCGGTGTTCTGAAACTCACTGAAGCGAAATGCGCACATTCCGACATGAGGTTACACCTCCGCGCTCTAGAATATTTGTTTTATGTAGGGTAGGAAATGTTCATCACATGATTCCATTCGCAACACAAACTGGGCCCGCTTGTTTACGCTAACTATTTCGCCCAGCACATTAGTAGTATCTGTTGAAATGCCACACTAATTATGCTTTCATAGCATGCCTAACGCACAATTAACAACAATGAGCACTCATGTTCTATGCCGGTACCGCGCTCTCCCTCCATAGGATCTCTTGTTGAGATCCATACCTGGACTACTTCATTTAGGTTTGAGTATTAGGGAATGCTGCCCCCTTTCCTATAGGCATGCCGAAGATCAGCAGCATGGCATCTAGATCACAGAACAGTAATTTATTTCTTATTCAAAAAACGAATATAGTGTGCAATACATTTCATTTTACCTCTGGACTCACGCACTACAAAACTAATATTACAGACTCATACACCATCTCGCGAGAAGATGAAAAAGACAAAAATTCCTCAGACCATGGATTCCCCCATCTAGTTCTTGACGAAGGTGCTTAGCACGTCGAAGTAGTTGGGGAAGGTCTTGCGGGTGCACCCGGGGTCCCTAATGGTGACTGGCACCTCGGCGCAGGCCGCCAGGGAGAAGGCCATCACCATCAGGTGGTCGTCGTATGTGTCAATCGCCGTGACGTTCAGCTTCTCCGGTGGCATGATGATGCAGTAGTCTGGGCCTTCCTCCACCGTTGCTCCCAGCTATATGACACAGGATACAGGACAGGTTAGATTAAGCACCTCGGGAAGCTTTTTAATTTCGGAAACAAAATAATTTCGGAGCTCACTGAAATATGCGAAATTTCGAAATTTCACATATTTCTGAAACTATTTTGGATTTTGAGATTTCAAATTCCACTTAATTTTAATAAATTTTAAAATGATTTTTTTTTGAAATCAGTTTGAATCTGCACCAAAATTTCGGGGTTAAAAATATTTCGGTCCCCACTGAAATCTGCGAAATTTCAGAAATTTCTATGAAATTTTTAAGAACAGGAGACATTGTGTATTATTACCTTCGTCAGCTCGGTCCGGATCACAACCATTCTTTCAGTTTCCTTCACTCTCCGGGAGGCAACTGCAGAAGAGAATGAACAAGTGTCAGGACATAACATAGTGATTTCGAGTCCTTTATCCCCTCCCTGATGCCACAGAGTAATCGCGACGCGCATGGTTGATTGCTAGGTATGGAAGGCCATAGAAAGTTTACCATCTCTGATAGCAGTTGGACCATCGGCAAAGAGGGCAACAACGGCAAGAGTCATGGCCACGTCAGGCATTTTGTTCATGTTGACATCGACAACCTTTAAGTGTTTCCTTCCAAAGGGCTGACGCGGTGGGCCAGTAACAGTTACACTAGTGTCAGTCCATGTAACCTTAGCTCCCATCATTTTAAGTACCTCAGCTAATTTCACATCATCCTACAATATTACACATCGTCAGGGAGAATGACAGCACATGGAAGCCACTTATTGTAAGTGCATCTAGTGCCCCTTAGTGATTTTGGTGTATTGAAGACTTATAGGTTAAGGGACTAATGCGTTTATGAGTGTACACATGTCTATAAGTCTATGAGAAGTTTGATATTTACAGAGAAAGTCGACCCCTAAAATGAAGTTCTTCGACTGAAGACTTTGGATTTCAGAAGACTTTCTGAAGACTTTGAAAGTGAAGAAATTGGTGTGACCTTGAAGACTTGGTATTCATTCGAGGAACATGAAGCGTGAAGACTTTTGTTTCCGTAGTTTCATTTTCTCTTTCTTGAGTCATAGGAAACACCGTACTGTTAAAGGGGATCGAGGAAATACTAAGGAAAAATTTCCATGTGATGCTCAACTCAAAATCCTACACCTACCAATCCCTTCGAGTGAAGCCATTGGAAATCTCATACAGTTCAGTCATATTCTTCAGTGACAGAGACGAAGTTTTTCTGGTCTCTGAGGAATTTGTTCTAACTGAGGAGTTAGGAATTCGCCAGTGCGGATTGCCTACACTGTGAGGAACATGATAGCCCTGAGGAATTTGATACTCAAATTTCCGACCATTGCTGTGCTACGCGCCAGCTGTACCAAAATATCTACCCACCTAACGGTCATATCATTGAAGGGCATTTATGTCTTATCATGTCGGGCTGCTCCCTAGGCTATAAATAGCCGCCCCCCTACAACCACTAGCTGGTTGGCTGCTCCGAGAGAAACTGACACTTGTCATTTGAGAGCATCCCATCCTCTCGAGGACTTTGAGCGAAAATCATCGAGTGAGGAAAATCCAAACCCAAACACCTACAAACCCAAAGTGATTGAGCATCACTGAAGAGATTGATCCTGCGTGGATCCGACGCTTGTTACCTTTGAAGATTGTGCTTCTTCCAGACGGTTAGGCGTCATGGTCTAGAGCATCCAAGAGGAATTGTGGATCGCCGAGTGACCGAGTTTGTGAAGGTTCGGAAGTCACCTGAAGACTTACCACGAGTGATTGGGCGGTCTGTGTGACCTTAGCTCAAGGTGAATACGGTGAGGACTATGTGTCCAGGACTGTGTGTCCTCAGGTTTAAATACCTAGCCGCTCCAACCAGATGTACAACTGAGACAGCAGTTGGAACTGGTCTACCAAATCATTGTCTTCATCAAGCCTACTGGTTCTATTTCCTCAACTCTTTCATTTCCTCATTACTGTGTTGTGTGCTTGTTCATATCTATGTTTGAAGACTTTGACTGAAGACTTTCTCAATTTCCTCAGTTCAATTTCTTCAGTCTGTTTGTCTTCATCCTGTGTTATCCTGTGATTACGCTTTCTGTACTCTGTGCTTGTCTTCATTTCATCATGATGACCATGCTTGTGTTCTGTTATGTTTACTTTTGAGTACTTATTCCGCTGCTAGTAGTTCTTTGCTAAGGAATTTCCTCACCGGCAAATTCCTCAGTGAAGAATTCATAAAAATCGCCTATTCACCCCCCTCTAGTCGATATAACACACTTTTAATTGGTATCAGAGCAAGGTACTCCCTTGTTCTGTGTGATTTTGGTTTAACCGCCTGGAGTTTTAGTTATGTCGACCGCAGGTATGATCAAGGTCTCTGCTGGGTGTCCTACCTTCGATGGGACGGACTACCCCTACTGGAAGAATAAGATGCGAATGCATCTTGAGGCAATTGATAACGATCTCTGGTATGTTGTGGAAAATGGTGTTCCCTCAGTCACACCTTCTCTGAATGCTGCTGATGTGAAGAGATTCAAGCAACTCGATTCTCAAGCAAAGAATATCATTTGTGACCATCTGAGCAAAGGACAGTATGGAAGAGTGAGTGCTTTGGAAACTGCTAAGCTTATCTGGGATAGGCTGTCCAAAGTCAATGAAGGAGTCTCAACACAGCGTGACTCTCGAGTTGATGTTCTTCGCAATCTCTTCAACCGCTTCAAAAGACTTGACAATGAAAATGTTCAACAAACCTTCAATCGCCTCACTGACATCTCAAATGAGCTTCAAGCGCTTGGTGCCACTGACATCACCGACCGTGAGGTGGTGAAGAAATTGCAGAGATCGCTTGACTCCTCATTTGATACTCTGGCATTGATGATACAAGAACATGCTGATTACAAGTCACTTGATCCCGCTGATATCCTCGAGAGGCTAAATACTCATGAGTTCCAGCTTGCTGAAAAGAGAGATCTCTATGGTTCGAGCTATGCCAGATCACGTGCACTAAAGGCCAAGGCAGTTTCTGAGTCTGGAGATGAAGATTCTGGTAGTAGCCTTGGTGATCCTGAAGAGCTGAGTCATGAGCTAGCACTGCTCGTGAAGAAATTCCAGAAGTTCTCAAGACGTGGTCGCTTTGGAAGACCCTCAAGGAGCAATGATTCCTCATCCAGTGACTACAAGAAGAGGCTTTGCCACAAATGCAAGAAACCTGGACACTACATTCAAGACTGTCCTCAGTGGGAAAGGAATCAAAGAAGAAGAAATACAAGGATTACAGTTCTGATGATGCGAAGAAAAAGAAGAAATCCTCAAAATCTTCATCATCAAAATCCTCGAAGTCTTCATCTCACAAGAAGAGCAGCTCCAAGAAGGCTCGGGCATTCATTGGCAAGGAAATGGACTCTGAGGCTTAATCTGAAGAAAATGAGGAAGAGGAGGCATCTGAGGAGTTCGAATCCTGTGTGGCGAGCCTAGCCCTCGCTACTGCATTCGTCAGCAAGTCTATCTTCAACACTGCAGAAAATGACCTCACCAACAAGGCTGATGAAGGCAATGATGACTACGCTCCCACCTATTGCTTCATGGCAAAGGGTGCCAAGGTACTCAAATATACCTCCTCTGAATCAAGTGAGAATGAATCTGATGAAAATCTCAAGCCCAGCTATTCTAAACTTTCTAAGATTGCTGTGAAACAACAAAGGGCTTTTGAAAAGGTTCAAAACATGCTAGACAAAAGTGATGATATGTTGGGTGAAGAAATGGATCGCACTAAAACCTTGACTGAAAATCTTCAGAGACTTCAGACTAGGTTTGACAACCTTCAAGGTCATCATAACACTCTCTTATCTGATCATGAGAAGCTTTCTTATGAATTTCTTCAAAGAAAGCAAGATATTGAAAAGCTAAGAGTGAGTTATGAAGATCTTCAGAAGGAGCGCGATTCATTACTTGCTCAACAAATCAGCGCTTCTCAGGAAGAATTTGTTCCTCCATGTTTGAAATGCATTGAACGTGAATATGCTAAATCTTCACCTGAATGTTCAAATGCTTCTAATGTTACAAATTCTTCACCTGCCTCTGCTATCACTAATTCCTCATCTGAGGACATTGCTAGTATCACTGACGATGCAGTGCTGAAGGAATTGTACATGACAGGCATGTACAAAAGCCTCAAAGGGCATCAGACTCTTTGTGATGTGCTTAAAAAGTAGATCCTCAACAAGAACCCTAGGAAAGAGGGTATTGCCTTTGAGAGGAAACTCAATGCTGATGATACATATTGGAAGCCTGAGCAGTACCCCAAAACCTCATGGGTTGCTGCAAAGGGTCCTCCAGTTGACCCATCTAATTTATCTGGCTTTACATGTGAATCTTCTCATTCTTCTGATGAGTCATTTGACTCCAATTATAAACTGTTCAAAAATCAGAATGGTGAAGTATTTGCTAGATATGTTGGCACTAACTGCAGGAACGGTTCCCCTATGAAGAAAATCTGGGTTCCCAAAAGATGCCTTGAAAGTCTTCAGGTGAATGTCCTCATGACACCACCCATGAAGAATAGGAACCCCAGATCAAATTCTTCATATGGACCAAATTCTTCATATGGATCCAAGTCCTCATACGGACCAAATTCCTCACGTGGATCAAATTCCTCAAAAGGATGAAAGTCCTCATATGAATATCATCGTGCTAACAACTCTGTTTCGCAGGGAAGAGCTAAGGACTATGAATATGAGCATTATTCTTCTAACCATTATGTTCATAAGTCCTCGAAGAATTTCTCTGCTTATTCATATGCTTACCCTAACTCCTCTTATGTGAAACGAAATGGATTGGCTTCTATGCCACCTTTCTCGTATGGAGCTCGCAGAGTGATGAACTCTTTGCCACCCCTTCAGATGTGTGTGGTGAAGAAAAAGAACTAATCTCTTCTGCAGGGTCAAGTCTCCAGACGTGCGTGAACGTCTGAAGAATTTGCTGGAGACCTGAAAAGTGCCTGAAAGGACGCAGGCTAATCATGAAGAAATGAACTTTCATTTCTCACGTCCTCATATTGCTTTATCTGTTCTGTTGCTTGATGAAATTGATCTGATGAATTGATGTCATATTCTTCACTGATGAAGTATATGAGTTCGTAAGCTGTACTAATTCATCTGCAGGATGATCAACCCAAAGCCACTGAGTGGGTCCTCGATAGTGGATGTACAAATCACATGACTGGTGACAAGAATCTATTGATGGATGCTCCCTTATCACCATCGCATCTGAAGCATATCATCTTCGCTGACAAAGGCAAAAGTCAGGTATTGGGTCTAGGTAAGGTTGTGATCACAAAGGATAGACACATGGACAAAGTCATGCTTGTCGAGTCCTTAGGATACAACCTCATGTCCGTCTCAATGCTTTGTGATCTTGATATGGTTGTTTTCTTTGGCAAGTATCATTGTGTTGTGGTTATGGAAGCTGACAATTCCAAAGTCTTCGAAGGCTTTAGGAGAAGAGACTTGTATATTGTTGATTTCTCTATAGGACCTCAACCAGCCGTGTGCCTACTTGCAATAGCTTCAGAAGGCTGGCTATGGCATCGACGACTTGGTCATGCAGGCATGAGGAATTTGCACACGCTTGCAAAGAAGAAGCATGTCATCGGCATTGAGAATGTCAAATTCCTCAAGGATCACTTATGCGGAGCCTGTGAAGCTGGGAAGATGACAAAGGCTAAGCACGCAGCAAAGACTATCATGACTACTACTCGACCATTTGAATTGCTTCACATGGATCTCTTCGGTCCTAACCATTATTCTGCAGTTTCAAATGATGCATCTCAATATGGCTTTGTTATTGTTGATGATTACTCTCGCTACACATGGGTACACATTGTTACTTACAAACATGAAGTGCAGGAAGTCTTCAAACGATTTTCCTCGAGGGCTTCAACCAACTTTGGTGTGAAGATCAAGCACATCAGAAGTGACAATGGAACTGAGTTCAAGAAATCTGGTCTCGATGACTATCTTGATGAACTTGGTATTACTCATGAGTTATCTGCTCCTTATACTCCTCAGCAGAATGGCATCGTGGAGCGCAAGAATAGGACTCTTGCTGAGATGGCTCGCACTATGCTTGATGAATACAAAACACCTCGTCGTTTCTGGATTGATGCAATTGATACTGCGTGTCATATCATCAACAGAGTATATCTTCACAAATTCTTCAAGAAGACTGCCTATGAACTCCTCACTGACAAGAAACCCAATAGAGAACCTACCTTCTGTGATAGATGAACCAGCACCTGAGGAAACTATCAAGTTCAAGGCTACTGAGGATGTCATTCCTACCGAAGAATCTGCTGAAGAATTCATTCCAGAACGTGAAGAACGTCGAGCTAATGCACCTGAAGAAAATGCTGATCAAATTCCTCGACGACAACCAGCTCATCCTCGCGTTGCAAAAGACACTACAAAAAAAATACACTTCCGTGATGATACGTGTTTGTCACAGTAGGTCGCGTTTTTTGTCATGCATGTACATCCATGACAAATTTATGACAGAATCAAGATAGTCATACATGTGCTGTCGTAGAAGTGTTCCATGACATTACCAAAATTATCATCACCGAAGTGTCCACTTCCATGACGATAAATCGCGCGTCACAGAAGTGCTTTCGTCAAGGGTGACCGACACGTGGCATCCACCGTAATGGAACGCCGTTAAGCTATTAGGTCAGGTTTTGGATCCGATAACCCGTTAACAGCCCCGACCAATGGGGATTTTCCATGTGTAAAATCATCATTGGCTGGAGGAAACACGTGTCGGCTCATCGCTGGGACAGATGTCATCCACTCATTGGACAGAAGGCGCCTATGATGCGTCGACACGTGGCACGGCCCAACAGAGGCCCATTCCTGTGAAAAGGCCGGCCCGTTTGACTTGGTCAAAAGGTGGCGGGCCGGGCCATGGAAAGCCTGTTAACGGCCTGTTCGCATATAGCCCATTTACAGCCCGCTAACCCAAGGCCCGTTACGCCCTATTCGAATTAGGCCCAGTAGCGTCATCTGGGCCACCCAATATGATTCCAGCCCATTTTCACTTCTGGCCCATGTATGGCCCATGACGTCTTTCGGCCCGTGGTGAAACTGGCCCGTAATGAATAGTGTATCACTTTACACCCATTAACGGCCCGTGGTGAAACTGGCTCGTAAAGAACAGTGTATCACTTTATACCCATTAATGGCCCGTCATTCCGTTGGGCCGTTTCCAACCCATGTTATCTTTCGGCCTTCTCAGAGCCCATTTATTCTTGGGCTATTTTCCAGCATTCGTTTACTTACGGCTCGTTACTGTCATTTTCTACTTGTGGGCCAAATTCAGCCCGTGGTTACAGTCGGCCCGTTTGTGGTCCGTTAATATGTTGGGCCGTTTTCATAGCGTCATCAAATACGGCCTATTAACGATGGCCCGTTATGGTCGGCCCATGAATGGACGATTCCAACTCTCCAACTCTAGCCCGGTTACGGCCAGAATGCGGTCAGTTTGGCCCATGTTTGGCCAATCGATCATACGGCCCGTATAAGGCCCATTGATGATACGACCCATAGAAGGCCCATTGTTTCTATGGCCCGTAGAAGGCCCACTGTTTCTATGGCCCGTAGAAGGCCCATTGTTTCTACAGCCCGTAGAAGGCCCACTGTTTCTACGGCCCGTAGAAGGCCCACTGTTTCTACGGCCCGTAGGAGGCCCAGTGTCACTACAGTAAATATTAGCCCATGGTTATTGTGGCCTAGTTTTAAAAAATAGGTTATTGTAGCCACTAGCAAACCGCAGAAAAAGAACTGTACTGACTACAAGCAAACAAATAAACAAGACAACAAGGAAATAAATAAGCAAGCAACTTACACTAGGCTATCACGGCTATTACACATATTACATCCACTGGGCATCAAAGTTCGCCACCAGTGCAAATATAGGGAACACAGCAGCATATAAACGCCGCAGCAAAACAAGTCCAGAACTGAAACCACTTCAGAAGAGCTCAAGAAACAATATCCTGGGTACCCATAATGCTGGCAAGATGCTTAGCAAGCTTATTAACTTTCTCTTGTTTGGCGCTTAAGTCCTCCAGCGCTTGCTGTTGCACCAGAAAGTATGCATCTGAATTCTGCAGGGACTTCCTCAGTCCTTCGGCTTCCTGTCACATAACATCTGATCGATGTCTTTCAACTTGAAGTTGAGACTCAAGAAGCCGAACTGATTCAGGCAACGAGTTCGAAGAGCTGGTGCCAGCAGTGGTAGCCAGTAACTCGAACACTACATCAAGACAGGACTTTGGGGTTGTCTCAGTGTCTTCAATATAGTTTTTATCAGCTTTCTTGGAGACCAACAGGGATGTCTCACTATCTTGAACCTTATCTGCATTACTTCCTTTACCATTGCATAACAGGGTACTCTTCTCCAATATTTTATCCGCGTTCTAAAAGAGAAACAAACAAACACATCTCAGGTTTACAATGTAGTATATGAAACTCATTTTGGTAAACCAGTTCAGTAGTAAGGTGGACAGGATAACAGCATGAAACAAACATATATCTATGTAGTATGGTCACTGTATGGTCTATATCATTCTAGTTTATGTTGCCAAATCAAGATAGATACAGTTCGAATCATATCTATTTAAGACAAAGCAGCATAGACAGAATATAAGTGTGGGAAACTACACAGCAATAACAACACTTGTAATGTGCATGGCATGAGAACATAACTGTTTATTCAATTGAAATTGAAATCAACATAGAGCAAGTTACAACAGCAAACAGCCAAACACGTTGAAGAAACAGGTTTAAAACATACCTGTTGCGCCATTGGAGTTTCAATTGCATCCTTCAAATTTGAAATTAGTTGGTATCAGTAAACACAGTGATGCAGGAGCAAAGTAGTATGAACCATAGCTACGAAACCTGACCTGAGAACAATTCTTCTTCTGCTTTAAGCGTTGACTTCGGGTTCGGAGTGGTGGTCCTCGTGATTTGGGCACTGCAGTTGCCTTACTAACTACTCGTGTTTGGGTGTGCTCTGTGGTGGAGATGGTGCTGTGTCAACGGGAACTGGGTGTCTATCTGCTGGGGTTGGGGTTAGAAGGGGTGTAGCTGGTTCTCTATCCAACTGGGTAGGGGTACAATCTGCATGAGTGTGGGTTATGTGTGGTGGGGCTGGTTCTTGGGCAAGTACAACCGTGGTTCTATCTGCATCGACAGGTAGCATGATCTTTTCTGAAGACCGTGTTTTTACTCCCACAGATACTGCCATCACTCCCTCCAATTGAAATGGCTGATAAACAAGAAAAGTAATTGAATGTACAGACATTGTAAGATAGACAGGTGCAATGGATAGTAGGGAAGAAAACAGGGCATGAAATAATTCACATTTATGTTGTCTAAGCAAACAGAATAGTAGGACATAATTTCACATATATGATGGCTAATTAAACAGGATAGCATGACACAATTTCACATGTATGATGGCTAACTAAACAGGATAGAATGACATACTTCAAAATATGATGACTATGTAAACAGGATGACATGATATAACTATACGATGTGTCTATTAAAGTGGTTGGCATGCCATAAATCACAAACATGCCGTCGATGGAAACATGATGGCATGATATAATTCACGGATAGAATGACATAATTTAAAATATGATGACTATGTAAACAGGATGAGATGATATAACTATATTATGTCTTTAGAAAATGGATTGGCATGCCATAATTCAGATACATGTTGTCTATGTAAACATCATGGCATGACATAATTCAAATATATGATTTATATACTAAGGAAGTGAGCAGAGGGCAATCGCATATATGATGTGTCAACTAAGGAGATGGCATTTAATATTGTGTATATGATGTAAAAACTAAGCATTGCAATACAACATATGCATTATATGAGTAATATAACCCTGCCAAGTTTGTGCATACACCTCAGGGGGATAATAGGACTGGTCATCTGCCTCTGAATCCTCCTCTGAAGAGCTATCTGTAACCAGCAAGATATCTGCTTCAGCAGGTAGCATTGTCTGCTCTGAAGACCTTGTTTTCACTCCAGATTTCTCCATCACCAATTCAAATGGCTGATGCACAGGAAGAGCGGTTGAATATACAAACATTGTCGACAAAAGCAATGAGAAATACAAAAAAAGGACGGCATGATATAATTCACATATATGACGCTTGCCTAAACAGCATGGCATTGCATAATTCACATACATAATGCCTTGCAACAAGATAACATTGCATAATTCACATATATAATGTCTTGCAACAAGATGGCATTGCATAATTCACATATATGGTAATTAGACACTAAACAGGTGGCATTCACACAAAGCATGTCTAAACTAAGCAAATGACATAGCAATGCAAGATACCATACGCACGATATGAGCAACATAACCCTGCCAAGTTAGGGCATGCACCACGGGGGGAAATATGACTGGTCATCTGTCTCTGAATCCTCCTCTGAGGAGCTATCGATAACCAGGAAGACATGCGCTTCGTCAGATAGCATTGTCTGCTCTGAAGACCTTGTTTCCACTCCAGGTTTTTCCATGACCGTGCCGAATGGCTGATGCACAGGAAGAGTAATTGAATGTACTAAAATTGTTGACAAATTTAACACGTAATAAAAAAATGATGGCATGATATAATTCACATATAAGATGACTGGCTAACCAGGGTGGCATTGTAAAATTCACATATATGATGCCTGGCTAGACAAGATGGCATTGCATGATTCACATATACGATAAAGAAACTAAACAGATGGCATTGACACAAAGCATGTCTAAACTAAGCAGATGACATCTTTAATGTATACAGTAAGCAATGCAAGGCACCATATGCATGATATTACCAACATCAGCATGCCAAGTTAGAGCGAAGACCTCATGGGGTAAATAGGAGTGGTCTTCTCCTTCTGAATCCCCCTCAGAACAGTTATCTTCCTCTTGATTACGATCCGAAATGGGTGGAGGGGAGCTACCTTTGCACCCACCATGGAACGACGTCTGCATGAAATTTTATTGCCACGCAAGGCTCGTCTCTTTTGCTCTACATGATCAGTTCCATTGTGTACAATAACTGGCATGCATAGGAATAAAACATAGTGAGATTATGTAAGGAGTGCATGCACAAATCCAGAGTGATGGTAGCAAACTGTGCATAGACCCAAAACCAATGATAGCAGGCAGATAATAGCTTTAGTTAAAAAATACAGATAATGGCTCCTTTAATGTTTGTTTGCACCCAATATGAAACTCATAGTAGACACCGGAGATTAACCAGATAGTAGACAGATAGTACTGATTGTTGCCCCAATATGTACCCCACAACCATTTAAAAACTCAAGTTTCAGCATTAGTTTGGACCTGACTCGGAGTCTAATAGGTGAACACGACGATAATGTAGCATGTCATCATATTAAGCGACGCATAATGTAAGCAGACATGGAAGAGTGCGACCTCTCTTGCGGACCCGTGTAGTCCTCAAGGTCATCTGCTCAGTTGATGATGGTAATGCAGTTGCCGTGGCTGCCGGCGGCGGGGAAGAAGATCTGAGGCGGCGAAAGACAGTCTGGAGAGCGGATCCCTGCTGTGGTGAACCCTTCCATCGTTGGAGCAGCTGAGCTAGGGTGGAACACAGCGCCGCAGGAGTAGGACAGACCACACAAGGTTTTCTTTGACACATATCTGTAACAAAAGTAATTGAGTAAGGGCTTGTTTGAATTTGAGGATTCTAACAATGCAGGGATAGGAAATAGACAGGAATAGGATAGGAATGCATGTGCAAAACAGAGAATTTAAAAACACAGGATTTCTGCCAATCTGGGTGTTTGATTCACAACAATTGGAAGATCACAGGATGCAAAAAAGCATGGTGAGATTAAGTCAAACCACAAGAAAATGTACGGTTATAATGCTATTATGCTACTATCTCTTAGTCTTGTGCTTGATGAATAGGAATATGAAAAGGAGGAGAAGTGGAAATTAGAATTCCTACGGTTTTTCTTTCAAGGAGACACTAAAGGAACAAATCCTACAGTTTTCCTTTGCTCCATTCCTTTGCACCAAATTCATGAAAAGTAGTACCATAGGAAACTTTCCAATTCCGATGTTTTTCATTCACTTTTCCTTTCAAGCACTGGCGATTCTAGTAGGCAGGCTTGAGCAAGGAAAATCCTACACTAAAAAAATGTTTTTGTGCTACTTCTATTACTTTGGACCCAGGCCACTGCCATACTAGCTCAACTCCCAGGCCCATCGACAAATGCACAGCTCAAACGCGCAGAGATAAATAATGATGGCGTTCAAGAGAGTCCATCACGGATAGCTAAGTTGCCTGGTACCTCACTGCTTGTCATATAGTAGGATAAAATAATCGTATTTCCCGTTACTACGAGTGCTCAGTGGACAATATATATAACATGTAGAGTAAAAAAGAGATGCAACAAGTGTACAACCTCTTTGGCGAAGCCATGTCGATCTCAGCGTGATTGGGTTGGCCGGTGAGGATGCTCCGGCTGACTTGGCTGTCGGAGGAGGGGAAGAAGATCTTAGGCGTCTGGAGATGGAGCCCGAGGTACTGCTCCGCTGTGATGGAGGGTTTCGTCGTTGGAGCAGCTCCGGTGAGTTGTACGACGCCGAGGCTGAAGCAGGACAAGAGAGACAACGAACAACGTTAACCTGAGTGGAATTCTAATAGCATCTCCAATACATGACGTAAAATACATAACCACAAAGTGCTAGATGTAAAATACATCAGCCGCTCATCTCTGAACTTAACTGTCGAAACCGAATTTAACTGTCGAAACTGAACTTAACTGTCGAAACTGAACTTAACTGTCGAAACTGAATTTTGCTGTCGAAACTGAATTTTGCGGTCGAAACTGAACGCACTAGCAAGGTGAGGCTACACGTCGGTCGACTGACTTTTTCATCTCTGGTCAGTCGATTTTGCAGCCGTTGGATACGAAATCAAGGGCATGTGGTTCATCTTCAACCTCCACCCCCCTGAGCCGCCAGCCACCACCGGCCAAACAGCAGCCCCCCGCCGCCCGCGGCCGGCGATGCGCCGCCCCGCCCGCCCCGAAAACACTCCCCACCACCGGTCCGCCGCCGCCCCGGCCATCCCTCTAGGCCCCCCCGTGCCGAGCTTTTTCTCCGGCGATCCCCACGCCACCGCCCCGCCACCGCCGGCGACCACCGCCCCCATCCTGAACCCTAAGATAGATAGTGGGGTACCTCTCCGGCGAGCCCCCCTCCCCGCTGTGGCTGGTTCTTCCTTCACCCCGGTGAGCCCCCCCCCACCCCCTGAAAATCGACTGACCCAAAAGTCGATTCAGTCGACTGAAGTGTAGCTAAATCGGAGCAGCATTGCAAGCAAGAGCAAGAGCGAGAGCAGCAGCGCGAGCAAGAGCGAGAGCAGCAGCGCGAGCAAGAGCAATAGCAAGAGCAGACTAGGCAGGGGACCGAGAGCAACAGCAAAGCAGCAGCGCGAGCGAGAGCTAAAGCAGCTGCAGCTCCAACTGATGTGGACGTCGCCGCCGAGGGAGCGACGCCGTGGAGGAAGTGGCCGGCGACGCCGCCGTAGATGGAGCCGCGCCATGTCGGCTCGGGACCGAGCGCCGGCAGCACCGTGAGATCGAATCAAGAAGAAAATGCGGCGATTAGTGTACAACCTCTTTGGTGGCGCCGATTAGGCCGCAGCTTCATCCGAGGAAACGGTGATGATGATGCTCTATCGGTGGTGCAGGTGAAGACGGCGGTGTGGGAATGGAGGTGGCGCGAAAGACGAGGGGAACGTTGGGGCGGCTCCTTGGAGGTGGAGGACGGGGTGGTTGAGCCGGCGGGACGATGAGATCGACGACAGATCCTCATCCGGTACGGTGGATGAGGGACGTCGAGGTGTTGCTATGGACGACGTCGTCGGGGAAGAGGCTCCGGCTGGGTGGTGGACGGAGCAGGGTGTGGGGTTTTGTCGCGGGTTTTCGCGGCCTCGGTGTACGAATGGGTGGGCGGATGGGATGGCAGTGGGGAACCATGGCTTAGAGACGCGCTTGTCCGAAATGTGGGGTAAGTTACGAAAGTACCCCCACTGATTTGAGGCGGTTCTTTCGGTTCAGGGGTACCACGGGCATTTCGCGTGTCGGGATTTCAGGAGGTGGGAGTTTTTGCGCGCGTTGTAATTTCGGAATAGCAAGGCGCGGAGTTGTCGGAGCACAACGAGACAAAGATATATCTTAAATATTTCGGGCTAACAAGGTGCGGGTTGAAGAGGCGGGAGTTTCGCAGCACGATAGACAGAGACGCTAGCTTGAATTTTCGGCATAACAAGGCGCGGTTTGAAATTTCGGAAGAACAAGCTTAATGTGTACCCAAAAAAAGACAATTTGCACCTCAACACGCACAACACACACAAACACCATTTATACTAGAGTAAGGTACACGTGCATTGCACGCATGAGATTTGACAACCAAATTATGAATAAATACCACATTATAGCATGCAAGCTTTGAGTCATATATGCATGATGTAGATGTTCGTTTAATTCTTATAGTTCATTTCATTCAAAATCATCTAGTTTTTATAAGAAAGCTAATCTATTTTAAGATTCATGGAATTGTGCGTCGTAAGACATAAAGTAAAAACAAATAATGGCAAATCATGTAGAAAAACATTTGGGCAATTCTGATACGGAAGATTCTAGAACAAATAAGAAGTGCTTGTGTTTTGATGTTTGTGCATTATGCTTAAGTTCAACCATGGAGTCTTCTAGATTATACATGTGGCGAAATCTGGTGGAATCTAGATGATATCCAACGGCCAGCAGTGCTCAAATTTGCCATCTTTGGACCATCGGATTCGCCTCATCCAACGACCATCTTTCAAAGTTAAAGTTACCCGCACACAATATAAAAAAATGTAAAATATAATATATATATATATATAGGGGTATAGATATAGATATGTGATGCGAAAGCCGCCCATCATCTCCAATTAGAATAGTGTGTCCATGCACGGATGCGACGTGGCCAAATGATGTCTGCCATCGGTATCTCAAATTCAAATCAGTCTGACCTTGTTCAATGTGTATACATTACAACATGCTCGTTTCCAAACCACACCGCGCAGATCTCCGTTATATTCATGCATGCATGGGTTTCAAACATCAGGATCTCTTATTCAAATATTTGAATTCAACTTTACATTGATTATGACCTCACCTATTCTTTTACACCCACACAGTAGTCTTCTCTTTATAATTGTACTACTAACTTTCTCTCATGCATGCATGCACACACACTACCAGTCGGCATTATCCATCGCACGCATACAATCTTTTTCTTCAGGTCGGTCTCCCATGAAGGCACACACCCACACACATCCCCCTCTCCATCATATCGGGCATTCTTTATCTCTCACGCGTGCATGCGCAACGATCGATGTTCCTCTATGTATGTGTGTATATAGCTAGGTCTTTCATAGTTTTCCACACAAACCGATCAATCGATATATCCAGTGAGGTCTCACCCTCTTTCCCACGTCCACATCGATCAATCTATACCTCTCTATATAGGATTAACATATATAGCTAATACACCCGCATTAATTATATATCCAACGTCCCCCTCTCATCATCCATGCCTTCCGCTTCATCTCTCAGACGCGTGCACAATGGCGAAGACATGGGGCAGTAAGGGCCCTGCCCCCCTCCCCCCTAACATCACTATATCTCGAGGCTAATATGAATGTGATCGTTTGACAATTGCTGCTAAAAATGGTTTAAGTTCATGAATTGACCCTCCTCGTAAAGGATTAGCAATGCTTGGCCCCCTAGCTCATTTATTTTTCATGGCTCCGCCACTGCGCGCAACAGCGCACATGTTCGCCCCCTCTCACTAAATATCGATCTCGCACTTGTGCATTCCTTCATAGTCTCCCTCCACTCGGCCCCTCGCACCATCTTCTAGCCCCCCACCGGATTTTGCCACATGTACAATCTAGCAGACTCCATGGTTGAACTTAAGCATAATGCACAAACCTCAAAACAACAGTGGTTCTCTTTTGTTCTAGAATCTTCCGTATCATAACTGCCCAAACTTTTTTTCTAGTTGAATTCCCATTATTTGTTTTTACTTTATGCTTTACAACGCACAATTCCATGAATCATAAAATAGATTAAGGGCTTCTTTGATTCAAAGGATTCTCAAAGGAATTTTGGAGGATTCTAATCATTAGGAGTTTTTCCTATCTTGGTTGTTTGATTCGTAGGATTGTAAACCATAGGAATTTTTCCATATGATTCATTTGCACTAGATTTCATAGGAAACATCCCATCCACTCAAACCTCTTTGAAAGAATTCTGCGTTTTTTCTATGCACAATCAAACACTCGTACAATCCTGTAGGATTCAAGACGACATTCCACTATAATCCCATGTTTTTCCTATTCCCGTGTTCTTTGCTTTTTTATAAAAACTAATTGATTTTGAATGAGATGAACTATAAGAATTAAACGAAGGGCTACATCAGGCATATATGACTCAGAGCTTAAATGCTACAGTGTGGTATTTATTCATAATTTGGTTGCAAAATCTGATGCGTGCAATGCACGTGTACCTTACTAGTACTTCGAGTATGTGCAAAACACGTAAATTAGAATACCAATGGCACGCTACACAGTGTCTCTCTTACAGTTCATGAAGCCATGTGGCACATGTGGAGGCGTTGTCGCGACCTCCTTGCGTGGATTGATCACAGTGACATGCTGCTGGTTCCAGAAGAATGTACTCATCCTCCCTGAGCCATACTGGCGGTACATGCACGAAGCGAAGATGTGCACGCACGCCACGCACGCACACGCGGGTACAGGGGTGGATGCAATTTTGTACCAAGATCCACCCCAGATAATTTGACGCGTGTAAAGTCGTTCACTTCATTGATGGTCAATTAATACAGCGCATGCAAATTGAGTGGACGTGAGGCGGAAGAAAGACATTATTACTCCACTGCGCGCATGCGAGTAGTTAAATCGTGGGTTGCTAGTAGTACTTATAGAGAGCGCTCATCGCCAAATTATGCATATAGTACTATTAAAAAGGCTAGTCACAATAATGGTGTCCAGCACAACCCACCCCTCAAATAAAACTAAGAGGGTGCTTGGATACGTTTTAGTCCCACGACTAAAAGTAGTGGGACTAAAACATGCTAGCCTCACCCATGCTTGGATCCAAATACTAAAAAGGCTAAAATCAAGTTAATGAGCATTTATTATCCTCCAAACCCTCCAATCCAGAACTCGCCTGTGTTAAAGGAGAGGAGTTAAATGAGTAGAGAGAGGACTAATCCACATTTTAGTAGGGGTACCCCTGACTAAAAAAATTTAGTCTCAAGACTAGTTTTAGCCCCTCTTTAGTTAGGGGTGCTTGGAACTTTAGCCTCTTAAAGAGACTATTTTTAGTCAGACTAAAATAACGGCGGTTGCTCTCGAGGAAGTCCTTAAAATCCTGGCACTCAACGTCGGCATGGCATATGTGGTAGACCAAGCATAAGTCATGCACGCAAACCTGGATCACAGCGGGCTTCTTCCTCTCTTCGTCCTTTAGATCCTTCTCTCGTCCCAGGACTGTGGTGTACTCAACATCTAGCCCAGCGACCCACTCATCATCTGAGTCTTCGAACATGCGTCTGAAGCGAGAAAGGCATCCTTTCACCGTCGTGGAAGAACGGGTGTAGATGACGTCGAACTCATCGCCGGTGATGGTTCTAACCTTGTACTCACCGCCGATCGTGGAGATTTGGGACGCCATGGATTTGGGAGGAGGGTTAGGATTAGTGGAACTGCCGTAATGTGAATGGATGGGACGACTAGGAGCGAACCGCCGTAGTATTGAAGGACGTGCGGGGACGAGTAGGAGCGAACTGCCAGCGTGCAAACGGCAGGGTAGTGGCTTTCCATTCTCCCATGATACGGGCTTCCGAGAGCCCTTGGATCTGAGATCGAACGGTTGCATGGCGTGATTCTAGACCTATGGGTGAATATCCTATCCTGGAGGGTTATTCTGCAAATTTTCAGCAACTTAGCATGCGACAGTTTGATCTCAGATCCAAGGGCTGCCAGCAGGCCGTATCATGGTCGCGCCTACCACGACCGTCGCGTCGCTCGCGCGGTCGCGCCCTTGGAGATTTAACACGGTGCATTAGGCTATCTGATGTTGGCATGTCATACATAGTCATCACTTAGTCACTCATGCTACGACAAGGTTGGCTATAAGGTTGGCTATAAGTGTAAATTTTTTTACTCCTCTCTATCTCTTTCTTCGTACTCCCTCCGTCCCATAATATAAGAACGTTTTTTACACTAGTGTAGTGCCAAAAACGTTCTTATATTATGGGACACAGGGAGTACTAGTATTTATTGCATTTGCCAAGGAGTGACCTCTTCCAATGAAATGGTGTTGCTAAGTTTGCTTCATTTAATTAGCTATAGACTCAAAATTGTCTTTTCACCTAGGTATACGCGCTTAGCACCGTTTCTTCCTTGGGTCACCAAACTAGTCTCTCTCTTCTTGATTAACTTGCCACATCAGACTTTATGCCTATGTGGCAAGCTTAAGCACCTGTAGGAGCAAGTAAAAGTAAGTACAATAGTGCGCTTTACATGGCATTTTTGCATATGTGGAGGAAAGAGAGGCAAGGAAAAAGTGGAGAAGTGGGCTCTCATGCAAGAGCCAGCCTCTACTACATGGTGGAGCATTGGGAGAGGCACCTGTATGGAGGTGGTCAGGAATCGGGAGACTCATGCCGGTCGTAGCGCCGCAGTTAAAATGATAATGGCAAGTCAAATCACGGGGCCCCACCTGTCCAGCAGTAACTCGCTGTCAAATCACACGGCCCTACGTTTGCAGCAGCCTACTCCCTCGTCTTCTCGCGTCTCTGTCGAACCGACTAGGCGGAACTGCCCCGCCTACCGCGCAGGAAAAGCCCCGCCCTCGACTTTTAAATAGTATACAGTATACTAATTTTGTATCCATGGATTGCGCTCGTGCCATGGAGCAAAGCATCTAGAAAACGGCGGTACACATGTACGGAGTATACAGCACGCCCGTCGCATTCGCGTCGCACCCCAGACGGTCGGTCGGTCTGGCACGCTGCTCTCCGAATGGAACGCGCGTCATATTGAGTTTGCACACACATGTGGGACGGTAATTGAGAACCGACCATAGGCACACTCCCCGGCCCCGCAAGTCGGGTGACTTAATAGAAGAGGGAGACGAGCGATAGTACTAGAGAAGTGTTGTACTACGTTGGTGCCTGGACGATCCCTGCAAGACACGGAAGATCAGTTCGTCCATGCATGTGACCGGACTCCAGCAGACACGCCTGGATTGGCTATCGTCTACATATCGTGCAGGCTGTGTTGTACATGGCTGTAGTTGTGGTGAGAAATCTAAAAAAAGGTTTCTTGTCATCTCGCAAAATTAGGTGTCATGTGCTTCGGATCACTGCGAGGGTTAAACAGCGACAACTGAGTTGGGCTAGTCATTGGGGGCACATGCACGAACAGTGACTACTCGGCTGCCATCTAGGTCAAGCCGGCTATGTTAATTAGGACATCTATCGACGGACCCCTTTTCTACGAGTTTATCTTTAATTTGAGCTTTGTTCCTCGTCTAGTTTGTCCGTCGGGATTCATGTTGTCTCCTTTGGGCAGTGAGGTTATGATTTCTTGTCATGTTGCATTTTTTCGTGTTATATGTTATAATCCGGCGCTTCAGATCAAAATGACGACAACTGCGCCTCCGGGCCACGTGCATGAAGACTTCTCAACAGTCATTGACGAGGTCAAGCCGGCTCCGGTAGACAAAAGAAAACTAGTACTACTCCACTATATAGGCAGGAGCCTCCACGCTTGCTTGCTAGTGTTGCTCTCTTCGCACATAAAATATATGTTATACGTTGCAAAAATAATATAATTTGAAAGTACATTCAGATACGAACCAAACGATACAATTTTTGGTGACATGCATTCACATTTTGCTTGTCAAATACAGTACGTGGTCAAACTTTGACCCAAAATACGCAAAACAACAAAAAAATACTTCCAAGACCAGCTCCGCTCTTCCGCTCTTCTCCTCTTAAACCACCGCCGCTCCTCTCCTGTTCCAATCTAAGTGCAGCGCCGCTCCTCTCCTCTTCCATTTCAAAACCACCGCCCCTCCTCTCATGTTCCAGTCAAAAACCAGCGTCGCTCCTCTCCCGTTCTAATCCAAAACCAGCGTTGCTCCTCTCCTCTTCCATTCAAAAACCACCGCCGGCGAGTGAAGGTGCTGTGGAGAAGTAGATCGATGGAGGAGTACAATCGATACGTGAGGATCGCAGACGGCGACCTTGTGAAGCTAGCTAGGATGTTGGAGATACAGTCTTGGTTTGACAACAAGGACCAACTAGCAGCGACGGCGACATCCATGGCCAAATATCTGCAACAGAGCAAAAAGGCGGTGATACTCCCGGAGGGAGTCGCGCCGGAGTACATAGAGCTGCTCCTCTGGGCCATGGAGCAAACAGATTCACCGAATCCGATCGTGAGGGAGCGGTGGTGGGAGTATCGATCCCAGATGGAGCATCCACCAGAGATTGAAGAATCGAGCATCTACAGGGTGCCGTTTGTGAGGGTGTCCTGCCAGAGCGAGCCGGTGGAGTCTTCATCGACCAAACCCAACTGCAAGAGGAGAAAAGCAGTTGGCCCGACGACGCTTCCCCGCCATCGTCTCCCTCGCCGTTCACATCGTCTCACGGGACGGGTGTCTGCCGCCGAGGAATAGGAGGGGGCTGCCCCCCCACCAGCCCAATAGTCGGGCAGGTTGTGAATTGTCAGGAGGAGCTTAGGGTTGTCAGTATTTGCAGGTTGTGAATTGTGTTTTGTGTTGTGTATTTTGAGAGTACTTTCAGATATGAATGTCTTTTGAATTTCAGATTTGCAGTATTGAGCATATGAAGTATTTTATGAATTCTAGAGATCTATTTTTAGCACTTAAAAAAATGTAGTTACATAGGAGTATAAAAGTGCAGACAATGTGATTCTCAGAGAAGAAACTGCAAGTTTCAGTTTCAGATAAGAAACTACAAGTTCAGTTTCAGATAAGAAACTACAACTTTCAGAGGCAGAGCATTTATATTAACACGGCCTTTTCAAACAGGGTTAACATCCTGTTGGAAGTTTTATTCATGGTCGAAAATGGAACTACCAGCAGTTAACATCATGCTGATCAACATTCATGCATAGCACATCTTCATATGCTGCACAGTAAAAATGCCCACACAATGTCGAGTGTGCGAAACACAGAGAAAACGAGGGACGAAGTTTTGGCAAGTTTTGGACGTGGTTTTGGGCTGCCCCGTCTAGCCCTGCTCCCTCCTCCCCGCGGCCGGCTCTGCTGCCGCGTAGGCCTCACCGCCCCACCGTACTCCCATCGCTGGCCTAGCCATTCCTCTACTCACCCACACCTGCTGTTATTCTCCGGCGACGGCAGACGAACCAGTAAACCCTCGTACAGTCGTACTCCCCTCCGTGTGGGAAACAACTGCCGAGTCTTCCCTGCCTCCGTGTCGTTCCCTTCCTAGGCCTCGCTGTCGTCCACCGCCCTGGTGCTCTCGGCGCGGCCTGGTCAACGTGGTCAACGACCGACATGCATCTGAAGTGGACTGTACGTGGAGAGGCCGACAGCTGGGTCCACGGCCGCACGCAAGGAAATGCCTCCTTATTACGCACAAAATAATGATTCCTCCACCTGACATCATGGACCCACAGAAAGGGCCTCTGTATTTCGCGAAAAAAACGTTACCGCCACTGACAGCTCGGACCCACCAGCTATATCTTCGCACGCAAGGAAGTGCCTCCTTATTACGCACACAAAAAATGAATACTCCCCCCGCTAGCTGGGACCCACCATGGTGGGAGGCTGACTTGTGGGCCTACTAAGTTGACTGGGACGGGGGCCTTTGTCAACTTTAGTCAATATGAACGATTCTAGCTCCAGTGACCGTACGATGTCCATCCAACGGCCGTAGTGCTTCTTCAACCTCTGGTCTTCTTGCTCCAGCCGCCCAAAGCAGCGCCGGTCGTGCCGCATGCTCCCGCCTCCCGTGGCCGGCTTTGCTGCCGCGGAGGCCTCACCGCCCCCTACTATTCCCACCGCTGGCCAGGCCCTGCGGCGACGGCAGTCTCACACCGCAGCCGAACCAATGAACCCTCGTACTCCTCTCCGCGCGGGCTTCCACTGCCGCGTCTTCCCCGGCTCCGCGTCGTCCCCTTCCTAGGCCTCGCCGTCGTCCACCGCCGTGGTGCTCTCCACGCGGCATGGTCAACGTGGTCAAGGAACGACTTCCATCGGAAGAGTACTGTACGTGGAGAGGCTGACAGCTGGGTCCACGGCCACAGCCCAGTTTTGTTGTGTTCTGCCAAGTAAGTCGCTTTGTCAGGCTTCTTGGGGCTGCAAATCTTTCAAGACGAGGAGAGCTTTTATTTGGCTGGCCGAGAAAATGGCCCATCAGTAATGAGAAATGGGCTGTACATTTTAAAAACACATCAAGCTGGCAATTAGTTTCAAATATCTTTTTTTCATTTCGAGATTTTAAATTACATTAATTTATATGCGTGGAGAATTTGTTGGATTTTATATTGATATACATTTATTTTTTAAATCAGTTTGAATGTGAGTCGAAATTTTGGGATTGAAAACAGTTCGGACCGCACCAAAATATGCAAAATTTCGTATAATTTTTTAACCGTGGCCACAATATGGGCTGTAATGCTAACAAAAAGAATATGGGCTCCAAAGAAAACCTTAATAATTAGCAAATGGGCTGTAAATTATTAGAAATAATGGCAGATGGGTTGTATGTTGTTTTCCACAGATTTGAGGCTTTCCTTAAAAAAGGTTGACGCACAAGCACTGACTGTTGGATGGCCATCCAACGGCCGTCATGCTTCTTCAATCTCTGCTCTTCCTGCTCCAGCCGCTCAAACAAGCGCCGGCGGGACTACCTGCTCCCTCCTCCCCGCGGCCGGCTCTGCTGCCGCGCAGGCCTCACCGCCCCACCGTACTCCCATCGCTGGCCTAGCCATCCCTCTACTCACCCACACCTCCTGTTATTCTCCGGCGACGGCAGACGAACCAGTAAACCCTCGTACAGCAGTACTCCCCTCCGCGTGGTAAACAACTGCGGAGTCTTCCCTGCCTCCATGTCATTCCCTTCCTAGGCCTCGCCGTCGTCCACCGCCCTGGTGCTCTCGGCGCGGCCTGGTCAACTTGGTCAACGACTGACATGCATCTGAAGTGGACTGTACGTGGAGAGGCCGACAGCTGGGTCCACGGCCGCACGCAAGGAAATGCCTCCTTATTACGCGCAAAATAATGATTCCTCCACCTGACATCAGGGACCCACCGAAAGGGCCTCTGTATTTTGCGAAAAAACGTTACCGCCGCTGACAGCTCAGACCCACCAGCTATATCTTCGCACGCAAGGAAGTGCCTCCTTATTACACAGAAAAAAATGAATACTCCCCCTGCTAGCTGGGACCCACCATGGTGGGAGGCTGACTTGTGGGCCTACTAAGTTGACTGGGATGGGGGCCTTTGTCAACTTTAGTCAATATGAACGATTCTAGCTCGAGTGACCGTACGATGTCCATCCAACGGCCGTAGTGTTTCTTCAACCTCTGGTCTTCTTGCTCCAGCCGCCCAAAGCAGCGCTGGTCGTGCTGCATGCTCCTGCCTCCCGTGGCCGGCTGTGCTGCTGCGGAGGCCTCACCGCCCCCTACTATTCCCACCGCTGGCCAGGCCCTGCGGTGACGGCAGCCTCACACCGCAGCCGAACCAGTGAAGCCTCGTACTCCTCTCCGCGCGGGCTTCCACTACCGCGTCTTCCCCGGCTCCGCGTCGTCCCCTTCCTAGGCCTCGCCGTCCTCCACCGCCGTGGTGCTCTCCGCGCGGCGTGGTCAACGTGGTCAAGGAACGACTTCCATCGGAAGAGTACTGTACGTGGAGAGGCTGACAGCTGGGTCCACGGCCACAGCCCAGTTTTTTTGTGATTTGCCAAGTAAGTCGCTTTGTCAGGCCTGTTGGGCTGCAAATCTTTCAAGACGAGGAGAGCTTTCATTCGGCTGGCCGAGAAAATGGCCCATCAGTAATGAGAAATGGGCTGTACATTTTTAAAACACATCAAACCGGCAATTAGTTTCAAATATCTTTTTTTCATTTCGAGATTTTAAATTACATTAATTTTTATGCGTGGAGAATTTGTTGGATTTTATATTGATATACATTTATTTTTAAAATCAGTTTGAATGTGAGTCGAAATTTCGGGATTAAAAACAGTTCGGACCGCACCGAAATATGCAAAATTTCGTATAATTTTTTAACCGTGGCCACAATATGGGCTGTAATGCTAACAAAAAGAATATGGGCTCCAAAAAACCTTAATAATTAGCAAATGGGCTGTAAATTATTAGAAATAATGGCAGATGGGCTGTATGCTGTTTTCCACAGATTTGAGGCTTTCCTAAAAAAAGGTTGACGCACAAGCAGTGACTGTTGGATGGCCATCCAACGGCCGTCGTGCTTCTTCAATCTCTGCTCTTCCTGCTCCAGCCGCTCAAACAAGCGCCGGCGGGACTGCCTGCTCCCTCCTCCCCGCGGCCGGCTCTGCTGCCGCGCAGGCCTCACCGCCCCACCGTACTCCCATCGCTGGCCTAGCCATCCCTCTACTCACCCACACCTGCTGTTATTCTCCGGCGACGGCAGACGAACCAGTAAACCCTCGTACAGTCGTACTCCCCTCCGCGTGGGAAACAACTGCCGAGTCTTCCCTGCCTCCGTGTCGTTCCCTTCCTAGGCCTCGCCGTCGTCCACCGCCCTGGTGCTCTCGGCGCGGCCTGGTCAACGTGGTCAACGACCGACATGCATCTGAAGTGGACTGTACGTGGAGAGGCCGACAGCTGGGTCCACGGCCGCACGCAAGGAAATGCCTCCTTATTACGCGCAAAATAATGATTCCTCCACCTGACATCAGGGACCCACCGAAAGGGCCTCTGTATTTCGTGAAAAAACGTTACCGCCGCTGACAGCTCGGACCCACCAGCTATATCTTCGCACGCAAGGAAGTGCCTCCTTATTACGCACAAAAAAATGAATACTCCCCCTGCTAGCTAGGACCCACCATGGTGGGAGGCTGACTTGTGGGCCTACTAAGTTGACTGGGACGGGGGCCTTTGTCAACTTTAGTCAATATGAATGATTCTAGCTCCAGTGACCGTACGATGTCCATCCAACGGCCGTAGTGCTTCTTCAACCTCTGGTCTTCTTGCTCCAGCCGCCCAAAGCAGCGCCGGTCGTGCCGCATGCTCCTGCCTCCCGTGGCCGGCTGTGCTGCCGCGGAGGCCTCACCGCCCCCTACTATTCCCACCGCTGGCCAGGCCCTGCGGCGACGGCAGCCTCACACCGCAGCCGAACCAGTGAACCCTCGTACTCCTCTCCGCGCGGGCTTCCACTGCCGTGTCTTCCCCGGCTCCGCGTCATCCCCTTCCTAGGCCTCGTCGTCGTCCGCCGCCGTGGTGCTCTCCGCGCGGCGTGGTCAACGTGGTCAAGGAACGACTTCCATCGGAAGAGTACTGTACGTGGAGAGGCTGACAGCTGGGTCCACGGCCACAGCCCAGTTTTTTTGTGATTTGCCAAGTAAGTCGCATTGTCAGGCTTCTTGGGCTGCAAATCTTTCAAGACGAGGAGAGCTTTCATTTGGCTGGCTGAGAAAATGGCCCATCAGTAATGAGAAATGGGCAGTACATTTCAAAAACACATCAAGCTGGCAATTAGTTTCAAATATCTTTTTTTCATTTCGAGATTTTAAATTACATTAATTTTTATGCGTGGAGAATTTGTTGGATTTTATATTGATATACATTTATTTTTAAAATCAGTTTGAATGTGAGTCGAAATTTCGGGATTAAAAACAGTTCGGACCGCACCAAAATATGCAAAATTTCGTATAATTTTTTAACCGTGGCCACAATATGGGCTGTAATGCTAACAAAAAGAATATGGGCTCCAAAAAAACCTTAATAATTAGCAAATGGGCTGTAAATTATTAGAAATAATGGCAGATGGCTGTATGCTGTTTTCCACAGATTTGAGGCTTTCCTAAAAAAAGGTTGACGCACAAGCAGTGACTGTTGGATGGCCATCCAACGGCCGTCGTGCTTCTTCAATCTCTGCTCTTCCTGCTCCAGCCGCTCAAACAAGCGCCGGCGGGACTGCCTGCTCCCTCCTCCCCGCGGCCGGCTCTGCTGCCGCGCAGGCCTCACCGCCCCACCGTACTCCCATCGCTGGCCTAGCCATCCCTCTACTCACCCACACCTGCTGTTATTCTCCGGCGACGGCAGACGAACCAGTAAACCCTCGTACAGTCGTACTCCCCTCCGCGTGGGAAACAACTGCCGAGTCTTCCCTGCCTCCGTGTCGTTCCCTTCCTAGGCCTCGCCGTCGTCCACCGCCCTGGTGCTCTCGGCGCGGCCTGGTCAACGTGGTCAACGACCGACATGCATCTGAAGTGGACTGTACGTGGAGAGGCCGACAGCTGGGTCCACGGCCGCACGCAAGGAAATGCCTCCTTATTACATGCAAAATAATGATTCATCCACCTCACATCAGGGACCCACCGAAAGGGCCTCTGTATTTCGCGAAAAAAACCGCCGCTGACAGCTCAGACCCACCAGCTATATCTTCGCACGCAAGGAAGTGCCTCATTATTATGCACACAAAAAATGAATACTCCCCCTGCTAGTTGGGACCCACCATGGTGGGAGGCTGACTTGTGGGCCTACTAAGTTGACTGGGATGGGGGCCTTTGTCAACTTTAGTCAATATGAACGATTCTAGCTCCAGTGACCATACGATGTCCATACAACGGCCGTAGTGCTTCTTCAACCTCTGGTCTTCTTGCTCCAGCCGCCCAAAGCAGCGCCGGTCGTGCCGCATGCTCCTGCTCCCGTGGCCGGCTGTGCTGCCGCGGAGGCCTCACCGCCCCCTACTATTCCCACCGCTGGCCAGGCCCTGCGGCGACGGCAGCCTCACACCGCAGCCGAACCAGTGAACCCTCGTACTCCTCTCCGCGCGGGCTTCCACTGCCGCGTCTTCCCCGGCTCCGCGTCGTCCCCTTCCTAGGCCTCGCCGTCGTCCACCGCCGTGGTGCTCTCCGCGCGGCGTGGTCAACGTGGTCAAGGAACGACTTCCATCGGAAGATTACTGTACGTGGAGAGGCTGACAGCTGGGTCCACGGCCACAGCCCAGTTTTTTGTGATATGCCAAGTAAGTCGCTTTGTCAGGCCTGTTGGGCTTCAAATCTTTCAAGACGAGGAGAGCTTTCATTCGGCTGGCCGAGAAAATGGCCCATCAGTAATGAGAAATGGGCTGTACATTTTTAAAACACATCAAACCGGCAATTAGTTTCAAATATCTTTTTTTCATTTCGAGATTTTAAATTACATTAATTTTTATGCGTGGAGAATTTGTTGGATTTTATATTGATATACATTTATTTTTAAAATCAGTTTGAATGTGAGTCGAAATTTCGGGATTAAAAACAGTTCGGACCGCACCGAAATATGCAAAATTTCGTATAATTTTTAACCGTGGCCACAATATGGGCTGTAATGCTAACAAAAAGAATATGTGCTCCAAAAAAAACCTTAATAATTAGCAAATGGGCTGTAAATTATTAGAAATAATGGCAGATGGGTTGTATGCTGTTTTCCACAGATTTGAGGCTTTCCTAAAAAAAGGGTTGACGCACAAGCAGTGACTGTTGGATGGCCATCCAACGGCCGTCGTGCTTCTTCAATCTCTGCTCTTCCTGCTCCAGCCGCTCAAACAAGCGCCGGCGGGACTGCCTGCTCCCTCCTCCCCGCGGCCGGCTCTGCTGCCGCGCAGGCCTCACCGCCCCACCGTACTCCCATCGCTGGCCTAGCCATCCCTCTACTCACCCACACCTGCTGTTATTCTCCGGCGACGGCAGACGAACCAGTAAACCCTCGTACAGTCGTACTCCCCTCCGCGTGGGAAACAACTGCCGAGTCTTCCCTGCCTCCGTGTCGTTCCCTTCCTAGGCCTCGCCGTCGTCCACCGCCCTGGTGCTCTCGGCGCGGCCTGGTCAACGTGGTCAACGACCGACATGCATCTGAAGTGGACTGTACGTGGAGAGGCCGACAGCTGGGTCCACGGCCGCACGCAAGGAAATGCCTCCTTATTACGCGCAAAATAATGATTCCTCCACCTGACATCAGGGACCCACCGAAAGGGCCTCTGTATTTCGCGAAAAAAACGTTACCGCCGCTGACAGCTCGGACCCACCAGCTATATCTTCGCACGCAAGGAAGTGCCTCCTTATTACGCACAAAAAAATGAATACTCCCCCTGCTAGCTGGGACCCACCATGGTGGGAGGCTGACTTGTGGGCCTACTAAGTTGACTGGGACGGGGGCCTTTGTCAACTTTAGTCAATATGAACGATTCTAGCTCCAGTGACCGTACGATGTCCATCCAACGGCCGTAGTGCTTCTTCAACCTCTGGTCTTCTTGCTCCAGCCGCCCAAAGCAGCGCCGGTCGTGCCGCATGCTCCTGCCTCCCGTGGCCGGCTGTGCTGCCGCGGAGGCCTCACCGCCCCCTACTATTCCCACCGCTGGCCAGGCCCTGCGGCGACGGCAGCCTCACACCGCAGCCGAACCAGTGAACCCTCGTACTCCTCTCCGCGCGGGCTTCCACTGCCGCGTCTTCCCCGGCTCCGCGTCGTCCCCTTCCTAGGCCTCGCCGTCGTCCACCGCCGTGGTGCTCTCCGCGCGGCGTGGTCAACGTGGTCAAGGAACGACTTCCATCGGAAGAGTACTGTACGTGGAGAGGCTGACAGCTGGGTCCACGGCCACAGCCCAGTTTTTTTGTGATTTGCCAAGTAAGTCGCTTTGTCAGGCCTGTTGGGCTGCAAATCTTTCAAGACGAGGAGAGCTTTCATTCGGCTGGCCGAGAAAATGGCCCATCAGTAATGAGAAATGGGCTGTACATTTTTAAAACACATCAAACCGGCAATTAGTTTCAAATATCTTTTTTTCATTTCGAGATTTTAAATTACATTAATTTTTATGCGTGGAGAATTTGTTGGATTTTATATTGATATACATTTATTTTTAAAATCAGTTTGAATGTGAGTCGAAATTTCGGGATTAAAAACAGTTCGGACCGCACCGAAATATGCAAAATTTCGTATAATTTTTTAACCGTGGCCACAATATGGGCTGTAATGCTAACAAAAAGAATATGGGCTCCAAAAAAACCTTAATAATTAGCAAATGGGCTGTAAATTATTAGAAATAATGGCAGATGGGCTGTATGCTGTTTTCCACAGATTTGAGGCTTTCCTAAAAAAAGGTTGACGCACAAGCAGTGACTGTTGGATGGCCATCCAACGGCCGTCGTGCTTCTTCAATCTCTGCTCTTCCTGCTCCAGCCGCTCAAACAAGCGCCGGCGGGACTGCCTGCTCCCTCCTCCCCGCGGCCGGCTCTGCTGCCGCGCAGGCCTCACCGCCCCACCGTACTCCCATCGCTGGCCTAGCCATCCCTCTACTCACCCACACCTGCTGTTATTCTCCGGCGACGGCAGACGAACCAGTAAACCCTCGTACAGTCGTACTCCCCTCCGCGTGGGAAACAACTGCCGAGTCTTCCCTGCCTCCGTGTCGTTCCCTTCCTAGGCCTCGCCGTCGTCCACCGCCCTGGTGCTCTCGGCGCGGCCTGGTCAACGTGGTCAACGATCGACATGCATCTGAAGTGGACTGTACGTGGAGAGGCCGACAGCTGGGTCCACGGCCGCACGCAAGGAAATGCCTCCTTATTACGTGCAAAATAATGATTCCTCCACCTGACATCAGGGACCCACCGAAAGGGCCTCTGTATTTCACGAAAAAAATGTTACCGCCGCTGAGAGCTCAGACCCACCAGCTATATCTTCGCACGCAAGGAAGTGCCTCCTTATTACGCACAAAAAATTGAATACTCCCCCTGCTAGCTAGGACCCACCATGGTGGGAGGTTGACTTGTGGGCCTACTAAGTTGACTGGGACGGGGGCCTTTAAAAACTTTAGTCAATATGAATGATTCTAGCTCCAGTAACCGTACGATGTCCATCCAACGGCCGTAGTGCTTCTTCAACCTCTGGTCTTCTTGCTCCAGCCGCCCAAAGCAGCGCCGGTCGAGCCGCATGCTGCCGCCTCTCGTGGCCGGCTGTGCTGTCGCGGAGGCCTCACCGCCCCTACTTTTCCCACCGCTGGCCAGGCCCTGCGGCGACGGCAGCCTCACACCACAGCCGAACCAGTGAACCCTCGTACTCCTCTCCGCGCGGGCTTCCACTACCGCGTCTTCCCCGGCTCCGCATCGTCCCCTACCTAGGCCTCGCCGTCGTCCACCGCCGTGGTGCTCTCCGCGCGGCGTGGTCAACGTGGTCAAGGAACGACTTCCATCGGAAGAGTACTGTACGTGGAGAGGCTGACAGCTGGGTCCACGGCCACAGCCCAGTTTTTTTGTGATTTGCCAAGTAAGTCGCTTTGTCAGGCCTGTTGGGCTGCAAATCTTTCAAGACGAGGAGAGCTTTCATTCGGCTGGCCGAGAAAATGGCCCATCAGTAATGAGAAATGGGCTGTACATTTTTAAAACACATCAAACCGGCAATTAGTTTCAAATATCTTTTTTTCATTTCGAGATTTTAAATTACATTAATTTTTATGCGTGGAGAATTTGTTGGATTTTATATTGATATACATTTATTTTTAAAATCAGTTTGAATGTGAGTCGAAATTTCGGGATTAAAAACAGTTCGGACCGCACCGAAATATGCAAAATTTCGTATAATTTTTTAACCGTGGCCACAATATGGGCTGTAATGCTAACAAAAAGAATATGGGCTCCAAAAAAACCTTAATAATTAGCAAATGGGCTGTAAATTATTAGAAATAATGGCAGATGGGCTGTATGCTGTTTTCCACAGATTTGAGGCTTTCCTAAAAAAAGGTTGACGCACAAGCAGTGACTGTTGGATGGCCATCCAACGGCCGTCGTGCTTCTTCAATCTCTGCTCTTCCTGCTCCAGCCGCTCAAACAAGCGCCGGCGGGACTGCCTGCTCCCTCCTCCCCGCGGCCGGCTCTGCTGCCGCGCAGGCCTCACCGCCCCACCGTACTCCCATCGCTGGCCTAGCCATCCCTCTACTCACCCACACCTGCTGTTATTCTCCGGCGACGGCAGACGAACCAGTAAACCCTCGTACAGTCGTACTCCCCTCCGCGTGGGAAACAACTGCCGAGTCTTCCCTGCCTCCGTGTCGTTCCCTTCCTAGGCCTCGCCGTCGTCCACCGCCCTGGTGCTCTCGGCGCGGCCTGGTCAACGTGGTCAACGACCGACATGCATCTGAAGTGGACTGTACGTGGAGAGGCCGACAGCTGGGTCCACGGCCGCACGCAAGGAAATGCCTCCTTATTACGCGCAAAATAATGATTCCTCCACCTGACATCAGGGACCCACCGAAAGGGCCTCTGTATTTCGCGAAAAAAACGTTACCGCCGCTGACAGCTCGGACCCACCAGCTATATCTTCGCACGCAAGGAAGTGCCTCCTTATTACGCACAAAAAAATGAATACTCCCCCTGCTAGCTGGGACCCACCATGGTGGGAGGCTGACTTGTGGGCCTACTAAGTTGACTGGGACGGGGCCTTTGTCAACTTTAGTCAATATGAACGATTCTAGCTCCAGTGACCGTACGATGTCCATCCAACGGCCGTAGTGCTTCTTCAACCTCTGGTCTTCTTGCTCCAGCCGCCCAAAGCAGCGCCGGTCGTGCCGCATGCTCCTGCCTCCCGTGGCCGGCTGTGCTGCCGCGGAGGCCTCACCGCCCCCTACTATTCCCACCGCTGGCCAGGCCCTGCGGCGACGGCAGCCTCACACCGCAGCCGAACCAGTGAACCCTCGTACTCCTCTCCGCGCGGGCTTCCACTGCCGCGTCTTCCCCGGCTCCGCGTCGTCCCCTTCCTAGGCCTCGCCGTCGTCCACCGCCGTGGTGCTCTCCGCGCGGCGTGGTCAACGTGGTCAAGGAACGACTTCCATCGGAAGAGTACTGTACGTGGAGAGGCTGACAGCTGGGTCCACGGCCACAGCCCAGTTTTTTGTGATTTGCCAAGTAAGTCGCTTTGTCAGGCCTGTTGGGCTGCAAATCTTTCAAGACGAGGAGAGCTTTCATTCGGCTGGCCGAGAAAATGGCCCATCAGTAATGAGAAATGGGCTGTACATTTTTAAAACACATCAAACCGGCAATTAGTTTCAAATATCTTTTTTTTCATTTCGAGATTTTAAATTACATTAATTTTTATGCGTGGAGAATTTGTTGGATTTTATATTGATATACATTTATTTTTAAAATCAGTTTGAATGTGAGTCGAAATTTCGGGATTAAAAACAGTTCGGACCGCACCGAAATATGCAAAATTTCGTATAATTTTTTAACCGTGGCCACAATATGGGCTGTAATGCTAACAAAAAGAATATGGGCTCCAAAAAAACCTTAATAATTAGCAAATGGGCTGTAAATTATTAGAAATAATGGCAGATGGGCTGTATGCTGTTTTCCACAGATTTGAGGCTTTCCTAAAAAAAGGTTGACGCACAAGCAGTGACTGTTGGATGGCCATCCAACGGCCGTCGTGCTTCTTCAATCTCTGCTCTTCCTGCTCCAGCCGCTCAAACAAGCGCCGGCGGGACTGCCTGCTCCCTCCTCCCCGCGGCCGGCTCTGCTGCCGCGCAGGCCTCACCGCCCCACCGTACTCCCATCGCTGGCCTAGCCATCCCTCTACTCACCCACACCTGCTGTTATTCTCCGGCGACGGCAGACGAACCAGTAAACCCTCGTACAGTCGTACTCCCCTCCGCGTGGGAAACAACTGCCGAGTCTTCCCTGCCTCCGTGTCGTTCCCTTCCTAGGCCTCGCCGTCGTCCACCGCCCTGGTGCTCTCGGCGCGGCCTGGTCAACGTGGTCAACGACCGACATGCATCTGAAGTGGACTGTACGTGGAGAGGCCGACAGCTGGGTCCACGGCCGCACGCAAGGAAATGCCTCCTTATTACGCGCAAAATAATGATTCCTCCACCTGACATCAGGGACCCACCGAAAGGGCCTCTGTATTTCGCGAAAAAAATGTTACCGCCGCTGACAGCTCGGACCCACCAGCTATATCTTCGCACGCAAGGAAGTGCCTCCTTATTACGCACAAAAAAATGAATACTCCCCCTGCTAGCTGGGACCCACCATGGTGGGAGGCTGACTTGTGGGCCTACTAAGTTGACTGGGACGGGGGCCTTTGTCAACTTTAGTCAATATGAACGATTCTAGCTCCAGTGACCGTACGATGTCCATCCAACGGCCGTAGTGCTTCTTCAACCTCTGGTCTTCTTGCTCCAGCCGCCCAAAGCAGCGCCGGTCGTGCCGCATGCTCCTGCCTCCCGTGGCCGGCTGTGCTGCCGCGGAGGCCTCACCGCCCCCTACTATTCCCACCGCTGGCCAGGCCCTGCGGCGACGGCAGCCTCACACCGCAGCCGAACCAGTGAACCCTCGTACTCCTCTCCGCGCGGGCTTCCACTGCCGCGTCTTCCCCGGCTCCGCGTCGTCCCCTTCCTAGGCCTCGCCGTCGTCCACCGCCGTGGTGCTCTCCGCGCGGCGTGGTCAACGTGGTCAAGGAACGACTTCCATCGGAAGAGTACTGTACGTGGAGAGGCTGACAGCTGGGTCCACGGCCACAGCCCAGTTTTTTTGTGATTTGCCAAGTAAGTCGCTTTGTCAGGCCTGTTGGGCTGCAAATCTTTCAAGACGAGGAGAGCTTTCATTCGGCTGGCCGAGAAAATGGCCCATCAGTAATGAGAAATGGGCTGTACATTTTTAAAACACATCAAACCGGCAATTAGTTTCAAATATCTTTTTTTCATTTCGAGATTTTAAATTACATTAATTTTTATGCGTGGAGAATTTGTTGGATTTTATATTGATATACATTTATTTTTAAAATCAGTTTGAATGTGAGTCGAAATTTCGGGATTAAAAACAGTTCGGACCGCACCGAAATATGCAAAATTTCGTATAATTTTTTAACCGTGGCCACAATATGGGCTGTAATGCTAACAAAAAGAATATGGGCTCCAAAAAAACCTTAATAATTAGCAAATGGGCTGTAAATTATTAGAAATAATGGCAGATGGGCTGTATGCTGTTTTCCACAGATTTGAGGCTTTCCTAAAAAAAGGTTGACGCACAAGCAGTGACTGTTGGATGGCCATCCAACGGCCGTCGTGCTTCTTCAATCTCTGCTCTTCCTGCTCCAGCCGCTCAAACAAGCGCCGGCGGGACTGCCTGCTCCCTCCTCCCCGCGGCCGGCTCTGCTGCCGCGCAGGCCTCACCGCCCCACCGTACTCCCATCGCTGGCCTAGCCATCCCTCTACTCACCCACACCTGCTGTTATTCTCCGGCGACGGCAGACGAACCAGTAAACCCTCGTACAGTCGTACTCCCCTCCGCGTGGGAAACAACTGCCGAGTCTTCCCTGCCTCCGTGTCGTTCCCTTCCTAGGCCTCGCCGTCGTCCACCGCCCTGGTGCTCTCGGCGCGGCCTGGTCAACGTGGTCAACGACCGACATGCATCTGAAGTGGACTGTACGTGGAGAGGCCGACAGCTGGGTCCACGGCCGCACGCAAGGAAATGCCTCCTTATTACGCGCAAAATAATGATTCCTCCACCTGACATCAGGGACCCACCGAAAGGGCCTCTGTATTTCGCGAAAAAAACGTTACCGCCGCTGACAGCTCGGACCCACCAGCTATATCTTCGCACGCAAGGAAGTGCCTCCTTATTACGCACAAAAAAATGAATACTCCCCCTGCTAGCTGGGACCCACCATGGTGGGAGGCTGACTTGTGGGCCTACTAAGTTGACTGGGACGGGGGCCTTTGTCAACTTTAGTCAATATGAACGATTCTAGCTCCAGTGACCGTACGATGTCCATCCAACGGCCGTAGTGCTTCTTCAACCTCTGGTCTTCTTGCTCCAGCCGCCCAAAGCAGCGCCGGTCGTGCCGCATGCTCCTGCCTCCCGTGGCCGGCTGTGCTGCCGCGGAGGCCTCACCGCCCCTACTATTCCCACCGCTGGCCAGGCCCTGCGGCGACGGCAGCCTCACACCGCAGCCGAACCAGTGAACCCTCGTACTCCTCTCCGCGCGGGCTTCCACTGCCGCGTCTTCCCCGGCTCCCCGTCGTCCCCTTCCTAGGCCTCGCCGTCGTCCACCGCCCTGGTGCTCTCGGCGCGGCGTGGTCAACGTGGTCAAGGAACGACTTCCATCGGACGTGGACTGTACGTGGAGAGGCTGACAGCTGGGTCCACGGCCGCAGCAAGGAAGTGCCTCCTTATTACGCGGAAAATAATGATTCCTCCACCTGACAGCTGGGACCCACCGGACGGGCCACTGTATTTCGCGAAAAAAACGTTTCCCCCTGACTGCTGGGACCCACCAGCTACATCTTCGCACGCAAGGAAGTGCGTCCGGGCAAAAAAAACGATTCGCCCCCTGACTGCTGGGACCCACCAGCTACATCTTCGCAGGCAAGGAAGTGCCTGACAGTCGGGACCCACCTGGTCGAAGCGTACGTAGCGTTGTCATTCTGGTCGCGAACGTGTACGTACATATATACTGGTGGATGTAGAGGCGCGCACGTGTCGTAGTAGAGGCGCTTACGTGTTGTAGTAGAGGTGCGCACGTAGCATGTACACGTACGTACAGCGGCCAGGGTGCAAGAAAGAAAATACGGACACGTATGTGTACATACGGGCGGGGTCTCGAACGCCTACTCGCGCATACGTACGGCCAGGGCTCGTGTACATGGCTGGGTCGAACGGAGAAACAACGTCGTCGTCGTGTTCATGGGGAGGCAACGAAATGTGTCGTGTTCATGGGGAGGGGTGTGGCGTACCGCAAAACGAAGGAAACGGAGCTCCTACGGTCGAAACGGGGTTCCTGTTGATCGGGAGGAGTGTGGCGTACCGCAAAACGGAGGAAACGGACCTCCTACGGTCGAAACGGGGGTCCTGTTGATCGGGAGGGGTGTGGCGTACCGCAAAACGGAGGAAACGGACTCCTACAGTCGAAACGGGGGTCCTGTTGATCGGGAGGGTGTGGCGTACCGCAAAAGACGAAACGGACCTCCTACGGTCGAAACGGGGGTCCTGTTGATCGGGAGGGGTGGCGTACCGCAAAACGGACGAAACGGACCTCCTACGGTCGAAATGGGGTCCTGTTCATCGGAAGGGTGTGGCGTACCGCAAAACGGGACTCCACGGGATACTGTTCATCTCCACCGTCGACCTCCTCCAGCCTCCACGGGCTACCGTCGACCTCCTCCAGCCTCCACGGGCTCCTGTTCATCCAGCCTCCACCGCGCGCTACTCCACCGGCTACTGTTCAACCACCCCTCCACGGGCACCCCTCCACCGTCTACTGTTCATCCAGCCGTCCACACCACGGGGTCCTGTTCAACCAACCCTTCATGGGCACCCCTCCACCGTCTGCTGTTCATCCAGCCCTCCACCACACCACGGGGTCCTGTTCATCCAGAGGCAACGCCACCGCTCACTGTTCATCCAACCCCCCCCCCCCCGCAACGCTCACTGTTCATCCCAGAGGCAGCATCGATCGGCTTTAGTTAGCAGCAGTAGCGAAGGAATCGCTCGATCGGGTTCAGTTAACAGCCATCGATCGATCGCTCGGGTTCAGTAACGCGTAGCCTGCAGTGCAATCGCTCGGGTTCAGTTAGAGCCCAACGCCCCGCTCGGGTTCAGTTAGAGCCAACGCCTCGAACACACGCGCGTACGTGTACGAGAGAAACGCGCATCGCTCGGCCCCCGACCTCCCACCGTAACCGGGAACTCCCCGAAATTTTCCTCGCCCTCGCTTCTACCACGGTTTTTTCCGTCATGGACGGCCCAAAGAATGTCATGCAGCTGCGTCTCCGGCCCGCCCAGGACGAAAAGCCCATTTTCTGTCATGATTTTTTGTCATAGAAGTAGGAGCCCACCACATCTATGATGATACCGGGTTTTGTCACAATTATCGTCATAGAAGTGTCATATGTATGACAGGAAAAACATTCGTTCGGCCCAAAATGTCACGGATGTGTCTTTTTTTTGTAGTGAGAAGTGCAAGTTGAAAAGATCATCGATGACATTGAAGCACTAGGTCCTCTCACACGCTCAAAAGCTTCACATTTATCTAACTTTTGTGGGCACTATGCTTTTGCCTCTATCACAGAGCCCACTAAGGTAGATGAAGCATTTCTGGAGCCTGAGTGGATTCAGGCCATGCAAGAAGAATTACATCAGTTCGAGCTCAACAACGTCTGGGAACTGGTCAAACGTCCAGATCCTCGCAAGCACAATATCACTGGCACAAAGTGGATCTACCGCAACAAGCAAGATGAAAATGGCCGTTTGGTGAGGAATAAGGCACGGCTAGTAGCTCAAGGCTACACACAGGTTGAAGGAATTGATTTTGATGAAACTTTTGCACCTGTTGCTAGACTTGAGGCTATTCACATATTACTTGCTTATGCTAACCATCATGATATCACTCTATATCAAATGGATGTGAAAAGTGCATTCCTCAATGGTAAGCTTGAGGAAGAAGTATATGTTGCTCAACCCCCAGGTTTTGAAAATCCAAAGCATCCTGACAAAGTCTTCAGACTCAATAAGGCCCTCTATGGCCTCAAGCAGGCCCCTCGGGCGTGGTATGATACCTTGAAGGAATTCCTCATGAAGAAAGGCTTCAAACCCGGTTCACTCGACCCTACTCTTTTCACTAAATCTTATGATGGTGAATTGTTTGTCTGTGATACGTCTCCGTCGTATCTACTTTTCCAAACACTTTTGCCCTTGTTTTGGACTCTAACTTGCATGATTTGAATGAAACTAACCCGGACTGACGCGGTTTTCAGCAGACTTTCCATGGTGTTATTTATGTGTAGAAACAAAAGTTCTCGGAATGACCTGAAACTCCACGGAACATCTATTTGGAAAATAAGAAAAATACCGGAAGAAAAATCCACGTCAGGGGGCCCACACCCTGCCCACGAGGGTGGGGGCGCACCCCCTACCTCGTGGGCCCCCTGACGCTCCACCGACCTCAACTCCAACTCCATATATTCACTTTCGGGGAGAAAAAAAATCAGAGAGAAGGATTCATCGCGTTTTACGATATAGAGCCGCCGCCAAGCCCTAAAACCTCTCGGGAGGGCTGATCTGGAGTCCGTTCGGGGCTCCGGAGAGGGGGATTCGTCGCCATCGTCATCATCAACCATCCTCCATCACCAATTTCATGATGTTCACCGCCGTGCGTGAGTAATTCCATCGTAGGCTTGCTGGACGGTGATGGGTTGGACGAGATCTATCATGTAATTGAGTTAGTTTTGTTAGGGTTTGATCCCTAGTATCCACTATGTTCTGAGATTGATGTTGCTATGACTTTGCTATGTTTAATGCTTGTCACTAGGGCCCGAGTGACATGATTTCAGATCTGAACCTATTATGTTTTCATGAATATATGTGAGTTCTTGATCCTATCTTGCAAGTCTATAGTCACCTACTATGTGTTATGATCCGGCAACCCCGAAGTGACAATAATCGGTACCACTCCCGGTGATGACCATAGTTTGAGGAGTTCATGTATTCACTATGTGCTAATGCTTTGTTCCGGTACTCTATTAAAAGGAGGCCTTAATATCCCTTAGTTTCCATTAGGACCCCGCTGCCACGGGAGGGTAGGACAAAAGATGTCATGCAAGTTCTTTTCCATAAGCACGTATGACTATATTCGGAATACATGCCTACATTACATTGATGAATTGGAGCTAGTTCTGTGTCACCCTATGTTATGATTGTTACATGATGAACCGCATCCAGCATAATTCTCCATCACCGATCCAATGCCTACGAGCTTTTCACATATTGTTCTCCGCTTATTTACTTTTCCGTTGCTACTGTTACAATCACTACAAAACACCAAAAATATTACTTTTGCTTCCGTTACTTTTGTTACCATTACCACTACTATCATATTACTTTGCTACTAAATACTTTGCTGCACATACTAAGTTATCCAGGTGTGGTTGAATTGACAACTCAGCTGCTAATACTTGAGAATATTCTTTGGCTCCCCTTGTGTCGAATCAATAAATTTGGGTTGAATACTCTACCCTCGAAAACTGTTGCGATCCCCTATACTTGTGGGTTATCAAGACTATTTTCTGGCGCCGTTGTCGGGGACCATAGCTCTATTCTTTGAGTCACTTGGGATTTATATCTGCTGGTCACTATGAAGAACTTGAAAGACGCTAAGACAATAATTTATCCCTCAACTACGAGGGGAGGTAAGGAACTGCCATCTAGCTCTGCACTTCATTCACCTTCTGTTTTGAGTAAGCTTGCGACACCTAAACCTGCTTCTGCTATTCGTTCTGATATGTCGCATGTTATTGATGATGCCACTTCTGCTATGCATGATACTTATGATGAAACTACTTCTATGCTTGATACTACTGTGCCACTTAGTGAATTTCTTGATGAACAAATTGCTAGGGTTAGAGAGAAAGAAATTATTGAAACTGATTATATTGATGAAAGTGATGATGAAGACTCGCCTGTTATTCCTGAGGGTTATATTTTTGAAAAAGAAGTTGCTTTAGCTATTTTAGCTTGCAAAGATAGATATGAGCTCAAGAGGTTATTAGCTAAATGGAGGCAGCAATCTCTTAATGCTAGAATGAAACCTGACCCTGCTTTTGCTACTTCACCTATCTGTGTTACTGATAAGGATTATGAATTCTCTGTTGATCCTGATATAATTACTTTTGTTGAATCTGATCCTTTTCATGGCTATGAATCTGAAACTGTTGTGGCACATCTTACTAAATTAAATGATATAGCCACCCCTGTTCACTAATGATGAGAGATCTCGCTATCTTTATATCCTTAAAATATTTCCGTTCTCATTAAAGGGTGATGCTAAGATCTGGTTTAATTCTCTTGATCCTGGTTGTGTGTGTAGTCCCCAGGATATGATTTATTACTTCTCTGCTAAATATTTCCCTGCTCATAAGAAACAAGCTGCTTTGAGGGAAATATACAATTTTATGCAAATTGAAGAAGAGGGTCTCCCACAAGCTTGGGGGAGGCTTCTCAAGTTACTTAATGCTTTGCCTGATCATCCTCTTAAGAAAAATGAAATACTTGATATCTTTTATAATGGACTAACCGATGCTTCCAGAGATTACCTGGATAGTTGTGCTGGTTCTATTTTCAGGGAAAGAACACCGGATGAAGCTGAAATTCTATTGAATAATATGTTGACAAATGAAAATAATTGGACACTTCCTGAGCCAGCTCCTGAGCCTATTCCTAAACCAACTCCGAAGAAGAGAGGTGTTCTATTTCTCAGTCCTGAAGATATGCAAGAGGCAAAGAAATCTATGAAAGAAAAAGAAACATATGATCTTAATCATGCACCTATTGAAGAAACTCATGGTCTTGATAACCCGACACAGGTAGTAAAGGTAAATTCTCTCTATAGATATGATAAAGCTGAAATCCCTCCTACTAAAATTGCTAGCCAATGCTTGGATGAGTTTGGTAACTTTATGGTTAAGCAAGAAGATTTTAATGCTTATTTTGGTAGACAATTAAAACAAAATGCTTATATGATTGAACACTTGGGTGATTACATGTCTAGAGTTAAAGGTGAACTTAAACTTATTAGTAAACATGCTTCTATGGTTACCACTCAAGTAGAACAAGTACTTAAAGCTCAAAATGATTTGCTCAATGAAATGAATAGTAAGAATAATGATTATGATGTTAGAGTGGCTACTAGAACTGGTAGAATGACTCAGTAACCTTTGTATCCTGAAGGCCACCCTAAGAGAATTGAGCAAGATTCTCAGAGAAATAATATTGATGCACCTAGTCCTTCTAAAAGGAAGAAAAAGAAAGATGGTAGGACTTTGCATGCTTCTAGTGAACCTATTGCTGAACCACCTGAGAATCCAAATGATATCTCTATTTCTGATGCTAAAACACAATCTGGTAATGAACATGAACCTAATGAAAATGCTAATGACGATGTTCATGATGATGCTCAACCTAGTAATGATGATGATGTAGAAATTGAACCTGTTGTTGATCTTGATAACCCACAATCAAAGAATCAACGTTATGATAAGAGAGACTTTGTTGCTAGGAAACATGGCAAAGAAAGAGAACCTTGGGTTCAGAAACCCATGCCCTTTCCTCCCAAACCATCCAAGAAAAAGGATGATGAGGATTTTGAGCGCTTTGCTGAAATATACTAGACCTATCTTTTTGCGTATGCGATTAACTGATATGCTCAAAATGAATCATTATGCTAAGTATATGAAAGAAATTGTTACTAATAAAAGAAAGATACCAGAAGCTGAGATTTCCACCATGCTTGCTAATTATACTTTTAAGGTGGAATACCAAAGAAACTTGGAGATCCAGGAGTACCTACTATACCATGCTCCATTAAAAGAAATTATGTTAAAACTGCTTTATGTGATCTTGGAGCCGGTGTTAGAGTTATGCCTCTCTCTTTATATCGTAGACTTGATTTGAATAAGTTGACACCTACTGAAATATCTTTGCAAATGGCTGATAAATCAACTGCTATACCTGTCGATATTTGTGAGGATGTGCCTGTTGTGGTTGCAAACGTTACTATTTTAACGGACATTGTTATTCTTGATATTCCCGAGGACGATAGTATGTCGATTATTCTTGGAAGACCTTTTTTGAATACTGCAGGGGCTGTTATTGATTGCAACAAAGGCAATGTCACTTTTCATGTTAATGGTAATGAGCATACGGTACACTTTCCGAGGAAACAACCTCAAGTTCATAGTATCAATTCTATTGGAAAAATTCCATCGATTATATTTGGAGGTTTTGAATTTCCTCTTCCTACTGTCAAGAACAAATATGATATTCTTATTATTGGAGATGTGCATATCCCCGTTGAGGTAACATAGTGTTATTCGAAATTTCTCCGGTTTCATGTTATTCGGAATGAGTTTGTTAACAAGACTTGATCAACCTTGTTAGTGGATTCCTTTTGATGAGCACGAGATGGATGAAACTAGAAGGCACAACCTTCTGTACCCTCTTTCTACTTTCTGTTATTTAGTTGAAATAAAGTAAAAATAGTATTTTTTTCTGTCTGTTTTCTGATTTATCTGTGCAATATAAAAATACCCCAAAAATAAAAGTTCTCCAAATGCCATGAAAATGGAATATGATTTTTTCTGGAATATTTGAGAATATCTGGCACTGAGAACACAGCAGGAGGGGCAAGCACCTGGCCACGAGGGTGGAGGGCGCGCCCTACCCCCCTGTGCGCGCCCCTGCCTCGTGGGCCCATGGTGGCCCCCCTCCACTTATTCCTGCACCCACACACTCCTTCTTCCTCCCACAAACACCAATATCCAGCTCAAGCACGAGTTCTAGCTCACTTTGCTGCGATTTTTGATCTCCTTGCTCAAAGCACCTCTCACAAAACTGCTTGGGGAGATTGTTCCTTGGTATGTGACTCCTCCATTGGTCCAATTAGTTTTTGTTCTAGTGCTTTATTCATTGCAAATTTGTGTTGCCTAGGTGACCACGTTCTTGAGCTTGCATGTCAAATTTATATGGTTCCAAGTAGTTCTAATGCATGATATAGGCTCTAGGCACTTGTAGGAGTAGTTGCTATCAATTTTGTTGAGCTTGGTTCACTTTTGTTTGAAGTTACTAAAAATTTCGGAAATTTTTAGAAAATAATGAAGAGATTTTTGAGGGGCTCATCGAGCCGAAGCTCGAAGGAAAAGCAAAGTGAGGAAGCACAGAGGCCCAAATATAATTTGCCTCGCACCGCGGAGGTCCGGCCGTGTGAATGGCCTTTGAGAGAAGCCATGATTTATGATGATTTCTATTCATTGGCTGAGAATGTTGGCCTCACCGACTTCCTCCGCGACCAACGTCATCAGTATCTCTTACTCACAATACTTTTGTGCAAAACTTCTACTATTTTCCTAAGGATTCACCTCCTTCAGTAGAGTTTCATTTATATGATGTTGTTAAGAAGATGCCACTAGATGAATTTTGCAAGGTTTGCAAAATACCCTTCGAGGGTACCTTAGATGAACCACATCGTAAAGATGTGGACGGGTTTATTGACACCATTACTGTGGGGGAAACCAGGAAGGTTTCCGATGCAAGAATCACTAGCATACATTTTCCTGTTTTACGCTACTTTGCCATATTTGCTAGTCGTTGCTTGATTGGTCGCGGAAACTGTGGAAACCTTAGTGTTCCTGATATTATCATTTTGTTCCATGGTTTATTTTCCGATAACACTGTTAGTATGGGCGGTATTATTGCTAAACGGTTAAGTCTGAACCGTACTAAGGGTCCCATCTTTGGAGGTATTTACGCTTCACGCCTTGCTACATATTATCATATACCTATTAGGCACTATGAAAAAGAAGAAAAATTGCTGCCCACTGATTATTTAGATTATAAGAGTATGGTAGCGCATGACTTTATTGTTAAGAACAAGGAAGGGGAGCTTAAATACAAATTGTTCTTTGATAAACATCACCCTGAGACTATTACCTTGCCTGCTCCTTCATTGTTTAATTTATCTGAAGGCCCGTATCTCGTTCCGTGGGCGGCCATTTACGCCTACAGGAACCCTACACCAGCCCCTGAGCCGGAACTACAATTTGAGCCTAGACGACAGTCTGATTACTGTTGGGATCCGGAGATGACTGCCAGCCAGTGGCAGTCAGAGTCTTCTTCATCTCAGTACGACCCCGGCTACAACTACGGATATCCGCCAGGCCATCCGTGGCAATAAACCAACTTAGGCCAAAAGCCTAAGCTTGGGGGAGTACGTATTTCCCACCGACATTACATTTATGTTCACACACTCATTGCTAGATGTCGGTGCGCATACTCTTTCACTGTAATATCCATGCTAGTTTATTTTTCTTTTTTTTGCGTTCTTCTTGTGTGTTAGATATGTTGGGAATCGTAGCATAATTTAAAATTTTCCTACGCTCACCAAGATGCATCTATGGAGTATACTAGCAACGAGGGGAAGGGAGTGCATCTACATACCCTTGTAGATTGCGAGCGGAAGCGTTCCAATGAACGTGGATGACGAAGTCGTACTCGCCGTGATCCAAATCACCGATGACCGAGTGCCGAACGGACGGCACCTCCGCGTTCAACACACGTACGGTGCAGCGACGTCTCCTCCTTCTTGATCCAGCAAGGGGGAAGGAGAGGTTGATGGAGATCCAGCAGCACGACGGCGTGGTGGTGGATGTAGCGGGTCTCGGCAGGGCTTTGCCAAGCTTCTGCGAGAGAGAGAGAGAGAGGTGTTGCAGGGGAGGAGGGAGGCGCCCAAGGATGTGTGTTGCTGCCCTCCCTCCCCCCCCCCACTATTTATAGGACCCCTGGGGGGGGCCAGCCCTTGGGAGAACAGATCTCCAAGGGGGGCGGCGGCCAAGTGGGGGGGAAGGGGTGCCTTGCCCCCCAAGGCAAGGGGGAAGCTCCCCCCCCCTAGGGTTCCCAACCCTAGGCGCATGGGGGGAGGCCCAAGGGGGGCGCCCCAGCCCACTAAGGGCTGGTTCCCTTCCACTTTCAGCCCACGGGGCCCTCCGGGATAGGTGGCCCCACCCGATGGACCCCCGGGACCCTTCCGGTGGTCCCGGTACAATACCGGTAACCCCCGAAACTTTCCCGGTGGCCGAAACTTGACTTCCTATATATAATTCTTCACCTTCGGACCATTCCGGAACCTCTCATGACGTCCGGGATCTCATCCGGGACTCCGAACAACTTTCGGGTTTCCGCATACATATATCTCTACAACCCTAGCGTCACCGAACCTTAAGTGTGTAGACCCTACGGGTTCGGGAGACATGCAGACATGACCGAGACGCCTCTCCGGTCAATAACCAACAGCGGGATCTGGATACCCATGTTGGCTACCACATGTTCCACGATGATCTCATCGGATGAACCACGGTGTCGAGGATTCAATCAATCTGTATGCAATTCCCTTTGTCAATCGGTATGTTACTTGCCCGAGATTCGATCGTCGGTATCCCAATACCTTGTTCAATCTCGTTACCGGCAAGTCTCTTTACTCGTACCGCAATGCATGATCCCGTGACTAACGCCTTAGTCACATTGAGCTCATTATGATGATGCATTACCGAGTGGGCCCAGAGATACCTCTCCGTCACACGGAGTGACAAATCCCAGTCTCGATCCGTGCCAACCCAACAAACACTTTTGGAGATACCCGTAGTGCACCTTTATAGTCACCCAGTTACGTTGTGACATTTGGCACACCCAAAGCACTCCTACGGTATCCGGGAGTTGCACGATCTCATGGTCTAAGGAAAAGATACTTGACATTGGAAAAGCTCTAGCAAACGAAACTACACGATCTTTTATGCTATGCTTAGGATTGGGTCTTGTCCATCACATCATTCTCCTAATGATGTGATCCCGTTATCAATGACATCCAATGTCCATAGTCAGGAAACCATGACTATCTGTTGATCAACGAGCTAGTCAACTAGAGGCTTACTAGGGACACGTTGTGGTCTATGTATTCACACATGTATTACGATTTCCGGACAATACAATTATAGCATGAACAATAGACAATTACCATGAACAAAGAAATATAATAATAACCATTTATTATTGCCTCTAGGGCATATTTCCAACAGTCTCCCACTTGCACTAGAGTCAATAATCTAGTTACATTGTGATGAATCGAACACCCATTGCGTCCTGGTGTTGATCATGTTTTGCCCTAGGGAGAGGTTTAGTCAACGGATCTGCTACATTCAGGTCCGTGTGTACTTTACAAATATCTATGTCTCCATTTTGAACACTTTCACGAATGGAGTTGAAGCGACGCTTGATATGCCTGGTCTTCCTGTGAAACTTGGGCTCCTTCGCAAGGGCAATAGCTCCAGTGTTGTCACAGAAGAGAGTCATCGGGCCCGACGCATTGGGAATCACCCCTAGGTCGGTAATGAACTCCTTCATCCAGACTGCTTCCTGTGCTGCCTCTGAGGCTGCCATGTACTCCGCTTCACATGTAGACCCCGCCACGACACTTTGCTTGCAACTGCACCAGCTTACTGCTCCTCCATTCAAAATATACACGTATCCGGTTTGTGACTTTGAGTCATCCAGATCTGTGTCGAAGCTAGCGTCGACGTAACCCTTTACGACGAGCTCTTCGTCAACTCCATAAACGAGAAACATATCCTTAGTCCTCTTCAGGTACTTAGGATATTCTTGACCGCTGTCCAGTGTTCCATGCCGGGATTACTTTGGTACCTTCCTACCAAACTTACGGCAAGGTTTACATCAGGTCTGGTACACAGCATGGCATACATAATAGACCCTATGGCCGAGGCATAGGGGATGACACTCATCTTTTCTATATCTTCTGCCGTGGTCGGACATTGAGCCGTGCTCAATTGCACACCTTGCAATACAGGCAAGAACCCCTTCTTGGACTGATCCATATTGAACTTCTTCAATATCTTGTCAAGGTATGTACTCTGTGAAAGACCAATGAGGCGTCTCGATCTATCTCTATAGATCTTGATGCCTAATATATAAGCAGCTTCTCCAAGGTCCTTCATTGAAAAACACTTATTCAAATAGACCTTCATACTTTCCAAGAATTCTATATCATTTCCCATCAATAGTATGTCATCCACATATAATATGAGAAATGCTACAGAGCTCCCACTCACTTTCTTGTAAACACAGGCTTCTCCATAAGTCTGTGTAAACCCAAACGCTTTGATCATCTCATCAAAGCGAATGTTCCAACTCCGAGATGCTTGCACCAGCCCATAGATTGAGCGCTGGAGCTTGCATACTTTGTTAGCATTCTTAGGATCGACAAAACCTTCCGGCTGCATCATATACAACTCTTCCTTAAGGAAGCCGTTAAGGAATGCCGTTTTGACGTCCATCTTCCATATCTCATAATCATAGTATGCGGCAATTGCTAACATGATTCGGACGGACTTCAGCTTCGCTACGGGTGAGAAAGTCTCATCGTAGTCAACCCCTTGAACTTGTCGATAACCCTTAGCGACAAGTCGAGCTTTGTAGATGGTCACATTACCATCTGCGTCCGTCTTCTTCTTAAAGATCCATTTGTTTTCTATGGCTCGCCCCTCATCGGGCAAGTCTGTCAAAGTCCATACTTTGTTTTCATACATGGATTCTATCTCGGATTTCATGGCTTCTAGCCATTTGTCGGAATCCGGGCCTGCCATCGCTTCTTCATAGTTCGAAGGTTCACCGTTGTCTAACAACATGATTTCCAGGACAGGGTTGCCGTACCACTCTGGTGTGGAACGTGTCCTTGTGGACCTACGAAGTTCAGTAACTTGATCCGAAGCTTCATGATCATCATCATTAACTTCCTCCCCAGTCGGTGTAGGCACCACAGGAACATTTTCCCGCGCTGCGCTACTTTCCGGTTCGGAAGGGGTGACTATCACCTCATCACACTACTAGGAAAAGGCCTACTAATGGCGCACCTAATTTGGCCATTAATGGCGCATTAGTGGTGCGCCATTAGTGCCACGCCATTAGTATATTTTACTAATGGCGCACCCCAGATGCGCTATTAGTATATACAACAGTGCGCCATTAGTATGCCTCCCAGGGGGGCATCTATACCCAGGTGCTTTGGCATACTAATGGCGCACAACAACAGGATGCGCCATTAGTAACTTCGGCATACTAATGGCGCACTGTTTAGTGATGCGCCATTAGTATACTTTGGCATACTAATGGCGCACTATGATGTGATGCGCCATTAGTATGAATATTAGTTTTTTTATTTTTTTATTTTCTGTTTTTTGCACAGGTTACAAAATGTATAATTGGACAAAATATAGACAGCACACATCAACAACAGATTCATCGAATACAATAGAAGATTAGTCTCTGAATACAATTCATCATTTTAGTCTCCGAATACAATTCATCATATTAGTCTCCGAATTGAAAAGACCGAACAAAGATAGAACATTATATTACAAGTCTCGAGACCGCGAGTTTGTCTTCACATTACAAGTCGATATCGATCATCTAAACTACCATCACATAGAAGAGAGCTGCGGTCATCACGATGAGCATCATCATGATGAAACTCGTCTTCATCCAGTTCCTCCAACGCTCCCTCCCCTCTCCCGCTAGATAGCGGGCGTATCTAGATTCGGCCTCGGCCCTAGTGGCGTACCCTTTGTAACTGTTACCGCTGAATCGGTGAACCTGTCTCCGACACTCCTCCCAGTCGTCGTAGACTCCGGGAACCTTACCCTTGTACACGACATACCACGGCATCGCTATGCAGTAGCCAAACGAAACGTTAGTACCAATTCACAGACAATACATAAGCAATATATAAGTATGCAACAGAACGATCGGAAGAGAAAAGCAAGACATTAATAGCATCGATTACATCTAAGTTGAACGACTCTCGAAACCAAAGAGACATACTACAAGTTCATTAAAGTTTAATTACAACATGAGCCAATCGATGTTTCAGAACTAGACACAGCATCACTGCTTTCGACTCGACTCAAGGGACCGGAGCGTGGATGAAGCCGCCGTCTATCGTGGGAGTCATGAAACAACGGGCGTTGTCAGCCTGCATTTGTAGGATTGTGTCGATGTCACTGTTGGACGGTTGATTTCTGAGGTAGAACTGCCCCGAGGTACGAAGGACATCTTGATGGATGATTTCCGCAAACTCCGACTGGATGCGAAAGAATTCTTGTCTGATGTCCGCGTCCTGGATTGCCGACACGCTCGCGGCCCAATCTTTGAGTCTACTCGGTAGCAGAAGTTGATGATGGTCCCGTACGATCGCCCGCATGTGATGGATGGCGTAGTAGGCACCCTTCTGACCGCCAGGCGGCTGCTTGACGCAGCAGAACGTCGTATTGTGGGAGAACACGTGCTTGCCGTACTTACGAATAGGCCTGGTGAAGGTGCCTCCAGATTTGACGTAGCCGGGGAGAACATCATCAAGAACCTTCTTGACATTTGTGTAGTCTACGTTCGACTGACGGTCCGGGTCGAAATACGTGGCCATGGAATATTTGGGGCTTAGGAGGATGAGCGTGCAATGTGTGTCACTGCAGAAAACACGGAATGTTAAAAGAAAAACGATCGAAATCTAAGAATTCATATGTTACGGGGCGGTTGAGGGGAGGACTTACTCGGGAAAGTAAGGCACGAGGAAGTTATCCTTATCTTGGTTTGCCAGAATGACGCCTTCGAGGTAAGAACTCGCGACTTGCCGGTCCCCAGCGCTGCCCAAGATCTTGGCACGCATGTAGAAGGGGTCGACTATCACGATGTCCGGGGTCTTGTCGCGAATGATCCGCATCTCCATACTCAGCGAAAATAGCCGAACGAAGGTGTAGTGCAGCGGATGAAGGTTCAACATAGCGTGGATGTCATCAAACCGCAGGACGATCGTACCCCCGATGGAGTTATCCACAAAGCCCTTGCCCTCTGGCACCTTGGCCGCGAAAACCGGGTATGCCACATCCTTCTCTCCGAGACGCCGCTTCTCCAAAGAAAGAACACTGTCATGCAGACTCCGCATAGCACCGGTTGCAGCATCGAGCATATTTCTCGGTAGCATCGGCCTACCCGCCACATGCACCCTCCTCGAGATATCCTCAGTTGAAGGTGGCCCGTCCTGAGCACGGATCGTACTCGGTGCCGGCTGGCCCGCACCCTTGTTAGTCTTTCTTTTGCGTGCCTTCTTCTTCTCCTGTAATGGGACCGAGTTCTGCTCACAGACCGCCTTCTTGAGTGTGTTGGGGCTGATCATATTTCGCACCTCGCCTATCTGAGGCTCGGTGAAGTCGGCAGCTGGAGGCGTCTCCTGAGAGCTGAACTGCAGACGACGCCTGTTGCAACTTGGCTTCTCCGCGGTACCAGCTAGATCGCGCACGTCTTTTGTTGGGTTGGGTTCTTGAGAAGGAGGCCCCATGAAGTCGCCACCGTACCCATGATCGGCAAAGTACTGATCGACGTTGGCTAATGTATCGTCGTCGTCGTCGTTCTGATCCTGTGCCATATGCATGTTTGGATCCAGTGGCATAGGGATGTCCGGCACCGTCACGACTGGCGGTGTTGTCTTTGGGGTGGTGTCCCCCGCCCCCAAACGAATCTGGCTCTTCGGCCAAAGCAGGGGCCAGCTCAGGCACGCGCTGAGGGTCATCACGTCATCATCGTCGGCCCCGATGGGTCGAATCGGAGGTAACAACTCGTCGCAGCCTGGCAGCACCCGAACCAGTTGAACCCTAAACAAGTTGGGTGGCATCTGGGTACCGTGGAACAAGGGGTTGCCCGGTTGAACGATTTTGCCCTTGGCGACATCGACCAACTCGTTGTTCACGAAGTGCAGGAGAGTGCACGGAACGTCGGCGGCGCCCTGCGAAAACATGTAGGGCGTTAGGGATGCCCAGTCAAAGGCAAGGAGATGAAGTCCTCGGCCGAGAGAGGCTTAATTAGTTACCGTGATGATGGCGTCGAGCTCGGCTAATGTCGAGGCACCGCCAACGGCGGGCGTGCAGTTGACGGAGGGGCCGCTTGCTGCAGAGGTGCCGGCCGGCGTACACCCGGGTGCATTAAGCTCCCGTGCCGGCGTCGGAGACACCAATGCCGCCTCCGCCGGAGACACCAATGGCCCCGCCATCGCGTTCTGCGAGTTGCTGGCCGTGAAGCTAGGAATCGGGGGCGGCCCCTGTTGGCCGCCCGCAATCCACGCACTAATCCCCTGGATCAAGGTAGGCACAATGGCGGTGATCGTCACTCCGAGTTGTTGTTGCACTTGCTCTTGGACAATCTCCGGAATCCGCGCCACCTGTGCCCTGAGTTCTTGAACCTCGCGCGCCTGGCTTTCCGAGCTGGTCTTTTTCTCCTTTCGCCCACCAGTGTTATAGTATGACGACCATTTTGTCGACAAGCCTTTGCCGGCCACACGACCAGCTGACGTCGGCTTACTGAGCTTATCCTTGTTCTTCATTACATTCAACGCCCTATTTAGAGTGGTGTCCCAAGGGTTGCTCTTAGTCGACCCCGCGCTACTGCTTTCAGTCGCCTGCGGAAGGAATGTGAACCATTTAGAAATTTGGCTTCATTAATTAGAATGCAACCATATGGAGCTAATTACGCGGGGGTGTATTCCTTACCAGAACAAGCTCAAGCGCCCTGGTCTTCGGATCCGTGGTAAGCTCCTTTGTTTTCGGGTCCTTCTTGTACCGGGCCCTGACAAAGTTCCTGGTCTGCTTGTCACCGTATTTATCGAAGAGGGGCGGTAGGCCTTGCTCGGCACGGTCCGCCTCCTCCTTGTCCCATATAGGCTCCGCCACTCTGTAACCGCCGGGACCGAGTGTGTGTTCCCCTAAGTTCAGCTCCCGCATTTCTTTCCCCCACTTACTTGATTCGGAGTTTGCGGTGCTCGAGCAATTGATCTTGAAGTCGTTGTAGTCATCTTCGGTGATCGAAGGATTTTTCTCCTTGATCTTCTCATAACTCTCACCTTTCTCGATCATTCTCTTCACATTGCTTTTCCAAGTAGACAGGGCCTTGCTCATCTTCGTGAGGGCAGCATTGTTCACTTTATTCCCTTTGAGGCTTGTGTTTTCAAATTCAGCGGGGAACTTGTATCGTTCGTGCAGCTTCGTGAAGAGGAGGTTGCGCAAATTCCCTCGGTCAGGATGCCTCAGGTTCTCGGTGTTGATCGAGACGGTGCTCCGGAGAATGCACCCGAGCTGAAGCGAGTACCCCTTGACTATTCGTTCGGGCGCCGTTGGATTCCCGTCGGAGTCCACTTCAGTAACTTCCTCCTTGAGGGTGCGGAGCACGGTCGGGCGCCGGTCCTTCCGTTGCCTCTTCGGTTGGCTGCCATCTGTGCGTGCGCCGCCATCATCAGTGGTGGCATCCTCGGCGGCACCATCAGTGGTGGCATCAGTGGGGTCATCCTCGGCGGTACCATCAGTGGTCTCAGGATCGGTGGGGAAGGCGGCGTCCTCATACAAGTGAGGTTGTTCCTCCATCTCCTGGGACAGCTTCCAGAATGCCTTGACGCCCGAACCCCCGGCCTCATCGTTGTTGGCCATGTTTCTCTCTAAATAGGAACAAAGTTTGGTCAAAAAGTTGGTTATTGTCAAGGAACAAGATCATGGTCTCATCATTTAGGGTTTGTCGACACCGAGGCATCCTAAAAGCTAAGCTTTTATCATTGAGGGTTTTTCGACGCCGAGGCACCCTAAAAGCCTAAGCTTTCATCATTTCGGTTTTTATCGACACCGAGGCACCCTAAAAGCCATGCATTAGTCACAAGTACGCCGGGGCACTTGATCCTACTTAATTAACTACTAAGATACCCCGGCCCATGCATTAGTCACAAGTACCCCATATGTCCTATTTTTAGCAAAGTCATGCTAAAATTCACGGAAAATTTCAGCATGACCTTTGCTGAAAATAGGACATATGGAGTACCCGAATTTGCCGGAACGGAAGTTAATCGACATTCCGGCAAACTCAAGGGCCTCTCGGGTGGACAAGGCAAAAAAGGCCTCCATCACAACATGGAAAATACATTGGCATGTGAAGAGGTGAAACAATATATGCATCTCCAAGCAGTATCATTCAACATTTTGGACAAAACACTACAAGCAACATGAGACACTGAAAACAATTGCTACCAATGAATCTACACTTCTATAACAAAATAAATCAGAAACTTAGTCTGTCATCATTAGGCAGCCACCATTAGTTATTCCGTTATGTTAAAGCAGAAATAGAAAAATAGACTGAAAACACTAAAATCAAAAACAAATCCAACTGTACAGGCCAATGCATATAGGAAAAGTGAGGGGTTGAACTTCATTTTTTTCAGGTTTTCTTGGGTGTATGAGGTCTGCTCTAATTTGTTTTGAAAAGTGAACCTGCTGTACTGGCCAATGCATATAGGAAAAGTGAACCTGCTGTACAGGCCAATGCATATAGGAAAATTAAGTCATGGAGAGTTGTTCATGATGTTCCTTGCCTTTTTTGTGATACATAAGGTAAGGTTCAACAGCTTCAGAACTTTTTCTGTGATACAAATACTGCTTCAGTTTAAGAACATGTCTTAGTTTTGAATTCTCTTAGTGAAAACCTACTTCAGAGCATCAACACAAGTTGGGATACACAGCCAGACAGACGCACATGAACATAAATGAATTCAGATCTAAAAAACTCATACAAAATTCGTTTTGCAGGAATTCGTTTACTCCCCATGCACACTCTATCAGTATAACAAACCTCCAACTAAACAAAGAAAGAAACTACGGGTGTTGGTAGCAAGAAACAATGCAACCACCTGAAAACTTCTTATGTTTCAGTCAATCATCACAACCAATATGATTTGCTTGGAGATTCAGAGCACAACCATGATACTGAGGATATCAGAGTGGTGGAGACATTGACTGCAATAAAGATGACTAAAAGAGAACTTTTCTGCCTCCTTAGATCTATCAAACGAAAAAGTGTACAAAATGGGCTGTCTTTGAGTGGAATGCATTTTCTCAAGGTAAAACAATCCAAGGTAAACCAGATATAAAGTTGTATTCCTTTATGCTGATCTTGACCATCAAAACTACTCCTCGAAAACAATTATAATGACCTGGTGTTTATAGTGATTCCATCAGGACTCATGCATAAGCTACTCATAGTGTACAAGCTGATTTCTCTTGCTAACCCCATTCTCTTTAAAAGGCAACCGAAACAAACAAGACAAGAAACACAATTATGTTCCTGAGCTTTCTTAGTTTTCCCATGAGCACAAGAAATGAGACGCTACTAAATCAAACCAGAATTAGCAATTGTCATAATGAACATGAAGCAATAGACAAGTCCGGGTGGTGGTGGAGCTCACGGGGGCGGTGGTGTGGACGGGGCGACGAGGTCCGGGTGGTGGTGGTGCGACGAGGTCCGGGAGGCGACGAGGTCCGGGTGGTGGTGGTGCTCCGAGGAGACGAGGAGAGCGGCGCCGAGGAGACGAGGACGACGGGGCGGCGGGGCGGCGGCGGCGTCGGGAGAGGAGAGGGCGGCGTCGCGGCGTCGGGCGTCGGGCGGAGACGAGGACGACGGGGCGGCGTCGAGGCGGCGGGGCAGCGGCGTCGGGAGAGGAGAGGGGAAGGGGATCGAGGGCGAGGGCGAGGGAGAGAGAGGGGATAGGTTTGGGCCGGGGATAGGAGAGGGGAAGGGGATCAAGGGCGAGGGCACAATACTAATGGCGCACCACCCCTCGGTGCGCCATAAGTACATCCATACTAATGGCGCACCTCACCCTGGTGCGCCATTAGTATTTTTTTTTGATTTCTGCTCGAGCCAACAGGTTATCTTCCACCTGACCTGATCCACACCAAGTTCCCTCTACTAGCTCGACTGGTCAGCAGCCAGTTCTCACACCAGGAGGTCCTGGGTTCGATTCCCAGGCTCCACAATTTTTTTTATGCATTTAAAATGCTGTTTGATATTTATTTGTGTTTAAATATGTTCAAACTTGTTTAAATCATAACAGTAATATTTTTTTATAAGACAGTAATAATTTTTTAAAAAATATCATCAAACAGTAATGCCGGTGGAGCGGGGGAGGGTGCGCGGGGTGCGGGGGGCCGGTGGACCGGGGGGTGCTCGGCGGCGAGGGGGACCGGATCTGGCGAGGTGGGATAGCGATCGAGATGGAGGGGGATCGAGATCGAGTGTCCATGAAATTTAAAAATATTCATGATAGTTCAAAAAGTGCCCATGAAATACAATCGAGAAATGAAGGCTACGATTTAAATACAATCGATCTTAGCTAGCTATCTGTTCACAATCTTCTTGCCCTTCTTTTTCGCAAATGGAGTTCTTCTGTGGAACGGACGTCCTTTAGGTAGGGTGGTCCTGCTTCTTCTTGTGGTGTATGCTGCTACTTCATCATCGTCGTCATGTTCGATTCTCGGGTCGCCGTACTTGTCGAAGTCTTGCTCATTGGCTACTCCATCCATTCCGATGATCTTCCTTTTGCCTCTCCTCACGACAACACGACTGGGCTTTGACGGGTCGGTAATGAAGAAGCATTGGTCCACTTGGGAAGCCAGTACCCATGGCTCATTTTTCGCGGTGACGTTTGCGCCTGCGGTCTTGGATTTGGCTTCGGGTATAACCATGGTGGTGAAATACCGGTCTTCTTTTAGGACGCTCTTGGCCCATCTGACACGGAACATCGGGACCTTCTCTCCAGCGTAGCTCAGCTCCCAGATCTCCTCGATCCTTCCGTAGTATCTGTCCTTGTCGTTACCGGTGTAGGATTCCATCGTTACCCCGGAGTTCTGATAACCATCGCTCTTCATGTCCTTGGCCTCGGTGTAGAATGTGTAGCCGTTGATATCGTACGCCTCATAGGTCATCAGGTTGTGCTCGGCGCCCTGTGACAAGGCGAATATGAGTTGTTCTTCCGCGGAAGAATCCTCATGTAAAGGGTACGACAGAAGCTTCTGCTTGAACCAACGCGTGAAACATGAGTTGTGCTCTTTGAGTATATCTCCGTCCGTCCTCTGTTGGCCTCGGTCATTGTACGTCTTCTTAATAAAGGTTTTGTGCTCTACCACCCAAGGATCGACCACGTCTATGTGTTGTAGCGCGACTAGGTTTGCTCTTTCAAAGTCGGCGAGTCGACCCTCGAAGTCGACATGCATTTCGCGGCGACCCTCACGGTGACCCCATCCAGCGAGCCTGCCGAGGTGCCTGTTGACGGGCAGACCAACGGGGTTCTCGATGCCTAGATAATTCGTGCAGTAGGAGATGCACTCTTCGGTCAGAAAGCCCCTGGCTATGCTTCCCTCTGGACGTGACATGTTGCGAACGTATCCTTTGATGACACCATTCATCCTTTCGAACGGCATCATGCTGTGCAGGAACGTCGGCCCGAGTTGGATGATATCGTCCACGATATGGACCAGCAGATGCACCATAACGTCGAAGAATGCGGGCGGGAAGTACATCTCAAGCTCGCATAGTATCACCACGATCTCTTCCTGTAGCCTTCTGAGTTGCCTCACGCCAACAGACTTCCGAGAGATGACGTCGAAAAAGTTGCATAGGCCAAATAGCGTTTCACGGACGTGCGCGTCCATGATCCCACGGATTGCAACTGGAAGTATCTGCGTCATCAGCACGTGACAGTCGTGAGACTTCATCCCGCTGAACTTCAGCTTCGCTAGGTCTAGGTATCTGCTTATCTTCCCCGCGTAACCGTAAGGAAGTTTTACTCCTACGAGGCAGGTGAAAAACTGCTCGATCTCCTCCTGACTTAGAGTGAAGCACGCGGGAGGGTAGTCATTTCCGGTCTTCTTGGCCTTTTTGCCTTTGCGACGACTTTCCGTGTCCTGCTTCGCCTCATCATCATCATCATCATCATCATCATCATCATCATCATATATAGCGTGAAGCTCCTGCCTGATGCCCATTGATTTCAAGTCTGCCCTTGCTTTCGGCCCATCTTTGGTCCTCTCTGGCATGTTGAGCAGGGTACCAAGCAGACTCTCGCACACGTTCTTCGTGATATGCATGACATCAAGGCTGTGAGGCACACGGTGGATCTTCCAGTACGGCAAGTCCCAGAAAACAGACCTCGTTTTCCATACCTTCAGCAGCGGCTCTGGCGCCTTTCGCTTCTTTCCCGGCTCTGGCGCCTTTTGCTTCTTTCCCGGCAGTGGGCAGTCTTTCCAATTTTTCAACAGCTCGTCTATTTCCTCGCCGCTCCTCGTACGCGGGCGTCCTCGGGGTTCGGTTTCACCATCGAATAGATCCTTGCGTTTTCTCCACGGGTCATCGTCGCGAAGCCACCTTCGATGTCCCATGAACACGGTTTTCGAAGACCCGGGATCTCTATCTAGCTGGCGATACGTTGTGTCATCCATGCACCTGACGCATCCAGAAAATCCGTGGACCACCTGCCCCGCGACATATCCGTAACCGAGATAGTCGTGCACCGTCGTGAGCAGCGCGGCTCTCATAGGGAAATATTCTTTCTCTGCGGCGTCCCACGTATTGGCTGGCGTTTTCCACAGCGTGTCAAGCTCCTCTTTCAGCAGCCCCAGATACAGATTGATGTCGTTCCCTGGTTGTTTCGGTCCTTCAATTAGCATACTCATGTGAATGTACTTCCTCTTCATGCACAACCAGGGGGGAAGGTTGTACATCCACACAAACACAGGCCAGGTGCTATGTGTGCTTCTCTGGCTGCCAAACGGATTGACTCCATCGGTGCTCGCGCCCAGCACGATGTTCCTTGGATCGTTCCCAAATTCTAGGTCTTCGAAGTTCAACGCTTGCCACTGGCTCGCATCCTTAGGGTGACTCAGCATCTTGTCTTTTTTATCTATCTCCGGATCATTTGCGTCATCTTCTCGCTTCTTCTCCTCCCTATCCGCGTGCCAACGCAGGAGCTTTGCTACCTTAGGGTCCGCGAAATACCGCTGCAGACGAGGAGTGATCGGAAAGTACCACACCACTTTTCGAGGAGCTTTCTTCCTCTTCTTGTATCGAGTGACGCCGCACACCGGACATATGGTAGACTCCGCGTGCTCGTCCCGATAAATGATGCAATTGTTCATGCACACATGGTATTTCACGTGCGGTAAATCCAGAGGACACACGATTTTCTTCGCCTCCTCCAAACTGGTCGGGCACTTGTTCCCCTTGGGAAGACGTTCGTGCCAGAATGACATGTTCTCGTCGAAGCATGCGTCGGTCATTTTGTGTTTTACCTTCATCTCCAGAGCCATGAGCGTTACTTTCAGGCGGGTATCCTCGGGCCTGCATCCTTCATACAATGGAGTAACCGCGTCTAACTCAAGTTGATCCATCTTGGCTTTCTCTCGGGCGGCAGCTCTTGCGTTATCCGTCTGCTTGAGAAGCAGCTCTTGAATATGAGGGTCCTGCACCCAGCCCATCGATGGTCCAGCGTCGTCTGCTCCGCCGGCATCATCATCTTCATGATCATGCCCGTCGTCTGCTCCGGCATCTTCCTCATCATCATGTCCTGCATCTTCTACATGATGACTGTGTACAGCATCACCGTCGTGATCATCTCCTGGGGATTCTTCGTCTTCTCGCCCGCCCGAGCCGCGGTGGTTGTCTTGCTGCCCTTCCTCATTTCTTGCCCGGCCCCCATGGACGACTTCGTAGTCATCTTCATCACCTTGCCACCGATAGCCATCCATGAAACCACGCAAGAGCAGGTGGTCCCGCACCTGCCCGGATTCCGGGTCCGCAATAAGGCTCTTCAGCTTGCATCTTCGACACGGACATCTTATCTCCGTCTCGTTCTTTTGAAGCATCTCGGCCTTCGCGGACCTCAAAAACCTATTCACGATGCCTTCGGTCATCATGCGGACCATGGTCGCCTGCGGGGTAGAGCAAAACGATATTTTAGAACCAAGAAAAAATTTGGCATGACTTTCCCTAAAAATAGGACCAAAAAGAATGCTTAATGCCAAAATTCTCGCCGAAACGGAAATGAATCAACATTCCGGCAAAATATTGGCAACTATCGCATTTCAAATACCGGTACACCTCCAAACACAAACACATATGCAACACCACAAACATATGCAACACCACGAACATACATAGATCTAGCTAGGCCATAAAAAGTGCATGTGCACATTGTTGTAGGGAGAACAACATAAATATAGCTTCCCCCCTTACTTACCTATCAAAACAAGGTAATTTAACCACTTAAATTGAATGAATCTATGGTGGAAATGAGGTGAAAAAGAGGAGGCACCCGAGACAAGGAGGAGGTGGAGAGAATGAAGTGGGGAGAAAGTGAGTGTGGGTAGGAGAGGCTGTCCAAAATATCTTGTTGCTGCCCACTTACTAATGGCGCACCAACTCTAAATGCGCCATTAGTAATCCAGGTTACTAATGGCGCACCTTCTGGTGGTGCGCCATTAGTAGTTTTGCAAAAAAAAACATACTAATGGCGCACTGTTCCACAGTGCGCCATTACTAGTTTAAACTAGTAATGGCGCACGGTGGAAAAGTGCGCCATTAGTAGTTTTGCAAAAAAGGGAATAAAAAATATAATAGAAAAAACAACATTAGTGGCGCACTTTCCGGCAGGTGCGCCATTACTAGTTACAACTAGTAATGGCGCACTGTGTCTGGATGCGCCATTAGTATGTTTGGACAGGCGCACTAGTTAAAAAAAATTGATACTAATGGCGCACCCTGGGCCAGGTGCACCATTAGTAGTTTCAACTCTAATGGCGTATCAGAAGGTGGTGCGCCATTAGTATATACTAATGGCGCACCGCTTGTCTGGTGCGCCATTAGTGTCAATCCCATCTATAGCCCTTTTTCTAGTAGTGTCAAGTTCCACTTTCCTCCCACTCAATTCTTTCGAGAGAAACTCCTTCTCTAGAAAGGACCCGTTCTTGGCAACGAAGATCTTGCCCTCGGATCTGAGGTAGAAGGTATAACCAATAGTTTCCTTAGGGTATCCTATGAAGACGCATTTTTCCGACTTGGGTTCGAGCTTTTCAGGTTGAAGTTTCTTGACATAAGCATCGCATCCCCAAACTTTTAGAAACGACAGCTTAGGTTTCTTCCCAAACCATAATTCATACGGTGTCGTCTCAACGGATTTCGACGGAGCCCTATTTAAAGTGAATGCGGCAGTCTCTAAAGCATAGCCCCAAAATGAGAGCGGTAAATCGGTAAGAGACATCATAGATCGCACCATATCCAATAGAGTGCGATTACAACGTTCGGACACACCGTTTCTCTGAGGTGTTCCAGGCGGCGTGAGTTGTGAAACTATTCCACATTTCCTTAAGTGTGTACCAAATTTGTGACTTAAATATTCTCCACCACGATCTGATCGTAAGAATTTTATTTTTCTGTCACGTTGATTCTCGACTTCACTCTGAAATTTAACTTTTCAAAGGTTTCAGACTTGTGTTTCATTAGGTAGACATACCCATATCTACTTAAATCATCAGTGAGAGTGAGAACATAACGATATCCTCCGCGAGCCTCAACACTCATTGGACCGCACACATCAGTATGTATGATTTCCAATAAGTTGGTTGCTCGCTCCATTGTTCCGGAGAACGGAGTCTTGGTCATCTTACCCATGAGGCATGGTTCGCACGTGTCAAATGATTCGTAATCAAGAGACTCCAAAAGTCCATCTGCATGGAGCTTCTTCATGCGCTTGACACCAATGTGACCAAGGCGGCAGTGCCACAAGTATGTGGGACTATCGTTATCAACTTTACATCTTTTGGTATTCACACTATGAACATGTGTAACATCACGTTCGAGATTCATCAAAAATAAACCATTGACCAGCGGGGCATGACCATAAAACATATCTCTCAAATAAATAGAACAACCATTATTCTCGGATTTAAATGAGTAGCCATCTCGAATTAAACGAGATCCAGATACAATGTTCATGCTCAAAGCTGGCACTAAATAACAATTATTGAGGTTTAAAACTAATCCCGTAGGTAGATGCAGAGGTAGCGTGCCGACGGCGATCACATCGACCTTGGAACCATTCCCGACGCGCATCGTCACCTCGTCCTTTGCCAGTCTCCGTTTATTCCGTAGTTCCTACTTTGAGTTACAAATATGAGCAACCGCACCGGTATCAAATACCCAGGAGCTACTACGAGTACTGGTAAGGTACACATCAATTACTTGTATATCACATATACCTTGGGTGTTGCCGGCCTTCTTCTTGTCTGCTAAATATTTGGGGCAGTTCCGCTTCCAGTGACCACTTCCCTTGCAATAAAAGCACTCAGTCTCGGGCTTGGGTCCATTCTTTGACTTCTTCCCGGTAACAGGTTTACCGGGCGCGGCAACTCCCTTGCCGTCCTTCTTGAAGTTCTTCTTACCCTTGCCCTTATTGAACTTAGTGGTTTTATTCACCATCAACACTTGATGTTCTTTTCAGATCTCTACCTCAGCTGATTTCAGCATTGAATATACCTCAGGAATGGTCTTTTCCATCCCCTGCATATTGAAGTTCATCACAAAGCTCTTGTAGCTTGGTGGAAGCGACTGGAGGATTCTGTCAATGACCGCGTCATCCGGGAGATTGACTCCCAGCTGAGACAAGCGGTTATGCAACCCAGACATTCTGAGTATGTGCTCACTAACAGAACTGTTCTCCTCCATTTTACAGCTGAAGAACTTGTCGGAGACATCATATCTCTCGACCCGGGCATGAGCTTGAAAAACCAGTTTCAGCTCCTCGAACATCTCGTATGCTCCATGTTTCTCAAAACGCTTTTGGAGACCCGGTTCTAAGCTGTAAAGCATGCCGCACTGAACGAGGGAGTAATCATCAGCACGTGATTGCCAAGCGTTCATAACGTCTTGGTTCTCTGGGATTGGTGCTTCACCTAGCGGTGCTTCTAAGACATAATCTTTCTTGGCTACTATGAGGATGATCCTCAGGTTCCGGACCCAGTCCGTATAGTTGCTGCCATCATCTTTCAGCTTGGTTTTCTCTAGGAACGCGTTGAAATTGAGGACAACGTTGGCCATTTGATCTACAATACATAGTGTAAAGATTTTAGACTAAGTTCATGATAATTAAGTTCATCTAAACATGATCCGAGTTTAACTAGGCCGTGTCCGATCATCACGTGAGACGGACTAGTCAAGATCGGTGAACATCTCCATGTTGATCGTATCTTCTATACGACTCATGCTCGACCTTTCGGTCCTCCGTGTTCCGAGGCCATGTCTGTACATGCTAGGCTCGTCAAGTCAACCTAAGTGTATTGCGTGTGTTCCGAGGCCATGTCTGTACATGCTAGGCTCGTCAACACCCGTTGTATTCGAACGTTAGAATCTGTCACACCCGATCATCACGTGGTGCTTCGAAACAACGAACCTTCGCAACGGTGCACAGTTAGGGTGAACACTTTCTTGAAATTATTATAAGGGATCATCTTACTTACTACCGTCGTTCTAAGCAAATAAGATGCAAAAACATGATAAACATCACATGCAATCAAATAGTGACATGATATGGCCAATATCATCATGCTCCTTTGATCTCCATCTTCGGGGCACCATGATCATCTTCGTCACCGGCATGACACCATGATCTCCATCATCATGATCTCCATCATTGTGTCTTCATGAAGTCGTCACGCCAACGATTACTTCTACTTGTATGGCTAACGTGTTTAGCAACAAAGTAAAGTAAATTAGATGGCGTTATTCAATGACACGCAGGTCATGCAAAATAATAAAGACAACTCCTATGGCTCCTGTCGGTTGTCATACTCATCGACATGCAAGTCGTGATTCCTATTACAAGAATATGATCAATCTCATACATCACATATATCATTCATCACATCTTCTGGCCATATCACATCACATAGCACTTGCTGCAAAAACAAGTTAGACGACCTCTAATTGTTGTTGCAAGTTTTTTACGTGGTTTGTAGGTTTCTAGCAAGAACGTTTTCTTACCTACGTATGACCACAACGTGATTTGCCAATTTCTATTTACCCTTCATAAGGACCCTTTTCATCGAATCCGTTCCGACTAAAGTAGGAGAGACAGACACCCGCTAGCCACCTTATGCAACTAGTGCATGTCAGTCGGTGGAACCAGTCTCACGTAAGCGTACGTGTAAGGTCGGTCCGGGCCGCTTCATCCTACAATGCCGCCGAAACAAGAAACGACTAGTAGCGGCAAGAAGAATTGGTAAACTCAACGCCCACAACTGCTTTGTGTTCTACTCGTGCATAGTAACTACGCATAGGCCTGGCTCATGATGCCACTGTTGGGAATCGTAGCATAATTTAAAATTTTCCTACGCTCACCAAGATGCATCTATGGAGTATACTAGCAACGAGGGGAAGGGAGTGCATCTACATACCCTTGTAGATCGCGAGCGGAAGCGTTCCAATGAACGTGGATGACGGAGTCGTACTCGCCGTGATCCAAATCACCGATGACCGAGTGCCGAACGGACGGCACCTAAGCGTTCAACACACGTACGGTGCAGCGACGTCTCCTCCTTCTTGATCCAGCAAGGGGGAAGGAGAGGTTGATGGAGATCCAGCAGCACGACGGCGTGGTGGTGGATGTAGCGGGTCTCGGCAGGGCTTTGCCAAGCTTCTGCGAGAGAGAGAGAGGTGTTGCAGGGGAGGAGGGACGCGCCCAAGGCTGTGTGTTGCTGCCCTCCCTCCCCCCCCCCACTATTTATAGGACCCCTGGGGGGCGCCAGCCCTTGGGAGAACAGATCTCCAAGGGGGGCGGCGGCCAAGTGGGGGGGAAGGGGTGCCTTGCCCCCCAAGGCAAGGGGGAAGCTCCCCCCCCCTAGGGTTCCCAACCCTAGGCGCATGGGGGAGGCCCAAGGGGGGCACCCCAGCCCACTAAGGGCTGGTTCCCTTACACTTTCAGCCCAAGGGGCCCTCCGGGATAGGTGGCCCCACCCAGTGGACCCCCGGGACCCTTCCGGTGGTCCCGGTACAATACCGGTAACCCCCGAAACTTTCCCGGTGGCCGAAACTTGACTTCCTATATATAATTCTTCACCTCCGGACCATTCCGGAACCTCTCGTGACGTCCGGGATCTCATCCGGGACTCCGAACAACTTTCGGGTTTCCGCATACATATATCTCTACAACCCTAGCGTCACCGAACCTTAAGTGTGTAGACCCTACGGGTTCGGGAGACATGCAGACATGACCGAGACGCCTCTCCGGTCAATAACCAACAGCGGGATCTGGATACCCATGTTGGCTCCCACATGTTCCACGATGATCTCATCGGATGAACCACGGTGTCGAGGATTCAATCAATCCGTATGCAATTCCCTTTGTCAATCGGTATGTTACTTGCCCGAGATTCGATCGTCGGTATCCCAATACCTTGTTCAATCTCGTTACCGGCAAGTCTCTTTACTCGTACCGCAATGCATGATCCCGTGACTAACGCCTTAGTCACATTGAGCTCATTATGATGATGCATTACCGAGTGGGCCCAGAGATACCTCTTCGTCACACGGAGTGACAAATCCCAGTCTCGATCCGTGCCAACCCAACAGACACTTTCGGAGATACCCGTAGTGCACCTTTATAGTCACCCAGTTACGTTGTGACGTTTGGCACACCCAAAGCACTCCTACGGTATCCGGGAGTTGCACGATCTCATGGTCTAAGGAAAAGATACTTGACGTTGGAAAAGCTCTAGCAAACGAAACTACACGATCTTTTATGCTATGCTTAGGATTGGGTCTTGTCCATCACATCATTCTCCTAATGATGTGATCCCGTTATCAATGACATCCAATGTCCATAGTCAGGAAACCATGACTATCTGTTGATCAACGAGCTAGTCAACTAGAGGCTTACTAGGGACACGTTGTGGTCTATGTATTCACACATGTATTACGATTTCCGGACAATACAATTATAGCATGAACAATAGACAATTACCATGAACAAAGAAATATAATAATAACCATTTATTATTGCCTCTAGGGCATATTTCCAACAAGATAAACCTTAAGAAAATCCAAAAAAATAGCTGTAGCTTTAGCTAGTTTACCTTTCTTGCTGTAGTGGTAATAATTAAAAAGAAAAACCCAAAAAGATTTCCTGTTCTTCTTTTTGCTTATTGGGAGCTTTCCCGTGTAAATAGCTTTTATTTCTTTTCTTTTCTTTGGGGGTTGATAGGAGAAGACCATAATTAAATTGTTGAAGTGGCTCTTATATGCATTATTGTTGATTTAACCAAGAGCCCATATTGCCTTGTCTTCTCCTGTTTATTGAATGCTCGCAGATTCCAGCTTAGTCCAATGCACGTGCACTCTTATTATTATTCACATCGTTCAGTCGTGCAAGTGAAAGGCAATTATGACGATATATGAGGGACTGACTGAGATGAGAGAAGCTGGTATGAACTCGACCTCTCTTGTTTTTGTAAATATGATTAGTTCATCGTTCCTGATTCAGCCTATTATGAATAAACATGTTTGCAATGACAATTAGAGATCATAGTTGCTTGTTCCATGTTTGATTAGCTATGAGTTATAATGGTTTACCTTGCGTGCCAACATGCTATTAAAATGGTCGTGATGTGGTATAGTGGGGTGGTATCCTCCTTTGAATGATTTAAGTGACTCGACTTGGCACATGTTCACACATGTAGTTGAAAACAAATCAACATGGCCTTCACGATATTTATGTTCATGGTGGATTATATCCTACTCATGCTTGTACTCAATGTCTATTAATTTTATGCATGTTCATGACTGTTGTCGCTCTCTAGTTGGTCGCTTCCCAGTCTTTTGCTCGCCTTCACTTGTACTAAGCGGGAATACTGCTTGTGCATCCAATCCCTTAAACCTCAAAGTTATTCCATATGAGTCCACTATACCTTCCTATATGCGGTATCTACCTGCCGTTCCAAGTAAATTTGTATGTGCCAAACTCTAAACCTTCAAATAAACATTCTGTTTTGCATGCTCGAATAGCTCATGTATCAACTAGGGCTGCCCTTATCTTCCATGCTAGGCGGGTTATTCTCAAGAGGAGTGGACTCCGCTCCTCACTCACGAGAAAATGGCTGGTCACCGGGATGCCCAGTCCCATGCTTTATGCAAACTAAATCAAAATAATTGCACACAAAACTCCCCCTGGGATTGTTGCTTGTTGGAGGCACTCGTTGTTTCGAGCAAGCCATGGATTGATGCTTGTTGGTGTAGGGGGAGTATAAACTTTACCATTATGTTTGGGAACCGCCTATAATGTGTGTAGCATGGAAGATATCGCCATCTCTTGGTTGTTATGTTGACAATGAAAGTATGCCGCTCAAAATATTATTTATCTCTATTTCAAAACCGAGCGCTGGCACCTCTGCAAATCCCTGCTTCCCTCTACGAAGGGCCTATCTATTTACTTTTATGTTGAGTCATAACCCTCTTATTAAAAGCACCAGCTGGAGAGCGCAGCTGTCATTTGCATCCATTACTATTAATTTATATTGGGTATGACTATGATTGGATCTCTTTTACCATGAATTACAATGTCTAGTCAGTCCTTGATCTTTAAAGGTGCTTTGTATTTATTTTTTGCGGTCTCAGAAAGGGCTAGCGAGATACCATCTTGTTATATCATATTATGATTGTTTTCAGAAAGTGCTGTCATCCAAGATTTATTATTATTGCTCGCTGGTTGATTATGCTATTGATATGAGTAAACATGAGACCTAAGAGTTATTGCAAATGTGGTTAGTCATAATCTTTGCTGAAAACTTGAATGCTGGCTTTACATATTTACAACAAGAAGAGCAAACAGAGTTTGTAAAAGTTTTTCTTTATCACTTTCAGTTTGTCAACTGAATTGCTTGAGGACAAGCAAAGGTTTAAGCTTGGGGGAGTTGATACGTCTCCGTCGTATCTACTTTCCAAACACTTTTGCCCTTGTTTTGGACTCTAACTTGCATGATTTGAATGGAACTAACCCGGACTGACGCTGTTTTCAGCAGACTTTCCATGGTGTTATTTATGTGCAGAAACAAAAGTTCTCGGAATGACCTGAAACTCCACGGAACGTCTATTTGGAAATAATAAAAAATCCTTGCAAAATGACCTGATACTAGGGCCACACCCTATCCACGAGGGTGGGGGCGCGCCCCCCTAGGGAGCGCCCCCTACCTCGTGGGCCCCCTGGAGCTCCTCCGACCTCAACTCCAACTCTATATATTTGCTTTCGGGGAGAAAAAAATCAGAGAGAAGGATTCATCGCGTTTTACGATATGGAGCCGCCGCCAAGCCCTAAAACCTCTCGGGAGGGCTGATCTGGAGTCTGTTCGGGGCTCCGGAGAGGGGGATTCGTCGCCGTCATCATCATCAACCATCCTCCATCACCAATTTCATGATGCTCACCGCCGTGCGTGAGTAATTCCACCGTAGGCTTGCTGGAGGGTGATGGGTTGGATGAGATCTATCATGTAATCGAGTTAGTTTTGTTAGGGTTTGATCCCTAGTATCCACTATGTTCCGAGACAGATGTTGCTATGACTTTGCTATGCTTAATGCTTGTCACTAGGGCCCGAGTGCCATGATTTCAGATCTGAACCTATTATGTTGTCATGAATATATGTGAGTTCTTGATCCTATCTTGCAAGCCTATAGTCACCTACTATGTGTTATGATCCGGCAACCCCGAAGTGACAATAATCGGGACCACTCCCGGTGATGACCATAGTTTGAGGAGTTCATGTATTCACTATGTGCTAATGCTTTGTTCTGGTACTCTATTAAAAGGAGGCCTTAATATCCCTTAGTTTCCATTAGGACCCCGCTGCCACGGGAGGGTAGGACAAAAGATGTCATGCAAGTTCTTTTCCATAAGCATGTATGACTATATTCGGAATACATGCCTACATTACATTGATGAATTGGAGCTAGTTCTGTGTCACCCTATGTTATGATTGTTACATGATGAACCGCATCCGGCATAATTCTCCATCACCGATCCAATGCCTACGAGCTTTTCACATATTGTTCTCCGCTTATTTACTTTTCCGTTGCTACTGTTACAATCACTACAAAACACCAAAAATATTACTTTTGCTTCCGTTACTTTTGTTACCGTTACCACTACTATCATATTACTTTGCTACTAAATACTTTGCTGCACATACTAAGTTATCCAGGTGTGGTTGAATTGACAACTCAGCTGCTAATACTTGAGAATATTCTTTGGCTCCCCTTGTGTCGAATCAATAAATTTGGGTTGAATACTCTACCCTCGAAAACTGTTGCGATCCCCTATACTTGTGGGTTATCAGTCTGCCAAATATATGTTGATGATATTATCTTTGGTTGTACTGACCAACATTATAGTGATGAATTTGCCTATATGATGAGTGAAGAATATCAAATGTCTATGATGGGAGAATTGAAATTCTTCTTAGGTCTTCAAATTCGTCAACAGCGCAATGGCATATTCATATCTCAGGAGAAATACCTCAAGGATGTACTGAGGAAATTCGGCATGCAAGATTGCAAAGGCGTCAAAATTCCTATGCCCACAAATGGCCATCTGTGCACTGATGAAAATGGTATTGACTTCGATCATAAGGTATACCGCTCCATGATTGGTTCTTTATTGTACTTATGTGCATCTAGGCCAGATATAATGGTTAGTGTTTGCATGTGTGCCCGATTTCAAGCTACACCGAAGGAATCACACCATAAGGCTGTGAAGCATATTCTTCGATATCTAGCTCACACACCAACACTTGGATTATGGTACCCCAAGGGCTCGGCTTTTGATCTCATTGGATATTCTGACTCTGACTATGCTGGCGATCGTGTGGACCGTAAGTCAACATCTGGTACATGTCATTTCCTCGGACGATCTTTGGTCTGTTGGTCCTCGAAGAAACAGAACTGTGTATCACTGTCTACTGCTGAAGCTGAGTACATTGCTGCTGGTTCTTGCTGTGCTCAATTGCTGTGGATGAAGCAAACTCTCAAGGACTACGGCGTCAACGTGAAGAATGTGCCTCTCTTCTGTGACAATGAGAGTGCCATCAAGATTGCTCACAGCCCAGTTCAGCACTCGAAGACAAAGCACATTCAAATTCGTCATCATTTTCTTCGTGATCATGTGTTGAAGGGAGACATTTCTATTGAGCATGTGAAGACTGAAGAACAGCTAGCCGATATCTTCACAAAGCCCTTGGATGAGAAGAGATTTAGCAAGTTGCGGTGTGAGCTAAATATCTTAGAATCTTCGAATGTTCTTTGAAAAAGGACACTCATCCTAACACTTATGCAAACTTGATGACTTAGATGTGCAACACATGAAGAAACGTTTTTCTTCAACCAATGAAGAATAACACTCTAAGTGTGAAGAAATTAACGAAGAATTTGATTCTCAGAACCCTACGACAATTGTACGCGGTGTCTGAAATCATCACTCTTATACGGTGGGTCACGCCACCACCAAAGTTGAAAATTTTCTATTTGAGTTTTTCCTCAGTTTTGAAATTCCTCAGTTGTTCATTTTCTTCAACTTTGCATTGTCTTCACTGTTTCCGTCGTTTCTCTTCATTGGCTATATATATATATATATATATATATATATATATATATATATATATATATATATATATATATATATATATATATATATATATATATATATATATATATATATATATGAGTTTATGTCCTCTACAGCATTCAGTTATGGCTAATTCTCAAGTTGCTTTTTCTGCTAAGTGAATGTGATCGGACCATTTCCCCTCTATGCTAAACTCAACCCAATCTATTCACAAATTCTTCATGTGTGTTCTATTTGAAACTCGTTCAAAATCTTCACTGTGTCCTTGTCAGCTGAAGAATTTGCGAACGGAATGTTAAAACTTATGTTATCCAAATTTTCGGTTTTGCCGCTCAAACCGTTCTGCATCCAACGGAATACTTATCTATTCACCCATGATCGCACACGATCTCCACTTCTCAGTACATGGGTGACACATGTCAAGCGAATGAGAAGGGTCAGGGGTATGTTCGTCCAAAATCTTCGGGCGAACAGTTTTTCACCGTGGCTATAAATACCCCCCCTCCCCTTCCTCACTTCCTTTACTCCGCTCGACCTCTCTCCATCTCGAGCTTCTCAAACCCTAGCGCCGCCGCTACTTCATCGTCGCCGGTGAGGAAGAGCTTCACTGCCTCGACCTCGTCGCCGCCGTACTCGCGCCGGCCGCGGAAATCTTCCCTCCGCCGCCGCCGTAGTTGTCTTCCTCCGCCGAGTTAGGGCGTGGAAGATCTGCACAGACGAACTTCTCATCTCTTCATCCCAGTTCGTCGTGTTCTTTGTCCAGGGTAATTAAAAGTTACTTTTACTGCCCTCTTTGATTCAAATGATTACTACAAAATCTTCAAAGGTATTTTTCTTCAAATCCTCACACACTAAAACACCTCACATGTCATCTGTTCTTGATTCGTTTCTCTAAGCAATAACTTTTCTTCAAGATTCCTCAATTGTGTGGATCTTCGATCTATACAACTCTGGAACATAAGACAAAGAACGCTTAGTGAAATTCTTCAAGACTCGTCTGGTCAAATTCCTCAAACTTGTTCTTTTTACAAAACCTTCTGAGAACGCATATGACCTTTCCAAATTCCTCGCAACTATACTCTGTTCACAGGTACTCATGTCCGCTGCTGAATCACTAGGTTCTCATCAACTTAACTCATTTGCAGCGTTCCTCAAAGAAAAGTTGCATACTTCTTTAGAGAACTCAATTGTTCAAATTCCTGATCTAAAGAAAATGGCTGATGGAAAGAAGCCACAGAAAGGAGGAAAGAGGCCTGAAATCAATACTGCCTTTGAAATCCCTGATGACATATACAAAGATTACTGCACTCCTGATGAGGCCAAGTTTGGAAAAGAGGACAAGAATCAGCACAAGGTGCGCATCCAAAGGATTGAGAGGAGATGGGCAAGAGAGTGGAGGGAGTACAGATATGTTACTCCCAAATACATGAAGAAATTCTCACTCAATCCTCCATGCCCAAGACCTCCATTGGCACCTGGCCAAATAGCAGATCCCACCAGCCTCAAGCGCGGTGAGGATTATCCTGATGAATGGACCAAGCGCCAGGCCCAAGTTGGCTAGACAAGCCAGAGAAGCAGTGAGGAAATTCAATGAAGACTCTGCTGCTGCTGCTGCCGCTGAGGCCTCTGTCAAGCCTAAGAAGGCCATCTCAAAGAAGCCTGCGCACAAGCCAAGTGCTTCGCCGTCAATGTCCTCAAGGCCAAGTTCCTCAGCTATGCCATCACGGCCAGAATCCTCAAAGCCCTCATGGCCAATTCCTCACGCTGTTCCTGCTCCTCCAAAGTCCTCAGCTCCTCCGCCAAAGTCCTCAGCTGCTCCGACCAAGTCCTCAGCACCTATGCATCTTGCCACGTGCCAAAGGACGACAGGCATCTCTATTGCCTCAGGAGCTTCTGGTAGTTCCTCAGCTGCACCAAATTCTTCAACGGAACCCTCTCTGCTGAAGACAAAGGCCACTGCTGGACGAGGTTCTCGCCCAAGTCCTCACAAGAAGCAGGTCGCCTTCCAAGTGTTGTCTGATGAAGACGAAGCTGATGATGAGGAACTTGCCGAAATCATCAGAGATAGGCAAGTCAGGGCCGCTAGAGCCAAGGGCACAAATGTGCCTCTGCTTTTGGATCCAAAGGTGAACCTCGACTACATTGATCTCTGGCACAAGGACCCAAATACTCCTATGCTTGATTTCAAGCTGACTCCTGGCCAAAGTCATATGCTGACTGCCTTCATCCAAGAAGAAAAATGGAAGTATGAGAAGGCCAGGCAGATCAAGAAAGCTCAGTACAGAAAGGAGCACTTTCTGAAGAAAAATGTTGTCTCTATGACAACTGAAGAACTTGTCACTATTCAATCTGAGATCAAGAAACTCAGTGATGAATTTGACGCATACCATGCTGACTGGCTTGGAGCCAAAGTCAGGTTTGTGAAATTGTCTGAAAAGTTCACCTCCAATGTCGCAGCCTCAACGCAACAAGAAAATCCTCAGGCTGAAGCATCTGCTCAGCCGACTGAAGAACATGCCAGCACCGCTAATGACGTTCAGGCTGCTGAAGAAAATGTGAGTTCCAGGGCTGATGACTGCATTCCAGCCACTGATGAAATTGCCAGGGCATCCACTAGTGGTGCGCCTGAAGAAAATGAAGAGGTCAGGGCAACTGCATCAGTTGTGCCTGAAGAAAATCAACCACATTCCTCTGCTCCTCCTGCGCCTACTCCAACTCCAATCCTTCCATGTGCATCAGATATGAAGAAGACAAAGGCTGCAGAGCGTGCAGCAGTGAAGAAAAGGAAGGCATCATCTTCTTCAGATTCTTCAGCTCCAAAGAAGATGAAGTCTATGACCAGCTCATTTGCAAACCCCATTGATGTTGTTCCTATCTCAACCATGCCATCAAAGGAAATCGTCCCTTTTGATGAAGAATATGTGATCCCTAGCGGATCTGATGAAGAAAATCCTTCTGCTGCTACGTCGGAGCAGATGGATGAAGAAATTGAAGTGGATGAAATCCCTTCAACTCCAGCAGTTTCCTCGCCTATGCCTCAGTTTACTACTGAAGAGGCTGGCGTTGAAGAAATGGAAGATGAAGATGTGGACATTGGTTGTACGACACCTGTGCTGAATGATGACTTTTGGGAAAGTCAGCACCCCAACTCTCCACTCTTCACACCATTGCAACAAATTCCTCAGTCCCCAGCAACTACAGTTCAAATGGGATCTGATGAACCAGATGCCACATCGTTTGTCCATGAAGAAATTCCAGCCACTAGCGCTGAAGAAAATTTAAATGAAGAATTGAAGACCCAGGCTGTCACTGGAGTAGAAGCTGAAATTCCTCAGCCTGAAGAACCTGAGATTGCGATTCCTGAGGTAATAATGCAATTGACTGATACTCCTCAGCCCAAGCCAAAGGATCCATTCTCAAAGAAGCAGAAATTCAAGGCTGATGATTTCTTCGGCGAGCACGTGTTCTTCACTGACTACAATCCCTATGATTCTGCTCGTCTTAGAAGGAAGCGCTTCTGGACCGCCAGCCAGGCAAATTTCCATTCCTCAGTGCTCTTCAACAAGGACGAAGTCTTTGAACACGAGCATATTCCTCATGTGGACATGGAATCTCTGCCATGCTTCACACCTGTCCTCAGTGTGCTTCATGACACAGGCCTCCTCAACTTTTGCACAGACATAGTTGATTGGAATGAAGAGCTCATTCTTCAATTCTATGCAACACTACACATCACAAGAGATGCTAACGATGTGAACTCCTGGGTTTTGGACTAGATGACCGAGAACACTCACTATAAGGCACCGGCCTCTGAATTACTTCATGCCCTGCCCATCAGTCCTCCACCTGAAGGAGCTCGTTGATGACCCACAAGTATAAGGGATCTATCGTAGTCCTTTCTATAAGTAAGAGTGTCGAACCCAACGAGGAGCAGAAGGAAATGATAAGCGGTTTTCAGCAAGGTATTCTCTGCAAGTACTGAAATAAGTGGTAACAGATAGTTTTGTGATAAGATAATTTGTAACGAGCAACAAGTAACAAAAGTAAATAAATTGCAGCAAGGTGGCCCAATCCTTTTTGTAGCAAAGGACAAGCCTGGACAAACTCTTATATGGAGAAAAGCGCTCCCGAGGACACATGGGGATTATCGTCAAGCTAGTTTTCATCACATTCATATGATTCGCGTTCGGTACTTTGATAATTTGATATGTGGGTGGACCGGTGCTTGGGTGCTGTTCTTACTTGAACAAGCATCCCACTTATGATTAACCTCTATTGCAAGCATCCGCAACTACAACAAAAGTATTAAGGTAAACCTAACCATAGCATGAAACATATGGATCCAAATCAGCCCCTTACGAAGCAACGCATAAACTAGGGTTTAAGCTTCTGTCACTCTAGCAACCCATCATCTACTTATTACTTCCCAATGCCTTCCTCTAGGCCCAAATAATGGTGAAGTGTCATGTAGTCGACGTTCACATAACACCACTAGAGGATAGACAACATACATCTCATCAAAATATCGAACGAATACCAAATTCACATGACTACTAATAGCAAGACTTCTCCCATGTCCTCAGGAACAAACGTAACTACTCACAAAGCATATTCATGTTCATAATCAGAGGGGTATTAATATGCATAAAGGATCTGAACATATGATCTTCCACCAAATAAACCAACTAGCATCAACTACAAGGAGTAATCAACACTACTAGCAACCTACTAGTACCAATCCCGGACTTGGAGACAAGAATTGGATACAAGAGATGAACTAGGGTTTTGAGAGGAGATGGTGCTGGTGAAGATGTTGATGGAGATTGCCCTCTCCCGATGAGAGGAGCGTTGGTGATGACGATGGCGATGATTTCCCCCTCCCGGAGGGAAGTGTCCCCGGCAGAACAGCTCTGCCGGAGCCCTAGATTGGTTCCGCCAAGGTTCCGCCTCGTGGCGGCGGAGTCTCGTCCCGAAAGGTTGCTTATGATTTTTTCCTCGACGAAAGACTTCATATAGCAGAAGATGGCCACCGGAGAGCCAACAGGGGGCCCACGAGGCAGGGGCGCGCCCTGGGGGGGTAGGGCGCGCCCCCACCCTCGTGGCCAGGTGGGGCCCCCCTGACGTACTTCTTCCGCTCAATATTTTTTATTATTTCCAAAAATAACTTTCGTGGAGTTTCAGGACTTTTGGAGTTGTGCAGAATAGGTCTCTAATATTTGCTCCTTTTCCAGCCCAGAATTCCAGCTGCCGGCATTCTCCCTCCTTATGTAAACCTTGTAAAATAAGAGAGAATAGGCATAAGTATTGTGACATAACGTGTAATAACAGCCCATAATGCAATAAATATCGATATAAAAGCATGATGCAAAATGGACGTATCAACTCCCCCAAGCTTAGACCTCGCTTGTCCTCAAGCGGAAGCCGATAACGATAAATATGTCCACATGTTTAGAGGTAGAGGTGTCGATAAAATAAAATACGGACATGAGGGCATCATGATTATTCTCATAACAGCAACATATATGATATTGTCATATGATTTCTTATGCTCAAGTAATAATCTATTCACAATGCAAAGTATGAATCAGAAACTTTATTGAGAACTAACAAACTATAATCTCAGTCATTGAAGCAATTGCAATTTATCATAACATCAGAAAGAGTCTATGTCAGAGCTTTCTAGCAAGTCCACATACTCAACTATCATTTAGTCTTTCATAATTGCTAACACTCACGCAATACTTGTGGTTACGGAGTTTTAATCGGACACAGAGAAAGATAGGGGCTTATAGTTTCGCCTCCCAACCTTTTACCTCAAGGGTAATGTCAACAATAATAACTCATGCTGACTTACATCCAATTAGATATATCTATCAGGATCTTTCCAACACCCTGTGCTTGCCAAAGGATAAAATATAAAAAGGAAAGGTGAAGATCACCATGACTCTTGCATAAGGTAGAAGATAATAATAAAAGATAGGCCCTTCGCAGAGGGAAGCAGAGGTTGCCATGCGCTTTCAGGGTTGGATGCACAAAATCTTAATGCGAAAGAACGTCACTTTATATTGCCACTTGTGATATGAACCTTTATTATGCAGTCCGTCGCTTTTATTTCTTCCACATCACAAGATCGTATAAAGCTTATTTCCTCCACACCAATCAATCATACATATTTAGAGAGCAATTTTTATTGCTTGCACCGATGACAACTTACTTGAAGGATCTTACTCAATCCATAGGTAGATATGGTGGACTCTCATGGCAAAACTGGTTTAAGGGTTTTGGAAGCACAAGTAGTATCTCTACTTGGTGCAAAGAATTTGGCTAGCATGAGGGGGAAAGGCAAGCTCAACATGTTGGATGATCCATGACAATATACTTTATCTCAGATATAAGAAAACATAACCCATTCCGTTGTCTTCCTTGTCCAACATCAACTCTTTAGCATGTCATATTTTAATGAGTGCTCCCAATCATAAAAGATGTCCAAGATAGTATATTTATATGTGAGACCTCTCTTTCTTTATTACTTCCTATTAATTGCAACGATGACCAAATCTATGTTTGCCAACTCTCAACAATTTTTAATCATCATACTCTTTCTATGTGAAGTCATTACTCTCAATAAGATCAATATGATCTCTTTACTTCTTTTTATTCTTCTTTTCTTTATACACTCAAGATCATGGCAAAATAATCAAGCCCTTGACTCAACACTAATCTTTATTATATAGCTCACGGACTCGATTACATAGAGAGATCATAAAGCAAAACTCAAAACTAAATCATGCCATAAACTTTATTCTACTAGATCAAGATACTACTAATAGGATCGAACTAAGAAAAACGGTAAAGATAGGAGTGTGATGGTGATACGATACCGGGGCATCTCCCCCAAGCTTGGCAGTCGCCAAGGGGAGTGCCCATACCCATGTGATTATGTCTCCTTTGCTGGTGAAGAAGGTGGAGGTGATGATGGATAGTCGCACATCGAATGTAAGAGGTCCTCTAGCTTGCGGATAATGCCCTTGAGTGCAACGATATGCTCCTTCAACAAAATATTTTCACGTGTGAGATACTTGTTCTGTATACGAGCTAACTCAATCATCTTGAAAGCTTCGATCTCAGTTGGGGTAAGAAGATTGTGATCAAGTTGAAGAATGTCTTCTGCTGCCGGAGCTTGATCCTTCATGGCCTTCTTGATCCCTTCATCCTTGTTGATCTCCATGGGTTCTTCCCTCTTCAGCTCTATCTTCATTAGCCAAGCATCGTTGTCACCATTGTTGGAGTAGGGGGGCGACATGATGCCTGGCCTTGACAACCCTGACATAAAACAGCTCGAAACAAGAACAGAGGTCAATTGCGTGATACAGGAGTCAAAACCTTCGGGAGATTATATAATGAATTTTTACCGACCAAAATACGTATCGTGCAAGAAAGCGGAGTCCGGAGAGCACACGAGGTGCCCACGAGGTAGGGGGGGGCGCCCTCCACCCTCGTGGAGCCCTCGTGTCCTTCCCGGAATGCTTCTTATTTTTCTATTTTTCTAAATATTCCAAAACGGAGAAATATTGCCATAAAAACTGTTTTGGAGTCGGTTTACTTACCGTACCACATACCTATTCCTTTTCGGAGTCTGAAACGTTCCGGAAAGTGTCCCTTAGGTATTCCTCCGGGGTTACGGTTTCAATAACATTGGTTTCAACATTTATGGGATTACCTGAGATATAATGTTTGATTCTTTGGCCGTTCACCACCTTCGGATTTGTGCCTTCGAAGTTGTTGATTTTTATGGCACCGGAACGATAGACCTCCTCGATAACGTAAGGGCCTTCCCATTTAGAGAGAAGTTTTCCTGCAAAAAATCTTAAACGAGAGTTGTATAGCAATACATAATCACCTACATTAAACTCACGCTTTTGTATCCTTTTGTCATGCCATCTTTTAACTTTTTCTTTAAACAACTTGGCATTTTCATAAGCTTGGGTTCTCCATTCATCAAGTGAGCTAATATCAAATAACCTCTTCTCACCGGCAAGTTTGAAATCATAGTTGAGCTCTTTAATAGCCCAATATGCCTTATGTTCTAGTTCGAGAGGTAAGTGACATGCTTTTCCATAAACCATTTTATACGGAGACATACCCATAGGATTTTTATATGCAGTTCTATAGGCCCATAATGCATCATCAAGTTTCTTGGACCAATTCTTTCTAGATCTATTAACAGTCTTTTGCAAAATTAATTTGAGCTCTCTATTACTCAATTCTACTTGACCACTAGACTGTGGGTGATAAGGAGATGCAATTCTATGATTAACATCATACTTAGCAAGCATTTTACGGAAAGCACCATGAATAAAATGTGAACCACCATCAGTCATTAAATATCTAGGGACTCCAAACCTCGGAAAAATAACTTCTTTAAGCATCTTAATAGAAGTGTTATGATCAGCACTACTAGTTGGAATAGCTTCTACCCACTTAGTAACGTAATCAACAGCAACTAAAATATGTGTATAACCATTAGAGGCAGGAAAAGGTCCCATATAATCAAAGCCCCAAACATCAAATGGTTCAATAACAAGTGAATAGTTCATAGGCATTTCTTGACGTCTACTAATATTACCAATTCTTTGACATTCATCACAAGATAAGACAAACTTACGGGCATCCTTGAAGAGAGTAGGCCAATAAAAACCGGATTGCAATACCTTATGTGCAGTTCTATCTCCAGCGTGGTGTCCTCCATAAGCTTCGGAGTGACACTTGCGTAGGATCTGTTCCTGTTCATGCTCAGGTACACAACGTCTAATAACACCATCTACTCCTTCTTTATAAAGATGTGGGTCATCCCAAAAGTAATGTCTCAAATCATAGAAAAACTTTTTCTTTTGCTGGTATGTGAAACTAGGTGGTATAAATTTAGCCACGATATAATTAGCATAATCAGCATACCACGGAGTAGTACGAGAAGCATTTATGACATTTAATTGCTCATCAGGAAAGCTATCATCAATAGGTAGTGGGTCATCAAGAACATTTTCTAACCTAGACAAGTTGTCTGCAACGGGGTTCTCAGCTCCCTTTCTATCAACAATATGCAAATCAAATTCTTGTAGCAAGAGAACCCATCTAATAAGTCTAGGTTTAGCATCTTTCTTTTCCATAAGATATTTAATAGCAGCATGATCCGTGTGAATAGTTACTTTAGAATCAACAATATAAGGTCTGAACTTATCACAAGCAAATACAACTGCTAAGAATTCTTTTTCAGTAGTAGCATAATTTCTCTGAGCATTGTCTAGAGTTTTACTAGCATATTGAATAACATTTAATTTCTTATCAACTCTTTGCCCTAGAACAGCACCTACAGCATAATCACTAGCATCACACATAATTTCAAAGGGTAAATTCCAATCAGGTGGCTGAACAATAGGTGCAGAGATCAATGCTTTCTTAAGTATTTCAAATGCTTCTACACAATCATCATCAAAGACAAATGGTATATCTTTTTGTAATAAATTAGTCAGAGGCCGAGAAATTTTTGAGAAGTCCTTAATGAACCTCCTATAAAATCCGGCGTGACCAAGGAAACTTCTTATACCTTTGATGTCCTTGGGACATGGCATCTTTTCAATAGCATCAACCTTGGCTTTATCAACCTCAATACCTCTTTCAGAAACTTTATGCCCCAAGACAATACCTTCATTAACCATAAAGTGGCACTTTTCCCAATTCAAGACAAGATTAGTTTCTTCACATCTCTGCAAAACTCGATCAAGGTTGCTCAAGCAATCATCAAAAGAGGATCCATAGACGGAGAAAGTCGTCCATGAAAACCTCACAAATCTTTTCACAAAAGTCAGAGAATATAGCCATCATGCATCTTTGAAAGGTAGCAGGTGCATTACATAAACCAAAAGGCATACGTCTATAAGCAAAAGTACCAAAAGGGCAAGTAAAAGTAGTCTTTGATTGATCATTGGCTGACACAGGTATTTGAGAGAAACCAGAATAACCATCTAGAAAGCAAAAATGTGTATGTTTGGATAATCTTTCTAGCATTTGATCGATAAAAGGTAAGGGGTAATGATCTTTCTTAGTAGCCTTATTTAATTTGCGGAAATCAATTACCATCCTATAACCTGTAATAATTCTTTGCGGAATCAATTCATCTTTATCATTAGGAACGACGGTAATACCTCCCTTCTTAGGGACACAATGGACAGGACTTACCCACTGACTATCAGCAACGGGATAAATTATACCTGCCTCAAGGAGCTTTAGTATTTCCTTTCTTACCACTTCTTTCATCTTAGGATTCAGCCTTCGTTGATGATCACGAACTGGTTTGGCATCTTCTTCCAAATTTATTTTATGTTGACATAGAGTGGGACTAATGCCCTTAAGATCATCAAGAGTATATCCAATAGCAGCACGGTGCTTCTTCAGAGTTTTCAATAATCTCTCTTCTTCATGCTCTGAAAGGTTAGCACTAATAATAACAGGATATATCTTTTTCTCATCAAGATAAGCATATTTAAGAGTATCAGGCAACGGTTTAAGCTCAAACACGGGATCACCCTTGGGTGGAGGAGGATCCCCTAGGATTTCAACAGGCAAATTGTGTTTCAGGATAGGTTCCTGTTTAAAGAATACTTCATCTATTTCCCTTCTTTCATTCATAAACATATCATTTTCATGGTCTAGCAAATATTGTTCTAAAGGATCACTAGGAGGTACGGCAATAGAAGCAAGACCAATAATTTCATCCTTACTAGGTAATTCCTCTTCACGGTGTTGTCTACTAAATTTAGAGAAATTAAACTCATGAGACATATCACCCAAACCAATAGTAACAACATCCTTTTCGCAGTCTATCTTAGCATTAACGGTGTTCAAGAAGGGTCTACCAAATATAATGGGACAAAAGCTATCTTGTGGGGAACCAAGAACAAGAAAATCAGCAGGATATTTGGTTTTCCCGCACAAGACTTCAACATCTCTAACAATTCCCATTGGTGAAATAGTATCTCTATTGGCAAGTTTAATTGTGACATCAATATCTTCTAACTCAGCAGGTGCAATATCATGCTTAATTTCTTTGTATAAGTCAATAGGTATGGCACTAGCACTAGCACCCATATCACATAAGCCATGATAACAATGATCTCCTATTTTAACAGAAATAACAGGCATGCCTACCACAGGTCTATGTTTATCTTTAGCACAAGGTTTGGCAATTCTAGCAGTTTCATCACAGAAATAAATAACATGCCCATCAATATTATCAGACAAGAGATCTTTAACAATAGCAATATTAGGTTCAACTTTAATTTGCTCAGGAGGTGTATAAGTTCTAATATTGCTTTTACGAACCACAGTTGAAGCTTTAGCATGATCCTTTATTCCTAACAGGGAAAGGTGGTTTCTCAACATAAGAAGTAGGAACAACAGGATCATTATAAGTGATAGTCTTTTCTTCAACTTTAATAGGTGCAGCTACTTTTACTTCTATGGGAGGATGATATTTAAACCACTTCTCCTTGGGGAGATCAACATAAGTAGCAAAAGATTCACAGAAAGAAGCTACTATCTCAGAGTCAAGTCCATATTTAGTGCTAAATTTACGGAAAACATCGGTATCCATAAAAGATTTAACACAATCAAACTTAGGTGTCATACCTGACTCCTTACCTTCGTCGAGATCCCAATCTTCAGAGTTGCGTTTAATTCTATCCAATAAATTCCATTTGAATTCAATAGTCTTCATCATAAAAGAGCCAGCACAAGAAGTATCGAGCATGGTGCGATTGTTATCAGAAAGCCGAGCATAAAAACTTTGAATAATTATTTCTCTTGAGAGCTCATGATTGGGGCATGAATATAACATTGATTTAAGCCTCCCCCAAGCTTGAGCGATGCTTTCTCCTTCGCGAGGCCAAAAATTATATATATAATTGCGATCACGATGAACAAGATGCATAGGATAAAATTTCTGATGAAATTCCAATTTCAATCGTTTGTAGTTCCATGATCCCGTATCATCACATAGCCTATACCATGTCGATGCATCTCCCTTCAAAGATAAAGGGAAGACCTTCCTCTTAATAACATCACCGGGTATACCTGCAAGCTTAAATAATCCACAAACTTCATCCACATATATTAGGTGCTCATCAGGATGCTTTGTTCCATCTCCTGCAAAAGGATTAGCTAGCAGTTTTTCTAACATACCCGAAGGAATCTCAAAGTGAACATTTCATTTCATTTCATTTTCAGTAGGTTCAGTAGGTTGAGGAGCAACTCTTTGCTCTACTGGTCGGGGTGAAGATACCCCGAACAAGCCCCTCAGAGGATTACTTTCCATAGTAACAAGTGACAGTAAATTTCAGCACACTATATAAATTTTTCCTTACCAAATTCCACCTACCAAAGGCGCTTCACTCCCCGGCAACGGCGCCAGAAAAGAGTCTTGATGACCCACAAGTATAGGGGATCTATCGTAGTCCTTTCGATAAGTAAGAGTGTCGAACCCAACGAGGAGCAGAAGGAAATGATAAGCGGTTTTCAGCAAGGTATTCTCTGCAAGTACTGAAATAAGTGGTAACAGATAGTTTTGTGATAGGATAATTTGTAACGAGCAACAAGTAACAAAAGTAAATAAAGTGCAGCAAGGTGGCCCAATCCTTTTTGTAGCAAAGGACAAGCCTGGACAAACTCTTATATAGAGAAAAGCGCTCCCGAGGACACATGGGAATTATCGTCAAGCTAGTTTTCATCACGTTCATATGATTCGCGTTCGGTACTTTGATAATTTGATATGTGGGTGGACCGGTGCTTGGGTGCTGTTCTTACTTGAACAAGCATCCCACTTATGATTAACCTCTATTGCAAGCATCCGCAACTACAACAAAAGTATTAAGGTAAACCTAACCATAGCATGAAACATATGGATCCAAATCAGCCCCTTACGAAGCAACGCATAAACTAGGGTTTAAGCTTCTGTCACTCTAGCAACCCATCATCTACTTATTACTTCCCAATGCCTTCCTCTAGGCCCAAATAATGGTGAAGTGTTATGTAGTCGACGTTCACATAACACCACTAGAGGATAGACAACATACATCTCATCAAAATATCGAACGAATACCAAATTCACATGACTACTAATAGCAAGACTTCTCCCATGTCCTCAGGAACAAACGTAACTACTCACAAAGCATATTCATGTTCATAATCAGAGGGGTATTAATATGCATATAGGATCTGAACATATGATCTTCCACCAAATAAACCAACTAGCATCAACTACAAGGAGTAATCAACACTACTAGCAACCTACTAGTACCAATCCCGGACTTGGAGACAAGAATTGGATACAAGAGATGAACTAGGGTTTTGAGAGGAGATGGTGCTGGTGAAGATGTTGATGGAGATTGCCCTCTCCCGATGAGAGGAGCGTTGGTGATGACGATGGCGATGATTTCCCCCTCCCGGAGGGAAGTGTCCCCGGCAGAACAGCTCTGCCGGAGCCCTAGATTGGTTCCGCCAAGGTTCCGCCTCGTGGCGGCGGAGTCTCGTCCCGAAAGGTTGCTTATGATTTTTTCCTCGACGAAAGACTTCATATAGCAGAAGATGGCCACCGGAGAGCCAACAGGGGGCCCACGAGGCAGGGGGCGCGCCCTGGGGGTAGGGCGCGCCCCCACCCTCGTGGACAGGTGGTGGCCCCCCTGGCGTATTTCTTCCGCTCAGTATTTTTTGTTATTTCCAAAAATAACTTCCGTGGAGTTTCAGGACTTTTGGAGTTGTGCAGAATAGGTCTCTAATATTTGCTCTTTTTCCAGCCCAGAATTCCAGCTGCCGGCATTCTCCCTCCTTATGTAAACCTTGTAAAATAAGAGAGAATAGGCATAAGTATTGTGACATAACGTGTAATAACAGCCCATAATGCGATAAATATCGATATAAAAGCATGATGCAAAATGGACGTATCACTCGTTGCCTGTACCAAGAGCCTGAGCTCACTGCTCATTATATGCAAGTGCTGATGAAGCCATTGAAACCTGGTCAAGCCTCAAGGACAAAATTCCTCGTGAAGGAATTGCAGTATGTACCAAGGACAGTCTATCGCATTCTGACGAAGACTATGAGTCCAATCAAAGGCCACGACTCATCTGATGAGGAAATTGTTGGCATCATGAAGAATCTGGTATTCAACATCATTCATGGCATTCCTATCAATTATCACGATTTCTTCATGAGGACTCTGGCAAATTTTGCACTTTCACCGTTTGAGCTGAAGCCTTATGCACCGTGGATTATGAGATTCCTCAGAACAAGGTCTTCACTCAACTACAAGGCTGATTTTCAGAATCACCTCAGCTACTTGCCCCCGATTGAAGTCCTCAAGCGGACCTATTCCTCAGCTGACGAAAAGGAAAGGCACCAGCTGTTATAGATGAAGGCATTCGTCCATTGGATGGTCAGTTTCGCAAGGCTGCATCTTATTCCACCAATGACGACTCTGCCACTCATGATTCTGCTGCCCATGCCTCCAAGCCAAATCCTCAAGCCACTGCTCCTCATGTGATGACTGGCCGTGAGCTTCTGCTAAGTCTTCACCAGAAGGTGGATCGAAACCATAAATGGGTTAAGCGTCAGTTTGGTTCAATTCTTCACAACATGACTGCTACACATAATGCAGTGAAGAAAAACCATTACTACCTCCATGAAGTCTTCGATCGCACCTGGGCTGTTCTGTCTCACATTTATAGTGAAGAAGATCTGAAGAACATGGGTCTCAAGGAAGACTTTGACTGGTCTGCACCTCCACCGAAATACAAGAAGGTCAAGGTTCCTTCCTTGGTGGCCAGCTCCTATTCTTCATCGCGCGAAACTACAGGCCCTACTACGACAAACGACCCCAACAACGTTGGCGCTCCTTCATCAACTTGATATTCTTCAGGGGCGTTAGTCCTCATTTTCGATCCTTTTGGTCATTCGATGACAAAGGGGGAGAAATTTGAGTTAGTCTTCAAGCGGGTCTATCTATATGGGCGTTTTTTTGCTAAGTTACAACTCTCGTTCTTCTGATGACTTTGCTGGATCGAGTTGTAAACTTAAACTCTATGGCGGCCTGATACTTTTGTTGTTTCTTCTACATGCTTATTCCTCGTTAATGTTAATGCACGCATGCTGAATTACATCAGCACCATATTTCATCATGCATTTCAAATTCTTCATATTTTATGTCAAATGCGTGTATGAATTACAAGATATAGGGGGAGATCTCCATGATTCAACTCTTCAAGTGTGCATTGCTTCAAAAGCAAATTCCTCACTATGCACATCTTCAGGGGGAGTTCTTCTATATCTTGTAATCAAATTCCTCAATATCAATATTTACACTTCATATGTTTATCCCCGTTGAAAACTTAACCTATATTGTCATCAATCACCAAAAAGGGGGAGATTGTAAGTGCATCTAGTGCCCCTTAGTGATTTTGGTGTATTGAAGACTTATAGGTTAAGGGACTAATGCGTTTATGAGTGTACACAGGTCTATAAGTCTATGAGGAGTTTGATATTTACAGAGAAAGTCGACCCCTAAAATGAAGTTCTTCGACTGAAGACTTTGGATTTCTGAAGACTTTGAAAGTGAAGAAATTGGTGTGACCTTGAAGACTTGGTATTCATTCGAGGAACATGAAGCGTGAAGACTTTTGTTTTCGTAGTTTCATTTTCTCTTTCTTGAGTAATAGGAAACACCGTACTGTTAAAGGGGGTCGAGGAAATACTAAGAAAAAATTTCCATGTGATGCTCAACTCAAAATCCTACACCTACCAATCCCTTCGAGTGAAGCCATTGGAAATCTCATACAGTTCAGTCATATTCTTCAGTGACAGAGACGAAGTTCTTCTGGTTTCTGAGGAATTTGTTCTGAATGAGGAGTTAGGAATTCGCCAGTGCGGATTGCCTACACTGTGAGGAACATGATAGCCCTGAGGAATTTGATACTCAAATTTCCGACCGTTGCTGTGCTACGCGCCAGCTGTCCCAAAATATCTACCCACCTAACGGTCATATCATTGAAGGGCATTTGTGTCTTATCATGTCGGGCTGCTCCCTAGGCTATAAATAACCGCCCCCCTACAACCACTAGCTGGTTGGCTGCTCCGAGAGAAACTGACACTTGTCATTTGAGAGCATCCCATCCTCCGAGGACTCTGAGCGAAAATCATCGAGTGAGGAAAACCCAAACCCAAACACCTACAAACCCAAAGTGATTGAGCATCACTAAAGAGATTGATCATGCGTGGATCCGACGCTTGTTACCTTTGAAGACTGTGCTTCTTCCAGACGGTTAGGCGTCATGGTCTAAAGCATCCAACAGGAATTGTGGATCGCCGAGTGACCGAGTTTGTGAAGGTTCGGAAGTCACCTGAAGACTTACCACGAGTGATTGGGCGAGGTCTGTGTGACCTTAGCTCAAGGAGAATACGGTGAGGACTGTGTGTCCGGGACTGTGTGTCCTCATGTTTAAATACCTAGCCGCTCCAACCAGATGTACAACTGAGACAGCAGTTGGAACTGGTCTACCAAATCATTGTCTTCACCAAGCCTACTTGTTCTCTTTCCTCAACTCTTTCATTTCCTCATTACTATGTTGTGTGCTTGTTCGTATCTGTGTTTGAAGACTTTGACTGAAGACTTTCTCAATTTCCTCAGTTCAATTTCTTCAGTCTGTTTGTCTTCATCCTGTGTTATCCTGTGATTACGCTTTTTGTACTCTATGCTTGTCTTAATTTCATCATGATGACCATGCTTGTGTTCTGTTATGTTTACTTTTGAGTACTTATTCCGCTGCTAGTAGTTCTTCGCTAAGGAATTTCCTCACCGGCAAATTCCTCAGTGAAGAATTCATAAAAATCGCCTATTCACCCCCCCCCCCTAGTCGATATAACGCACTTTCACTTATAGAATACAACAGTTTGACAGATTCAGCTACAAATATCCACTTAAAGCATGTTTGGTTGAAAATGGTATACATTCAATAATGTAACATGTCAAGTATGCTCAACCAAAAGGGTAAAAATGGATAGTAAAATTTTACCTGCAAACTGGTGGTGCCGCAACCTTCGACCGTCACAGTCCCTCCGGTGATGGCAGCACCAGCCAAGAAATAGCTCGCACTTGAGGCATCACCTTCGACATAAGCATTTCCAGGGGACCTGTCGATTCCAGAGAACGGATGGATCGTTTAGGAAATGTTTACTCCAACTTTTATGAAGTTTAAACTAACAGTTTCCAAGCACATAAGAGTATGTTCAGTAAAAGCATGGATGTGTATCCTGATGGGCCATATGGCAGCAAGGCATAAGATAAAAGAAGCAAAATCAAGAATCATCTGCATAGATGATCATTGCCAAACAACTGCCGATGTTCTCTATTTTCAGTCCAATTTTAAGATGGATGATACTTCTGGTGTGATCGAGTATATGTCCAGAAAATAGAACTGTGCAATGCATTGTAGGTAGCAGGGTCGATTGCCTAGGTAGTAGACACTGGTTTCCTAGTACAGTGCGCCTCCAAAGCTACTGAGAAGTCGACAGATTTTGTACAATATTTATTTCCTAGTTTATCAATAATTCAAATGGGGGTGCGTCTATAAATATTTGGGTAGACAGAAAACTAGAATCATGCTTTTGTACTCCACTATCAGAAGTAAAGCAATGTAGAACTTACTTGTACTTTTGTCCTCCCTTGATGTAGAATCTGTCCTCCACAGTCATGCCAAAACGCTCCATCAATTTCGATGCCATTTCAACATAAAGAATGGAGATCAGTTTATCAATAATTTCAATCTCTACATCCCCAAGAGCCAAAGGAGCAACCATCAACGAGGAACTCAAGTATTGACTGCTGATGGAACCAGAGAGCTTAACCTGTGAAATTATTCCATCTTTAGCGCCAATCCCTGATAGATCATGCAATACTCACATACTGAAATTATTCAATGTTGATTGGTTCTTAAAATTTTGTGTGCGGTGTAAGATTGCATTGCATCGTACTAGTCATAATAATAATTTCTCAACGCAAGAACATATAGAAGAATCTGAGGCGCAGATGTGCCGAGAGCGAGAAGGTCAATCTTCCTTGAAGAAGATGATCTTCCTATTTTGAATTATATAAATAACAGAAATCAATCCTCACTTGCATGAAGTTTATGAGTGAAGAGGTACACTTTCCCTCGATACTTCCACTGCTCCGATCAATAGAAAATAATTTGATTTGTTTCCCACTCCCTCGAGGGAATTCATACATTCGATGAGGACCCTACAATGGTACAACACATCAATCCATTCAAATTAATGAAACCATTAGGGTGATTTATCCTTGTGATTGGAGTAAACCATTAGGGTGACTTTGTGTGTTGGTGCCGTCCACGGAAGCCATGCTATGTGGTTTCCCTATGTACCGGATTTTGTAGCATGTTTGATGACCGATGATTTAGCCATGGAGGCGTGCACCCAGTGAGAGTCTGTGAGCCGATGAATTTATGATTTACTACGCATAAAGGTGAAGATAGCAAATGATATATCATTGGAGAAGCGTAACCCATGTGCTAAAATAGTATTGAAAGCACACAAAAGAAATGCAATGCGGTGGGCCAGTGTGGCACCTTCGTGTCATCATACCTCAACTAATAAATATCAGTATCTCCCATGCCTCTCTGACTCCAATTCTAGTTTCCTCTAGCAACGATGGACGGAGATCACCCTCTCATTTTCAGTTCCTATTTCCTCTAGCAACGAGAGATCGCCCATATATCTGGATAGTGGAAAGCATCTGTGGTGAATTGTGTAGGCTTGAAAGGCACCAGGAACGATTTTATGGTGACGAGGCAGAGTCAATTAACCAATTTATTTCTCCCACCTCACCTGGTAAAGGAGATAGCGATCGTCCCGAATAGGAAGAGACATTTGCGGGCCAGCAATCGCAAGAGGCAAATACAATCCCCGCGGGATGGTGAAGTGACACTCTCTAACCCAAGATATGCACATCCCGACATGGGACCGAGATTCAGCGATTTCGAGCATGAAAGTCTCAAAGTCACTGTACCATTGGGTCAAAATGGGTGGTCTAGATTGAATCCCATAGGGGGCAGCACTGTATGTGTTCTGTCCTGTACATGAGCGGACTGTTGATCATTCTCGTCTTCTTCTCAACACGACATAATGCAACAACGGGGAGAACTGCTATAGAATCTGAGCCTATGGTGCAAAAATAGAAAAACGAACCAGAGTCGTCGGATTCAGCATCAGTGGTACAGATTGAGGTGGAGGCTTCTCAATGCAAATTTCAGGAAACCCCCTAACTAATTACATATAGAAGATAGATTTGTAGTAACCACCTCAAAGCTTTGATGTATCAATCAATCAGTCCTTCATTAATAAGGCCACTTTTCAGATCTGTACATATGCCCCTCGTCTCTTAGGTTTCCAAAAAATCTGCCCATATGGACTGCACGGAACTTCTACATATTTGATTTCGTTAGTACCTTGTGCTACATCACGAATCATGAAAGAATCTGAACATGGTGGTCACTAAAATGAGTGTGTGAACATCATCAGAAATATTTGAGTACATGAGAGTTAATCCATCCACTTCAAGCACAACTAAACATACATTTCAAACTGCAATGGTCCTAGAAGACAACAGAAGAGATACATACATATGAAGTGTTACATTGCATGAGAGGGTCATTTTTGGGTACAACACGGGCAAGACTAATTATGAACGACTATAATAATCATAGCTCAACAAGCATTGTCATTAAAAATGCATCAACTTGGCAAGCCTGATGGTACACAACAGAAAAGCTGCAACCTTTGCCTCCAGTTCTAGTGCTTCTCGTTCATCAAGCTTCTTGTGTTGGGAGAGATCATACCTAACCAATATGATTCAATTAGCACATGTTTGTGTAAGAATCATATGTTCACACTTATTTATTTATTTACTCACGAGCTAATTAAATGAATATGCATCAACAATACCATCTACTGTGTGATGCACATATCACATGACGGGAAAATAAAGAAGAAATCACATTCATCCCAAAAACATCTGAAGTACTACTTGCCAGTAATGAAACATTTGTGTAAACATTAGTTATCTTGTACAAGAAAAAACCACTCCAGTGCATCCTATTTCATATAGCGAGATTCGCAAACAACCGGTGGAATCGGGCATTGCAACTATTTAAATATAGAGTTGAGACAAACTCGAGTTCGCATGCCTTCCATTCTAATTTCCAAGCATGCTCTTTTGTTTAGTTTCTATGTCATTTTTAGCAACTGCAAATATGAGAACCAGAATACAACCTGCGACTCAAAATAGATAGATTGCAAGCTTTTGCTTCAAAAGTTTGACTAATCTAGTATCTGGTTGGATTTTTTTGAAGTATTCTCTATTGAGTTATTTGTGAGACTTGGCGCACATGTTGATGTCAAAGGTTCTTGGAGAATATAGCATACAAATTGGTTCAGTTCTTTCACAAGAAATGGAAAGAGTCTTAGTATCATGTCTTAGTACCATACCTCTCCCTTTGCAATATTGCTGCCCAACCACATTGTGCCGCCGTCGGGGGAGATTTAGTTTGTGCACTGCAGCTGCGTACGGGATTTGGGTTTGACGGGGAGGGCACGGGGACAAAATTAGCTTGCAGAGATGGACTTTTTGCAAACTATGCGTGCAGAGCATCTCACCCGAATCTGGACCATCAATCTACCATCCTATGGTACAGATCCATTCTTTCTATTTTTGCATCACAGGCTCAGATTCTATAGTACTTGCTCCCCAACCCAACGACAGCGCACATCGATCTTTTATGCCAGTGGCATGCTCTCCCACCGTCGGATCTCACATCTGTACAGTTTCTAAGCTCCCAGGAAATGCTGGCCTGGGGTGGCTCGAGTGTTTAAGGTCGGTTCTGAGCCCAATTGAAAGCCTTTGTTTCTCTTCGTAAATTTGTGTGGGCCTCCTCGGTAATCCTGGCGGTCGGTCTCGCGTTGACCTCTCCTCGCCGTCCCACCGAAAAAAAACATTCCCCTCGCCGCCTCTTCGCTCTTCCCGCCGCCGCCGCATCTTGTGTAGCTTCCACGCCGGCGATCCGCAACCCGGCGCCGTCCTCCCCGTGTATTCCCGTCCCCGGCTTCCTGCGCCGCCTCCGGCGCCCCACCCCCACCAGCTGCTGCCTTCCAGTAGAGCTCACATGCCTCCCTCCACTCCCGGCTTCACCGTCCCTGCTGACCAGTGAACCTGCCGCGAGGTAAGGTTCCATCCTCTTTAGTTTTTTTTGTGTGTTTGCTGGTTCCATCACACGGGTTGTGTGCAATTCCATCAAGCCTTAGCTAGGTTTTGGGACGGATGGGGCGGGAGGGAGTGAATTGCAGAAAACATCAACATTGAAGGCTAGGGTTGCAGAAACCATAATTCTATAGTTTTGTGTCAAAAATCATTAATTCTGAGCCTAATATTTTGCAAATAACACTAGTTGGCGACTTAGTCCATTTCAACCACGATTATGACAGGTGGGTCCCGCTTTTGCTGACGTGGCAGAACTGTTCGCGTCAGACAGCGTTAGTTCTAAATTTACAGAAGAGTCCCTGACTTTTTGCTTAGAGACCCTTCAATCAAAAATAGAAAAAGCAATCAACCCCATCCGCAGGGGAGGCGTGGTGCGATGCTGCTGCTCGTGCCCCGGCCGGCACAAGGAGGTGTGGTGAGCTGCTGCTGCTCGTGCCCCGGTCGACACAAGGAGGCGCGGTGAGCTGCTGCTGCTCGTGCCCCGACCGGCGCAGGGAGGCGCGGTGGAGCTGCTGTTGCTCGTGCCCCGGACGGCGCAGGGAGGCGCGGTGAAGCTGCTGTTGGCGCGCACGCCGGCGCGCTCGACATCCACCAAGACGGGAGCGCCTAATGACGTTGGGCTATGGTATGGCCGGAGCAAGGCATACAAGCCGCGAACGCCGCTCATGGTGGCGGCCACGTACGGCAGCGCGCGAGTCGTCTTGCTGCTGTTCGGGCGCACCGGCTGGGTCGATGTAGCTCGTCGGCCTGGCGACGACGGCTTCATCCCACGCAGCTGCAAAGGAAAGAGGCGGGAGCCGTAGCGGGAACCAGGTGCTCAAGTCCCGCTGCCGCGGGATGCCGTGGAAGGGAGCCGCGGCAGCCGCGCGAGGGCGGATCTACGTCGCCGGCGGCCACGTAGCGGAGGTTGTCCATCTCGACGTGCACTCGACGGCCACAGGGAAGACGGCCACGAGAGCGCCCGATAGGAAGGGGGCGGCGAGCACCTTTGGCCAGGCCGCGGCGGCGGTACTGTTGGGCGCACGGGTACACCGCCGGCGATCCGCCGGCGACGACGTTAGAAGACACGAGGCCGATGGTGTGCGGGGAACGACGACCGATCCCGACCCTGGGCAGGGGAGGGAGATATTGCTAGGGGGGAGGAGTTTTTTAGAAAAATACCCAGTCTAACGTCAATCTATCGCGAATCGGTACGCCACGTCGGCAAAATGTGGATCCCGTCTGTCATAATTGTCATCAAAACACGTAAAGAGGCCAACTAGTGTTATTTGCAAAAAATTAGGCTCAGAATTAGTGATTTTTGGCACAAAACTGAAGAATTATGGTTTCTGCAACTCTAGCCTTCAATGTTGATGTTTTTTGCAATTCACTCGGACGGAGGGGATTTTTTTGGTGTCAACTGTGAGCTTGTTGTGAGAGATTGTCAGGAGTTTCCAATCTATTTTCAATCATTTCCTTGTGTGTCCATGAGATGTATAATTTTGATGTTCTCAGATCCATCAGGCGATTCTCATGTTGAACAGAAAATATGTGGATCAAATTTTGTATCAAGTACAGCACTATGCACAATTTTTGGGGAGACACGTACTAAAAAGACGTAGAGAAGGGTTCCATCCGGAGTGCTGCTGTTCTCTATAGCGGGTGGCTTACCGAGGACCACGCTTGGTAGTGCCTAGCAACTAGGAGCAGCTTGTGGTTAAGGAAAAAAGAGGGTCATAAGTAATTGCGAATGGGGTTTTTTCGTGTTAGTGATTATGCCCTTTATAATAACACCGAATGATCCATTTGCAATGAAGGGAGAGATAGTGCCTCCCACAACACCAAATTGGTCATTTGGTGTTAGTGATCACACACTGAATTAAGAGCCAAGAAACTCCATTATGCACATATTTACTTGCACTGCAGCACCACAATATGTTCCTTTGTTATAAATAAAAAAGTCGAACTGAGACCATGTGCAATGGCATGCCCATCCAGTATCAAAGTTTAATAAACTAACTCAGGTAGTAATAGTATGTGTCAAAGTTATTCAGATAATGTAATAATTATAGTAGAGGAAAAATGGCTTTATACCGGTACACACAATCATGAAAGTAGAGTTGAATCTCCAAATAGCATCTACTAGCAACCGACTGCGAAATCAGTACTAACTTTTGCACCATCATTTGGTCCATCAACAATCCCTCTGTTTGATTTCCCACCAGTGATAGTTATAACTGTTGGGGATCGTAGCAGAATTTTAAAATTTTCTGCGCTTCACCAAGATCCATCTATGGAGTATACTAGCAACGAGGGGAAAGGAGTGCATCTACATACCCTTGTAGATCGCGAGCGGAAGCGTTCAAGTGAACAGGGTTGATGGAGTCGTACTCGCCGTGATCCAAATCACCGATGACCGAGTGCCGAACGGACGGCACCTCCGCGTTCAACACACGTACGGAGCAGCGACGTCTCCTCCTTCTTAATCCAGCAAGGGGGAAGGAGAGGTTGATGGAGATCCAGCAGCACGACGGCGTGGTGATGGAAGTAGTGGGGATCCCGGCAGGGCTTCGCCAACCGCAAGCGGGAGGGAGAGGTGTTGCAGGGGGAGAGGGAGGCGCCAGGGGCTGTGCTCCTGCTGCCCTCCCTCCCCCCCCCACTATTTATAGGGGCCCTGGGGGGCGCCGGCCCCCTGGAGATCCCATCTGAGGGGGGGGCGGCGGCCAAGGGGGGTGGCTTCCCCCCCAAGCCAAGTGGGGCGCCCCCCACCCCTAGGGTTTCCAACCCTAGGCGCAGGGGGAGGGCCAAGGGGGGCGCCCCAGCCCACTAGGGGCTGGTTCCCCTCCCACTTTAGCCCATGGGGCCCTCCGGGACAGGTGGCCCCACCCGGTGGACCCCCGGGACCCTTCCGGTGGTCCCGGTACAATACCGATAACCCCCGAAACTTTCCCGGTGGCCGAAACTGGACTTCCTATATATAATTCTTCACCTCCGGACCATTCCGGAACTCCTCGTGACGTCCGGGATCTCATCCGGGACTCCGAACAACTTTCGGGTTTCCGCATACTAATATCTCTACAACCCTAGCGTCACTGAACCTTAAGTGTGTAGACCCTACGGGTTCGGGAGACATGCAGACATGACCGAGACGCCTCTCCGGTCAATAACCAACAGCGGGATCTGGATACCCATGTTGGCTCCCACATGTTCCACGATGATCTCATCGGATGAACCACGATGTCGAGGATTCAATCAATCCCGTATACAATTCCCTTTGTCAATCGGTACGTTACTTGCCCGAGATTCGATCGTCGGTATCCCAATACCTTGTTCAATCTCGTTACCGGCAAGTCTCTTTACTCGTACCGTAATGCATGATCCCGTGGCTAACTCCTTAGTCACATTGAGCTCATTATGATGATGCATTACCGAGTGGGCCCAGAGATACCTCTCCGTCATACGGAGTGACAAATCCCAGTCCCGATCCGTGCCAACTCAACAGACACTTTCGGAGATACCCGTAGTGTACCTTTATAGTCACCCAGTTACGTTGTGACGTTTGGTACACCCAAAGCACTCCTACGGTATCCGGGAGTTGCACGATCTCATGGTCTAAGGAAATGATACTTGACAATGGAAAAGCTCTAGCAAACGAACTACACGATCTTTTGTGCTATGCTTAGGATTGGGTCTTGTCCATCACATCATTCTCCTAATGATGTGATCCCGTTATCAATGACATCCAATGTCCATAGTCAGGAAACCATGACTATCTGTTGATCAACGAGCTAGTCAACTAGAGGCTCACTAGGGACATGTTGTGGTCTATGTATTCACACATGTATTACGATTTCCGGATAACACAATTATAGCATGAACAATAGACAATTATCATGAACAAGGAAATATAATAATAACCATTTATTATTGCCTCTAGGGCATATTTCCAACAATAACTCCTAGATGACAACACACAATAAATCTATTGTTTTTTATGTCATGTTCTGAAAGGTAGTACCTTACTCTAGCCTATGTTGTGGTGGAAAGAGATAGTTCATTTAGTTAGTTCACAGATGCAGCTTCTGAAATCAGGCACTATAATAATGTGTCACTGAATTTATCCATGGTCTAATTCTTCGAAATAAGAAAATAGGGTTGTCATACCATTTACCATTTCACAATCTTCAGTGGGACATTAGGATAAGTTAGTTTTGTTGATAGTTGCAATGGTAGAATGCTACAAGGACTCTACGGGACACGGAGACAGTTTACATATTACTTGGATTATTTTCTGAGGAGCCTCCTGACATTGCCGCTTATAATAATGCGAAATTTTACTCTTGGGCATTGCTTAGATTGAGTTAGGCAAACAAACTAGGTCATGTGTACCTCCAATGTGGAACTGTGAAGTTCATAATGCCTTGTGAGCATATGCGGCAGTTGCCAGACTGTACAGATGAAATATGGGGTGAATTGTCTTTTACTTATATTGTACTATTGTGCTCCTTAGATGGTTTGGTTTTACTACAAAAGAAACATGTAAATAGTGATGATGGTTAAACATATAATCCCATTTCAGCTGAATCAGTTTTTGTACTCTTTCCTCTATTTTTTTAAGGGAAAATAGTGCTTTATTTAAACAAAGTTCTCAGAAATCTCTGAGACAATAATACGCACAATAGAGTCTGGGGGGCCATTGTCCCAAATCATTCAGCCATCTAAACAAAGTCCCTCTCTAGCTAGCAAATATACGTGCAGCCTCATTTGCTGAACGTTTTACCCAGTCCACCTTTGATTCCTGAAATGTCCAAAGCCTTTCCTTGATCATTTGCATGACAATTCAACATCAACACTACACCCTTGTAGTCTAGCTCCACGTGAACTTTTTGTATGTTTAGCTCCTGAGCCAACTGCAGACCTGATGGGCAAGCTAAGATTTCAGCAACTTCCGGGCTTGACGTCGCCAGGTAGGAGTAAGTCGCCGCCGCCTGAAGGACGCCGTTGTGGTCGCGCAGTACCACCCCTCCTCCACAGTCCACACCTGATTCTTTCTGCTTCGGAATAGCACCGTCGGAGTTCAGTTTTATCCATCAACTGTCAGGTGAAGGCACAATTTCAAAGTTATTTGCCCATGATTAAATTTGGGTTTAAGCTAGGCAAAAAGAGTTGTAGGCCTTGGTTTTGCTTGTGTACATAATGGTTATGTTACTGAATTTCTCATCAGCAATAGGAGCTTGTCATGTCGGTTTTGTAGAATCAGTAATGAACAAAAAAAATATTTAGTTTAGAGTTCTCGAAGTCGAAGATATTGCAACTGATCATAAAAAATAGGCAAAGAACAGTTATAGTTTGGTCATTCATTGACAATACTTAAGATGTCCATGACCAATAAATAGAATGATCTACCAGATACAATGCATTGTTTCATACGCATGTCTTTTTGTATTAAAATAACTCTTAACCTGAATTTGGTTTTCTTTGTTTTAAGTTTGCCGTATGCTTTGTTCATGTCGTAGTACATTTTGTATTTCGACAGTTCTCAAACTTATAATCATGACTATTCAAATAGAGTTCTTTTGTAATTCAAAAAAAAATGATAGTTTTCAGAAGACAACAAATTAAACATGCTTCAATTTCTAGCTGTTCTGATGTTTTTCTGGAATGTACTGTCTTTTAGGGGACTCTGTTTTGCAGGGCCTGGCTTGCTGGATATAATTTGTTTAATTCATGTAAATGAGCAGGACATAAGTCACTATGTGACACAGACGACATGCAGAGCTTGCGAGACAGACAACATGTAGACCCATTTGCTCTCCCCGTATTGAAGAAACCCATGCTTGAATTGCCATGAGTCTTTTCATTTAGTTTGTGACCTCTTACCAAAGATTGTTTTTCTTGCCAAATTCCTCTGTTAGTTCGCTTTACTTTCTTCGACATGTGTAAATAGTTTGGTAATGAGGTACAGACAAATGATTGTGGTTTATCACAGTTTGCCATATAAAAGACAAATGATTGTGGTATAAGGATTGCATTACTTTGTTTGCATGCATCCTTTGATATTACATGGATGGACCAAGATAAGGTAATAGCCCTCTTATGGTTATTACTAATACAATACTATTGATTTTTTTTTACTAAGACATCGGGACTATTTGTCATATCGATCACCATGACTGTGCAAATAAACAACTTTGTATATTTGCCATGTAAATGAAAAACGGCGGGGCAAAGCGTGCATATGCTTCTAGTAAGATCCGTACCTGAATTGTTTCATTTAGGCTCAGTATTACCTTTCAAGCATTCAGTTATGTGCGAGGGAATGCTGCCTCCTTTCCTATACTACTACTAGCTTGCATGCCCAAGATCCTCCACTCGCAGCAGCATGACATCTAGATCATAATTTATTTCTTATTCAAAAAACGAATACAGTGTGCAATACATTTCATTTTACCTCACGCACTACAAAACTAATATTACAGACTCGTATACCATCTCGCGAGTAGACGAAAAAGACAAAAATTCCAGACCATGGACAGGCTACAAAAGTACAAGCGCAATTCGCCGTAGATTCTCCAATCTAGTTCTTGACAAAGGTGCTTAGCACGTCGAAGTAATTGGGGAAGGTCTTTCTGGTGCACCCCGGATCCCTGATGGTGACTGGCACCTCGGCGCAGGCCGCCAGGGAGAAGGCCATCGCCATCCGGTGGTCATCGTAGGTATCGATCGCCGTGACGTTCAGTTTCTCTGGCGGCGTGATGATGCAGTAGTCCGGGCCTTCCTCCACCGTTGCTCCCAGCTATAGGGCACAGGGCACAGGACAGGTTAGATCAGGAAGCTGAGATATAAGAACAGGAGACATTGTGTATTATTACCTTCGTCAGCTCGGTCCGGATCGCAACCATTCTTTCGGTTTCCTTCACTCTCCAGGAGGCAACTGCAGAAGAGAATGAACAAGTGTCAGGACATAACAGGGTGATTTCGAGTCCTTTATCCCCTCCCTGATGCTACCGAGTAACCGCGACGCACGTGCTAGATTGCTTGGTATGGAAGGCCATAGAAAGTTTACCATCTCTGATAGCAGTTGGACCATCGGCAAAGAGGGCAACAACGGCAAGAGTCATGGCGACATCAGGCATTTTGTTCATGTTGACATCGACAGCCTTTAAGTGTTTCCTTCCAAAGGGCTGACGCGGTGGGCCAGTAACAGTTACACTAGTGTCAGTCCATGTAACCTTAGCTCCCATCATTTCAAGTACCTCAGCGAATTTCACATCACCCTGCAATATTACACATCGTCAGGGAGAATGACAGCACATGGAAGCCACTTACAGAATACAGCAGTTTGAGAGATTCAGCTACGAATATCCACTTAAAGCATGTTTGGTTGAAAATGGTATATACATTCAATAATGTAATATGTCAAGTATGCTCAACCAAAAGGTAAAAATGGATAGTAGAATTTTACCTGCAAACTGGTGGTGCCGCAACCTTCGACAGTCACAGTCCCTCCAGTGATGGCAGCACCAGCCAGGAAATAGCTCGCACTTGAGGCATCACCTTCGACATAGGCATTTCCAGGGGACCTGTCGATTCCAGAGAACGGATGGCTCGTTTAGGAAATGGTTACTGCAACTTTTATGAAGTTTGAACTAACAGTTTCCGAGTACATAAGAGTATGTTCAGTAAAAGCATGGATGTGTATCCTGATGGGCCATATGGCAGCAAGGGCCTAAGATAAAAAGGGTCAAAAGAAGCAAAATCAAGTATCATCTGCATAGATGCTCATTGCCAAACAACTGCCGATATCCTCTATTTTCAGTCCAATTTTAAGATGGATGATACTTCTGGTGTGATCAAGTCTATGTCCAGAAAACAGAACTGTGCAATGCATTGTAGGTAGCAGGGTCGATTGCCTAGGCAGTAGGCACTGGTTTCCTAGTACAGTGCGCCTTGAAAGCTACTGAGCAGTCGACAGATTTTGTACAATATTTATTTCCTAGTTTATCAATAATTCAAATGGGGGTGCGTCTATAAATATTTGGGTAGACTGAAAACTAGAATCATGCTTTTGTACTCCACTATCAGAAGAAGTAAAGCAATGTAGAACTTACTTGTACTTTTGTCCTCCCTTAATGTAGAATCTGTCCCAACTATCAGAATGCTCCGCAGTCACGCCAAAACGCTCCATCAATTTCAATGTCATTTCAACGTAAGGAACGGAGATCAGTTTATCAATGATTTCAATCTCGACATCCTCAAGAGCCAAAGGAGCAGCCATCAGCAAGGAACTCAGGTATTGACTGCTAATGGAACCAGAGAGCTTAACCTGTGAAATTATTCAATGTTAAGCGCCAATCTATGATTGATCACGCAATACTCAAGTATTGAATTTATTCAATGTTTATTGGTTCTTAAACTTTAGTGCACGGTGTAAGGTCGCGTTGCATCGTACTACCCATAATAATATTATTTTTCTTTGACAGAGAACTGAATGTGCACAAAAGTACATAACATGCAAGTTCACAAGTAGCTAACCTTGCCACCAGGTAGCCCTCCTTTGCCATTGATACGAACAGGTGGGCAGTTAGTGCCAAGGAAACAATCAGCATCTGCGCCGAGTTGTTGCAAACCTACAACTAAGTCACCAATAGGTCGCTCCCTCATTCTTGGTACTCCATCAAGCACATAACTGAAGTTTTTTTTTTAATAAAAGACACGATCAGTCTCCAAACATACCCATGGATCTCATACTTATTTCAACTAGGATAAAGAAAACATACGTTGCATTTCCACCAGCAGCTACTACAGCTGCCGTCAATGGACGCATTGCAGTTCCAGCATTACCCAAGAAGAGCTTTACTTCCTCTTTGGCGTCCTTTTCGACCGGGAACCTGCCGCCACAGCCAACAACCACAGCTCTTTTTGCAACTTTATCTGCTTCCACGGAGAGTCCGAGGGCTTCCAGGGCCTCGAGCATGTAGTGGACATCCTCGCTGTTCAACAGGTTATCCACCACCGTTGTTCCCTAATGAGCAGAGACAAGCTACGGATCAGCTAGAGATGACAATGAAGTAAACCAGCTCCAATTTCTCATCTTACTATAAATAAATAAGATAACAGGACATGCTGCTCTATAGTTTTCTGATCAGTGGAAACGATATAAAGCCTTAAGGATCCTACCTTGATTTAGTACCTATATAGCTCATGAAAACAAATGCTACAAATAGCAATTCAAGGATTTCTCATCAAAAATAATATCGCCTTTTTCATGATGACGTCGTCTCACAGAATGTGTGCAGACTTTAGGTTGCATAATAATTTTGAGCAGGCATATATGAATTCCAAGTGTTCATGACACCATTACAACATAATATATTCATAAAGGCTCCATCAGAAAAGAAAAATTAGTAGCCTAAAAACATAGGAGGATCGCCCCTGATTATTATGATGCATCCTCTTGATCCAAGTACAAGCTACACAATCCAATGATATGGTAAAGAAACGCGTGAATTGGCTACCAAAACAACCTACCCGTCGTCAGCAAAATCGTATGGCTGGATCGACTGGAGCTAAAATTCGCATGATCCAGCAGACAGACAGTCAGCACGACAAAGGTACGTCTGCTCCTAATAAACCCCGCAAAATCCCACCTCGACACCCAATTCGCTCCATTCACCAACCCAAAGGAAGAGCGGGGGGGAGGGGAGGGGGGGAGTCACCTCGGAGAGGGCGGAGAGGAGGAGGATCCGGTTGGAGAGCGACTTGGAGCCGGGCAGCTGCACGGCGCCGGAGATCTCGCGGATGGGCTGCAGCACGACCTCCTCGGCGCCCGAGGGGGCCGCGGGGGCCGCCACGGACGTCGCGCGCGCCGCGGCGCCGCGGGGCCCCCACAGCCGCACCGCCCCGCGGCGGGCCGGGCGGGCCGCCGGCATCGGCAGCCGGCGCGAGGGGGCCGGGGCGGCGCGGTCCAGCGACACCGCGCTGGAGGACGCGGACGCGGCCATGGTCGCCGCGGCAGCCATCGCCATTGCCGGTGGTGACGGGGTTGGTGGGGAGGGGGAGGAGGAGGGATTGGGGGAGGGTGGCGGGTTGGTGGGGTGGGGTGGACGGGGGGAGGGACGAAGGAAGGAAGGAAGAGAGAAATAGGGCGAGGTGGTGGTAAGTAGAGGACGGGGCGGGGCCGCCGCTGGCAACGCCACCAACCCCTATGCTCAACTGCTCTGCACTTACACACGTTGCAGTTTCATTCGCAAATCTTTAACATATGACTGTCTTAGACCCTGTTTGGTCTTAAGTCCCAGGACTTTTTCTAGTCCTAACTAAAAAGTTACTAGTCCCTAAAAAATCCCTTTCTGTTTATTTCAGTGACTAAAAAGTCTCTAGTCCCTCCCTAGATGGCATATAAAAGACCATGTTACCCCTAGTATACAGAAAAATATCACCATGGGACGGCGGGGCAATGGGTGCAGGAAGGGGCATTGTTGCAAAAGTCCTAAAAAGTCTCAAAAAAGACTCTCCTTGAGAGTCTTCTTCATTTAATCCCACAAATCAACTTTTTTTCTTTTCTAATCTTTTTTTCTTTTTCTTCCTTCCAACTTTATTTCTCTTTTTTAACTTTTTTGTAAATTCAGAATTTTCAAAAAACATTCAGAATTTCAAATTTTCAGATTTTCGAAAAATGTTCAGAGTTCCAAAACTTTGCTCCCGTTTTGAAAAATGTTCTTGTTCTTGTTCCAAAATTCAAATATGTTTATTTTTCAAAATTGTTTGACATTTAAATTTAAAATTCAGTTTCATTTTATTTTTCAAATTCTAAAAATCTCCTTAGTTTAGTGAAATGTTCACAACTTAAAAATACTGTTCATATTTAAAAATCGCATTTTCTAAAATTGTTTTGAATGTTCAAAACATGCTCTCGTTTTAAAAAATTGTTCATAAATTCAAAAAAAAGTTCATGTTTTATAAAGGGTGCATTTTCTCGAAAAATATTTGTGAATTTCAAAACAATCTTCCCGTTTCAATTTTTCTTCGTCTTTTTCCAAAAATGAATTGAATTTTCAAAAAGTTATTTGCCTTTTTTTTAAATTAGGGGTTTCAAAAATTGTTCACGTTTCTAAGAATATTCACCAATTCATAATTGTTAATTTATTTTCTAAAAAAATAAAGAAATATCAAAAAATGTTTGGAATCTGACGCTAATGTATGTTCTTAAACATTTTTCTTATCCGTTAGCAGGACCATTTCTTCGAGTGGCTACCAGCACGTGGTCGAGTTTTTGAGGTCGTGAGTTTGATCCTTCAACTCGTTATTTTTTTTGGGTCGCGCCTTACGAACATAGGTCAAACAATTTTGGAGCCTGTCGGTGGGCTGGCCCAGACGCGAACTGTTGTGCGTCCCACACGCTATTTGACGATAAAAGAGAATATGTTGGTTGGTATAATTGAAAGAAATTGTGGGCATACGCCAATAAAAGAAAATATGTTGGTTTGGCTCTGATTAAAAATGGTGGGCACGTGAGCGTCAAAATAATCAAAGAAAATAAATCCTGATAGAGAAGGGACTGCATGGGTATGCATTTATTATGCTAATCAAATGGGATTTATGTGCAGTAATTAGTAACCCATCCAGTTACACCGTCGTAGGAGAGAGTTGTTGAAGCAACCATGCCTTAAAGGTCGTCGCGCGGCCACCAAATGAGGGGGCAGCCACAACCCCGACACGAAGGCGGACCCGGAGGAGAAAAAAGGCACGAGTTGGGTGGTCGCCACCATGCCAACCAACCCTATCACTATCAAAATGTCGCTGGCCAAACATGACCGCGAGAAGACCGCAGCTCCTCGCTCTATCGCCCCACCGCTGCGGAGACTTGGTGGACACTTCAATTATCTCTTCTGTTGCTTTTCGCAAAAAATATATATTTCCCGTTGCAACACATAGGCATATGTACTAGTATATTAAAAAAAGGATGGGGAAAAGAAACTCTTCCACTTTGGCCAGTACATGTTACATAATACATAATTCCCCACTCCACCGGTACAATATAAACTAAGCTACTCCCTCGCACTCGCCAACCCCGCTAAATCCCCGAACAATGCTTCCACATCTCCCTTTAAGAGTCCTGCTTTCTTCCACGCCCGTCCCTCCTCCTCAATGGTTTGCACTAGTACTCTTAGTGAAGGAGTAGCGCCATTCAACACAATCACATTGCAGTGCTTCCATATCTCCCACATAATAAGGAGAAAGATCGCCCGGACGTCTTTCATATGCATGTTGCCTCCACTCCTGCTAGTGCACTAGTCGACCAAGCTTGTTCCCCGACTTGGCACCAAATCGGGTTTGTCCATTGCTAAGCATACAATAGTCCATACCTCTCTCGCCAAAACACAGTTCAAGAGGATGTGGTTGATTGTCTCGTCATCCTGATCATAAAAAGGGCAAGTCTCCTAGTGATGAAGTGCATGGCGAGCAAGCCCGTCCGATGTCCAACATCGATTTTGTAGTGCGAGCCATGCAAAAAATCTACATCGAAGCGGTGCCTTTGATGTCCATGTAAACCGATCGTGGGTGGAACTTCTCTACCCCAAAACTTGGCCTCATAGGTGGACCTGGTCAAGAATTGCCCACTCAACTCCCATGCCAGTCACTAGAATCCACCGCTTCCTGATTGAGATCCACCCGAGATACTTGTGTCCATAATGTCATGTACTCGTTTTAGGGCGTGTTTGGTTGTCATCAACGATTTTGCCTGCATAGCATACATATCCCAGTTGGGCCTGGTTGAGGAAAAACAGGCAAGCAACCAACATATGCACCTCGTTTGGTTGCCCACATCGAGGCCGCTTGCATTAGGGGGTCGGTTTTCGCACGGTGTTTGGCGTCTTGCATTGTTTTCATCTGTTTTGGTGTTTCGTTGACTAGATTTTTCCTCTCGCAAAAATGAGAAGAGTGATTCTCTCTGCTTTCATCTGTTTTAGTGTTTCGTTAACTAGATTTTTCCTCTCACAAAAAAACTAGATTTTCCATACTCTTTTCTTCATTTTTCCATAACAAATTGTGATTTTTTTTCGAAAAGGAGGATAACCCCCGGCTTTTGCATCATACGATGCACACAACCATAACAAATCATGAATTATGTTGGACACTTCATATATCAACAAGCACAAACTAAGCCAAAGTGTCACCATGAAGAGATATCTATGAAGATGCCAACCTTAATAAAGAGAAACAAACAACATAAAACAAGGTGAACCTCGACTAGCTAGAAACTATGGATGCATCTTCGATGAATGGATTACTCCCTTCCAAGGCATCGGTTGACACCCAATGTGTGTCTACTTCTTCGGTTGGCAGTTGGCTTAGCATTGCAGTTACTCATGAGACCAATTGTTTTGAGAAAAATGTTGTGCTCTTTCATCGTTGAGGGTCTCTATCACCTTATGTAGGGAGAATGTGGATAGGGAAAATTGTTTTGTGTTGCATTAATTCGATTGTGTATTGACCATCTACGCGACACCAACACTTGGCGTGTGTATTTCACCAGCATGTAACCCTCTCTCCTTTACATTTCGGCCTTCTGCCTATGGTTCTATACTCCCATCCTTCTTGTAATCTTGATAATCCAAGTCACAACTCAACAAATACACCTTAAGGTGACTACCTTACGAAACTATTAATCATCCTTGATGCGTGATCTGGTAGAAGATGTTCATAGTTTGTTACCAACTATGTACTCTTCCTTTTATGCGAATATACTATTTTTTTTAAGTACAAGTCTACCAAGCAACCATTAGCTTGTCAATTTCTTGGAGTTTTTCTATTCCACTAGGCAGCCACAGAAAGGGGTAGCAATCCATGGCCTTTAAGTGTGACGACATGAGAACCTGCAAGAGTCACTAACTTAGACCCATCGATAGCCTTGTATGTGTTGGTACAAAATAGGTTTATGAATTAGTCAACATCTAGCATAAATATGGTTTTTGTTGAGAACCAAACTGGCATTGGATGGTTAAAAGAATTATTGAAGTTATCTCAACTTTTGGAAATGGTTTAAATAAAGAGAACTAAGCACTACTCTACTTTTCTTCATGGAAAACATTCAAGAGCATCAACGTTTCTATTTTACTAGTGCCAGTCACATGTCTTACATATGCAGGCCAATATATACTTTATAGTGGATCAATTTATAGTGGTTTGTTTTTATATATTGCTTAAATATGTATGGTCACATATACTTTATAGTGGTTTGTTTTTATATAAGTTTTTTTTGTATTTTTTAAGTCATGAATATTTTTCATATTTATAAATATTTCAAAAATCAAGGAACATAATTTAATGTCATGAACATTTTTCAAAACCATTAGTGTTTTCACAACATTGTGCATTGTGAATATATTTTTTTAAATCATGATTCTTTTAAAATTTACAGACTATTTTAAAATCCGCAAATATTATTTAAAACTTGTGAATTTTTTTCAAAAATCATTACAATTTCAGAACTCATAAACATCTTTTTAGAATTCATGAATATGTTTTTCATATTTGTGAATAATTATTAACTTCACCAACATTGTTGAAATTCCTCAATATTTTTGTAAAATTTGTGAACATTTATGGACATTCAAAAAAATCCAGAATATTTTTTTTCAAAAAATTTAACAGTCTTTTAGTACAAAAACAAATGAAACTAAAAAAATGGCTAAATATCCGTGAAAAATCGCCAATGAATACACACATAGGGCTACATGGGTCGTAGCCCTGCATGTTTGCTCACAAATCCTAAATATTTTTTAAAAAATTGGAAAGTATTTTCATAGACACTAACTGCAATTAAAAAATCAACTGAAAAACCGATCAGGAAAAAAATTCGCCAACACAATACGCACATGTTGCTACATGGGTGGTGGCCTAGTGTGTGTTACTGACTATCATGGAGCTCCCAGACTATTGGTTATTATGGTTTGTTATTTTAACTAGATGACACCCCGCGCATTGTTGCCGGAATCGGTTGCAGTATATTTCAATCAGATGTGATTGTGTGGAATATAAATACTTCAACTAATAACATGTGAACTAAAAAATGCATACGACTTATTATATTTGGTTATGTATAGTTGTAAAATATTTATTGAATATAAGTAGAATAATATAATGATTTTTTTCATGCTTTGTTGCATGTGGTGGTGTGCCTTTTTCATGCATGGCTGCATGTTGAGGTGGGTCTTATCCCCTCCATAATTGTATGATGATGTGGCATGATTGCATGTTGAGATAAATAAGTTAGTGATGATGAGTCTTAGATATATAGGATATAGGATAAGATTTGGTTTTTCTTGTGTTGGGTTAGCCTTTAATTATGTTGTGCATGGTGGTGCTTTCTTTCATTGGCACCGGCTTGGCTTGTTGTTTCATGTGGTATTTGTGTTGAAAGGATGGTGTAATTGTTCGGTGTTTGGCTTTAGTATTATTACACATTTTAGTTTCGATGGCGGTAAATGGTGGTTACATGAGATCGTTTATAGCCCAGAAAACCAATCGGCCGCAATCAAACAACACGCACACACACACACATCCTGAGATGTAACACAAATAGCACCATACAACCGCCACGAGAGCTCGTGAATGAGTCAAAACAACAACGTACAAAATACCTGCTTATAATTGGGCCCACCAGCGATGCCCAAAGAACCGACGCACCAAGGGCCAACATTCTTAGGGAGCTTAGAATTTTAGAAAAATATTCAAATTCACAATTTTTTTAAATCAATTTGTAAAGTTTTCAAAATTCTGAACACTAAAAGAAAACCGTGAACATTTTTGGTTCATGTTTCATAGTCTTGTCACCTACTATGTACTCTACCTTTTTCCGAAAATACTCTACTTTCAAGTACAAGTCTACCTAGCAACCCTTGGCTCGATCACACGAGCAAGCTTTTGGAGCTTTTTTTTTCCATTGACCAGCTAGAAAGTGGTAGCAATCCATTACCTTTAAGCGGGTGGTTTGTCTGCGTCCATGTGTCTACAGGTTGGATCCTTTTGATTTACGCATCTCTTCATGGGCGACGGTTGCTGTCATGGTGCTCTGGTCCTTTGGGGTCTTAGCACGACAACTTCTCGACTGTCTACTACTGCAAGGTTTGTCCGGCTTCAGTGAGGGAGGGGCCATGACGGCGGCTCGCCTTCAGCTTGCTTCAGTTTTTATAGTCGTTGCTACGTGGTCTACTGACGTTGATGTACCTAATTTTTGTTACTTCTCGTGTTCTTTGTACTGTTATGACGTTTGATGAACAGAATGATTTTTTTCACGCACAAGAGGAATGCCCGTGTTTTCCGGCACAAGAGCGCTCCACCACCAATCTTACTAAACAACATCACCCGCAAGGCAAACCTTTGGATCACAGCCGGAGCTAAGAAATTAGAGAATATTATTTTGTGCGAGTAATCCTTCATGCCCTGTAAAAGTGTGCCCTTGTAACAAACTCTGTTCTCGTCTTAATTAATAGATGAGGCAAATCTTTTGCCTTCATTTTGAAAAAAAAATCCCCACAATGTTTCTATAGAAGTTTTACTTTAATACTCCCTACGTTCCTTTATATTAAGTGCATTTGTTTTTTAATAAAATTCCATAATGTAATATGCATTTGTTCTAATTAATTCCTCGTAATTCCGTTCATGGCCCTTCAGAAATAGGAAAGTATCTCTCACCTGATTGCATGTATCTCTCTTTGTAGAGGAAAAAAGGAAAATATCTCTCTCCCGATTGCATGTATCTCTTTCTTTTCTTGCCTAAATGATTTACTTGCCACTAATCAATGAATTAGACAATGCTAATTTCGTCCTAAATTGTCTATAGTTGCGTGCCTTGGTCACCATGCCAAAAATAATACACCTTACATAAAGAAATGGAGGAAGTATTTTTTTAATACAGTGCACTTTATATTTTAGACCGCACGATCATTTTTTTCTAACATGTTTCTTGAAATAAATAAATAAATAAAGTGGTCGTGTTTGACCCACACGGGCAGACGACGATCTACGTGCGACATGGGCATTGGCCAAGATGCGAAAAGAATCTGGTGCAATGGGTGCCAACTGCCAAGCATATCCGTTTTTCTCCGGAGAAAATCTGCCAAGCAATCAAGCATGCATCGTAGTACCTACCGGAGGTGGTGGTGGTTGGTATGCGCCGCCGCCACCAACCCCCGGGTCGGCCGGGCCGGAAGCGACGACCCACGACTCGTCCGTACGGTTGCTGCTGCTTGAACATGCATCTGATGCATGTGCTCAGGAACTGGGACCCTACACGTGCAGCTCAGGCGCCAGTAGGCGATTAACGTTCGCTGTGACTACGGTTTACCCTCTTCACGTGAATCACGTCGCGCATATGGTGTAATTCCTCCCCTTCCAATGCAGTTCTTGATTTGCCTTTTCACAAACACCCAATACAAGCACCATGTGCGTATTGTTATCTTTTTCTGAAATAAAATCTTGTGGCATCAAAGTAGGCGACGGGCCTACAGCACGTACCGTACGCCCTGGTATTCGGCTACACCAAATCAATTGGTTTGGTTCTTCAATTTTCTTAACAAAAAAAAAAGGTCTTTCGAAATTGCTTACTGGTCAGTTCTTTGATAGATCAAGAACCAAATTGCCTTGGAACAGGTTGTTTTGTTTAGTTATCAGTTTTCACCGAACATAACCAAAGTATTGACAATACAGCATGTAACAAAGTTTGGAAAGAAGAAAAAACGCCAACGCTTCCCCTATTTTCATCGATTTTTTTCACCCGCAAAAAAAATTATTTTCATCGATTTTCCACAAGCAATAATAGGAAAGAATAATAGTATCACCACCTCATTTTTTCTGTAAACAACAACAATAAAATAATATGATGGCTAGTCACATCATCACATAATGAAGCCTGTTTTGTATTTATTTTTTACTTCGATTAACTCAGCAACCTAAGGACAAGATCTGAATTTCCTGAACTAAGTTGGGTTGTCCAAAAGATATGACCGAATTAAGTATTGAAATTAGGTTTTAGTCTATTCAGTTGGTTTTGTTATGATTCTTCTTGGTTAATATTCACACCTCTGAAAATGCTTCAGGCACCTAGTTCGGCCCTGACCAAGCATGCTTACATTATTACATAGTGTAGCTTGTGGCCAGCATAGTCACATGTGGCACATCTCAACTACTCCTTTATTTCCTGCCACCGCTTCAATTTGATTGATTGATTGGTCATTAGTTCCTTGTTGTGTTTTACTTATTTGTTCTTGAAAGAAAATCTCACAAAAATATATGGCAATGCTACTCAATGCATTCGGTGCGTCTAAGTTTGTGAAAAGAGAAACCCCTTGGGTGACTACAAAAAGCAGCGCGATGTCATTTATTTTTTGTAAATGGCTTTAGGATACTATGAAAACATATTAGTAAAATGGCATTCCTTATTATTCATGCATCTACAAATTGTAGTATGCCAGCGTTTTTACTCCGCACAAATATTCACAGCAACGCGCGGGGCATTCTTCTAGTTCATAGGATTTGAGATATATGTAATCTCAATTATATAGGTTCCTTATTTTTTATGATATTTGTAACTTATGAACCAAATGAGGCCTCGGAGAGCAGAACCTTCGGCTAACAATTGGTGGATCAACATGCTTATGACATCCCGAAAAGGGTCACCGCCTCCCTAATGGTTCTCCTCGCTTGGGAGATTTGGACTGAAATGAAAGCCCTTGGCTCTGCTTAAGATACATATATAATTCGGCCCCATCAATTGCCCATAAATACATCTAATTATGGATTACAGGATGACTCATTTGTCCACTCGCACACAAGTTAATCGATTGGCAAAACTTTACCCACTTGTATATAAAAAAATCTTTACTCTTTTTCTTGAGGCAAAAAAAAAACATTACTCGCTTGCTAAGAAAAATGCACAAACGACTTAGCTAACGGGCCAAGGAGATGTTGAACCAGGCTCGGCTTAAAGCCTTGATCCCTTGCCCGGCCCGTGTACGCGCTTCTCGTCGCCGTGCATGGCGCCTCTACTGATCTTCTCGTTCTTAAAGAACCCACCAACTGATCTTGTTTACCTCAAAAAAAAAAACCAACTGATCTTGTCCCTGAAAAAAAAAACAAGAATCCCCACCAACCAAGACACTCGTGGCGCATTTTTCTAAACAAAAAGAAAAACACTGCAAGCTTTTTGGCAAGCAACAAAAACTGATTTCACCACGAACACTGCAAGCTTTTTAATGCCTTTTTGACTCGAGATGGCTATTGTTTTTTCCTTTTTGTTGACAACAAGTCGAGAAAGCTATTGCTATCACTGCATGGTTGCACACGCCAAGCGAGACAAGCAAAGTGCTAGTCCTAGTTGCATTTGGTGCACGACTCCGGCCGGCCGGAATCTCATGGTCAGCAGGCAGCAGCATGCATGGTCCTTGGGGCAGCAAGTAGCCAGCCGATGCGCTCACGTAGTCTGATCCTTTGGCCTTTCAAAGGGTGAACTCTGCAAAATAGTCAAAGGTTGCTAAGCGTAGCAGCTCCCGTCCCGTGGAGCCGTGCCGCCGTTGGCCTCTTGAACGCGGCAGTAGCCAGGCCGGATCATGTACTTCCTCCGTTCCTAAATATAAGTCTTTTTAGACATTTCAAATGAACAACAACATACGGATGTATATAGACATATTTTAGAGTGTAGATTCATTCATTTTGCTCCGTATCTAGTCACTTGTTAAAATCTCTAGAAAGACTTATATTTGGGAACGGAGGGAGTATACGTCATGCATGCATATATGTTGTAGCTCATTGAAAATTTGAAATGATTCCGTTGCAAGATTGTATATGCATGTACAGTATTCGTCCTCGGAATGAGACGGGACAATGGCGCGATCGATCACCGGCTGCTGCTGGGTATTTTTGGTTTTTGCTTAAAGTCCTCGTATCAAGTCTATAAAACATCTTATATTTGTTTACGGAGAGAGTATTTATTTAGTTTATATTTCCAGCCAATTTCATGCTTGCCTATACGACTGACAACGCCAAGAATTTTTTTCTTCGGTTGCCAAAGAGACACCGGCATACTAAAAAAGTCGTCGAGGACGAACGTCAAGAAAAATAAGTGATACAGGATTATTTATAGCACAACAACCCCACGACTGGCAGTTCAACCAACGAGTAAGCAGCATAATACAATAAAACACGCCAAATTGATACGAGTAATTACATGGAAAATCTCCTTGGTATGAAGGACTAAGGCCTCTTCCAATACATCATGGGTGCTTAGATGAGGTGCTAAGTGCATTAAAAAATTTAGCAACTAGTCCCCCAGTGCATATGTGCTTAGCTTTTGTAGCTAAGCTTCTCTCATAGAATTGTTTAATAATTAATCTCTTTCATGTATTGGCTGGTAGTCACCTTACATAGATTCGCGTGCTTAGCACCGTGTCTTTCTGGGGTCATCATAATGCTCTCTCTCTCCTCTTTAATTGCTTTACCACATCATTTTTTTTGCCTATGTGGCGTCCTTAGCACCTTTACACCTTGGAGCACTGGGAAGGGCCTAAAAACCACTCCCTCGTCCGGAATTACTTAACGGAGAAATGGATGCATCTAGACGCATTTAAATTCTTGATACATTCATTTTTATCCATTTCTGCGACAAGGTACCTACCAACCGCGCCGCTCCAACTTTCACTGGTAGCAAAATGGCATAACGAGAACTTTTCTAAAACCCTTAAAGTATCACAACAACATGTGTATAACAATCCCTGTTACAGTTGTAAAAGGGGTACTAGTATGGTAGCTTGGCTGTGGTAGCTTGGCTGACTACAAAAAGCATGGTGGCTTGGCGAAACTCCCAACAAAAAAATTGAAATTTCGTTAATGTATAAAAATGATAAATTGAATTTTAGGCATAGTCAAATCAGACCCAAACTTCACAACGAGGAGAACAAGAGATATATTTGTTCATTATTGGCCAAAACTTGGATTTTGTAACTGGCCTGAGAATGGAGCATGGGCCACTATGAGTCTGGAAGATCCGCGAATGCAAACAGATAGATTGCGACTTGTGAGTGAGCCAAGAGGATATGTGTGGTGCCATGAGAAGTCTAAAAGAATATCTTGAATTAACGTACCCGCAAAAAAATGAAGAATATCCCCGCACATATATCCCATCCCCGCGTATATATCCCTAGAGGTGCATGGATCCCTTTGTTACTCCTGGTTTTGTACTTTCACCCTTTTTGAATTTTTTGTCGCTTTTTAACCCCGTAAAGCTATTTGGACAATATAGCACCAATATACGTGGTGGCGACACTAGGAAATTGCCGAGCCCTTCTCCCCGCACCAATGGAAACCGGTACGGAACGGGCTCGGGTTTAGCTCATGCGCGCCAATGTGGTGACGCTAGGAAACTGTCGAGCCCTTCTCCCCACACCAACGAAAACCAGTTCAGAACCGGCTCGGGTTTAGCTTATGCGCGCCAATGTGGTGACGCTAGGAAATTGTCGAACCCTTCTTCCCACACCAGTGGCAAAACTGGTACGGAACCTGCTCGCACTTCGCTCATGCGCGCCAACGTGACGACGGTAGATTGCGACCCGCGGGCAAAGTTAATGAGCCGTGTGGTGCCATTTCAAGTCGCCCACACCCCTACCCCTCTAGACAAAAAGGTCATAAAAATCTTGAATTATACACTCTTTTTTTGTTTTTGCAAAAAATCATCAAGGAATATTCCCATGCACAGATCCCTGCCGCCCGTGGATAACATGTCCATCCATCCTATTATCGCTCTGTTGTTATCCTCGTGTGGCTGGATTTCACGCGCAAGAATAAATTACCATCGACACATGTAGCACCAAAAAGCACCGTGCTGCTGGACCTATGAAGCGTTTCTGACTTGAAATTCTCGTGGCATCAAACACATCGCCGTCGAGGCTGGAATGACTCCAGAAAACAACCGTGACGGCGACGCCCCCAACCGGCGCAAAGGGCCAAGGCTCACCGGGCCAACAAAAACAAAAGGCCGGGAAAATATCTTTTATAATATCCAGTCGTTTCCTACCCCCTTCCGACGGCCGCGATCTGATCGTCTGGTCCAATCGACGGCCGCCGACGAGCCCCTCATCCACCAACCCACCTCACCACACCTTTCCCCCGTGCGCCCGGTCCATACGTCCACGGTGCACCCAAACCTGATGACGCCAAAAGTCGCCAAAAGCCATTGTTCTCTGATGAGCAACAGGGTTAGTTCAGTTGTTTGTGTATGCACGTATGCCCCGGCTGCTATTTTGTACGGCCAGCATAGTATTAAATCCATGCATTTTGTTCACTCACTTTGGCGTGGAGTTCACATCATCGCATGGACTAAGGGCATCTGCAACTGAAATGGGTAAATCTGACCTCCTGTATATCCGCGGACAAGAGCATGCCATCCTTTGTTTGTCCGTGTCCGCAACCGCTCGACGATGGTAGGGAAGGCCCGAGCTTGCTCCAACACGAGGGCATGGTATTGCCGCTTCGCTAGGATTCGCGCATGGGCATCCTCCTCGGCCTTCTTCTTCCTACCACGCTACGACTCTGCGATGTGGCGCGCCTTTTCCATGTCACGGTGGACACGCCGTGCCTTGATCATGAACACTCGTCCGTAGCTTTCACATCCGGGACAACGTGGGCTTTTGAGCATTGCTACCATTGGCCTCAAACTCTGAGGCTGACATCGCTGGGAGAAGGATCCAGCACCGGGGATACATTGAGATGGGGTGCCGAAACCTTTGTCAAGAATCCTCTCAGCTGCACTTGTCGGCTGCGGCGACCGAGCGAACTCGAGGCGTGAGCTTCCACGGGACGCACCGCCACCGCAGGATTCAGAGTGGCTGTGAAGACGCCCGGCTAATGGATCTGCGACGGGCGGCTCCGATGACGGAGCTGCAATATCCTCCAGGGAACTACGAACCGTGACTAGGAGGGATCCATCCTCCTTGTCCGAGCAAGCGGCGAGCTCCAAGTCGATTGATCCAGACCGATCATACGCAGATCCGTCGTTGAAGCCGACCATGATGGAGCTGAGGGGAGGGGAGACGATGGGGAAGGAGTGAGAACTGGATTGGAGTGGAGCGGAGCGGTTAAGAGTGAGGGGTAGGGTTTGTTCCGGGGTGGGGTATAAGTGCGTCGTACTGAGTCATACTTGGCCAGCCTGGGCCGGGCCGACGTGGCGGACACGCCCGGACGGACAACCTAGACGTATGAGCTAACTTTAGGGGGTCCGATGGTGTCCCAGCCGGCGACTGTCCGGCTAGACGTTTAGGGGAAGGGGGGGGGGTTTCCAATTGTGGATGCTCTAAAGGAGATTGTTGAAAATCTATGGCACTACCAACTACTTTTTTCTTTACTCATTTTATTCATCAATCAACAAACATTTCACACTAATCAGGCTGATTAACAACAATATCTTGCTCACAGCAGCCACCGGCGGCTCAGGATTGATTGAAACTTTGGTCCACGGCCCATGCACCAAGTCCACCGAACCCCCATAGCCGTCCCCCCTCTCTACCCCACCCCAACGAGCCCCCCAAAACGGACCTGGAAATCTATACATAACCCCTCGGCCATCCCCCCTCCAACCCCCGTCCTCCCCACCCCACCCCACCCACCTCGCCATCTCCGCCGTCCTCCGCCACACACCCCACACCATGGCAGCGCACTCCGTCGCCGCCGCGCACGCCACCATCGCGGCCCGCGCGGGCGCCGCCCCCTCCTCCCCGGCGGCCGCCCCGGCCGAGCGCCTGGGCTTCCGCCTCAGCTCGCTCGCCGGCCGCGCCCTCCGCTCGCCGCTCCCGGCGCGCCGGGCCGCGGCCGCCGCCTCCTCCTCCCGCAGGAGCGGCAGCCAGCGCGTGCGCGCCTCCGCGGCCGTCGAGACCGTCGAGGCCGCCGCCACGGGCGAGCTGCTCGACAAGTCGGTCAACGCGATCCGGTTCCTGGCCATCGACGCCGTCGAGAAGGCCGTGTCCGGCCACCCCGGCCTCCCCATGGGGTGCGCGCCCATGGGCCACATCTTGTATGACGAGGTCATGCGCTACAACCCCAAGAACCCCTACTGGTTCAACCGCGACCGCTTCGTCCTCTCCGCCGGCCACGGCTGCATGCTCCAGTACGCCCTCCTCCACCTCGCCGGCTACGACGCCGTCAAGGTAACAAAATAGCCCTTTCTCCGTCCCCTGCTTCGCCTCGCCGCCGCGCCGCCTTTCCTGTCATCTGTGCTGCCGATTTCTGTTAGTTGGGGCGGCGAAATCGGGAGTAGGTTTGTGCAAAGTTGGATCTTTGTTAGGTGAAACAGTCGAAAGGCCAGATCCTGACTGCTATTTTTCTTGGGCCGATCCTATCATAGTAGAAAACGCCGTACCTCTGTCCACTTGTCAGAGATCTGTTTAGTTAAATTCAACGCTACTGTCAAAGATTTGTTGGAAACTCAGATTTTGCACCTTGGATTCATCACTCATGTTTAATACAATAGTTTCTTAAACCTGGAGTAATCTGCTTAGGTGTTTACAACATGGCTGATTTACCTCTTATGGCGCCACTGATCTTGTTGTAACCGTGTCCCCTGTTCTGCTGCAGGAAGAGGACCTGAAGCAGTTCAGACAGTGGGGAAGCTCCACCCCCGGCCACCCTGAGAACTTCGAGACTCCTGGAGTTGAAGTCACCACTGGTTTGTTCATCTCAGCTGAGCTCACAGCAACTCTGACCTGCCATGCCGGAGCATGAGACTAATTTGCTCTTTTGCTTGGCTTATGCAGGTCCTCTTGGCCAGGGTATCGCGAATGCCGTCGGGTTGGCGCTTGCTGAGAAGCACCTGGCTGCTCGTTTCAACAAGCCCGACAGTGAAATCGTTGACCACTACACGTAATACTCTGACCTTGTTGTCTTCCGTTTTAGTTTGAGCGGTGCAGTGCGTTAACCTGGTATGCAAATTTCGTGTAGGTACTGTATTGTGGGAGATGGGTGCAACATGGAGGGTATCTTGACTGAAGCTTGCTCTTTGGCTGGGCATTGGGGTCTTGGCAAGCTAATTGTTTTCTACGACGACAACCACATCTCCATTGACGGAGACACGGAGATTGCTTTTACAGAGGATGTGAGTGGCCGCTTTGAGGCTCTTGGGTGGCACACCCTCTGGGTTAAGAATGGCAACGATGGTTATGACGAGATCCGTAAAGCCATTCAGGAAGCAAAATCAGTTACTGACAAGCCCACAATGATCAAGGTTACTTTCTTTATTATCTGAGAATCATCTCTGTTTTGTTGTTGTTGTACAGTTCACCATATTTAGCCAAGATTTTGGTCTTTTTAGGTGACTACCACAATCGGTTTTGGATCTCCCAACAAGGCCAACTCATACGCTGTGCACGGAGCTGCATTGGGCACCAGCGAGGTCGAAGCAACCAGGGCAAACCTTGGATGGCCATATGAGCCATTCTTTGTGCCCGAGGATGTCAAGAGGTTTGTTTATTGTGTGTTGGTTATCTGAATGAGGGTGGTGAGCCTGCTTGGTGTCCAGCTTATCATTTCTTTTTGCCTGAACTGTTGTGCAGCCACTGGAGCCGCCATATTCCCCAAGGTGCCGCTCTTGAGGCTGACTGGGATGCTAAGTTTGCACAGTACGAGCAGAAGTACCCAGAAGATGCCGCCACCTTGAAAAGTATTATCACTGGAGAGTTGCCCGCTGGCTGGGCCGATGCTCTTCCTGTAAGTAGTTTGCCATATTTACTTGTGATACTTTAGCTGATATGTAAACAATGAGATCACTAATGATGGATTGTTTGATTTGTCCAGCAATACACCACAGAGAGCCCAGCAGATGCCACCAGGAATCTCTCCCAGCAATGCTTGAATGCACTTGCTAAAGTTGTGCCTGGTCTTATTGGAGGCAGTGCTGATCTTGCGTCCTCCAACATGACATTGCTTAAGATGTTTGGCGACTTCCAGAAGGATACCCCTGAGGAGCGCAATGTCCGCTTTGGAGTCAGGGAGCACGGAATGGGCGCCATTTGCAACGGCATTGCGCTGCACACCCCAGGGCTCATTCCATACTGTGCAACCTTCTTTGTTTTCACTGACTACATGAGAGGTGCCATGAGGATCTCAGCCTTGTCTGAAGCTGGAGTTATCTATGTCATGACCCATGACTCTATTGGTCTGGGTGAAGACGGTCCGACCCATCAACCCATTGAGCACTTGGTGAGCTTCCGTGCGATGCCAAACATGCTGATGTTCCGTCCTGCTGATGGCAAGGAGACTGCCGGGGCATACAAGGTGGCTGTCCTCAACAGGAAGAGGCCATCTATTCTGGCTCTCTCCAGGCAAAAGCTTCCTCATCTGCCTGGTACCTCAATTGAGGGCGTTGCGAAGGGTGGATACACCATCTCTGACAACTCGACCGACAACAAGCCTGACTACATCATAATGAGCACTGGTTCTGAGGTAGAGATTGCCGTGAAGGCTGCCGAAGAGTTGACGAAGGAGGGGAAGACCGTCCGTGTTGTGTCATTTGTTTGCTGGGAACTCTTCGACGAGCAGTCAGATGAGTACAAGGAGAGCGTGCTCCCTGAGGCCGTCACCGCAAGGATCAGCATTGAGGCCGGGTCTACCCTCGGATGGCAAAAGTACGTCGGGTCCAAGGGCAAGACCATCGGCATCGACAAGTTCGGCGCCAGCGCACCTGCCCCGAAGATCTACAAGGAGTACGGCATCACCGCGGAGAACGTCATCGCCGCAGCCAAGAGCCTGTAAGATCAGCACACTCTGCGAGGTTCTGTCATCGTTGATGCCAAAGAACAAACACCACACTTGTGAAGGTCTCGTGCCCAGAAGCTTTGGAATAACGGAGGGAGAGGAGGATATGCCTGCGTCGGAGCGTGAGTGGTATTTTTAGGCCTGTAATAAACAATGCCTTTTCCATTTGCGTTGTCTTACATTCGATATATATCGCCCCCCTTAGATGATTCGCGGAGGGGGCGAGCCTGATCAAATTGGGGACTGGTTTTTTGTATTTGTTTACATCGAACTGATGGTCGTGCTTGCGATGCTTCTTTCTCTCCCCGAGATCGTCGCCTCCATGGGTTTTATGCTTTGATGCGCCCTTTTAGTCCTTGGTAGTTTGCTCATCTTCCCCTTCCCCCATACAAACGGTTTGATGCATAGTATCATCAGTGCAATAAACATAGAGTGTTTTCCATCAGCTTGGTGTGTTGCTTTTAACTCGTCCATAATTATTTTCCTAACTGTCACATGAAATATTTGTGAAGTGCCTTGTTCTCCAACCATTCTTACGAGATGTCATATCAAATATGAAATGTGGCTGTAGATAATCCCAGCTTGGCATATGAAGCATCTTACAAAGTGGTGATGGCATCTGGTAGCAATCCCCTACCGTGACAGATGTTCCATACGGTTGGTTCGTGCATCCTTTTGCCTGATCTGTACATCAGCTGCTTGGCTGCACTCCATCACCCAACGTATGTGGAGGGCATGAAGTTGATCTCTTCATCTCTGTGTGTGGTTGGCTCCCCTGCACTATGAGCCAGTGAAGCCAGAGGGCCATCCAGTACGGCTAAGCAAGCTTCTCAGGTCGCAGAAACGCTTGTGGCTAGAGAAACGGAAGCAAGATAGGCTATCCATATGTTCATCCTCTTCCATGTGCTCCCAGCCTCAGGTCCAGATGTGCGTGTCCCAGGCCAGAAAGTAACTACAGGACATGAGGCGAAGCCCGTACTCGCTTCCCGCTGCTGCTGGACCGCAAAGGTCTCTTCCCGTCCAGACGAGTTGCTCACCAGATACAAGGGACAAGATAAAGACAAAAACCAAGTTGTGAGCCAAGATCTTCGAGCCGTAAAATAATTCCTGGTGCCTTCCAAGTCTATGCAAGTGATTGCTGTAAAATAGTTCCCCGTGCATTGCAAGCCTATGTGAAACTGATCGTAGGCACATCGTTTGCTTTGTACTCTTTGCATGTAAGGACAATCGCCTTTCGGTGTTGCTGGGATTTGGAACTGAGAGGCACGGGAGAGGCCGATATTTATCGGTTGGGAACGGGTGACATGAAGGTGCCTCGCTGGCCCACCGCATTTCATGGCTTGTGTACTCTTCACTGGTCAATATTGATTCGTATCTTCACGTTTATGAGTGGTAAAAGCTATATATACTTTCGGTGTCGTAGGTTCTCGTCGGTTGCACGCCTCCTAAAAATAAACCAGCACATTCCATATAATGGAACCAGGGTACCGTATCATGTTGTGCTGAGTTGGTGGGAGGTGTCCGTTTCATGGTGTACATCTCTCCTTGCAAGTCCCTGTTTCAGTCTGGATGGTTGTCTTATGAAAAGCAAATCACTCTTCTAGTTAAACATGTTACAACTTGCACAAAACAGACCCAGTACTTCCCTCAACAGAAGAAAATGCTCACATGATCGTACCCGAACTTGGAAATGTTTTTTTTTTGGGGGTAAAAGACCAACAAGGAGGTAATTAAACATAGAACTACATGATCTAGTACAACCTATTAGTAATAAGGTTTGCACTGCAAAATCCACCTATTTATGCTACTTTGAACAAGGGGAAATACATCGACTTATCGGTAAGTTCATAGTAATTTGTTCTTTGGATGTGGGTGTCTCGTGTTCAGAGAGTGACAGGGCAACAAGTTGCGGCGCCTGCACTTGTCTCCCGTGGTTGCAGGACTGCAACAGTCTCTTTCCGTCCAGCCGATTGACACATTGACAGAAGCGAGAGGCTGTACAAGATAAATTCATCCCAAAACATGGTCACCTAGCCATAAAATAACTCTTGATGCCTATCAAGCCTATGCAAATTGTATAGATGCAACACACGTTTTCTACTCTTTGGATGTACAGACGATATCTGTTCATTGTTGCTATAGGAATTAGAACAAATTAAGAGGTTCGGGAGAGACTGATATTTATGAGTTGAGAAGTTGTGCACACATGAAGGTGCCCTGCCGACCCACCGCATTGTGTCACTTGTGTGAACTTCTACTATTTTAGCACATGCGGTGCTCTTCTATAGTAAGCTTTTGATTTGCTATCTTTGCCTTTATGTGGGGTAAAACCATATATTTGTCACGTCATAGGCATTCATTAGTTGCACGCATCCTAAGTCATAATTCTCACAATGAAATTGCTTCACTTACGGATCTTTTTTTCTTTTGAAACGAGGTAAAGATTTTTTTTCATTTTCATTGATTAAGAAGAAGAGAGATGCCCGGTTAATTAGAGGAAAACCAGGTGAAAACCTGCACAACTTGCTGATCACGCACAGAAGATAAAACCGCACAAACCACTACGAAGGAAACATTGATGAGGTTGCACCTTGGCGTCATCGTCACCACTTCTCCTCGCGTAAGAGCCTCCAGACTTCCCCGCAAGCATCAAACTATAGGGCACACATTGTAGAGGCAGAAGCGGCCACATGAAGATTCCGCCAAATGAAGAACACACTCGTCTGCAACAGGGCAACATCGGATCCGAGAATACACAAGCAATAGAGCACTATGCAAGGCTGGCCGCCGAGAAGGATCACCAAGAAGGGCCATCCACGGCTTGTCATCGTTGTCGCTGGGACCCGCCGTGCAACTTCGACTCCACCGCAACAAACAGACCACCATGACCACATCCTCACTGCAGCCCTATCGTTGCACACCCACATAGCTACTGCCACACAAGCCACCGACGACCACTATGCAAGCCATGGGTCTCTCCAGCTAGATCCAACTCCAGTACAGTGCCCCAAGAGGGAACATGACATCAAGATGTCGTCATCGTCCTGGTCCGAGAATCTCGGACCTAGGGCTTCTCCCGAAGCAACGAGGGCAGGGTGACGAGAACAAGAAAACGATGACACCTCCATGAAGGAAGCGACACCGGCAGGTGCCACCATCGTCGGCCCGGGATGCACCGAGCATAACTTTTGCTGGTCGTCTCATCATCCACACCCATGGTTGGATGGCCATGCACACCACCACCCATGCCATCCAGCTCGCCGCAGGGCGAGCCTGTCGTAGGCCTATCGGCTCAAGGGCCCGCCATCATCAGGTCCGATTTCTCTATCGGGAACGGCGATGTGTGCGTTCCAGGTAGAAAGTAACCAGCGATGCTGGTTCTATAGGACACGAGGCAAAACTTTCTTCCTATAGGACATGCGGCGAAACTTTCTTCCTATCTGGGCCAATTTCCACGTCAACACACCGAAGAAGGTCTGCAAAAGATCATAGTGGAGCAAAGAGGCTTCCTCATCATAAAACAGTTCCGGATGCCCATCAAGCCTACGCAACTCGTATAGATACAACACACACATTTTACTCTCTGGATATATGGACTATCTCCATTCACCATTGCGTGACGATTTTGGAATTGAAAGGCAAGGGAGAGATCGATATTTATCGGTTAGAAATCTTCCCACCGCATTGCATTGCTTGCATTCACTACTCCCGTTTTAGCACATGTGCTACACTTCTCTGCCAGCTTTGTTTTGCTATCTTTACATTTATGTGTGAGAAAACCTTATATTTCCCATGTCACACGATCTTATCGTTTGCATGCCTCCCAAGCATATCCTGATTCAACTCAAAAATGAGACCAAAGACTCTGGACTCTTAGTGTAAGAACAAATCAAATGAAAAATGCTTACCTTTTTCTCTACTCCTAATGGACGAGTTGGTGAATAGTCTCCGCGGTTTATTTTCGCTGGTTTTTTTTCGTCTCTCCTCCCACCACCCCCTCCCACCCTGGTCCATCGGTTTATTTTTCTCTCCACTCTTTATTACAACCAGAACTTTCCTAACGTATAACAAATCACGGATCTAACTTTCTTAAATTATGCAAATCAATCGATTCCTTTTATTGGTGCAATTTGTCTTAGGAAATAAATAACAGATTTTCAGGAAACAAATAATACATTTTAATCTAACTTTCCTAACTTATCTAAATCAATCGATTTCTCTTATTAGTGAATTTTGTTTTAGGAAACAAATAACAGACACGTCACAACTTTCCTCCCAATAAATAGTTTCTTAACATTTGCAAACTTTCCTAATCAGACACGTCACAAACGGGCAGGTACTGATATCACGTTACCAAACAATAAAACCCCATTTGCATAGAAATCAGTTCAAAAATCCTAACTTTCCTAAATTTTTACCTTTCCTTGATAACAACCAATATTTCCTATGTTTTCCACCTATTGAAGGAAATCACCCCTCCATCGATATTAGCATTTTTTTGAACTGAGATCTCCGGGTTATGATTTTTTTGCGATTCTTTCCAATTGTGACCTCTCCTTCCACTCTGGCTCCTTCTCGCATAAACACCTCCACCACAGCCAGGTGACACCGCCCCAGACCTCCTGCCTCTCCACACCTTCTCCGCCACCTCCTTCTCGTACTCCATTAACAATCCCTCCACCACATTTGTCCACGGCGGTGTCGAGGGCATGGCGCAGCAGCGTACCAGCGGTAGAGCAGCGCATAGCAGCAGGAAGCAACACACAGCAGCAGGAAGCAACACACAGCATGCGAGGCGAGCGGCCGACGGTGGAGGGCAGAGATGCGGCCGGCGTGGCTGAGGGGGCGGCCGACAGAAGATGGCCACGACTGGAGGCGGCGGGAGGCAGGGGCGTGACAGCGGGGCGAGCGAAGGGATAGGCGGCAGCAGACGGGGCGAGCGCAGCCAGCGAGAGTGTGGCGCGCGGCCAGGGTGTGTGTCGCGCGGGGCACAGTGGTGCAGTGGCTGCGGCGAGCGCGACCGACGCGGTGTAGCACGGGCGTGGGCATGGAGAGGGAGTGGCCCCGCGGGCGCGGAAGAAGAGCGGCAGGCTCGGGCATGGGCGTGCATAGGAGCGGGCATGTGCCACGGGGTCAATCCGAGGAGCTCGGTGGCTACCCCTGCAATGGCCATGGCGGACGGCGGTTCTCGGGCACGGCGAAATACCTAACGAGAGCAAACGAGAGGGGAAACAGGGGAAAGGCAAGAGGAGATCATGGCGGTGTCAATGGCGCCCTAGGGTAAGACATGGGAGCTCGGGGCGGCGCGGATCGAGCGACAATGTCGCGGTGGCCCAAGGTTGAGGAAGACGGCAGCGACGTCGATGCGGGGGTGCTGGACTTGATCTCGTTGGCGCAGACGAAGTAGCGAAGGCGTTCGGAGCTCCTCGACAAGCTCCTAGGCCGCAGGGAGGGCAGTGGCCGTGTGGACGGGGTCGGTCATGGTGACCGTGGCGTCTGACTTCGTCCAGATTGACGGGATCGGGCGAGCGAGGAGGAGAAGTGGATTTGGGAGGGGGCGTCGAGGAGGAGTGAGGCCATGGGGGCAGGGAAGGCAGGGCGTCACCCTTATCCATTCCCCTTCGATGCCAGCGAGGTGGTCGGGCGGGAGCCCGGCTCTGTAGCGACGCGGCTCGGGGAACTGGAGAAGACGACCGCGCGGGGACTGGACCGCTGAGCCGGTTCGGTTGCAAGGCCCGGGGGGCAGGGCGAATCCCCTTTTACATCGTCCTTTTGGTTTTTCAATGTATTCTAATCTGTTTCTCCTTTTTAACACCGTTTTCTATTTATTCTTATCAACTAAATGATCTCTACTCCTAATGTCTCAGTTGGTAGTCTTTGTTCCAGGTTTATTTTCGTCCCACCTCCCGAGTGAGGGAGAGGGGGAGAGAGAGTGAGGAAGAGGGAGGGAGAGGGTGTGTGTGTGAGAATTTGATGGTAAAAAAGGTCGTCAATGTCACTTAATATGTATGAGAATATTAAATGTAATATTAACATAATTGATATTGAACTTTTAAAGTTAACGTGGCCCCGTTGCAACGCACGGGCGTTCTTCTAGTAAATATTTGTTCTGTAGTGAAGCACATATATGTCATTAAGACACTTTTTTAGACTCATTAAGACACGATTAAATCATTGGTCACCAAACGGGCTACACAATATTGTAGGATCGTCAACTCAGTCTGGTAGTATGGCGTCGAGTGGACAAACTTCAACTGCTTGAACTTTAATCCCGAGGGCGGGTAATCCATGTTAGCAGAAAGCATTGCTTGCTTCAGGAGTTAATTGCAGGAAACCATCATTTTAAAGGATAGCTTAACAGAAAATATTAGTATATTATATTTCTTTTGCAGAAAACATCACGTCTTGTGCAATCGTTTTATAAAAACTGCTTATCGGCGGATTTGACTTTAGTGATTGCGTTTATGACAGATGGTGCCCGCTGGTCAGGCTGAAGTGGCACCGCTTACTATCTCATATGTAACGGGGACCTTTGGTAATGCTATCATCATGTGTGTGGCCCTGTGGGGTCCACCTGTTATTGGAAAGAAAAACAAAACAAATCTGGTTCGTCTTATCTTCACCTGACCACCCAGGTGAATGCACAGGCACGGATCCGAAGCTAGCGCGAGAGCCATGGACCCAGCGCCGAGGGCCGGCCGGCGGGGCAGCCATAAGACCAGCGCCTGCTCACACTCGTCGTCGTCGTGCACCCGCGGGACTACGTCACCTCGCTCGTGCCCGGGCTCGTCGCCGCCGCGCTGCGCAGGGTGCACGACCCGGACTCCTCTGTGCGCGCCGCCCCCCTTGGAGGCGTAGGACGAGGGGGAGCCGATGTAGGCGGATCAGTTGTGCGCGGCAGTGGCGGCGGCCGCAAGCGCGGCCTGCGTGAGCCGGCGCGGGCTGAGGCCGACGTCCTGCGCGCGAGGCAGAAGGCTTCACTCGCATGCGCGCGGGTAGCTCGTGGACCGGCAGCACCGCTGTACGAAGCCCGTCTCCTCCGCCGAGCTCACCTTCGTGGGCTTCGACGCCGATGCCATGGCCGCCGTCACCGCTGCCGCACCAAGGTGGAGGCTGAGGCCACCGCCCGTCCCGCCCCAGCCCCGGCCGAGGCAGAGGCCTAGCCGGCGCCAGCGCTCGACCCGTTGTGCGGCCACGTCAAGGGCATGCACGGCAGTGGCGGCGGCCGATGCGCCCTAGCAGCCGTCGGCCTCGACGCCGAACAGGAACATCTGCGGCAGTGGCGGCTACTGCACACAGATTGCTCGATGAAATGCTTGAGAGAGTCAACGGAAAGGTGTGAAAAATTGGTGCCACGTAAGCCTGACTAGCAAGCCCCATCTATCATAAATGCGACCAACAAAACCAAATCCGCCGATCTATAATTTTTGCAAGACGATTACACAAGACATGATGTTTTCTGTAAAAGAAATGTAGCCAGTGTTTACTGTTAACCTAGTCTTCAAAATTGTTGTTTCCTGCAATTTACTCCGTGCTTCAGCGTCATGCAATCTACTCCCTCCGTTCCGAAATGTAAGTCGCTGGGGAATATGTTCCGACCAGGTGAAAATGCGCAAATGGACCTTTATGCCCCCAGTTCAAACTTTGAATCAGCCCGCCGAGGACTTCTTCCTCGGCGTCTTCCACCTCCGCCTCCATCCCCGCCTTCCACCTCCGCCTCCTCCCCCGCCCTCCACCTCCACCCCTGCCCAGGCGCTCCTCCTCTCCCACGCCCAGGGGCCCCTCCTGGCCTGCGCGTGCCCAGGTGGTGCTCTGCTGCCGCCCGCTGGTGGAGGCGAGCTGGTGCTCTGCTGCCGGCCCCTGGTGGTGGCGAGCCGGTGCTCTGCTGCCGCCCACTGTTGGAGGCGAGCTGCCGCCTGCACGCGCCCAGGTGCTGTTCCTCCCCACGCACAGGTGCTGCTGCCGCTGAAGTCCTCGCCGCTGGACAGGAGCTGCTCCAGCCGGAGTTCTCAATTTTGCTCGCCTAGGTTCATCTCCTCGCCCAGTACTCGCTCTGCATCTGAGTAAACAATTTGATGATCATAAACTTGTTGTAATCATTTGTCTTGAATAATTGCATGCAGTACAATCTTGGAGTAATACTGAAATTTAACACTGAAACTGAACAGTGATATTGAACAGTGAAAGATGAACACTGAGTAGAACATGTACTATCAATACAGGTTTGGACCGGTACTGTCAATAGAAAAGATGAACAAGTACTGTCAATTTAGAACAGGTTTGGACCGGACTGTCAATAGAAAAGATGAACAAGTACTGTCAATTTAGAACAGGTTTGGACTTAGTTTCATCAGTACTCCAAATCAGGAGTATGAATTAACGGGCAGAAATAATTGCTACTCTCATTTAAGATAAAATTGAGTAGGAATAGGAGTAGGAATATCAGGAGCATGAATATCAGGAAGGAGTACATCATGGCCTTTGAAAATTTTACCCCAGCCTTACTTTGAACTCGATCTCATTTCTGTACTTCATTATTCCCATAAGAGGGTCACTTTCACCTGTAACTTGACATGATCAAGTAAACTGTGCACATGTCTATTTTTATTTGAATCTTCAGAATGTCCAAACTTTTAAACACTATGGTATGACTGAACAATCTAAACTGTTTGACATAATTTGATGTAAATAAAATACTCCAGCCATTCTTAGTATGCAAATCTGTAGTTAGTGCTTCGAAAAAACACTATGGGAAATGACTTGAATGGATAAATGTTGAGATACCAACCTGCTAGCTGAAAAGTGCAGCATGCCGGCATGAGAATGACTGATACCCTCACACATCTTTTTTCATTAGCCCTTCTTTAAAACAATCTGATGGAAAAAAGCATTCAAGGTCACAAATCATATTATTGTAGGGCTCATATTTACTGTAGAAGAGAGAAGAGAAAAGAAGAGATCAAGAATATGGAGGGCACAAGAGGAGTATACTACAGTAGCTCTCCTCTTGTTGCAAGTCCTACACTAAAGTACTAAAACTACTGCTTGCAAGTCCTAACATAACAGCAGTAATCATCATCAGTGCTCCAAGTATCCAAGATGGAGTAATTAACAGAAAATGCAAGATAACCTAACAGAGCAAGATGGAGTAATCCAAGAAAATTAATTGAAAATTGCTGAGTAGTGTTGTGTGCAAGTGCAAGTACTCAAAATTTGTTTGAGTAGCAAATCTTGGAGTACCAGAGGACTAAGTTAAATGTACTCAAAGCAAATTAAGCAAATGTACTGCCATTAGTTTTCATTCCATTCTGAAAACTACTCCAGTTCACAAATTAAGCAAATCTTGGAGTATTGAAGTACTCCAAGTTAAATGTACTCCAAGCAAATTAAGCAAATGTACTCCAAGAAAATTAAGCAACTGAACTGGAGTAGAAATAAATTCTGAATATGTTCCAGTCACAAAAGAACTTGGCAAGTTGTTTTTATTCCATTCTGAATATGTTCCAGTCACAAAAGAACTTGGCAAGTTGTTTTTATTCCATTATGAATATATGTTCCTGACACAAAAGAGTTGGAAATTAGGCGCCCAATTAACTTGGTGATGCATGCTAAACTTAAGAACCATCATCACTTGGTACACACACCAGTTCAGATTACACATGATAATTAATTAGGCGCGGTAACTAATTAACCCCAGCAGCTACCTTAGTTAGGTGCAGTAAAAACTCCTACTGCTACTGCATCTTTACCAACCAAATTCAGTGACAGAGCTACTCAATTTTACTCAAATTCAGTATGCAAAATTAACAGTAATCCATACAGCTGCTTCATACTCCAAATTGCTACTCCAAATTCAGTATACAAAATGCAGTATGCTGCTACTCCAAATTCAGTTTGCAAATTAACAGTAACAGTACTTCAATGGAGTACAGTTGCTACTCCAAATTAACAGTGGGTCCTTGCTAAGCATATTGTTCTCAAATTAACAGTAGAACTCAAATTAGCAGCAGCATTCGTAGGTGACAACACAAAACAGCAGCAACATTCGTACGAGTAGAAAATGAACACGTACTGGTTCAGATTGAAAGAGCTTAGCTAGCGCAGCTCAAATTGAAAGAGCAGCAGCTCGAAGCAGAGCTCGGCAGCGATAGAGAGTGTAGCTAGCGCCCATCTTGCTGCCGGTCTTCCAGGCCTGGGAGGACTTCTTGCGGCCGCCGATGCGGGGGATGCTGGCGAACTCTTCGTCGGTGAAGGCGGCGTCGTTGCTGGCGTACACTGCGCAAGCGCGGGGGCGAGCAGCGAGCGGGACCCATGGGCGCGGCGGTCGAGGCAGAGGCGGACGCACGAGGCCCCGGCATCGTCGGCGTTCTGGATGAGCTCCCGCCGTCCCGCAGCGCGGTGGTGCCCTCCGGGTAGTTGGCCAGCACCTCGCGGATGCGCCGCACCAGGTCCACCCACAGCCCGAAGTCCTCCAGCAGCATCCCGCCCGGATCCATGTCGCTTCGTCGCCGGCGTCGAAGCACGCGGATCCAGCGCCTCCGCCGGCCAGAAGCTCATCGCCGGCGCCTAAAAAATCAAGCTTTTGACCTACGGGTGGTGGATTTCTGGCGGTGGGAGGAAACGGGGTGGCTCGGTGGTGCGGAGAAAGAGAGGAAGCGGGGTGGCTCAGCGGTGACGATGGCGAGGAGAGGCCGGCGACGACGGGGATCTGGAGGGGAGCGAGAGAGGGGTGGCCGGGTGGGTGAGAGGGGAACGAGAGAGTGAGCTCGAGTGGGTGAGAGCGAGCGGTGGTGGGAGGGCATTTCTGGAAAGTGAAAAATTCTCGTAGCGTTACGAAATTTACACGTCAAACCCTTAAACGACTTACATTTCGGAACAGAGGGAGTACGTAAAACTATTTCATGCGATGCCCATTTGATTAGGAAGCATGATGGCACGATGGAGCTCATCAGCTTAAACTTGTAGTGCGGCTTCGAGACCTCAACATTACTGTATTGGCCGATAGCTTCCCATACCCCAACTCTCAACTCTCACTAAGGGCATGTCCAATGAAAAGCGCTTGCTTAGACGCTTAACATATTAAAATAAATGATTTAATTACCTAGCATCTGTCTAAAAGTCTATGCTTCCAACGCTAAAGCCTTGTACAATGGGAGATACTTAGGGAGGTGCTTAGAAAAAATAAACCGAATTTTTCTGTAGCACCGGTGCCTATTTCTACAGGATATCCTATACAAATAAGCACCGGTGCTTAAGGAAAGCCCGGTTTATTTTTATAAGCATCTCCCTAGGCATCTCCCATTGTACAAGGCCTAAACTTGATTAGAGGCGCTACGGGAATAAAATAAGAAAAGTGCTAGCGCTCGCTTCATCCAACGCAAAAAGATCTGGAGTTTTTTTGAGGGAAGGCCATCATGGCTAGCTTTATTAGATCAAAAAACAATTACATCGTTCACCAGCTGACTAAGTAAGAACCCAGGTGGTTCATTACACCAGCTCTCATTACGTTTATTACAAAAACTAAATTTAGCTAGCTCATGTGCTACTGAATTTGCATCACGGAAACAATGCTTGAAGATGACCTTCCCAATTAACGTTGCCGTATCTATGCCAGTCAGGAAAAATCGCTGGTGATGCATCCCACCATTGGTCTTGCCCTTGACAATAATTCACCACATTTATCGAGTCAGATTCAGCTTCAATTCTATTGAAACCCAGGGAATTTGCAAATGATAAACCATCACGCAGAGCAATTGCTTCAATTGTCATCACATCAGCAGCATGATGGATAGAGATGGCAATGGGGACAATCCCCTATGGGGATATCTACAACATGCCCATCCCAATCTATTTCCTATCATCCCATCCCCATTCCCATTGGGGATGAAATTTCCCCATACCCATGCCCCACCGGGGAATGGGGCCCATTAGGGTCCCCATCCCCATAAACAAATACTCATATACATAATATGACACCCAATAATCAACATACATAAAATGGTGTTATCCTTGTCCTACTAATGCATATCTAGGTCGTACCGACTTCTTGGTCATGGTGGCAGCTGAGGTGAGGACGTGAGATAGATTTAAGGTTTTTTTTTCAGAGTTTTTTTTCCGCAAGTTTGTTTGTGAATATTTTAAGGTTGACCGCAGTGTCATAGTTACTAATCGGGTCCCCGATGGGTATTGGGTCTGGGGAATAGGATATTGTCCCCATCCCCGTTATACCCTATGAGGAATAAATTAATTTGGTAAATATCCCCATAGGGATGTTTTTCGCCCATCCCCACCCCCTAATAGATGAAATCCCCATGGGTTTGGCGGGTATGGGGCCCCGTTGCCATCCCTAATGATGGACAACTCTGCACTGTGCAGCTATGAACCGCCCCTTCTCATCACGCAAAATAGCTCCTGTGGCACCAGCACGGACATCTGCATGGAAGCATCCATCTACATTCAGCTTAATAAAGTTTGGTTGGGGTCTCATCCACTTATGTTCTGTTACTACTTCTTTCTTTGTTGATTTCAAATAATCTCCGACGATCGCTAGGACCGAGCTAGTCCACCGAAATGGGGGAGGACATGAATCATGATGAGTATGTTGACGTCGCAGCCACCAAAGGTACCAGGATCCAGCTGCAATAATCTCCTTACAGTTTATAGTTGGCATGATCTCCAGTGGTAAGTCTGGCTCTAACAATAAAAATTCAAGAACCGTTGATCTGAATCTGTAAATCTGCAAAACAAAGTTTATATGATCAAGTAGTCCAAACCCCGCCCAGAGACTCTTCGCCAAGTCGCATTGGAATAAGAGGTGTCGCATATCTTCTGGTCCTTTACGGCAGATTGGACATTCATCGCTAACCGGGATGTGCTTATTTGTTAGAATTGATTTTAAAGGCACAATACCTCGTAAAGCACGCCAACAAAAAATCTGAATTTTCCGCGGTACCTGCAGCTTCCATAATTGATCCCAAATCTTTGGTTGCATAGCACTAGTTGACGTGAAATTTGCCCCAGATTGTCCTTTATACTTATGTGCCCATTCCTCATGGTACGCTGTTCTCACAGAGAAGATCCCATTACACTACTAGGGAAAACCCTAGTAGTAGCGCAGGTTTTGAGGCTATCAGCAGCGCGGGCACCCGCGCTACTAATAAGGCGCTACAGCTAACTGTTAGTAGTAGCGCGGCCTGTACCCGCGCTACTACTATTGACTATATCAGCAGCGCTTTTCCAGAACACGCTACTACTAGTTAGCTGTAGCGTTTTCCTAGCCCCACACTACTGCTATGTGTTTCATCATTTCCCCCCAGCTTCCTACCCAGTTTCAGTTTCAATAAACTGCAATTTCCAGATACTAGGTACTACTAGATATCAATTTCATAAAGCATTATAGGTATTAGGTAGTACTACCTCCGTTCCAAATTACTCGTCATGGTTTTAGTCCAAATTTGAACTAAAACCACGACGAGTAATTTGGAACGGAGGGAGTACTAGATAACAATTTCATATATAGTCAACATGCATCCTCAAGCAGAACAAGGTGATATCGACGACAATCATCATATGTAGTTCTAGATGATATCGACGACGATCATCATATGTAGTTCTACATGATATCAACGACGATCATCATATGTAGTTCTAGATGATATAGCCACACACACATATGTAGTTCTAGATGATATCGACGACGATCATCATCCTCAAGCCTGGGCGGTGGGTGTTTCTGATAGTAATTAGGATGGCCTGTCCAACACGAAGATTCTTGCCAACGAGGAATCTCTTCCACCCAACCGAGTTTAAGTGTGTGCGACCGTCTGTGTCCATGCGGTAAGTACAGGTGGTGACGGAGCCCCTTGCGGTAAGGCGTAGTCCAGCTGAGCCTTCTTCATTAGGCTCGATACCACAACTCACAGATAGGTTCTTTAGCATTTTTTGAATAAGAAAAACATATCAATTAATAAATAACCTTGCACATACTCTTGCAAATATATTTCTATTAAGTATAGATTTCTACACTATCAAAAGACACAGTACTACACATTTGTACTAATTAAGCATTAATTCTACTAATAAGTATATATGGATTACCTACACTATTAATAGTTCCTTGGATTCTACACTAATAAGCATGTAATCAGACTCTACACTAAAGCATATCATCGACTAGATTCCACACAACATATCATTGGACTCTACACTAAACATATCATCGTATTCACTAAGCATATCATCGGATAATTTGCATTTGTAAGTATAACAATAAAGCATATATATATATATATATATATATCATCAAATTACTACAGTCAGTATAACATACCATTTCATGCCGATCGACCATGGTACTTGTCAGGCGGGTCACGAATGGCACCCCGACAAAGTCATCGCGTGGTGGAAATATGTCCCATAGGTTGCACACCTCCTCCTCGCTCAGCCTCATTCTTTGAGCTACGATGGCTTCATGAAGTGGGTTCTCATCATCTTCATCGAGTGGGTCCTCATTATCTTCATCATCTTCGTCATCTTCATCATCTTTCACCAGGTTGATATAAATGACAACCAACTTGGGTCTTTCTGCTCTGAAGGAGAAGCTGATCAACTCACCACTAGTAAGACGCATGCGGGCGAGGAAACGGGCCCATCCATCTCCTCCAATCTGCGACATATTGCGTTCTTTCTCGACCTCCATAGTGTACGGCCCCCCAGGAGCCTCAAATGTCACAGTGTCTCCTGTTAGCTTGTTGAATTTCAACCTCACATTGCATGGGACGATTTGTGTAAAAAAGCAAAATGACACAATGCAGTAATGCCAACACTAAAAATAAAATAGGTGTTACATTTCATCTAATTTCTTACCACCGCATGACGAAAACTCGGCTGGAAGTAGATGCCGAACAGCTTGCCAGTTGCAAGGCTGCTGGCGCACCTTGACTTGCACAGTCGACATGGTGGTGGTGGTGGTGGCGTCATTTTCCTAAAGCAATATGAGCAAAGGATCAACGATCCACTTCACAGGAAAGAAAAACAGTAGCATGTGATATTTTTGGTTCTTCCACGAGAAGCAATTTGATGGACAATTATAATCCTAAGATCTAGTAACATATTAGATGACAAGGTACCACCTACCAAAGCATTTCGGTGGCACCTATTGCCGAAAAAACTTTTCACAAATATCTACCAAATCAGGGTACCACCTACCAAGACATTTCATCTAATTTTGCCCCTATTGTCTAAGATAATTGATTAAAAAAACAAGTGGCAAAGTTAACTAAACTGGCACCTACATTTTGCCAAAAATAAGTTATTACAGAAAAACAAAAGCATCTAGCTATCCATGTAAAAAAAATAACAATAAAATGGTGCATACTAAATCAACTAAATCAACAAGCCTACTAAATCAACTAGCCTACTAAATCAACTAGCATACTAAATCAACTAAATCAGAATATTCTAAATCAACTAGTGAAAGGATCGATATAGTTGACTAGAGGGGGGGGGGGTGAATAGGCAACTAACAATTTTTAGCTTTTCTTTACCAAATTAAACTTTGCAACAAGATAGGTTGTCTAGATATGCAACTAGGTGAACAACCTATATGATGCAACAACAACAAGCACACAAGCAAGCACGGGATATAACACAAATAAGCTTGCACAAGTAAAGGCACGAGATAACCAAGAGTGGAGCCGCTGGAGACGAGGATGTGTTACCGAAGTTCCTTCCTTTTGAAGGGAAGTACATCTCCGTTGGAGCGGTGTGGAGGCACAATGCTCCCCAAGAAGCCACTAGGGCCACCGTATTCTCCTCACGCCCTCACACAATGCGAGATGCCGTGATTCCACTATTGGTGCCCTTGAAGGCGGCAACCGGACCTTTACAAACAAGGTTGAGGCTCTCTCCACAACTTAATTGGAGGCTCCCAACGAAACCTCGGAGCGTCACCACAATGGAATGTGGCTCCGAAGTGACCTCTTCCGTCTAGGGCGCCCAAGCAGCCAAGAGTAACAAAATCCACACAAGAAAGTATGGGGGAATCAAATATCCTTTGGTGGAAGTGTAGATCTAGGTCTCCTCCTTCATTCCCTAGCAAATCAACAAGTTTGGGTGGCTAGGGAGAGAGATCGGGCAAGAAAGCTTTAATGGCAGTAATGGAGGAGAGAGAGAGAGGCAAGAGGTAGGTGGGAGGTAGGAGAAGCACCTCCTTAAATAGGCCCCCAAGATCCAACCGTTATGTGCAGAAAAGCATGGAATCGGTACTTCCGCACTAGACACCGGTACAACCGGTGAATGCGGGGAACCCCTCCTAGGGCACCAGGGCGGTACTTCCGGTGGCACACCTGGTAGTACCGGTTTATCGGAATAAACCGGAACTACCGCTCCACTACCGCTCAACTACCGCATACATCCAGAATGTTTACACCTCAGGCCGGTAGTTGGAGCGGTAGTAGGGCCGGAACTACCGCTGGGCAAGCAGCTCCTGGATGATGGAGTCCGAGGCGGTACAACCGCCCTGGACACCAGTAGTACCGGTTTATCGAGACAAACCGGAACTTCCGTTCCACCACTGGTCTACCACCGTACCCGGTACAGAAGGGAGTCACCCCTGAGCGGTACTTGGAGCGGTGGTCAGACCAGAACTACCGCCCAGCGGTACAACCGCTCGATGGAGCGGTACTACCGCCATAGGCAGGACTGCACATGTCAGAAGGCAATGGGGAACCTCTATCTCCTCGAAATGGAAGGTATATGGTGGGTGCAAAGAATGTGTACGTGAAGTAATTCACCCAATACCTTCCAATGCGGATTCCCTCTTAATAGTACGGATATCCTATGACCAAAGGAATAAAAACGTCAGAAACTCCGTCTTCGATCTTTTCCGCGTAGAGGGAAGACCTAACTGTCTTGCGCCACACCATGTGAACCTGAGAAAACTATGGCGCACGATTAGTCCACGTGTGTTGTCATCATCACCAAAACCCTAAAGGCAAAGGATGCCTTTACAATCTCCCCCTTTTTGGTGGATGATGACAACCACACGATTAGTCCGGGAGTTCTAAAACTAAAGGAGGCGCTCCCCCTAAGTGTGAGCACTATTTAGAGTTTGCTTTTGGAATGCAAAATGCGCACACTAGGGAATGCTCCCCCTGGATTTTAGAGACCAACCGGAGAGCGTAAAACAACCGTAATAAACCCAAAGCAGTAGAGACAACATATAATAAACCAGCATATAATAAACTCTACTGGACGGAGACTGCATAGATAAACCGAACGACGCATGTATTACACCATGCACGAGATCACAACAAAGAATAAGTCCAAAGAGCACTAGAAAGAGCAAGCAAATAAACTAGAAAGACCAACTGCAAATAACCACCCATGCAACTCCCGTGACCTAATGGAGCTCTCTCCCCCTTTGGCATCGAGACACCAAAACAAATCTAAAGTGAAGCCAATCGCTTATAAAAATAAACCAGTCTCCTTTTAAAAGGAACTGGCCAATTCACTTCGAAAAACTACGTTCTAACTTGAGCAGAAAAATTGGTGGCATTTGACATCTAAAGTTTCACCACCCCTACTATTGCCCGAAATCCTGCTTTGGTGAGGGAAAGAGCGAAGCTAGCGCCCCGGGGCTCAGTAGACCTCCTCGCCAGTAGCCGCAGAGCTGTCTGATGCATCATCATCAATATCATCATCAGGATCCTGAGCCTCATCAGACTCCTCAACCCTCGCAGTAGCTGCCTCAGGAACACGGACAGAGGAAGAAGCAGGTGCTTCATCAGACCACTGACAGTTCTCCAAGCACCAAGTATCCTCAGGAGTAATGGTCTTCTCGGAGCCACTCTTCACATCTAGCACATTGAGGTGCCTCATCAACTGAATCTGCCTGCGACGCGCCATCTTCTCAGCAACGTGGGCCTTGTAGAGTTTCTTCTGGATATGGGTCTGCAAGCAAAAGGTCTTCTTGATCTTGGAAATCAACTTCTCAACCCAGGTGGGCTGGACCCCAGGCTCCAACTCAAAGTCCTCGTCATCCGAGGTAGCATACACATCCTCCTGATTGCCCGTAGAAAAACTTCTTCTTCCTTAGCTCCTTGACCTCATGCTCCGTGAGGTTGGCAGAAGTGGTGAGAGGCTCTCCTGGCCTACGGACTGCCCACATGGTGCTCAAAAACTGCATCACAAAAGGAGCATATATCGTTACCTTGCGGTACAACACCATGTTGTACATCTCCTCCCATAGCCACTTGGAGACATCAAACGTGGCACCAGATCCCCTCTTGGTCTTCATGGCCACAAGCAAATCCACTAGATACCCATAGATATCATCTTGATTCCCAACCTTGGGAAGAAGCACACACCGGAACACACGATGCATAATGTCATAGACTAGCAGAAGATCATTTGACTTGCCCACAATGACATGTCCAGGGATGTATAGAGGGGCGAGCTTCACCTTGTCCATGGTGTGAGCACGGTCGTGAGGACGGATGCCACCTTGACCCTCAATCCCGGTATCCTCATAACCAAGAGCATTGCAGAAAGCTCTCCACGGGACATGAAAGAACTCATCACGACACATAAAGGAGAGGTGGCATTCCACATCAGAGCCGAAGTGAATTGTAGCATAGAACTGATGGATGAGCTGCACATCGAAGTCACAGTTCACGGTCATGAGCTTGATCAAATCAAACTCCTCACAGATCTCCAGAGCTTCTCCAAAGTAGTCAGGGTTGTTCCTCTAATGATCGATGTCAATGGACCACATCCGAGTGAACTTGTTCTTGTGATGCTCAAAAACTTCTGACACAATCCTCATCTGTAACTCATTCCGGAACTGAGGGTTGTTCCAACGGGGGTTCGGTGCAACGGTGTATGGATCCTGGAAGCGAAACTTTTGCCAGTCCGGCATCTTCCACTTGTGCATAGGCAAAGCAACACGCTGCTTGGCAGCAGCAGACTTCTCCCGACGAGTGGTCTTGGTAGGAATCACCACTTCATGATCATCCTCATTGTCACCCAAAGGTTTCCCCCTATGAGCCCTCTTCTTGGTATTCTGAGGCTTCCGAGCAGCACGAGAGCTAGAGCCACCTGCACACGCACACAGACAGCACACAGAAACCCCAGCAAAGATGAGAGGAATGCACACAAGATAAGAGGAATATGTTTCATATACGTGGGTAGAAGAGAAACAGGATACATAGGTTCAGAGAAACCGGTAGTTTCAGTTTGACCATCGGTAGTACCGCCCGGGCGGTAGTACCGCTCGCAAGGAGCGGTAGTACCGCTGGGAGCGGAACCGCCGAGTGAAAAACTGGAACCACCCGTTCTCGAATCTATATGCCATATTCCTATTACTACATACGCATAGGAAGCAGAAATATACTATACGGATCTCTCCTACCAACCATTTGGCCAAAAATGGGGGAATACAAGCAATGCCCTAGGGTTGGATTCAAAACGAGGAACCCTAAAAAAAAGAGAAGAACAAGGCATTGCCGGTATCCATGGAAGAGAACGAAGAGGAGGCGGCCTCCACGGAGCGGATCCGATGGAGGGCCGACCGATCCGGAGAGCCTGAGGGTGCTCCGGGGCGAAGGACGAAGCAACCGGCGGCGAGGGAGAAAAAGGGAAAGACGAGCACGAAGGGGAAAAGAACGACCCCTTATGCCCGCGGCCCCTTTTATAAGCCCCAGATGTCAACCGGTAGTACCGCTCCTAGGAGCGGTAGTACCGGTCCTGTAACTACCAGGCAGTTTGAGAGCGGTACTTCCACTCCAGAAGCAGCGGTAGTACCGCGTCTAAACACCGGTAGTTCCGGTCAGAAGTACTGGTACAAGCAGGAGCGGTAGAACCGCTTGTGCGGGACGGGAAGTACCTGATAACCCACAAGTATAGGGGATCGCAACAGTTTTCGAGGGTAGAGTATTCAACCCAAATTTATTGATTCGACACAAGGGGAGCCAAAGAATATTCTCAAGTATTAGCAGTTGAGTTGTCAATTCAACCACACCTGGATAACTTAGTATCTGCAGCAAAGTAGTATGGAAGTAACGGTAACGATAGAAAAAGTAATATTTTTGGGTTTTGTAGTGATTGTAACAGTAGCAACGGAAAAGTAAATAAGCGAAGAACAATATGTGAAAAGCTCGTAGGCATTGGATCGGTGATGGAGAATTATGCCGGATGCGGTTCATCATGTAACAATCATAACATAGGGTGACACAGAACTAGCTCCAATTCATCAATGTAATGTAGGCATGTATTCCGAATATAGTCATACGTGCTTATGGAAAAGAACTTGCATGACATCTTTTGTCCTACCCTCCTGTGGCAGCAGGGTCCTAATGGAAACTAAGGGATATTAAGGCCTCCTTTTAATAGAGTACCAGAACAAAGCATTAACACATAGTGAATACATGAACTCCTCAAACTATGGTCATCACCGGGAGTGGTCCCGATTATTGTCACTTCGGGGTTGCCGGATCATAACACATAGTAGGTGACTATAGACTTGCAAGATAGGATCAAGAACTCACATATATTCATGAAAACATAATAGGTTCAGATCTGAAATCATGGCACTCGGGCCCTAGTGACAAGCATTAAGCATAGCAAAGTCATAGCAACATCAATCTTAGAACATAGTGGATACTAGGGATCAAACCCTAACAAAACTAACTCGATTACATGATAAATCTCATCCAACCCATCACCGTCCAGCAAGCCTACGATGGAATTACTCACGCACGGCGGTGAGCATCATGAAATTGGTGATGGAGGATGGTTGATGATGACGAATTCCCCTCTCCGGAGCCCCGAAGGGACTCCAGATCAGCCCTCCCGAGAGGTTTTAGGGCTTGGCGGCGGCTCTGTATCGTAAAACGCGATGAATCCTTCTCCCTGATTTTTTTCTCCCCGAAAGTGAATATATGGAGTTGGAGTTGAGGTCGGTGGAGCGTCAGGGGGCCCACGAGGCAGGGGGCGTGCCCAGGGGGGCAGGCGCGCCCCCACCCTCGTGGACAGGGTGTGGGCCCCCTGACGTGGATTCTTCTTCCAGTATTTTTAATATTTTCCAAAAATACGTTCCGTGGAGTTTCAGGTCATTCCGAGAACTTTTGTTTCTGCACATAAATAACACCATGGAAAGTCTGCTGAAAACAGCGTCAGTCCGGGTTAGTTCCATTCAAATCATGCAAGTTAGAGTCCAAAACAAGGACAAAAGTGTTTGGAAAAGTAGATACGACGGAGACGTATCAGTACCGCTGAGACTTTACAGCAGAGGGGAAGACCGGTAGAACCGGTCTGACCACCGGTTGTACCGCCAGGTTGCTTCATCCCAAGCGCAAGGAGATCAACTTGTGTGCATTTGGAAAGGATGGCTTGGGAAAAGAAGGCTTAGGATAGAAGCAGGTCACTGTAATATGATGCGGAAGACTCTCAAGAGTGCAAGAAGCAACCAAGAAAAGCCACTCTTGAGAGAATTCAAACATCTAGGCAAACGGAAACTCCCAACAAGGAAAGACACCTAAGCACAAGGGCGGTGGCCGAAGCCACCTATGTTTGAGTTAAGATGGTATGGCGCCGTGCAGAATTATCCTTGGGCCCATGACCACAACTCGTCTTTGAAGCACAAGTACCATCAACAATGGCTAATGTGAAAGAATTTGATCAATTTATGCATAATGGGGGGAGGAAGAGTTCATTGAGAGAACAACACTCCCCCTATGTCCATGCCTACACCTAAACAAGATAACAAGCTGAGTATGGTGGGGTGTGCAAGGGTTCAAGCAACATTTCTCGAATCAATGATATTTAGCTCATGCCTTAACTCGCGAAATCTTGCTTCATCCAAAGGCTTTGTGAAAATATCTGCAAGGTTATCATGAGTGTTGACATAGTTGAGCTCGATCTCCCCTCGCCTAATGTGATCCCGGATGAAGTGATAATGAATCTCAATATGCTTCGTCTTGAAGTGTTGTACCGGGTTGAGAGAAATCTTGATGGCACTTTCATTGTCACACCAAAGAGGCACTTTGTCACAAATGACACCGTAATCCTTTAAAGTTTGCCTCATCCAAAGAAGTTGTGCACAACAACTACCGGCCGCCACATACTCCGCTTCGGTGGACGAGAGAGACACACAACTTTGTTTCTTGGAAGACCAACTCACCAAAGAGCAACCGAGGAATTGGCACCCTCCGGAAGTGGACTTCCTATCCACTTTGTCTCCCGCCCAATCGGAGTCTGAATATCCTACAAGCTTGAAGTTTGCTCCTCTTGGATACCATAAGCCAAAGTTTGGGGTATGAGCTAAATATCGAAAGATTCGCTTGACCGCCACAAAGTGGCTTTCCTTAGGTGCGGCTTGAAACCGTGCACAAATTCCCACACTCAACATGATATCCGGTCTAGATGCACAAAGGTAAAGCAAGGAGCCAATCATGGAGTGATATACCTTTTGATCCACTGCTTTACCATTGGGATCAATGTCAAGTTGGCACTTGGTGGGCATTGGAGTGGAAGCTGGCTTGACATCAGTTAGCTTGAATCTCTTGAGCATGTCTTGAGTGTACTTGGCTTGGTTGATGAAGGTTCCTTCTCTTCTTTGCTTCACTTCAAACTCGAGAAAGAACTTCAACTCTCCCATGGAAGACATCTTGAACTTTGAGGTCATGAGAGCGGCAAATTCCTCATTGAAAGCTTTGTTAGGGGAACCAAAGATAATATCATCAACATATAGTTGGCACACAAACAACTCCCCTTTGACCTTCTTAGTAAAAAGAGTGGGGTCGATTAGCCCAACTTCAAAACCACGGTCTTGTAACAACTCGGTAAGGTGGTCATACCACGCACGTGGGGCTTGTTTAAGGCCATAGAGTGCCTTATCGAGTTGATACACATGATCGGGAAAGTAGGGATCCTCAAACCCGGGGGGTTGCTTGACATATACCAACTCATTAATAGGACCATTAAGAAAAGCACTTTTAACATCCATTTTTTGCAGCTTAAAGTTGTGATGAGAAGCATATGCAATCAACAAACGAATGGATTCAAGTCGAGCAACGGGAGCAAAGGTTTCACCGTAGTCGACGACTTGGGAGTAGCCTTGTGCCACCAATCTAGCCTTGTTGCGAACGATGGTCCCATGAGCATCTTGCTTGTTCTTGAATATCCACTTGGTTCCAGTGACATTGTGGTTCCCCGTTGGCCTTGGCACCAATCTCCACACCTTGTTGTACTCGAAGTTGTTGAGTTCTTCGTGCATGGCATTAAGCCAATCCAGATCTTCGAGTGCCAAATATACCTTTTTGGGTTCAACACAAGAGACAAACGCGTGATGTTCACAATAGTTTGCCAATTGTCTACGAGTGCTTACCCCCTTTTGAATGCTTCCAAGCACATTTTTCATGAGATGACCCTTGGTGGAGAGCTTGGATGCAATCTTGGCGGCACGACGCTACAATTCCTCCTCGGTGGTGAGTTGAGGAGTGATCACTTGATCATCTTGAGCGCCGTCTTGAGCTTGTTCTTGATCTTGACCTTGCTCGGAGGATAGAACTTGACCTTGGGCATCACTTGGTGTTTCAGCACCGTCTTGAGCATGATCTTGCCCTTGGTCTTGTTCATGAGGTTGAGGGCCTTCACTTTGTTCTTTGGAAGCATGTGGGCCTTGGGTTGGTGATGGCTCCATTTGAGTGGAGCATTGTCCTTCTCCTTCGGCCACAAGGGGTTCCTCAATGGGTAGGATAAAACCAACACCCATTCTTCTTATGGCTTGAGGAGGAATTTCATCACCTACATCACAAGTGCCACTTTGCTCCACTTGGGAGCCGTTATTCTCATCAAACTCTACGTTACACGTTTCCTCAATAAGCCCCGTGGACTTATTGAGGACACGGTAAGCATGAGAGTTTGTAGCATAACCAACAAATATGCCCTCATAAGCTCTAGCCTCAAATTTAGACAAACGAACACCTTTCTTGAGAATGAAACACTTACATCCGAACACCCGGAAGTACTTGAGGTTGGGCTTGTTACCGGTGAGTATCTCATAAGGAGTCTTGTTCAAGCCTTTGCGGAGATAGAGACGATTTGAAGCATGACACGCGGTGTTGATGGCTTCGGCCCAAAAGTTGTATGGAGACTTGAACTCCGCCATCATGGTCCTTGCCGCATCCATCAACGTCCGGTTCTTCCTCTCCGCTACACCATTTTGTTGAGGTGGTGTAAGGTGCGGAATATTGATGCTTGATCCCCTCATCACTAAGAAACTCATCCAAGGTGTAGTTCTTGAACTCGGTGCCGTTTTCACTTCTTATTGTCAAGATCTTTGCATTGTGTTGACGTTGGGCTTCATTTGCAAAGTCAATGACGGTTTGTTGGGTCTCGCTCTTCCTCTTGAAGAAATATACCCAAGTGTATCTTGAATAGTCATCCACAATCACCAAGCAATACTTCCTACCCCCAAGACTATCAAAGGATGGAGGCCCAAAGAGATCCAAATGAAGGATCTCCAAAGGCCTCTTCGAGTAAATGATAGTCGTGGGAGGGTGAACCTTTTCATGTAGCTTTCCTTCGATACAAGCACTGCAAGCACGATCTTTAGCAAAACTAACATTTGTTAGTCCACGGACATGGTCCCCCTTGAGAAGACTTTGCAAAGATCTCATATTGACATGGGGTAGACGGCGATGCCAAAGCCACCCCACGTCAACTTTAGCCATTAGGCATGTCGCGGTCTTAGTGGGTCGCTCCGAAAAGTTAATCACATATAGACCGTTCTCGACATGCCCAACAAAGGCTACTTTAAGAGTCTTGCTCCACAAGAGGGCCACGGTATCAATATTAAAGAAAGTGGCAAAGCCCATGAGTGCAAGTTGACGAACGGAAAGTAAATTGTATGCGAGGGACTCAACAAGCATGACATTCTCGATCGTGAGATCACGAGAGATGACAACCTTGCCAAGCCCCAATACCTTAGAGGACGAGGCATCACCCCACTCGACATTGGTGGGCATAGATGGAATCTTGTGAACGTCCACCACCAAGTCCTTGCTTCCGGTCATATGATTAGTGGCTCCACTATCGAGCAACCATGATCCCCCACCGGAAGCAAACACCTACAAGAGATCAATGCTTGGTTTTAGGTACCCATTTTGTAATGGGTCCTTTGATGTTAGTGACAAGGGTCTTAGGAACCCAAATAGACCATTCAATATACTCATGAGGAGAACCAACAAATTTGGCATAAACATGCCCATCACTAGCACGGCACAATACATAAGAAGGGTTAAAGTCGCCGGCTTTGTTGGAAGGGGTGGCATTACCTTTCTTGACACCACCACCCTTCACATTGTTCTTCTTCTCCTTGGAAGCACCCTCTCCCTCCTTCACAAAGGTTTGTTTGAGAGGGGGAGGTCGGTTGGTCTTGTCATTCTTCTTCTTGTTCTTGGGCATGGGTGCGAACCCAATCCCTTCCTTGGCCACAACTTCCTTTTGATTGCTCAAAAGGTCGTTGAGGTTCTTCTCACCTTGAATGCACGACACAAGGCCTTTCTCAAGTTGCTCCTTCAACTTAGCATTCTCCTCAACGAGATGCACATGCTCACAACAAGGGTTAGTAGCATTTGCATTATCAATTAACACCATATGAGGAAATGTGGCTTTCTCCTTGGTTAGCTTCACTTGGAGTTGATCATGAGACTCCTTGAGGCTAGCATGAACACCTTTCAAGGCCTTGTGAGCCTTGTCAAGTATATCAAACTCCTCCTTGAGTCTAGCAAGATCAACCCCAAGTTTGGCCTTCTCGGAATTTAGCACACGAGATACAACAAGAGCATGATCAAGATCTTTCTTTAATTTAACATGATCATCGTTGTGTGACTCCTCAAGAGTCAAACGAAGACCACACTCTTCTTCAAGAGCATTGGAAAGATCCGACATCTCATCGGCATAGTCACGACTATGCCCATCCATCTTAGAGATGGTATCTTCGTGAGCCTCGATCATGTCATTGGCTTCACCAAGTTGTTCCAAGAGAGCAACAAAGTGCTTCTTGGGTTTACCTTTGAGTTTGTTCATAAAAGACTCAAACTCATTCTCCTCCACACTAGACCCCTCATGTTCACCAATGCAATCCGCCAAAGAGGAATTATTAATGATGGTAGTTTTGATGTTGGGGTTACCTTGCTGGTGGCTTTAGCCATGAGGCACTTGGCGGTGATGTTCTCATTAGGTGAGTCGAAGAGAGAAGCCCGTGGAGTTGTTGCAATGGCAATGGAGGCCATGGCAACCGACTCACCATCTTCATCATCATCATCATCCTCATTGTACTCTTCTTGTACCACCAACGCCTTGGGAGGAGTCTTCTTGGTGAAGTTGCTCTTGTTAGAGAAAGACTTGGCCTTGTCCTTTCGGATGAGCTTGCCACCATTGTCTTCCCTTTTCTCATAAGGGCATTCCGCAACAAAATGGCTCACATTGCCACAATTATAGCAAGTCCTCACACGTTGCTTGACCTTCGTGCCACTTGAGTTGCTCTTGTTGAAGTTGGGCCTTGTGTTCTTCTTGCTCCAAAATTGCCTTGAAGCAAGAGCCATGTGTTCATGATAAGCATACTTTGTATCTTCGGGGTTGCTTTCCTCTTCTTCTTCAACACAAACCTTGGCCTTCAAAGCAAGGTTGGGCTTCTTTGCCCTTTGAGAGTGAAGCACCGCATTGTCGGCGGTCTTGTCCAAGATGCTCATAGCCACAAACTCATCCAACACTTCACTTGAGGACAAAGTGTGGAGGTCCGGCCTTTGACGAATGACGGAGGACATGGCCTTGTGGTACGGCATCATTGCCTTGAGAAATTTGCGCTTGATCCAATTTTCATCCGTGTCCTTGTTTCCATGATCTTGAAGTGAAACCGCGAGTTTGGTTACTCTCCGATAAAGCTCACGAGGTTCTTCATCCTCTTTCATTGCAAACTCGTCGGCTTCATCTTGCACCACTTCATAGTTGGAGCATTGAATGCTTGCGCTTCCCTGATAGAGGGAAACAACTTGGTGCCATGCATCTTTGGCCATGGCGTAGGGCCATAGGTGAGGAAGATCTTCGGGTGGAATTGCATCTTGGATGATGAAGAGAGCATTCTCATTGAATTGATTATCCGCGGCTTCTCTAGGAGTGAAGTTGCTTCGGTCATGCGGATAGAAACCTTCTTCAATGATTCTCCAAAGATTAGTATTCACATGATTTAAATGACGCTTAAACCGATAAACCCAAGTATCAAAGTCCTCATTTTTCACAATCTTAGGGGGAGGACCGGCATGATTCAAATGAGTAGAAGGAATCAGTCCACCATAAACAAGTGGAGGTTCCACATGGGAAAAGATGCCGGTGCCATTCTTACCACTAGAAGGAGCCTTTTCACTAGTAGCTTCCCCCTTGTCGGAGTTAGCATCCGTCACCTTGTTAGTGGGATCACCCACTTTCAACGGTGCGGTAGATAGTTTGAGCCCTTCAATGAATTTATTAAACATGCTTTCAACCTCGGTCGTCATGGAGGTTTTCAATGTGTCCAAAGCCACATTGAATTCCTCACGAGAGACCGAGGTTCCCCCATCGCCCGTAGACGAGACCGGATTCGCACCGGAGTGCTCCTCCACACCGTCTACGGTGTCAACCATACTCTTCGGACGGCAAAGTCCTTAATAAAGAGACGAGGCTCTGATACCAATTGAAAGGATCGATATAGTTGACTAGAGGGGGGGGGGTGAATAGGCAACTAACAATTTTTAGCTTTTCTTTACCAAATTAAACTTTGCAACAAGATAGGTTGTCTAGATATGCAACTAGGTGAACAACCTATATGATGCAACAACAACAAGCACACAAGCAAGCACGGGATATAACACAAATAAGCTTGCACAAGTAAAGGCACGAGATAACCAAGAGTGGAGCCGGTGAAGACGAGGATGTTTTGCCGAAGTTCCTTCCTTTTGAAGGGAAGTACGTCTCCGTTGGAGCAGTGTGGAGGCACAATGCTCCCCAAGAAGCCACTAGGGCCACCGTATTCTCCTCACGCTGATACGTCTCCAACGTATCTATATTTATGAAGTATTCATGCTATTATTGTTGGGAATCGTAGCATAATTTTAAAATTTTCCTACGCTCACCAAGATGCATCTATGGAGTCTACTAGCAACGAGGGGAAGGGAGTGCATCTACATATCGTTGTAGATCGCGAGCGGAAGCGTTCCAATGAACGTGGATGACGGAGTCGTACTCGCCGTGATCCAAATCACCGATGACCGAGTGCCGAACGTACAGCACCTCCGCGTTCAACACACGTACGGTGCAGCGACGTCTCCTCCTTTCTCGATCCAGCAAGGGGGAGGAGAGGTTGATGGAGATCCAACAGCACAACGGCGTGGTGGTGGATGTAGCGGCTCTCCGGCAGGGCTTCGCCGAGCTTCTGCGAGATAGAGAGAGGTGTTGCAGGGGAGGAGGGAGGCGCCAAAGGCTGTAGTCTACTGCCCTCCCTCCCCCCCTTTATATAGGCCCCCTGGGGGGGTGCGCAGCCCTAGGAGATGGGATCTCCAAGGGGGGGGGCGGCGGCCAAGGGGGGAAGGGGTTGCCTTGCCCCCCAAGGCAAGGGGGAACTCCCCCCTAGGGTTCCCAACCCTAGGCGCATGGGGGGGAGGCCCAAGGAGGCGCCCCAGCCCACTAGGGGCTGGTTCCCCTCCACTTTCAGCCCACGGGGCCCTCCGGGACAGGTGGCCCCACCCGGTGGACCCCCGGGACCCTTCCGGTGGTCCCGGTACAATACCGATAACCCCCGGGACTTTCCCGGTGGTCCCGGTACAATACCGATAACCCCCGAAACTTTCCCGGTGGCCGAAACTGGACTTCCTATATATAATTCTTCACCTCCGGACCATTCCGGAACCTCTTGTGACGTCCGGGATCTCATCCGGGACTCCGAACAACTTTCGGGCTTCCGCATACATATATCTCTACAACCCTAGCGTCACCGGACCTTAAGTGTGTAGACCCTACGGGTTCGGGAGACATGCAGACATGACCGAGACGCCTCTCCGGTCAATAAACAACAGCGGGATCTGGATACCCATGTTGGCTCCCACATGTTCCACGATGATATCATCGGGTGAACCACGGTGTCGAGGATTCAATCAATCCGTATGCAATTCCCTTTGTCAATCGGTATGTTACTTGCCCGAGATTCGATCGTCGGTATCCCAATACCTAGTTCAATCTCGTTACCGGCAAGTCTCTTTACTCGTACCGCAATGCATGATCCCGTGACTAACGCCTTAGTCACATTGAGCTCATTATGATGATGCATTACCGAGTGGGCCCAGAGATACCTCTCCGTCACACGGAGTGACAAATCCCAGTCTCGATCCGTGCCAACCCAACAGACACTTTCGGAGATACCCGTAATGCACCTTTATAGTCACCCAGTTACGTTGTGACGTTTGGCACACCCAAAGCACTCCTACGGTATCCGGGAGTCGCACGATCTCATGGTCTAAGGAAAAGATACTTGACATTGGAAAAGCTCTAGCAAACGAAACTACACAATTATAGCATGAATAATAGACTATTATCATAAACACAAAAATATAATAATAACCATTTATTATTGCCTCTAGGGCATATTTCCAACAGTCTCCCACTTGCACTAGAGTCAATAATCTAGTTAATGAATCGAACACCCATTGCGTCCTGGTGTTGATCATGTTTTGCCCTAGGGAGAGGTTTAGTCAACGGATCTGCTACATTCAGGTCCGTGTGTACTTTACAAATATCTATGTCTCCATTTTGAACATTTTCACGAATGGAGTTGAAGCGACGCTTGATATGCCTGGTCTTCCTGTGAAACCTGGGCTCCTTCGCAAGGGCAATAGCTCCAGTGTTGTCACAGAAGAGAGTCATCGGGCCCGACGCATTGGGAATCACCCCTATGTCGGTAATGAACTCCTTCATCCAGACTGCTTCCTGTGCTGCCTCCGAGGCTGCCATGTATTCCGCTTCACATGTAGATCCCGCCACGACGCTTTGCTTGCAACTGCACCAGCTTACTGCTCCTCTATTCAAAATACACACGTATCCGGTCTGTGACTTTGAGTCATCCGGATCCGTGTCGAAACTAGCGTCGACGTAACCCTTTACGACGAGCTCTTCGTCACCTCCATAAACGAGAAACATATCCTTAGTCCTCCTCAGGTACTTCAGGATATTCTTGACCGCTGTCCAGTGTTCCTTGCCGGGATTACTTTGGTACCTTCCTACCAAACTTACGGCAAGGTTTACATCAGGTCTGGTACACAGCATGGCATACATAATAGACCCTATGGCCGAGGCATAGGGGATGACACACATCTCTTCTATATCTTCTGCCGTGGTCGGGCATTGAGCCGTGCTCAATTGCACACCTTGCAATACAGGCAAGAACCCCTTCTTGCACTGATCCATACTGAACTTCTTTAATATCTTGTCAAGGTATGTACTCTGTGAAAGACCAATGAGGCGTCTTGATCTATCTCTATAGATCTTGATGCCTAATATGTAAGCAGCTTCTCCAAGGTCCTTCATTGAAAAACACTTATTCAAATAGGCCTTTATACTTTCCAAGAATTCTATATCATTTCCCATCAATAATATGTCATCCACATATAATATGAGAAATGCTACAGAGCTCCCACTCACTTTCTTGTAAACACAGGCTTCTCCATAAGTCTGTGTAAACCCAAACGCTTTGATCATCTCATCAAAGCGAATGTTCCAACTCCGAGATGCTTGCACCAGCCCATAGATTGAGCGCTGGAGCTTGCACACTTTGTTAGCATTCTTAGGATCGACAAAACCTTCCGGCTGCATCATATACAACTCTTCCTTAAGGAAGCCGTTAAGGAATGCTATTTTGACGTCCATCTGCCATATCTCATAATCATAGTATGCGGCAATTGCTAACATGATTCGGACGGACTTCAGCTTCGCTACGGGTGAGAAAGTCTCATCGTAGTCAACCCCTTGAACTTGTCGATGACCCTTAGCGACAAGTCGAGCTTTGTAGATGATCACATTACCATCCGCGTCCGTCTTCTTCTTAAAGATCCATTTGTTTTCTATGGCTCGCCGCTCATCGGGCAAGTCAGTCAAAGTCCATACTTTGTTTTCATACATGGATTCTATCTCGGATTTCATGGCTTCTAGCCATTTGTCGGAATCCGGGCCCGCCATCGCTTCTTCATAGTTCGAAGGTTCACCGTTGTCTAACAACATGATTTCCAGGACAGGGTTGCCGTACCACTCTAGTGCGGAACGTGTCCTTGTGGACCTACGAAGTTAAGTGGCAACTTGATCCGAAGCTTCATGATCATCATCATTAACTTCCTCTCCAGTCGGTGTAGGCATCACAGGAACATTTTCCCGCGCTGCGCTACTTTCCGGTTCGGAAGGGGTGACTATCACCTCATCAAGTTCCACTTTCCTCCCACTCAATTCTTTCGAGAGAAACTCCTTCTCCAGAAAGGACCCGTTCTTGGCAACGAAGATCTTGCCTTCGGATCTGAGGTAGAAGGTATACCCAATAGTTTCCTTAGGGTATCCTATGAAGACGCATTTTTCCGATTTGGGTTCGAGCTTTTCAGGTTGAAGTTTCTTGACATAAGCATCGCATCCCCAAACTTTTAGAAACGACAGCTTAGGTTTCTTCCCAAACCATAATTCATACGGTGTCGTCTCAACGGATTTAGACGGTGCCCTATTTAAAGTGAATGCGGCAGTCTCTAAAGCATAACCCCAAAATGAGAGCGGTAAATCGGTAAGAGACATCATAGATCGCACCATATCCAATAGAGTGCGATTACGACGTTCGGGCACACCATTTCTCTGAGGTGTTCCAGGCGGCGTGAGTTGTGAAACTATTCCACATTTCCTTAAGTGTGTACCAAATTCGTGACTTAAATATTCTCCACCACGATCTGATCGTAAGAATTTTATTTTTCTGTCACGTTGATTCTCGACTTCACTCTGAAATTCCTTGAACTTTTCAAAGGTTTCAGACTTGTGTTTCATCAGGTAGACATATCCATATCTACTTAAATCATCAGTGAGAGTGAGAACATAACGATATCCTCCGCGAGCCTCAACACTCATTGGACCACACACATCGGTATGTATGATTTCCAATAAGTTGGTTGCTCGCTCCATTGTTCCGGAGAACGGAGTCTTGGTCATCTTACCCATGAGGCATGGTTCGCACGTGTCAAATGATTCGTAATCAAGAGACTCCAAAAGTCCATCTGCATGGAGCTTCTTCATGCGCTTGACACCAATGTGACCAAGGCGGCAGTGCCACAAGTATGTGGGACTATCGTTATCAACTTTACATCTTTTGGTATTCACACTATGAACATGTGTAACATCACGTTCGAGATTCATCAAAAATAAACCATTGACCAGCGGGGCATGACCATAAAACATATCTCTCAAATAAATAGAACAACCATTATTCTCAGATTTAAATGAGTAGCCATCTCGAATTAAACGAGATCCAGATACAATGTTCATGCTCAAAGCTGGCACTAAATAACAATTATTGAGGTTTAAAACTAATCCCGTGGGTAGATGCAGAGGTAGCGTGCCAACGGCGATCACATCGACCTTGGAACCATTCCCGACGCGCATCGTCACCTCGTCCTTTGCCAGTCTCGTTTATTCCGTAGTTCCTGCTTTGAGTTACAAATATGAGCAACCGCACCGGTATCAAATACCCAGGAGCTACTACGAGTACTGGTAAGGTACACATCAATTACTTGTATATCACATATACCTTGGGTGTTGCCGGCCTTCTTCTTGTCCGCTAAATATTTGGGGCAGTTCCGCTTCCAGTGACCACTTCCCTTGCAATAAAAGCACTCAGTTCCGGGCTTGGGTCCATTCTTTGACTTCTTCCCAGTAACTGGTTTACCGGGCGCGGCAACTCCCTTGCCGTCCTTCTTGAAGTTCTTCTTACCCTTGCCCTTCTTGAACTTGGTGGTTTTATTCACCATCAACACTTGATGTTCTTTTCTGATCTCCCCTTCCGCTGATTTCAGCATTGAATATACCTCGGGAATGGTCTTTTCCATCCCCTGCATATTGTAGTTCATCACAAAGCTCTTGTAGCTTGGTGGAAGCGACTGGAGGATTCTGTCAATGACCGCGTCATCCGGGAGATTAACTCCCAGCTGAGACAAGCGGTTGTGCAACCCAGACATTCTGAGTATGTGCTCACTAACAGAACTGTTCTCCTCCATTTTATAGCTGAAGAACTTGTCGGAGACATCATATCTCTCAACCCGGGCATGAGCTTGAAAAACTAGTTTCAGCTCCTCGAACATCTCATATGCTCCATGTTTCTCAAAACGCTTTTGGAGACCCGGTTCTAGGCTGTAAAGCATGCCGCACTGAACGAGGGAGTAATCATCAGCACGTGATTGCCAAGCGTTCATAACGTCTTGGTTCTGTGGGATTGGTGCATCACCTAGCGGTGCTTCTAAGACATAATCTTTCTTGGCTACTATAAGGATGAGCCTCAGGTTCCGGACCCAGTCCGTATAGTTGCTGCCATCATCTTTCAGCTTGGTTTTCTCTAGGAACGCGTTGAAATTGAGGGCAACGTTGGCCATTTGATCTACAATACATAGTGTAAAGATTTTAGACTAAGTTCATGATAATTGAGTTCATCTAATCAAATTATTAATGAACTCCCACTCAGACAGACATCCCTCTAGTCATCTAAGTGAAACATGATCCGAGCTCAACTAGGCCGTGTCCGATCATCACGTGAGACGGACTAGTCAAGATCGGTGAACATCTCCATGTTGATCGTATCTTCTATACGACTCATGCTCGACCTTTCGGTCCTCCGTGTTCCAAGGCCATGTCTGTACATGCTAGGCTCGTCAAGTCAACCTAAGTGTATTGCGTGTGTTCCGAGGCCATGTCTGTACATGCTAGGCTCGTCAACACCCGTTGTATTCGAACGTAAGAATCTATCACACCCGATCATCACGTGGTGCTTCGAAACGACGAACCTTCGCAACGGTGCACAGTTAGGGTGAACACTTTCTTGAAATTATTATAAGGGATCATCCTACTTGCTACCGTCGTTCTAAGGAAATAAGATGCAAAACATGATAAACATCACATGCAATCAAATAGTGACATGATATGGCCAATATCATTATGCTCCTTTGATCTCCATCTTCGGGGCACCATGATCATCTTTGTCACCGGCATGACACCATGATCTCCATCATTGTGTCTTCATGAAGTCGTCACGCCAACGATTACTTCTACTTCTATGGCTAACGCGTTTAGCAATAAAGTAAAGTAATTTACATGGCGTTATTCAATGACACGCAGGTCATACAAAATAATAAAGACAACTCCTATGGCTCCTGCCGGTTGTCATAATCATCGACATGCAAGTCGTGATTCCTATTACAAGAATATGATCAATCTCATACATCACATCTTCTGGCCATATCACATCACATAGCACTTGCTGCAAAAACAAGTTAGACGTCCTCTAATTGTTGTTGCAAGTTTTTATGTGGTTTGTAGGTTTCTAGCAAGAATGTTTCTTACCTACGCATGACCACAACGTGATTTGCCAATTTCTATTTACCCTTCATAAGGACCCTTTTCGTCGAATCCGTTCCGACTAAAGTAGGAGAGACAGACACCCGCTAGCCACCTTATGCAACTGGTGCATGTCAGTCGATGGAACCAGTCTCACGTAAGCGTACGTGTAAGGTCGGTCCGGGCCGCTTCATCCTACAATGCCGCCGAAACAAGAAACGACTAGTAGCGGCAAGAAGAATTGGCAAACTCAACGCCCACAACTGCTTTGTGTTCTACTCGTGCATAGTAACTACGCATAGACCTGGCTCATGATGCCACTGTTGGGAATCGTAGCATAATTTTAAAATTTTCCTATGCTCACCAAGATGCATCTATGGAGTCTACTAGCAACGAGGGGAAGGGAGTGCATCTACATACCGTTGTAGATCGCGAGCGGAAGCGTTCCAATGAACGTGGATGACGGAGTCGTACTCGCCGTGATCCAAATCACCGATGACCGAGTGCTGAACGTACCGCACCTCCGCGTTCAACACACGTACGGTGCAGCGACGTCTCCTCCTTTCTCGATCCAGCAAGGGGGAGGAGAGGTTGATGGAGATCCAACAGCACGACGGCGTGGTGGTGGATGTAGCGGCTCTCCGGCAGGGCTTCGCCGAGCTTCTGCGAGAGAGAGAGAGAGAGGTGTTGCAGGGGAGGAGGGAGGCGCCAAAGGCTGTAGTCTACTGCCCTCCCTCCCCCCCTTTATATAGGCCCCCTGGGGGGGTGCGCAGCCCTAGGAGATGGGATCTCCAAGGGGGGGGCGGCGGCCAAGGGGGGAAGGGGTTGCCTTGCCCCCCAAGGCAAGGGGGAACTCCCCCTAGGGTTCCCAACCCTAGGCGCATGGGGGGGAGGCCCAAGGAGGCGCCCCAGCCCACTAGGGGCTGGTTCCCCTCCACTTTCAGCCCACGGGGCCCTCCGGGACAGGTGGCCCCACCCGGTGGACCCCCGGGACCCTTCCGGTGGTCCCAGTACAATACCGATAACCCCCAAAACTTTCCCGGTGGCCGAAACTGGACTTCCTATATATAATTCTTCACCTCCGGACCATTTCGGAACCTCTCGTGACGTCCGGGATCTCATCCGGGACTCCGAACAACTTTCGGGTTTCCGCATACATATATCTCTACAACCCTAGCGTCACCGGACCTTAAGTGTGTAGACCCTACGGGTTCGGGAGACATGCAGACATGACCGAGACGCCTCTCCGGTCAATAACCAACAGCGGGATCTGGATACCCATGTTGGCTCCCACATGTTCCACGATGATATCATCGGGTGAACCACGGTGTCGAGGATTCAATCAATCCGTATGCAATTCCCTTTGTCAATCGGTATGTTACTTGCCCGAGATTCGATCGTCGGTATCCCAATACCTAGTTCAATCTCGTTACTGGCAAGTCTCTTTACTCGTACCGCAATGCATGATCCCGTGACTAACGCCTTAGTCACATTGAGCTCATTATGATGATGCATTACCGAGTGGGCCCAGAGATACCTCTCCGTTTACACGGAGTGACAAATCCCAGTCTCGATCCGTGCCAACCCAACAGACACTTTCGGAGATACCCGTAATGCACCTTTATAGTCACCCAGTTACGTTGTGACGTTTGGCACACCCAAAGCACTCCTACGGTATCCGGGAGTTGCACGATCTCATGGTCCAAGGAAAAGATACTTGACATTGGAAAAGCTCTAGCAAACGAAACTACACGATCTTTTATGCTATGCTTAGGATTGGGTCTTGTCCATCACATCATTCTCCTAATGATGTGATCCCGTTATCAATGACATCCTATGTCCATAGTCAGGAAACCATGACTATCTGTTGATCAACGAGCTAGTCAACTAGAGGCTTACTAGGGACAGGTTGTGGTCTATGTATTCACACATGTATTACGATTTCCGGACAATACAATTATAGCATGAATAAAAGACTATTATCATGAACACAGAAATATAATAATAACCATTTATTATTGCCTCTAGGGCATATTTCCAACATTTCGGTCCTCCGTGTTCCGAGGCCATGTCTGTACATGCTAGGCTCGTCAAGTCAACCTAAGTGTATTGCGTGTGTTCCGAGGCCATGTCTGTACATGCTAGGCTCGTCAACACCCGTTGTATTCGAACGTTAGAATCTATCACACCCGATCATCACGTGGTGCTTCGAAACAACGAACCTTCGCAACGGTGCACAGTTAGGGTGAACACTTTCTTGAAATTATTATAAGGGATCATCTTACTTACTACCGTCGTTCTAAGCAAATAAGATGCAAAAACATGATAAACATCACATGCAATCAAATAGTGACATGATATGGCCAATATCATCATGCTCCTTTGATCTCCATCTTCGGGGCACCATGATCATCTTCGTCACCGGCATGACACCATGATCTCCATCATCATGATCTCCATCATTGTGTCTTCATGAAGTCGTCACGCCAACGATTACTTTTACTTCTATGGCTAACGCGTTTAGCAACAAAGTAAAGTAATTTACATGGCGTTATTCAATGACACGCAGGTCATACAAAATAATAAAGACAACTCCTATGGCTCCTGCCGGTTGTCATACTCATCGACATGCAAGTCGTGATTCCTATTACAAGAATATGATCAATCTCATACATCACATATATCATTCATCACATCTTCTGGCCATATCACATCACATAGCACTTGCTGCAAAAACAAGTTAGACGTCCTCTAATTGTTGTTGCAAGTTTTTACGTGGTTTGTAGGTTTCTAGCAAGAACGTTTTCTTACCTACGTATGACCACAATGTGATTTGCCAATTTCTATTTACCCTTCATAAGGACCCTTTTCATCGAATCCGTTCCGACTAAAGTAGGAGAGACAGACACCCGCTAGCCACCTTATGCAACTAGTGCATGTCAGTCGGTGGAACCTGTCTCACGTAAGCGTACGTGTAAGGTCGGTCCGGGCCGCTTCATCCTACAATGCCGCCGAAACAAGAAACGACTAGTAGCGGCAAGAAGAATTGGCAACATCAACGCCCACAACTTCTTTGTGTTCTACTCGTGCATAGTAACTACGCATAGGCCTGGCTCATGATGCCACTGTTGGGAATCGTAGCATAATTTTAAAATTTTCCTACGCTCACCAAGATGCATCTATGGAGTCTACTAGCAACGAGGGGAAAGGAGTGGATCTACATACCCTTGTAGATCGCGAGCGGAAGCGTTCCAATGAACGTGGATGACGGAGTCGTACTCGCCGTGATCCAAATCACCGATGACCGAGTGCCGAACGGACGGCACCTCCGCGTTCAACACACGTACGGTGCAGCGACGTCTCCTCCTTTCTTGATCCAGCAAGGGGGGAGGAGAGGTTGATGGAGATCCAACAGCACGACGGCGTGGTGGTGGATGTAGCGGCTCTCCGGCAAGGCTTCGCCGAGCTTCTGCGCGCGAGAGAGAGGTGTTGCAGGGGAGGAGGGAGGCGCCAAAGGCTGTAGTGTGCTGCCCTCCCTCCCCCCCCTTTATATAGGCCCCCAAGGGGGGGTGCGCAGCCCTTGGAGATGGGATCTCCAAGGGGGGGCGGCGGCCAAGGGGGAAGGGGTTGCCTTGCCCCCCAAGGCAAGGGGAAACTCCCCCCCCTAGGGTTCCGCCCCAGCCCATTAGGGGCTGGTTCCCCTCCACTTTCAGCCCACGGGGCCCTCCGGGACAGGTGGCCCCACCCGGTGGACCCCCGGGACCCTTCCGGTGGTCCCGGTACAATACCGATAACCCCCGAAACTTTCCCGGTGGCCAAAACTGGACTTCCTATATATAATTCTTCACCTCCGGACCATTCCGGAACCTCTCGTGACGTCCGGGATCTCATCCGGGACTCCGAACAACTTTCGGGTTTCCGCATACATATATCTCTACAACCCTAGCGTCACCGGACCTTAAGTGTGTAGACCCTACGGGTTCGGGAGACATGCAGACATGACCGAGACGCCTCTCCGGTCAATAACCAACAGCGGGATCTGGATACCCATGTTGGCTCCCACATGTTCCACGATGATATCATCGGGTGAACCATGGTGTCGAGGATTCAATCAATCCGTATGCAATTCCCTTTGTCAATCGGTATGTTACTTGCCCGAGATTCGATCGTCGGTATCCCAATACCTAGTTCAATCTCGTTACCGGCAAGTCTCTTTACTCGTACCGCAATGCATGATCCCGTGACTAACGCCTTAGTCACATTGAGCTCATTATGATGATGCATTACCGAGTGGGCCCAGAGATACCTCTCCGTCACACGGAGTGACAAATCCCAGTCTCGATCCGTGCCAACCCAACAGACACTTTCGGAGATACCCGTAATGCACCTTTATAGTCACCCAGTTACGTTGTGACGTTTGGCACACCCAAAGCACTCCTACGGTATCCGGGAGTCGCACGATCTCATGGTCTAAGGAAAAGATACTTGACATTGGAAAAGCTCTAGCAAACGAAACTACACGATCTTTTATGCTATGCTTAAGTTGGGTCTTGTCCATCACATCATTCTCCTAATGATGTGATCCCGTTATCAATGACATCCTATGTCCATAGTCAGGAAACCATGACTATCTGTTGATCAATGAGCTAGTCAACTAGAGGCTTACTAGGGACAGGTTGTGGTCTATGTATTCACACATGTATTACGATTTCCGGACAATACAATTATAGCATGAATAATAGACTATTATCATAAACACAGAAATATAATAATAACCATTTATTATTGCCTCTAGGGCATATTTCCAACAATTATACTATCCTTCTAGGATGTTTTATATGCATTTATATGATATTTTATATGATTTTTGGGACTAACCTATAACCTAGAGCCCAGTGCCAGTTTCTGTTTTCTCCTTTTTTTAGAGTATCGCAGAAAAGGAAAACTAAACGGAGTCCAATTGACGTGCCACTTGACGGAGATCATTTTTGGACCAGAAGAAGCCCACGGAGTACCAAAAGCAGGCCAGAAGAGTCCCGGGCTGCCCACGAGGGTGGGGGGCGCGCCCACCCCCCTAGGGCGCGCCCCCTGCCTCGTGGACAGCCCGGAGACCCCCCTGGCGTGAAATCAACGCAAAAATCTTCTATATATACCCAAACTTCCAGAAAGAAACCTAGAATTGAAGTTCCGCCGCCGCAAGCCTCTATAGCCACGAGAAGTCAATCTAGGCCCTCTCCGGCACCCTGCCGGAGGGGGCCATCATCACCGATGGCCATGGAGGAGTATCCTGGAGGGGCCATCATCACCATGAAGGCCAAGGACCAGAGGGTGGAGGCCTTGGAGGAGGAAGCACAAGGGGGAGAACCTCTCCTCCTCTCTTCCGATGGCGCCGGAGTGCCATCGGGAGGGGAATCATCGCCGTGGTGATCGTCTTCATCAACATCACCATCCTCATCTCTTTTATGCGGTCCACTCTCCCGCACCCCGCTGTAATCCCTACTCGAACATGGTGCTTTATGCCACATATTATGATCCAATGATGTGTTGCCATCCTATGATGTTTTGAGTAGATATCTTTTGTCTTTGGGTTGATTGATGATATAGATTGGTATGAGTTGTATGTTTTATTTTGGTGATGTCCTATTGTGCCCTCCGTGTCGCGCAAGCGTGAGGGATTCCCGCTGTAGGGTGTTGCAATACGTTCATAATTCGCTTATAGTGGGTTGGTGAGTGACTGAAACACAAACCCGAGTAAGAGGGATTGTTGCGTATGGGAATAAAGAGGACTTGATGCTTTAATGCTATGGTTGGGTTTTACCTTAATGATCTTTAGTAGTTGCGGATGCTTGCTAGAGTTCCAATCATAAGTGCATATGATCCAAGTAGAGAAAGTATGTTAGCTTATGCCTCTCCCTCATATGAAACTGCAATAGTGATTACCGGTCTTGTTAACAATTGCCTAGGACAATTCCGCACACCGATCCACCATTATTCCACACTCTCTATTTATAATATTTAGTAATATATTCTAACTTTATGATAACAGCACCTAATTTTATATTTTAGCTCTCCGATACCATGCAAAGTTATCCTCTTCATACCCACAACGTAGTTTTATTTCTCGTTTCTTGTTGGAAGCAAATGTTCGGTGCACGTAGAGTCGTATCAGTGGCAGATAGGGCTTGAGAGAATATTGATCTTACCTTTAGCTCCTTGTGGGTTCGACACTCCATACTTATCACTTCCACCTTTGGAAATTGCTACGATGATTCCCTGCACTTGGGGATTATCAAGCTCTTTTCTGGCGCCGTTGCCGGGGAGCAATAGCGTGGGGTTGATATTCTCGTGTGTGCTTGTTTGCTTTCTTCACTAAGTAGATTTTGTTTTTCCTTTTTGTTTCTGTTTAGTTGTGGGTGAAACATACAAAAAAAATTAAAAGAATGAAAATACAAATTTTTTTTACTTGCCTTTCATGCCTAAAAAAGTTTTTCAAAAAGAGAAGTGATTGGTAAGTTATGCATTGAAGAAGTGAGGGTCGACCTTGAACACTTGTGTTCATGCTCATGGAAACAATGTAGAATTTTTCATGGAAGTTTCTCTTTAAATAATTATCCCGTTGTATATATATCCATTGTATTATAAAAATAATGTGCCAAGCTTTGGTTTTAGGATGATTAGATTGCTTGTTTACTATGTGCGGAACAAAAACAGAAACTTTGGCTGTAGTGCGTGAATTTACATTTTTTACTGGAAAGTCAAATGGGTCTAAAACTTTTTGCACATTACTTCTGTACAAATTGTTCAAATTTTCAAATTTAGTTCATAATTTTAGGAGTTACAGAAGTTTGCTAAACTTCCATATTACTACAGACTGTCCTGTTTAAGACAGATTCTGTTTTTGATGCATTGATTGCTTGTTTTGATGAAACTATTGATTTCTATCAGTGTATTAAGCCATGGAAAAGTTATATTACAGTAGCTACGATGCAAAAACAAAATATGAATTGGTTTGCAACAGTACTTATAGTAGTGATTTGCTTTGTTATACTAACGGATCTCACAAAGTTTTTGTGGATGAAGTGTTCGAAGAACGAGGAGTTACCGATGTGAGAAGAATAAACAAAAGCAAGAGTTCAAGCTTGGGGATGCCCAAGGAACCCCAAGTAAATATTTCAAAGGATACTCAAGCATCTAAGCTTGGGGATGCCCCGGTTGGCATCCCATCTTTCTTCTTCAACAAATATCGGTATACCTCGGTTTTTGTTTTGTTCACATGATTTGTGTCATTTGTGTTTTTGTTTTTTATTTAAGAACCATGCTGGCATGAGATAGCCCTTCATTGATTCATAGAATACTTCATGTGCTTCACTTAAATCTTTTAAGTATGATCTTATAGAATTACTCTTTGTGCTTCACTTAAATCTTTTGAGTATGGTTTTATAGAATGCTTCGTGTGCTTCACTTATACATTTTGAGCTTGGTTAGTCTATATTAATTGTAGAATGCTCCATGAACTTCACTTATATCCTTTGGAGTATGAATAATACTATAATTTAAAGTGGGTTTGGAAGAGTGTCAACTTTAGGAATTAGTAATCCCACTATTTTGGAGGGTGTTGAATCTTAGTGTGATATTTATGAAAGTGGATTTGGAAGAGTGTCAACTTTAGCTAATAATGATTCCACTATTTCGGAAGAGGTTCCAATTGAATATGAGAACAAGGTTGCTATCCATGATGCTACTGAAAATTATTATGAGGGAGGAATACATGCTTGTAGGAGTTGCAATAATATCAAGTTTCCTCTCTATGTGCTTAAAGTCTTGAATTTATACTTGTTTTGCCTTCCTATGCTAGTTGATTCTTGTTCCTATAAGTTGTGTGCTCACAAAATCCCTAGGCATAGGAAGTGGGTTAGATTTAAATGTGCTAGTCATATTCTTCAAGATGTTCTCTTTGTGTTTCAATTCTTGTCTATTATGTGAGCATCATTGAAATCATCATGCCTGGCTAAAAGGCATTAAAGAAAAGCGCTTGTTGGGAGACAACCCAATATTTACCCTTACTGTTTTTGTGTGTTTACATGATTAAGCTACTGTAGTAATCATGTTTTGTAGCTTTTGTTTCAATAAAGTGCCAAGTAAGACCTTTGGGAAGACTTGGGAGAAAGTCAATGTGATCTTGCTGTAAAAAAAACAGAAACTTTGCGCTCACGAGATTAGCTGTCATTTTTTACAGAAGAGTGCTTTTGAGTAGATTATTTTTGCAGAAGATTAATAGACAAATTCCTCACGTCCACCAATTTATTTCATAATTTTTGGAGTAGCAGAAGTATGGTTTATGTTCAGATCATTACAGACTGTTCTGCTTTTGACAGATTCTGTTTTCATTGCATAGTTTGCTTGTTTTCTAGTTTCTATGGCTTATATTCCTCAATATAAATTGTAGAAATGATATGGTACAGTAGGAATTGTGTGAGAAAAATTATGAACCTTGTCTTTGACATTACCAAAGTGAATGGTTTGCTCTTTATCATACTAACCTATCTCACGAAGTTTGGTTAAGTTTTGTGTGATTGAAGTTTTCAAGTTTTGGGTGAGATATCGATATGAGGAGAATAAGGAGTGGAAAGACCCTAAGCTTGGGGATGCCCAAGGCAACCCAAGGCAATATTCAAGGAAGACTCAAGCGCCTAAGCTTGGGGATGCCCCGGAAGGCATCCCCTCTTTCGTCTTCAAAACTATCGGTATACCTTACTCGGAGCTATATTTTTATTCGTCACATGATATGTGTTTTGCTTGGAGCGTATTTTCAATTTTACTTGCTGTTTGAATAAAATCATTGGATCTGAAATATTGAATGAAAAATAATCCTCCCATGGCTAGTTAATTATTTGACTACTCAGTGTTCTTCACTCATATCTTTTGGAGTAGTTTGTCATTTGCTCATGTGCTTCATGTATATCCTATGAGTAAATGGTTGAATAAATTGAATGTCATAAATCTGAATTTATATATGTTTTGTATGCTTATAACATGGGGAGTAATGACTTCACACATAATAAGTATAGGTAGTAAACTTATTGAAAGTTAGCAAACGTAGAATTGGTCACTTGAACAATTCATGAAAGAATATTGAAGGAAGAGAGGTTTCACATATAAATACACTATCTTGGACATCTTTTATGATTGGGAGCACTCATTAAAATATGACATGCTAAAGAGTTGATGTTGGACAAGGAAGACAACGTAATGGGTTATGTTTTCTTATATCTGAAATAAAGTATATTGTCATGGATCATCCAACATGTTGAGCTTGCCTTCCCCCCTCATGCTAGCCAAATTCTTTGCACCAAGTAGAGATACTACTTGTGCTTCCAAATATCCTTAAAACAAGTTTTGCCATGAGAGTCCACCATATCTACCTATGGATTGAGTAAGATCCTTCAAGTAAGTTGTCATCGGTGCAAGCAATAAAAATTGCTCTCTAAATATGTATGATTGATTGGTGTGGAGGAAATAAGCTTTATACGATCTTGTGGTGTGGAAGAAATAAAAGCGACGGACTGCATAATAAAGGTCCATATCACAAGTGGCAATATAAAGTGACGTTCTTTCGCATTAAGATTTTGTGCATCCAACCCTGAAAGCGCATGGCAACCTCTGCTTCCCTCTGCGAAGGGCCTATCTTTTACTTTTATCTTCTACCTTATGCAAGAGTCTTGGTGATCTTCACCTTTCCTTTTTACATTTTATCCTTTGGCAAGCACAGGATGTTGGAAGGATCCTGATATATATATCTAATTGGATGTAAGTTAGCATGAGCTATTATTGTTGACATTACCCTTGAGGTAAAAGGTTGGGAGGCGAAACTATAAGCCCCTATCTTTCTCTGTGTCCGATTAAAACTCCATAACCACAAGTATTGCATGAGTGTTAGCAATTGTGAAAGATTAAATGATAGTTGAGTATGTGGAGTTTGCTAAATCAAAGCTCTGACATAGACTCTTCGTGAAAATAGGATGAATTGCAATTGTTTGATGACTGAGAATATTGTTTGTTAGTTTACAAGAAAGTTTATGATCTATACTTTAAACATGTGAATAGCTTGTTACTTGATCATGAAAAGTTTTATGAGATGAGCTATTGTTATGACATATAATGATGCTAGAAAAAGTAATAAGAATTATCCTTGGTCAAAACTGAAAGCACTTGCTAGCATTCACACTTCATAAATTATTTCTTTTATCATTTACCTACTCGAGGACGAGCAGGAATTAAGATTGGGGATGCTGATACGTCTCCAACGTATCTATAATTTATGAAGTATTCATGCTATTATACTATCCTTCTAGGATGTTTTATATGCATTTATTGTTGGGGAACGTAGTAATTTCAAAAAAATTCCTATGGACACGCAAGATCATGGTGATGCATCGCAACGAGAGGGGAGAGTGTTGTCCATGTACCCTCGTAGACCGAAAGCGGAAGCGTTAACACAACGCGGTTGACGTAGTCGTACGTCTTCACGATCCAACCGATCAAGTACCGAACGTATGGCACCTCCGAGTTCAGCACACGTTCAGCTCGATGACGTCCCTCGAACTCCGATCCAGCCGAGTGTTGAGGGAGAGTTTCGTCAGCACGACGACGTGGTGACGATGATGATGTTCTACCGACGCAGGGCTTCGCCTAAGCACCGCTACGATATTATCGAGGTGTAATATGGTGGAGGGGGGCACCGCACACGGCTAAGAGATCAATAGATCAATTGTTGTGTCTATGGGGTGCCCCCTGCCCCCGTATATAAAGGAGCAAGGGGGAGGCCGGCCGGCCCTTGTTGGCGCGCCAGGAGGAGGAGTCCTCCTCCTAGTAGGAGTAGGACTCCCCTCTTTCCTACTCCTACTAGGAGGGGGAAAGGAAGGGGGAGAGGGAGAAGGAAAGGGGGGCGCCGCCCCCCTCTCCTAGTCCAATTCGGACCAGAGGGGAAGGGGGCGTGCGGCCCCTCCTGGCTGCCCCTCTCTCTCCCCACCAAGGCCCATAAGGCCCATTACTTCTCCCGGGGGGGGTTCCGGTAACCCTCCGGCACTCCGGTTTTCTCCAAAATCACCCGGAACATTTCCGGTGTCCGAATATAGTCGTCCAATATATCAATCTTTATGTCTCGACCATTTCGAGACTCTCGTCATGTCCGTGATCACACCCGGGACTCCGAACAACCTTCGGTACATCAAAACATATAAACTCATAATATAACTGTCATCGTAACGTTAAGCGTGCGGACCCTACGGGTTCGAGAACTATGTAGACATGACCGAGACACGTCTCCGGTCAATAACCAATAGCGGAACCTGGATGCTCATATTGGCTCCCACATATTCTACGAAGATCTTTATCGGTCAGACCGCATAACAACATACGTTGTTCCCTTTGTCATCGGTATGTTACTTGCTCGAGATTCGATCGTCGGTATCTCAATACCTAGTTCAATCTCGTTTACTGGCAAGTCTCTTTACTCGTTCCGTAATACATCATCTTGCAACAAACTCTTTAGTTGCAATGCTTGCAAGGCTTAAGTGATGTGCATTATCGAGAGGGCCCAGAGATACCTCTCTGACAATCGGAGTGACAAATCCTAATCTCGAAATACGCCAACCCAACAAGTACCTTTGGAGACACCTGTAGAGCACCTTTATAATCACCCAGTTACGTTGTGACGTTTGGTAGCACACAAAGTGTTCCTCCGGTAAACGGGAGTTGCATAATCTCATAGTCATAGGAACATGTATAAGTCATGAAGAAAGCAATAGCAACATACTAAACGATCGAGTGCTAAGCTAACGGAATGGGTCAAGTCAATCACATCATTCTCCTAATAATGTGATCCCGTTAATCAAATGGCAACTCATGTCTATGGCTAGGAAACATAACCATCTTTGATCAACGAGCTAGTTAAATAGAGGCATACTAGTGACACTCTGTTTGTCTATGTATTCACACAGGTATTATGTTTCCGGTTAATACAATTCTAGCATGAATAATAAACATTTATCATGAAATAAGGAAATAAATAATAATTTTATTATTGCCTCTAGGGCATATTTCCTTCAGTCTCCCACTTGCACTAGAGTCAATAATCTAGATTACACAGTAATGATTCTTACACCCATGGAGCCTTGGTGCTGATCATGTTTTGCTCGTGGAAGAGGCTTAGTCAATGGGTCTGCAACATTCAGATCCGTATGTATCTTGCAAATTTCTATGTCTCCCACCTGGACTAAATCCCGGATGGAATTGAAGCGTCTTTTGATGTGATTGGTTCTCTTGTGAAATCTGGATTCCTTTGCTAAGGCAATTGCACCAGTATTGTCACAAAAGATTTTCATTGGACCCGATGCACTAGGTATGACACCTAGATCGGATATGAACTCCTTCATCCAGACTCCTTCATTTGCTGCTTTCGAAGCAGCTATGTACTCCGCTTCACACGTAGATCCCACCACGACGCTTTGTTTAGAACTGCACCAACTGACAGCTCCACCGTTCAATGTAAACACGTATCCGGTTTGCGATTTAGAATCGTCCGGATCAGTGTCAAAGCTTGCATCGACGTAACCATTTACGATGAGCTCTTTGTCACCTCCATAAACGAGAAACATATCCTTAGTCCTTTTCAGGTATTTCAGGATGTTCTTGACCGCTGTCCGGTGATCCACTCCTGGATTACTTTGGTACCTTCCTGCTAGACTTATAGCAAGGCATACATCAGGTCTGGTACACAGCATTGCATACATGATAGAGCCTATGGCTGAAGCATAGGGAACATCTTTCATCTTCTCTCTATCTTCTGCAGTGGTCGGGCATTGAGTCTTACTCAATTTCACACCTTGTAACACAGGCAAGAACCCTTTCTTTGCTTGATCCATTTTGAACTTTTTCAAAACTTTGTCAAGGTATGTGCTTTGTGAAAGTCCAATTAAGCGTCTTGATCTATCTCTATAAATCTTGATGCCCAATATATACGCAGCTTCACCGAGGTCTTTCATTGAAAAACTCTTATTCAAGTATCCCTTTATGCTATCCAGAAATTCTATATCATTTCCAATCAGCAATATGTCATCCACATATAATATCAGAAATGCTACAGAGCTCCCACTCACTTTATTGTAAATACAGGCTTCTCCAAAAGTCTGTATAAAACCAAATGCTTTGATCACACTATCAAAGCGTTTATTCCAACTCCGAGAGGCTTGCACCAGTCCATAAATGGATCGCTGGAGCTTGCACACTTTGTTAGCTTCCTTTAGATCGACAAAACCTTCCGGTTGCATCATATACAACTCTTCTTCCAGAAATCCATTCAGGAATGCAGTTTTGACATCCATTTGCCAAATTTCATAATCATAAAATGCGGCAATTGCTAACATGATTCGGACAGACTTAAGCATCGCTACGGGTGAGAAGGTCTCATCGTAGTCAATCCCTTGAACTTGTCGAAAACCTTTCGCAACAAGTCGAGCTTTATAGACAGTAACATTACCGTCAGCGTCAGTCTTCTTCATGAAGATCCATTTATTTTCATTGGCTTGCCGATCATCGGGCAAGTCAACCAAAGTCCATACTTTGTTCTCATACATGGATCCCATCTCGGATTTCATGGCCTCAAGCCATTTTGCGGAATCTGGGCTCACCATCGCTTCTTCATAGTTCGTAGGTTCGTCATGGTCTAGTAACATAACCTCCAGAACAGGATTACCGTACCACTCTGGTGTGGATCTTACTCTGGTTGATCTACGAGGTTCAGTAATAACTTGATCTGAAGTTTCATGATCATCATCATTAACTTCCTCACTAATTGGCGTAGGTGTCCAGTTTCTGTGATGAACTACTTTCCAATAAGGGAGCAGGTACAGTTACCTCATCAAGTTCTACTTTCCTCCCACTCACTTCTTTCGAGAGAAACTCCTTCTCCAGAAAATTTCCGAATTTAGCAACAAAAGTTTTGCCTTCGGATCTGTGATAGAAGGTGTACCCAATAGTCTCCTTTGGGTATCCTATGAAGACACATTTCTCCGATTTGGGTTCGAGCTTATCAGGCTGAAGTTTTTTCACATAAGCATCGCAGCCCCAAACTTTAAGAAACGACAACTTTGGTTTCTTGCTAAACCACAGTTCATAAGGCGTTGTCTCAACGGATTTTGATGGTGCCCTATTTAACGTGAATGCAGCCGTCTCTAAAGCATAACCCCAAAATGATAGCGGTAAATCAGTAAGAGACATCATAGATCGCACCATATCTAGTAAAGTACGATTACGACGTTCGGACACACCATTACGTTGTGGTGTTCCGGGTGGCGTGAGTTGCGAAACTATTCCGCATTGTTTCAAATGTAGACCAAACTCGTAACTCAAATATTCTCCTCCACGATCTGATCGTAGAAACTTTATTTTCTTGTTACGATGATTTTTAACTTCACTCTAAAATTCTTTGAACCTTTCAAATGTTTCAGACTTATGTTTCATTAAGTAGATATACCCATATCTGCTCAAATCATCTGTAAAGGTGAGAAAATAACGATATCCGCCACGAGCCTCAATATTCATCGGACCACATACATCTGTATGTATGATTTCCAACAAATCTGTTGCTCTCTCCATAGTTCTGGAGAACGGTGTTTTAGTCATCTTGCCCATGAGGCACGGTTCACAAGTACCAAGTGATTCATAATCAAGTGGTTCCAAAAGTCCATCAGTATGGAGTTTTTCATGCGCTTTACACCGATATGACCTAAACGACAGTGCCACAAATAAGTTGCACTATCATTATCAACTCTGCATCTTTTGGCTTCAATATTATGAATATGTGTATCACTACTATCGAGATTCAACAAAAATAGACCACTCTTCAAGGGTGCATGACCATAAAAGATATTACTCATATAAATAGAACAACCATTATTCTCTGATTTAAATGAATAACCGTCTCGCATCAAACAAGATCCAGATATAATGTTCATGCTTAACGCTGGCACCAAATAACAATTATTTAGGTCTAAAACTAATCCCGAAGGTAGATGTAGAGGTAGCGTGCCGACCGCGATCACATCGACTTTGGAACCATTTCCCACGTGCATCGTCACCTCGTCCTTAGCCAATCTTCGCTTAATCCGTAGCCCCTGTTTCGAGTTGCAAATGTTAGCAACAGAACCAGTATCAAATACCCAGGTGCTACTGCGAGCATTAGTAAGGTACACATCAATAACATGTATATCACATATACCTTTGTTCACCTTGCCATCCTTCTTATCCGCCAAATACTTGGGGCAGTTCCGCTTCCAGTGACCAGTCTGCTTGCAGTAGAAGCACTCAGTCTCAGGCTTAGGTCCAGACTTGGGTTTCTTCTCCTGAGCAGCAACTTGTTTGCTGTTCTTCTTGAAGTTCCCCTTCTTCTTCCCTTTACCCTTTTTCTTGAAACTAGTGGTCTTATTGACCATCAACACTTGATGCTCCTTTTTGATTTCTACCTCCGTAGCTTTTAGCATTGCGAAGAGCTCGGGAATCGTCTTATTCATCCCTTGCATATTATAGTTCATCACGAAGCTCTTGTAGCTTGGTGGCAGTGATTGAAGAATTCTGTCAATGACGCTATCATCCGGAAGATTAACTCCCAGTTGAATCAAGTGATTGTTATACCCAGACATTTTGAGTATATGCTCATTGACAGAACTATTCTCTTCCATCTTGCAGCTGTAGAACTTATTGGAGACTTCATATCTCTCTATCCGGGCATTTGCTTGAAATATTAACTTCAACTCCTGGAACATCTCATATGCTCCATGACGTTCAAAACGTCGTTGAAGACCCGGTTCTAAGCCGTAAAGCATGGCACACTGAACTATCGAGTAGTCATCAGCTTTGCTCTGCCAGACGTTCATAACATCTGGTGTTGCTCCTGCAGCAGGCCTGGCACCCAGCGGTGCTTCCAGGACGTAATTCTTCTGTGCAGCAATGAGGATAATCCTCAAGTTACGGACCCATTCCGTGTAATTGCTACCATCATCTTTCAACTTTGCTTTCTCAAGGAACGCATTAAAATTCAACGGAACAACAGCACGGGCCATCTATCTACAATTAACATAGACAAGCAAAATACTATCAGGTACTAAGTTCATGATAAATTCAAGTTCAATTAATCATATTACTTAAGAACTCCCACTTAGATAGACATCCCTCTAATCCTCTAAGTGATCACGTGATCCATATCAACTAAACCATGTCCGATCATCACGTGAGATGGAGTAGTTTCAACGGTGAACATCACTATGTTGATCATATCTACTATATGATTCACGCTCGACCTTTCGGTCTCCGTGTTCCGAGGCCATATCTGTTATATGCTAGGCTCGTCAAGTTTAACCTGAGTATTCCGCGTGTGCAACTGTTTTGCACCCGTTGTATTTGAACGTAGAGCCTATCACAGCCGATCATCACGTGGTGTCTCAGCACGAAGAACTTTCGCAACGGTGCATACTCAGGGAGAACACTTATACTTTGATAATTTAGTGAGGGATCATCTTATAATGCTACCGTCAATCAAAGCAAGATAAGATGCATAAAAGATAAACATCACATGCAATCAATATAAGTGATATGATATGGCCATCATCATCTTGTGCTTGTGATCTCCATCTCCGAAGCACCGTCATGATCACCATCGTCACCGGCGCAACACCTTGATCTCCATCGTACCATCGTTGTCGTCTCGCCAATCTTATGCTTCTACGACTATCGCTACCGTTTAGTGACAAAGTCTAGCATTACAGGGCGATTGCATTGCATACAATAAAGCGACAGCCATATGGCTCCTGCCAGTTGCCGATAACTCGGTTACAAAACATGATCATCTCATACAATAAAATTTAGCATCATGTCTTGACCGTATCACATCACAACATGCCCTGCAAAAACAAGTTAGACGTCCTCTACTTTGTTGTTGCAAGTTTTACGTGGTTGCTACGGGCTTAGCAAGAACCGTTCTTACCTACGCATCAAAACCACAACGATAGTTTGTCAAGTTGGTGCTGTTTTAACCTTCGCAAGGACCGGGCGTAGCCACACTCGGTTCAACTAAAGTGAGAGAGACAGACACCCGCCGGTCACCTTTAAGCAACGAGTGCTCGCAACGGTGAAACCAGTCTCGCGTAAGCGTACGCGTAATGTCGGTCCGGGCCGCTTCATCTCACAATATCGCCGAACCAAAGTATGACATGCTGGTAAGCAGTATGACTTATATCACCCACAACTCACTTGTGTTCTACTCGTGCATAACATCAACGCATAAAACCTGGCTCGGATACCACTGTTGGGGAACGTAGTAATTTCAAAAAATTTCCTACGAACACGCAAGATCATGGTGATGCATAGCAACGAGAGGGGAGAGTGTTGTCCACGTACCCTCGTAGACCGAAAGCGGAAGCGTTAACACAACGCGGTTGATGTAGTCGTACGTCTTCACGATCCGACCGATCAAGTACCGAACGTACGGCACCTCCGAGTTCAGCACACGTTCAGCTCGATGACGTCCCTCGAACTCCGATCCAGCCGAGTGTTGAGGGAGAGTTTCGTCAGCACGACGGCGTGGTGACGATGATGATGTTCTACCGACGCAGGGCTTCGCCTAAGCACCGCTACGATATTATCGAGGTGTAATATGGTGGAGGGGGGCACCGCACACGGCTAAGAGATCAATAGATCAATTGTTGTGTCTATGGGGTGCCCCCTGCCCCCGTATATAAAGGAGCAAGGGGGAGGCCGGCCGGCCCTTGTTGGCGCGCCAGGAGGAGGAGTCCTCCTCCTAGTAGGAGTAGGACTCCCCTCTTTCCTACTCCTACTAGGAGGGGGAAAGGAAGGGGGAGAGGGAGAAGGAAAGGGGGGCGCCGCCCCCCTCTCCTAGTCCAATTCGGACCAGAGGGGGAGGGGGCGCGCGGCCCCTCCTGGCTGCCCCTCTCTCTCTCCACTAAGGCCCATAAGGCCCATTACTTCTCCCGGGGGGGTTCCGGTAACCCTCCGGCACTCCGGTTTTCTCCGAAATCACCCGGAACATTTCCGGTGTCCGAATATAGTCGTCCAATATATCAATCTTTATGTCTCGACCATTTCGAGACTCCTCGTCATGTCCGTGATCACATCCGGGACTCCGAACAACCTTCGGTACATCAAAACATATAAACTCATAATATAACTGTCATCGTAACGTTAAGCGTGCGGACCCTACGGGTTCGAGAACTATGTAGACATGACCGAGACACGTCTCCGGTCAATAACCAATAGCGGAACCTGGATGCTCATATTGGCTCCCACATATTCTACGAAGATCTTTATCGGTCAGACCGCATAACAACATACGTTGTTCCCTTTGTCATCGGTATGTTACTTGCCCGAGATTCGATCGTCGGTATCTCAATACCTAGTTCAATCTCGTTACCGGCAAGTCTCTTTACTCGTTCCGTAATACATCATCTTGCAACAAACTCTTTAGTTGCAATGCTTGCAAGGCTTAAGTGATGTGCATTACCGAGAGGGCCCAGAGATACCTCTCCGACAATCGGAGTGACAAATCCTAATCTCGAAATACGCCAACCCAACAAGTACCTTCGGAGACACCTGTAGAGCACCTTTATAATCACCCAGTTACGTTGTGACGTTTGGTAGCACACAAAGTGTTCCTCCGGTAAACGGGAGTTGCATAATCTCATAGTCATAGGAACATGTATAAGTCATGAAGAAAGCAATAGCAACATACTAAACGATCAAGTGCTAAGCTAACGGAATGGGTCAAGTCAATCACATCATTCTCCTAATAATGTGATCCCGTTAATCAAATGACAACTCATGTCTATGGCTAGGAAACATAACCATCTTTGATCAACGAGCTAGTCAAGTAGAGGCATACTAGTGACACTCTGTTTGTCTATGTATTCACACATGTATTATGTTTCCGGTTAATACAATTCTAGCATGAATAATAAACATTTATCATGAAATAAGGAAATAAATAATAACTTTATTATTGCCTCTAGGGCATATTTCCTTCAGTCTCCCACTTGCACTAGAGTCAATAATCTAGATTACACAGTAATGATTCTTACACCCATGGAGCCTTGGTGCTGATCATGTTTTGCTCGTGGAAGAGGCTTAGTCAACGGGTCTGCAACATTCAGATCCGTATGTATCTTGCAAATTTCTATGTCTCCCACCTGGACTAAATCCCGGATGGAATTGAAGCGTCTTTTGATGTGCTTGGTTCTCTTGTGAAATCTGGATTCCTTTGCTAAGGCAATTGCACCAGTATTGTCACAAAAGATTTTCATTGGACCCGATGCACTAGGTATGACACCTAGATCGGATATGAACTCCTTCATCCAGACTCCTTCATTTGCTGCTTCCGAAGCAGCTATGTACTCCGCTTCACACGTAGATCCCGCCACGACGCTTTGTTTAGAACTGCACCAACTGACAGCTCCACCGTTCAATGTAAACACGTATCCGGTTTGCGATTTAGAATCGTCCGGATCAGTGTCAAAGCTTGCATCGACGTAACCATTTACGATGAGCTCTTTGTCACCTCCATAAACGAGAAACATATCCTTAGTCCTTTTCAGGTATTTCAGGATGTTCTTGACCGCTGTCCAGTGATCCACTCCTGGATTACTTTGGTACCTTCCTGCTAGACTTATAGCAAGGCATACATCAGGTCTGGTACACAGCATTGCATACATGATAGAGCCTATGGCTGAAGCATAGGGAACATCTTTCATCTTCTCTCTATCTTCTGCAGTGGTCGGGCATTGAGTCTTACTCAATTTCACACCTTGTAACACAGGCAAGAACCCTTTCTTTGCTTGATCCATTTTGAACTTTTTCAAAACTTTGTCAAGGTATGTGCTTTGTGAAAGTCCAATTAAGCGTCTTGATCTATCTCTATAAATCTTGATGCCCAATATATACGCAGCTTCACCGAGGTCTTTCATTGAAAAACTCTTATTCAAGTATCCCTTTATGCTATCCAGAAATTCTATATCATTTCCAATCAGCAATATGTCATCCACATATAATATCAGAAATGCTACAGAGCTCCCACTCACTTTCTTGTAAATACAGGCTTCTCCAAAAGTCTGTATAAAACCAAATGCTTTGATCACACTATCAAAGCGTTTATTCCAACTCCGAGAGGCTTGCACCAGTCCATAAATGGATCGCTGGAGCTTGCACACTTTGTTAGCTTCCTTTGGATCGACAAAACCTTCCGGTTGCATCATATACAACTCTTCTTCCAGAAATCCATTCAGGAATGCAGTTTTGACATCCATTTGCCAAATTTCATAATCATAAAATGCGGCAATTGCTAACATGATTCGGACAGACTTAAGCATCGCTACGGGTGAGAAGGTCTCATCGTAGTCAATCCCTTGAACTTGTCGAAAACCTTTCGCAACAAGTCGAGCTTTATAGACAGTAACATTACCGTCAGCGTCAGTCTTCTTCTTGAAGATCCATTTATTTTCAATGGCTTGCCGATCATCGGGCAAGTCAACCAAAGTCCATACTTTGTTCTCATACATGGATCCCATCTCGGATTTCATGGCCTCAAGCCATTTTGCGGAATCTGGGCTCACCATCGCTTCTTCATAGTTCGTAGGTTCGTCATGGTCTAGTAACATAACCTCCAGAACAGGATTACCGTACCACTCTGGTGCGGATCTTACTCTGGTTGATCTACGAGGTTCAGTAATAACTTGATCTGAAGTTTCATGATCATCATCATTAACTTCCTCACTAATTGGCGTAGGTGTCCAGAACTGGTTTCTGTGATGAACTACTTTCCAATAAGGGAGCAGGTACAGTTACCTCATCAAGTTCTACTTTCCTCCCACTCACTTCTTTCGAGAGAAACTCCTTCTCCAGAAAATTTCCGAATTTAGCAACAAAAGTTTTGCCTTCGGATCTGTGATAGAAGGTGTACCCAATAGTCTCCTTTGGGTATCCTATGAAGACACATTTCTCCGATTTGGGTTCGAGCTTATCAGGTTGAAGTTTTTTCACATAAGCATCGCAGCCCCAAACTTTAAGAAACGACAACTTTGGTTTCTTGCTAAACCACAGTTCATAAGGCGTCGTCTCAACGGATTTTGATGGTGCCCTATTTAACGTGAATGCAGCCGTCTCTAAAGCATAACCCCAAAATGATAGCGGTAAATCAGTAAGAGACATCATAGATCGCACCATATCTAGTAAAGTACGATTACGACGTTCGGACACACCATTACGTTGTGGTGTTCCGGGTGGCGTGAGTTGCGAAACTATTCCGCATTGTTTCAAATGTAGACCAAACTCGTAACTCAAATATTCTCCTCCACGATCTGATCGTAGAAACTTTATTTTCTTGTTACGATGATTTTCAACTTCACTCTGAAATTCTTTGAACCTTTCAAATGTTTCAGACTTATGTTTCATTAAGTAGATATACCCATATCTGCTCAAATCATCTGTAAAGGTGAGAAAATAACGATATCCGCCACGAGCCTCAATATTCATCGGACCACATACATCTGTATGTATGATTTCCAACAAATCTGTTGCTCTCTCCATAGTTCCGGAGAACGGTGTTTTAGTCATCTTGCCCATGAGGCACGGTTCGCAAGTACCAAGTGATTCATAATCAAGTGGTTCCAAAAGTCCATCAGTATGGAGTTTTTCATGCGCTTTACACCGATATGACCTAAACGGCAGTGCCACAAATAAGTTGCACTATCATTATCAACTCTGCATCTTTTGGCTTCAATATTATGAATATGTGTATCACTACTATCGAGATTCAACAAAAATAGACCACTCTTCAAGGGTGCATGACCATAAAAGATATTACTCATATAAATAGAACAACCATTATTCTCTGATTTAAATGAATAACCGTCTCGCATCAAACAAGATCCAGATATAATGTTCATGCTTAACGCTGGCACCAAATAACAATTATTTAGGTCTAAAACTAATCCCGAAGGTAGATGTAGAGGTAGCGTGCCGACCGCGATCACATCGACTTTGGAACCATTTCCCACGTGCATCGTCACCTCGTCCTTAGCCAATCTTCGCTTAATCCGTAGCCCCTGTTTCGAGTTGCAAATATTAGCAACAGAACCAGTATCAAATACCCAGGTGCTACTGCGAGCATTAGTAAGGTACACATCAATAACATGTATATCACATATACCTTTGTTCACCTTGCCATCCTTCTTATCCGCCAAATACTTGGGGCAGTTCCGCTTCCAGTGACCAGTCTGCTTGCAGTAGAAGCACTCAGTCTCAGGCTTAGGTCCAGACTTGGGTTTCTTCTCCTGAGCAGCAACTTGTTTGCTGTTCTTCTTGAAGTTCCCCTTCTTCTTCCCTTTACCCTTTTTCTTGAAACTAGTGGTCTTATTGACCATCAACACTTGATGCTCCTTTTTGATTTCTACCTCCGTAGCTTTTAGCATTGCGAAGAGCTCGGGAATCGTCTTATTCATCCCTTGCATATTATAGTTCATCACGAAGCTCTTGTAGCTTGGTGGCAGTGATTGAAGAATTCTGTCAATGACGCTATCATCCGGAAGATTAACTCCCAGTTGAATCAAGTGATTGTTATACCCAGACATTTTGAGTATATGCTCACTGACAGAACTATTCTCTTCCATCTTGCAGCTGTAGAACTTATTGGAGACTTCATATCTCTCTATCCGGGCATTTGCTTGAAATATTAACTTCAACTCCTGGAACATCTCATATGCTCCATGACGTTCAAAACGTCGTTGAAGACCCGGTTCTAAGCCGTAAAGCATGGCACACTGAACTATCGAGTAGTCATCAGCTTTGCTCTGCCAGACGTTCATAACATCTGGTGTTGCTCCTGCAGCAGGCCTGGCACCCAGCGGTGCTTCCAGGACGTAATTCTTCTGTGCAGCAATGAGGATAATCCTCAAGTTACGGACCCATTCCGTGTAATTGCTACCATCATCTTTCAACTTTGCTTTCTCAAGGAACGCATTAAAATTCAACGGAACAACAGCACGGGCCATCTATCTACAATTAACATAGACAAGCAAAATACTATCAGGTACTAAGTTCATGATAAATTCAAGTTCAATTAATCATATTACTTAAGAACTCCCACTTAGATAGACATCCCTCTAATCCTCTAAGTGATCACGTGATCCATATCAACTAAACCATGTCCGATCATCACGTGAGATGGAGTAGTTTCAACGGTGAACATCACTATGTTGATCATATCTACTATATGATTCACGCTCGACCTTTCGGTCTCCGTGTTCCGAGGCCATATCTGTTATATGCTAGGCTCGTCAAGTTTAACCTGAGTATTCCGCGTGTGCAACTGTTTTGCACCCGTTGTATTTGAACGTAGAGCCTATCACACCCGATCATCACGTGGTGTCTCAGCACGAAGAACTTTCGCAACGGTGCATACTCAGGGAGAACACTTATACTTTGATAATTTAGTGAGGGATCATCTTATAATGCTACCGTCAATCAAAGCAAGATAAGATGCATAAAAGATAAACATCACATGCAATCAATATAAGTGATATGATATGGCCATCATCATCTTGTGCTTGTGATCTCCATCTCCGAAGCACCGTCATGATCACCATCGTCACCGGCGCGACACCTTGATCTCCATCGTAGCATCGTTGTCGTCTCGCCAATCTTATGCTTCTACGACTATCGCTACCGTTTAGTGACAAAGTCTAGCATTACAGGGCGATTGCATTGCATACAATAAAGCGACAACCATATGGCTCCTGCCAGTTGCCGATAACTCGGTTACAAAACATGATCATCTCATACAATAAAATTTAGCATCATGTCTTGACCGTATCACATCACAACATGCCCTGCAAAAACAAGTTAGACGTCCTCTACTTTGTTGTTGCAAGTTTTACGTGGTTGCTACGGGCTTAGCAAGAACCGTTCTTACCTACGCATCAAAACCACAACGATAGTTTGTCAAGTTGGTGCTGTTTTAACCTTCGCAAGGACCGGGCGTAGCCACACTCGGTTCAACTAAAGTGAGAGAGACAGACACCCGCCGGTCACCTTTAAGCAACGAGTGCTCGCAACGGTGAAACCAGTCTCGCGTAAGCGTACGCGTAATGTCGGTCCGGGCCGCTTCATCTCACAATATCGCCGAACCAAAGTATGACATGCTGGTAAGCAGTATGACTTATATCACCCACAACTCACTTGTGTTCTACTCGTGCATAACATCAACGCATAAAACCTGGCTCGGATACCACTGTTGGGGAACGTAGTAATTTCAAAAAATTTCCTACGAACACGCAAGATCATGGTGATGCATAGCAACGAGAGGGGAGAGTGTTGTCCACGTACCGTCGTAGACCGAAAGCGGAAGCGTTAACACAACGCGGTTGATGTAGTCGTACGTCTTCACGATCCGACCGATCAAGTACCGAACGTACGGCACCTCCGAGTTCAGCACACGTTCAGCTCGATGACGTCCCTCGAACTCCAATCCAGCCGAGTGTTGAGGGAGAGTTTCGTCAGCACGACGGCGTGGTGACGATGATGATGTTCTACCGACGCAGGGCTTCGCCTAAGCACCGCTACGATATTATCGAGGTGTAATATGGTGGAGGGGGGCACCGCACACGGCTAAGAGATCAATAGATCAATTGTTGTGTCTATGGGGTGCCCCCTGCCCCCGTATATAAAGGAGCAAGGGGGAGGCCGGCCGGCCCTTGTTGGCGCGCCAGGAGGAGGAGTCCTCCTCCTAGTAGGAGTAGGACTCCCCTCTTTCCTACTCCTACTAGGAGGGGGAAAGGAAGGGGGAGAGGGAGAAGGAAAGGGGGGCGCCGCCCCCCTCTCCTAGTCCAATTCGGACCAGAGGGGAGGGGGCGCGCGGCCCCTCCTGGCTGCCCCTCTCTCTCCCACTAAGGCCCATAAGGCCCATTACTTCTCCCGGGGGGGTTCCGGTAACCCTCCGGCACTCCGGTTTTCTCCGAAATCACCCGGAACATTTCCGGTGTCCGAATATAGTCGTCCAATATATCAATCTTTATGTCTCGACCATTTCGAGACTCCTCGTCATGTCCGTGATCACATCCGGGACTCCGAACAACCTTCGGTACATCAAAACATATAAACTCATAATATAACTGTCATCGTAACGTTAAGCGTGCGGACCCTACGGGTTCGAGAACTATGTAGACATGACCGAGACACGTCTCCGGTCAATAACCAATAGCGGAACCTGGATGCTCATATTGGCTCCCACATATTCTACGAAGATCTTTATCGGTCAGACCGCATAACAACATACGTTGTTCCCTTTGTCATCGGTATGTTACTTGCCCGAGATTCGATCGTCGGTATCTCAATACCTAGTTCAATCTCGTTACCGGCAAGTCTCTTTACTCGTTCCGTAATACATCATCTTGCAACAAACTCTTTAGTTGCAATGCTTGCAAGGCTTAAGTGATGTGCATTACCGAGAGGGCCCAGAGATACCTCTCCGACAATCGGAGTGACAAATCCTAATCTCGAAATACGCCAACCCAACAAGTACCTTCGGAGACACCTGTAGAGCACCTTTATAATCACCCAGTTACGTTGTGACGTTTGGTAGCACACAAAGTGTTCCTCCGGTAAACGGGAGTTGCATAATCTCATAGTCATAGGAACATGTATAAGTCATGAAGAAAGCAATAGCAACATACTAAACGATCGAGTGCTAAGCTAACGGAATGGGTCAAGTCAATCACATCATTCTCCTAATAATGTGATCCCGTTAATCAAATGACAACTCATGTCTATGGCTAGGAAACATAACCATCTTTGATCAACGAGCTAGTCAAGTAGAGGCATACTAGTGACACTCTGTTTGTCTATGTATTCACACAGGTATTATGTTTCCGGTTAATACAATTCTAGCATGAATAATAAACATTTATCATGAAATAAGGAAATAAATAATAACTTTATTATTGCCTCTAGGGCATATTTCCTTCAGTCTCCCACTTGCACTAGAGTCAATAATCTAGATTACACAGTAATGATTCTTACACCCATGGAGCCTTGGTGCTGATCATGTTTTGCTCGTGGAAGAGGCTTAGTCAACGGGTCTGCAACATTCAGATCCGTATGTATCTTGCAAATTTCTATGTCTCCCACCTGGACTAAATCCCGGATGGAATTGAAGCGTCTTTTGATGTGCTTGGTTCTCTTGTGAAATCTGGATTCCTTTGCTAAGGCAATTGCACCAGTATTGTCACAAAAGATTTTCATTGGACCCGATGCACTAGGTATGACACCTAGATCGGATATGAACTCCTTCATCCAGACTCCTTCATTTGCTGCTTCCGAAGCAGCTATGTACTCCGCTTCACACGTAGATCCCGCCACGACGCTTTGTTTAGAACTGCACCAACTGACAGCTCCACCGTTCAATGTAAACACGTATCCGGTTTGCGATTTAGAATCGTCCGGATCAGTGTCAAAGCTTGCATCGACGTAACCATTTACGATGAGCTCTTTGTCACCTCCATAAACGAGAAACATATCCTTAGTCCTTTTCAGGTATTTCAGGATGTTCTTGACCGCTGTCCAGTGATCCACTCCTGGATTACTTTGGTACCTTCCTGCTAGACTTATAGCAAGGCATACATCAGGTCTGGTACACAGCATTGCATACATGATAGAGCCTATGGCTGAAGCATAGGGAACATCTTTCATCTTCTCTCTATCTTCTGCAGTGGTCGGGCATTGAGTCTTACTCAATTTCACACCTTGTAACACAGGCAAGAACCCTTTCTTTGCTTGATCCATTTTGAACTTTTTCAAAACTTTGTCAAGGTATGTGCTTTGTGAAAGTCCAATTAAGCGTCTTGATCTATCTCTATAAATCTTGATGCCCAATATATACGCAGCTTCACCGAGGTCTTTCATTGAAAAACTCTTATTCAAGTATCCCTTTATGCTATCCAGAAATTCTATATCATTTCCAATCAGCAATATGTCATCCACATATAATATCAGAAATGCTACAGAGCTCCCACTCACTTTCTTGTAAATACAGGCTTCTCCAAAAGTCTGTATAAAACCAAATGCTTTGATCACACTATCAAAGCGTTTATTCCAACTCCGAGAGGCTTGCACCAGTCCATAAATGGATCGCTGGAGCTTGCACACTTTGTTAGCTTCCTTTGGATCGACAAAACCTTCCGGTTGCATCATATACAACTCTTCTTCCAGAAATCCATTCAGGAATGCAGTTTTGACATCCATTTGCCAAATTTCATAATCATAAAATGCGGCAATTGCTAACATGATTCGGACAGACTTAAGCATCGCTACGGGTGAGAAGGTCTCATCGTAGTCAATCCCTTGAACTTGTCGAAAACCTTTCGCAACAAGTCGAGCTTTATAGACAGTAACATTACCGTCAGCGTCAGTCTTCTTCTTGAAGATCCATTTATTTTCAATGGCTTGCCGATCATCGGGCAAGTCAACCAAAGTCCATACTTTGTTCTCATACATGGATCCCATCTCGGATTTCATGGCCTCAAGCCATTTTGCGGAATCTGGGCTCACCATCGCTTCTTCATAGTTCGTAGGTTCGTCATGGTCTAGTAACATAACCTCCAGAACAGGATTACCGTACCACTCTGGTGCGGATCTTACTCTGGTTGATCTACGAGGTTCAGTAATAACTTGATCTGAAGTTTCATGATCATCATCATTAACTTCCTCACTAATTGGCGTAGGTGTCCAGAAACTGGTTTCTGTGATGAACTACTTTCCAATAAGGGAGCAGGTACAGTTACCTCATCAAGTTCTACTTTCCTCCCACTCACTTCTTTCGAGAGAAACTCCTTCTCCAGAAAATTTCCGAATTTAGCAACAAAAGTTTTGCCTTCGGATCTGTGATAGAAGGTGTACCCAATAGTCTCCTTTGGGTATCCTATGAAGACACATTTCTCCGATTTGGGTTCGAGCTTATCAGGTTGAAGTTTTTTCACATAAGCATCGCAGCCCCAAACTTTAAGAAACGACAACTTTGGTTTCTTGCTAAACCACAGTTCATAAGGCGTCGTCTCAACGGATTTTGATGGTGCCCTATTTAACGTGAATGCAGCCGTCTCTAAAGCATAACCCCAAAATGATAGCGGTAAATCAGTAAGAGACATCATAGATCGCACCATATCTAGTAAAGTACGATTACGACGTTCGGACACACCATTACGTTGTGGTGTTCCGGGTGGCGTGAGTTGCGAAACTATTCCGCATTGTTTCAAATGTAGACCAAACTCGTAACTCAAATATTCTCCTCCACGATCTGATCGTAGAAACTTTATTTTCTTGTTACGATGATTTTCAACTTCACTCTGAAATTCTTTGAACCTTTCAAATGTTTCAGACTTATGTTTCATTAAGTAGATATACCCATATCTGCTCAAATCATCTGTAAAGGTGAGAAAATAACGATATCCGCCACGAGCCTCAATATTCATCGGACCACATACATCTGTATGTATGATTTCCAACAAATCTGTTGCTCTCTCCATAGTTCCGGAGAACGGTGTTTTAGTCATCTTGCCCATGAGGCACGGTTCGCAAGTACCAAGTGATTCATAATCAAGTGGTTCCAAAAGTCCATCAGTATGGAGTTTCTTCATGCGCTTTACACCGATATGACCTAAACGGCAGTGCCACAAATAAGTTGCACTATCATTATCAACTCTGCATCTTTTGGCTTCAATATTATGAATATGTGTATCACTACTATCGAGATTCAACAAAAATAGACCACTCTTCAAGGGTGCATGACCATAAAAGATATTACTCATATAAATAGAACAACCATTATTCTCTGATTTAAATGAATAACCGTCTCGCATCAAACAAGATCCAGATATAATGTTCATGCTTAACGCTGGCACCAAATAACAATTATTTAGGTCTAAAACTAATCCCGAAGGTAGATGTAGAGGTAGCGTGCCGACCGCGATCACATCGACTTTGGAACCATTTCCCACGCGCATCGTCACCTCGTCCTTAGCCAATCTTCGCTTAATCCGTAGCCCCTGTTTCGAGTTGCAAATATTAGCAACAGAACCAGTATCAAATACCCAGGTGCTACTGCGAGCATTAGTAAGGTACACATCAATAACATGTATATCACATATACCTTTGTTCACCTTGCCATCCTTCTTATCCGCCAAATACTTGGGGCAGTTCCGCTTCCAGTGACCAGTCTGCTTGCAGTAGAAGCACTCAGTCTCAGGCTTAGGTCCAGACTTGGGTTTCTTCTCCTGAGCAGCAACTTGTTTGCTGTTCTTCTTGAAGTTCCCCTTCTTCTTCCCTTTACCCTTTTTCTTGAAACTAGTGGTCTTATTGACCATCAACACTTGATGCTCCTTTTTGATTTCTACCTCCGCAGCCTTTAGCATTGCGAAGAGCTCGGGAATCGTCTTATTCATCCCTTGCATATTATAGTTCATCACGAAGCTCTTGTAGCTTGGTGGCAGTGATTGAAGAATTCTGTCAATGACGCTATCATCCGGAAGATTAACTCCCAGTTGAATCAAGTGATTGTTATACCCAGACATTTTGAGTATATGCTCACTGACAGAACTATTCTCTTCCATCTTGCAGCTGTAGAACTTATTGGAGACTTCATATCTCTCAATCCGGGCATTTGCTTGAAATATTAACTTCAACTCCTGGAACATCTCATATGCTCCATGACGTTCAAAACGTCGTTGAAGACCCGGTTCTAAGCCGTAAAGCATGGCACACTGAACTATCGAGTAGTCATCAGCTTTGCTCTGCCAGACGTTCATAACATCTGGTGTTGCTCCTGCAGCAGGCCTGGCACCCAGCGGTGCTTCCAGGACGTAATTCTTCTGTGCAGCAATGAGGATAATCCTCAAGTTACGGACCCAGTCCGTGTAATTGCTACCATCATCTTTCAACTTTGCTTTCTCAAGGAACGCATTAAAATTCAACGGAACAACAGCACGGGCCATCTATCTACAATTAACATAGACAAGCAAAATACTATCAGGTACTAAGTTCATGATAAATTCAAGTTCAATTAATCATATTACTTAAGAACTCCCACTTAGATAGACATCCCTCTAATCCTCTAAGTGATCACGTGATCCATATCAACTAAACCATGTCCGATCATCACGTGAGATGGAGTAGTTTCAACGGTGAACATCACTATGTTGATCATATCTACTATATGATTCACGCTCGACCTTTCGGTCTCCGTGTTCCGAGGCCATATCTGTTATATGCTAGGCTCGTCAAGTTTAACCTGAGTATTCCGCGTGTGCAACTGTTTTGCACCCGTTGTATTTGAACGTAGAGCCTATCACACCCGATCATCACGTGGTGTCTCAGCACGAAGAACTTTCGCAACGGTGCATACTCAGGGAGAACACTTATACTTTGATAATTTAGTGAGGGATCATCTTATAATGCTACCGTCAATCAAAGCAAGATAAGATGCATAAAAGATAAACATCACATGCAATCAATATAAGTGATATGATATGGCCATCATCATCTTGTGCTTGTGATCTCCATCTCCGAAGCACCGTCATGATCACCATCGTCACCGGCGCGACACCTTGATCTCCATCGTAGCATCGTTGTCGTCTCGCCAATCTTATGCTTCTACGACTATCGCTACCGCTTAGTGACAAAGTAAAGCATTACAGGGCGATTGCATTGCATACAATAAAGCGACAACCATATGGCTCCTGCCAGTTGCCGATAACTCGGTTACAAAACATGATCATCTCATACAATAAAATTTAGCATCATGTCTTGACCGTATCACATCACAACATGCCCTGCAAAAACAAGTTAGACGTCCTCTACTTTGTTGTTGCAAGTTTTACGTGGCTGCTACGGGCTTAGCAAGAACCGTTCTTACCTACGCATCAAAACCACAACGATAGTTTGTCAAGTTGGTGCTGTTTTAACCTTCGCAAGGACCGGGCGTAGCCACACTCGGTTCAACTAAAGTGAGAGAGACAGACACCCGCCGGTCACCTTTAAGCAACGAGTGCTCGCAACGGTGAAACCAGTCTCGCGTAAGCGTACGCGTAATGTCGGTCCGGGCCGCTTCATCTCACAATATCGCCGAACCAAAGTATGACATGCTGGTAAGCAGTATGACTTATATCGCCCACAACTCACTTGTGTTCTACTCGTGCATAACATCAACGCATAAAACCTGGCTCGGATACCACTGTTGGGGAACGTAGTAATTTCAAAAAATTTCCTACGAACACGCAAGATCATGGTGATGCATAGCAACGAGAGGGGAGAGTGTTGTCCACGTACCCTCGTAGACCGAAAGCGGAAGCGTTAACACAACGCGGTTGATGTAGTCGTACGTCTTCACGATCCGACCGATCAAGTACCGAACGTACGGCACCTCCGAGTTCAGCACACGTTCAGCTCGATGACGTCCCTCGAACTCCGATCCAGCCGAGTGTTGAGGGAGAGTTTCGTCAGCACGACGGCGTGGTGACGATGATGATGTTCTACCGACGCAGGGCTTCGCCTAAGCACCGCTACGATATTATCGAGGTGTAATATGGTGGAGGGGGGCACCGCACACGGCTAAGAGATCAATAGATCAATTGTTGTGTCTATGGGGTGCCCCCTGCCCCCGTATATAAAGGAGCAAGGGGGAGGCCGGCCGGCCCTTGTTGGCGCGCCAGGAGGAGGAGTCCTCCTCCTAGTAGGAGTAGGACTCCCCTCTTTCCTACTCCTACTAGGAGGGGGAAAGGAAGGGGGAGAGGGAGAAGGAAAGGGGGGCGCCGCCCCCCTCTCCTAGTCCAATTCGGACCAGAGGGGAGGGGGCGCGCGGCCCCTCCTGGCTGCCCCTCTCTCTCCCCACTAAGGCCCATAAGGCCCATTACTTCTCCCGGGGGGGTTCCGGTAACCCTCCGGCACTCCGGTTTTCTCCAAAATCACCCGGAACATTTCCGGTGTCCGAATATAGTCGTCCAATATATCAATCTTTATGTCTCGACCATTTCGAGACTCCTCGTCATGTCCGTGATCACATCCGGGACTCCGAACAACCTTCGGTACATCAAAACATATAAACTCATAATATAACTGTCATCGTAACGTTAAGCGTGCGGACCCTACGGGTTCGAGAACTATGTAGACATGACCGAGACACGTCTCCGGTCAATAACCAATAGCGGAACCTGGATGCTCATATTGGCTCCCACATATTCTACGAAGATCTTTATCGGTCAGACCGCATAACAACATACGTTGTTCCCTTTGTCATCGGTATGTTACTTGCCCGAGATTCGATCGTCGGTATCTCAATACCTAGTTCAATCTCGTTACCGGCAAGTCTCTTTACTCGTTCCGTAATACATCATCTTGCAACAAACTCTTTAGTTGCAATGCTTGCAAGGCTTAAGTGATGTGCATTACCGAGAGGGCCCAGAGATACCTCTCCGACAATCGGAGTGACAAATCCTAATCTCGAAATACGCCAACCCAACAAGTACCTTCGGAGACACCTGTAGAGCACCTTTATAATCACCCAGTTACGTTGTGACGTTTGGTAGCACACAAAGTGTTCCTCCGGTAAACGGGAGTTGCATAATCTCATAGTCATAGGAACATGTATAAGTCATGAAGAAAGCAATAGCAACATACTAAACGATCGAGTGCTAAGCTAACGGAATGGGTCAAGTCAATCACATCATTCTCCTAATAATGTGATCCCGTTAATCAAATGACAACTCATGTCTATGGCTAGGAAACATAACCATCTTTGATCAACGAGCTAGTCAAGTAGAGGCATACTAGTGACACTCTGTTTGTCTATGTATTCACACAGGTATTATGTTTCCGGTTAATACAATTCTAGCATGAATAATAAACATTTATCATGAAATAAGGAAATAAATAATAACTTTATTATTGCCTCTAGGGCATATTTCCTTCAGTCTCCCACTTGCACTAGAGTCAATAATCTAGATTACACAGTAATGATTCTTACACCCATGGAGCCTTGGTGCTGATCATGTTTTGCTCGTGGAAGAGGCTTAGTCAATGGGTCTGCAACATTCAGATCCGTATGTATCTTGCAAATTTCTATGTCTCCCACCTGGACTAAATCCCGGATGGAATTGAAGCGTCTTTTGATGTGATTGGTTCTCTTGTGAAATCTGGATTCCTTTGCTAAGGCAATTGCACCAGTATTGTCACAAAAGATTTTCATTGGACCCGATGCACTAGGTATGACACCTAGATCGGATATGAACTCCTTCATCCAGACTCCTTCATTTGCTGCTTTCGAAGCAGCTATGTACTCCGCTTCACACGTAGATCCCACCACGACGCTTTGTTTAGAACTGCACCAACTGACAGCTCCACCGTTCAATGTAAACACGTATCCGGTTTGCGATTTAGAATCGTCCGGATCAGTGTCAAAGCTTGCATCGACGTAACCATTTACGATGAGCTCTTTGTCACCTCCATAAACGAGAAACATATCCTTAGTCCTTTTCAGGTATTTCAGGATGTTCTTGACCGCTGTCCGGTGATCCACTCCTGGATTACTTTGGTACCTTCCTGCTAGACTTATAGCAAGGCATACATCAGGTCTGGTACACAGCATTGCATACATGATAGAGCCTATGGCTGAAGCATAGGGAACATCTTTCATCTTCTCTCTATCTTCTGCAGTGGTCGGGCATTGAGTCTTACTCAATTTCACACCTTGTAACACAGGCAAGAACCCTTTCTTTGCTTGATCCATTTTGAACTTTTTCAAAACTTTGTCAAGGTATGTGCTTTGTGAAAGTCCAATTAAGCGTCTTGATCTATCTCTATAAATCTTGATGCCCAATATATACGCAGCTTCACCGAGGTCTTTCATTGAAAAACTCTTATTCAAGTATCCCTTTATGCTATCCAGAAATTCTATATCATTTCCAATCAGCAATATGTCATCCACATATAATATCAGAAATGCTACAGAGCTCCCACTCACTTTATTGTAAATACAGGCTTCTCCAAAAGTCTGTATAAAACCAAATGCTTTGATCACACTATCAAAGCGTTTATTCCAACTCCGAGAGGCTTGCACCAGTCCATAAATGGATCGCTGGAGCTTGCACACTTTGTTAGCTTCCTTTAGATCGACAAAACCTTCCGGTTGCATCATATACAACTCTTCTTCCAGAAATCCATTCAGGAATGCAGTTTTGACATCCATTTGCCAAATTTCATAATCATAAAATGCGGCAATTGCTAACATGATTCGGACAGACTTAAGCATCGCTACGGGTGAGAAGGTCTCATCGTAGTCAATCCCTTGAACTTGTCGAAAACCTTTCGCAACAAGTCGAGCTTTATAGACAGTAACATTACCGTCAGCGTCAGTCTTCTTCTTGAAGATCCATTTATTTTCATTGGCTTGCCGATCATCGGGCAAGTCAACCAAAGTCCATACTTTGTTCTCATACATGGATCCCATCTCGGATTTCATGGCCTCAAGCCATTTTGCGGAATCTGGGCTCACCATCGCTTCTTCATAGTTCGTAGGTTCGTCATGGTCTAGTAACATAACCTCCAGAACAGGATTACCGTACCACTCTGGTGTGGATCTTACTCTGGTTGATCTACGAGGTTCAGTAATAACTTGATCTGAAGTTTCATGATCATCATCATTAACTTCCTCACTAATTGGCGTAGGTGTCCAGTTTCTGTGATGAACTACTTTCCAATAAGGGAGCAGGTACAGTTACCTCATCAAGTTCTACTTTCCTCCCACTCACTTCTTTCGAGAGAAACTCCTTCTCCAGAAAATTTCCGAATTTAGCAACAAAAGTTTTGCCTTCGGATCTGTGATAGAAGGTGTACCCAATAGTCTCCTTTGGGTATCCTATGAAGACACATTTCTCCGATTTGGGTTCGAGCTTATCAGGCTGAAGTTTTTTCACATAAGCATCGCAGCCCCAAACTTTAAGAAACGACAACTTTGGTTTCTTGCTAAACCACAGTTCATAAGGCGTTGTCTCAACGGATTTTGATGGTGCCCTATTTAACGTGAATGCAGCCGTCTCTAAAGCATAACCCCAAAATGATAGCGGTAAATCAGTAAGAGACATCATAGATCGCACCATATCTAGTAAAGTACGATTACGACGTTCGGACACACCATTACGTTGTGGTGTTCCGGGTGGCGTGAGTTGCGAAACTATTCCGCATTGTTTCAAATGTAGACCAAACTCGTAACTCAAATATTCTCCTCCACGATCTGATCGTAGAAACTTTATTTTCTTGTTACGATGATTTTTAACTTCACTCTAAAATTCTTTGAACCTTTCAAATGTTTCAGACTTATGTTTCATTAAGTAGATATACCCATATCTGCTCAAATCATCTGTAAAGGTGAGAAAATAACGATATCCGCCACGAGCCTCAATATTCATCGGACCACATACATCTGTATGTATGATTTCCAACAAATCTGTTGCTCTCTCCATAGTTCTGGAGAACGGTGTTTTAGTCATCTTGCCCATGAGGCACGGTTCACAAGTACCAAGTGATTCATAATCAAGTGGTTCCAAAAGTCCATCAGTATGGAGTTTTTTCATGCGCTTTACACCGATATGACCTAAACGACAGTGCCACAAATAAGTTGCACTATCATTATCAACTCTGCATCTTTTGGCTTCAATATTATGAATATGTGTATCACTACTATCGAGATTCAACAAAAATAGACCACTCTTCAAGGGTGCATGACCATAAAAGATATTACTCATATAAATAGAACAACCATTATTCTCTGATTTAAATGAATAACCGTCTCGCATCAAACAAGATCCAGATATAATGTTCATGCTTAACGCTGGCACCAAATAACAATTATTTAGGTCTAAAACTAATCCCGAAGGTAGATGTAGAGGTAGCGTGCCGACCGCGATCACATCGACTTTGGAACCATTTCCCACATGCATCGTCACCTCGTCCTTAGCCAATCTTCGCTTAATCCGTAGCCCCTGTTTCGAGTTGCAAATGTTAGCAACAGAACCAGTATCAAATACCCAGGTGCTACTGCGAGCATTAGTAAGGTACACATCAATAACATGTATATCACATATACCTTTGTTCACCTTGCCATCCTTCTTATCCGCCAAATACTTGGGGCAGTTCCGCTTCCAGTGACCAGTCTGCTTGCAGTAGAAGCACTCAGTCTCAGGCTTAGGTCCAGACTTGGGTTTCTTCTCCTGAGCAGCAACTTGTTTGCTGTTCTTCTTGAAGTTCCCCTTCTTCTTCCCTTTACCCTTTTTCTTGAAACTAGTGGTCTTATTGACCATCAACACTTGATGCTCCTTTTTGATTTCTACCTCCGTAGCCTTTAGCATTGCGAAGAGCTCGGGAATCGTCTTATTCATCCCTTGCATATTATAGTTCATCACGAAGCTCTTGTAGCTTGGTGGCAGTGATTGAAGAATTCTGTCAATGACGCTATCATCCGGAAGATTAACTCCCAGTTGAATCAAGTGATTGTTATACCCAGACATTTTGAGTATATGCTCATGACAGAACTATTCTCTTCCATCTTGCAGCTGTAGAACTTATTGGAGACTTCATATCTCTCAATCCGGGCATTTGCTTGAAATATTAACTTCAACTCCTGGAACATCTCATATGCTCCATGACGTTCAAAACGTCGTTGAAGACCCGGTTCTAAGCCGTAAAGCATGGCACACTGAACTATCGAGTAGTCATCAGCTTTGCTCTGCCAGACGTTCATAACATCTGGTGTTGCTCCTGCAGCAGGCCTGGCACCCAGCGGTGCTTCCAGGACGTAATTCTTCTGTGCAGCAATGAGGATAATCCTCAAGTTACGGACCCATTCCGTGTAATTGCTACCATCATCTTTCAACTTTGCTTTCTCAAGGAACGCATTAAAATTCAACGGAACAACAGCACGGGCCATCTATCTACAATTAACATAGACAAGCAAAATACTATCAGGTACTAAGTTCATGATAAATTCAAGTTCAATTAATCATATTACTTAAGAACTCCCACTTAGATAGACATCCCTCTAATCCTCTAAGTGATCACGTGATCCATATCAACTAAACCATGTCCGATCATCACGTGAGATGGAGTAGTTTCAACGGTGAACATCACTATGTTGATCATATCTACTATATGATTCACGCTCGACCTTTCGGTCTCCGTGTTCCGAGGCCATATCTGTTATATGCTAGGCTCGTCAAGTTTAACCTGAGTATTCCGCGTGTGCAACTGTTTTGCACCCGTTGTATTTGAACGTAGAGCCTATCACAGCCGATCATCACGTGGTGTCTCAGCACGAAGAACTTTCGCAACGGTGCATACTCAGGGAGAACACTTATACTTTGATAATTTAGTGAGGGATCATCTTATAATGCTACCGTCAATCAAAGCAAGATAAGATGCATAAAAGATAAACATCACATGCAATCAATATAAGTGATATGATATGGCCATCATCATCTTGTGCTTGTGATCTCCATCTCCGAAGCACCGTCATGATCACCATCGTCACCGGCGCAACACCTTGATCTCCATCGTACCATCGTTGTCGTCTCGCCAATCTTATGCTTCTACGACTATCGCTACCGTTTAGTGACAAAGTCTAGCATTACAGGGCGATTGCATTGCATACAATAAAGCGACAGCCATATGGCTCCTGCCAGTTGCCGATAACTCGGTTACAAAACATGATCATCTCATACAATAAAATTTAGCATCATGTCTTGACCGTATCACATCACAACATGCCCTGCAAAAACAAGTTAGACGTCCTCTACTTTGTTGTTGCAAGTTTTACGTGGTTGCTACGGGCTTAGCAAGAACCGTTCTTACCTACGCATCAAAACCACAACGATAGTTTGTCAAGTTGGTGCTGTTTTAACCTTCGCAAGGACCGGGCGTAGCCACACTCGGTTCAACTAAAGTGAGAGAGACAGACACCCGCCGGTCACCTTTAAGCAACGAGTGCTCGCAACGGTGAAACCAGTCTCGCGTAAGCGTACGCGTAATGTCGGTCCGGGCCGCTTCATCTCACAATATCGCCGAACCAAAGTATGACATGCTGGTAAGCAGTATGACTTATATCACCCACAACTCACTTGTGTTCTACTCGTGCATAACATCAACGCATAAAACCTGGCTCGGATACCACTGTTGGGGAACGTAGTAATTTCAAAAAATTTCCTACGAACACGCAAGATCATGGTGATGCATAGCAACGAGAGGGGAGAGTGTTGTCCACGTACCGTCGTAGACCGAAAGCGGAAGCGTTAACACAACGCGGTTGATGTAGTCGTACGTCTTCACGATCCGACCGATCAAGTACCGAACGTACGGCACCTCCGAGTTCAGCACACGTTCAGCTCGATGACGTCCCTCGAACTCCAATCCAGCCGAGTGTTGAGGGAGAGTTTCGTCAGCACGACGGCGTGGTGACGATGATGATGTTCTACCGACGCAGGGCTTCGCCTAAGCACCGCTACGATATTATCGAGGTGTAATATGGTGGAGGGGGGCACCGCACACGGCTAAGAGATCAATAGATCAATTGTTGTGTCTATGGGGTGCCCCCTGCCCCCGTATATAAAGGAGCAAGGGGGAGGCCGGCCGGCCCTTGTTGGCGCGCCAGGAGGAGGAGTCCTCCTCCTAGTAGGAGTAGGACTCCCCTCTTTCCTACTCCTACTAGGAGGGGGAAAGGAAGGGGGAGAGGGAGAAGGAAAGGGGGGCGCCGCCCCCCTCTCCTAGTCCAATTCGGACCAGAGGGGAAGGGGGCGTGCGGCCCCTCCTGGCTGCCCCTCTCTCTCCCCACTAAGGCCCATAAGGCCCATTACTTCTCCCGGGGGGGTTCCGGTAACCCTCCGGCACTCCGGTTTTCTCCAAAATCACCGGAACATTTCCGGTGTCCGAATATAGTCGTCCAATATATCAATCTTTATGTCTCGACCATTTCGAGACTCTCGTCATGTCCGTGATCACATCCGGGACTCCGAACAACCTTCGGTACATCAAAACATATAAACTCATAATATAACTGTCATCGTAACGTTAAGCGTGCGGACCCTACGGGTTCGAGAACTATGTAGACATGACCGAGACACGTCTCCGGTCAATAACCAATAGCGGAACCTGGATGCTCATATTGGCTCCCACATATTCTACGAAGATCTTTATCGGTCAGACCGCATAACAACATACGTTGTTCCCTTTGTCATCGGTATGTTACTTGCTCGAGATTCGATCGTCGGTATCTCAATACCTAGTTCAATCTCGTTTACTGGCAAGTCTCTTTACTCGTTCCGTAATACATCTTCTTGCAACAAACTCTTTAGTTGCAATGCTTGCAAGGCTTAAGTGATGTGCATTATCGAGAGGGCCCAGAGATACCTCTCTGACAATCGGAGTGACAAATCCTAATCTCGAAATACGCCAACCCAACAAGTACCTTCGGAGACACCTGTAGAGCACCTTTATAATCACCCAGTTACGTTGTGACGCTTGGTAGCACACAAAGTGTTCCTCCGGTAAACGGGAGTTGCATAATCTCATAGTCATAGGAACATGTATAAGTCATGAAGAAAGCAATAGCAACATACTAAACGATCGAGTGCTAAGCTAACGGAATGGGTCAAGTCAATCACATCATTCTCCTAATAATGTGATCCCGTTAATCAAATGGCAACTCATGTCTATGGCTAGGAAACATAACCATCTTTGATCAACGAGCTAGTTAAATAGAGGCATACTAGTGACACTCTGTTTGTCTATGTATTCACACAGGTATTATGTTTCCGGTTAATACAATTCTAGCATGAATAATAAACATTTATCATGAAATAAGGAAAGAAATAATAACTTTATTATTGCCTCTAGGGCATATTTCCTTCATTTATATGATATTTTATATGATTTTTGGGACTAACCTATTACCTAGAGCCCAGTGCCAGTTTTTGTTTTCTCCTTTTTTTAGAGTATCGCAGAAAAGGAAAACTAAACGGAGTCCAATTGACGTGCCACTTGACGGAGATCATTTTTGGACCAGAAGAAGCCCACGGAGTACCAAAAGCAGGCCAGAAGAGTCCGGGGCTGCCCATGAGGGTGGGGGGCGCGCCCACCCCCTAGGGCGCGCCCCCCTGCCTCGTGGACAGCCCGGAGACCCCCCTGACGTGAAATCAACGCAAAACTCTTCTATATATACCCAAACTTCCAGAAAGAAACCTAGATCGGAAGTTGCGCCGCCGCAAGCCTCTGTAGCCACGAGAAGTCAATCTAGGCCCTCTCCGGCACCCTGCCGGAGGGGGCCATCATCACCGGTGGCCATGGAGGAGTATCCCGGAGGGGCCATCATCACCATGAAGGCCAAGGACCAGAGGGTGGAGGCCATGGAGGAGGAAGCACAAGGGGTAGAACCTCTCCTCCTCTCTTCCGGTGGTGCCGAAGTGCCATCGGGAGGGGAATCATCGCCGCGGTGATCGTCTTCATCAACATCACCATCATCATCACCATCCTCATCTCTTTTACGCGGTCCACTCTCCCGCACCCCGCTGTAATCCCTACTCGAACATGGTGCTTTATGCCACATATTATGATCCAATGATGTGTTGCCATCCTATGATGTTTTGAGTAGATATCTTTTGTCTTTGGGTTGATTGATGATATAGATTGGTATGAGTTGTATGTTTTATTTTGGTGCTGCCCTATTGTGCCCTCCGTGTCGCGCAAGCGTGAGGGATTCCCGCTATAGGGTGTTGCAATACGTTCATAATTCGCTTATAGTGGGTTGGTGAGTGACTGAAACACAAACCCGAGTAAGAGGGATTGTTGCGTATGGGAATAAAGAGGACTTGATGCTTTAATGCTATGGTTGGGTTTTACCTTAATGATCTTTAGTAGTTGCGGATGCTTGCTAGAGTTCCAATCATAAATGCATATGATCCAAGTAGAGAAAGTATGTTAGCTTATGCCTCTCCCTCATATGAAACTGCAATAGTGATTACCGGTCTTGTTAACAATTGCCTAGGACAATTCCGCACACCGATCCACCATTATTCCACACTCGCTATTTATAATATTAAGTAATATATTCTAACTTTATGATAACAACACCTACTTTTATATTTTAGCTCTCCGATACCATGCAAAGTTATCCTCTTCACACCCACAACGTAGTTTTATTTCTCGTTTCTAGTTGGAAGCAAACGTTTGGTGCACGTAGAGTTGTATCAGTGGCAGATAGGGCTTGAGAGAATATTGATCTTACCTTTAGCTCCTTGTGGGTTCGACACTCCATACTTATCACTTCCACCTTTGGAAAGTGCTACGATGATTCCCTGCACTTGGGGATTATCACATGCCCTCACACAATGCGAGATGTTGTGATTCCACTATTGGTGCCCTTGAAGGCGGCAACCGGGCCTTTACAAACAAGGTTGAGGCTCTCTCCACAACTTAATTGGAGGCTCCCAACGAAACCTCGAAGCGTCACCACAATGGAATGTGGCTCCGAAGTGACCTCTTCCGTCTAGGGCGCCCAAGCACCCAAGAGTAAAAAAATCCACACAAGAAAGTATGGGGGAATCAAATATCCTTTGGTGGAAGTGTAGATCTAGGTCTCCTCCTTCATTCCCTAGCAAATCAACAAGTTTGGGTGGCTAGGGAGAGAGATCGGGCAAGAAAGCTTTAATGGCAGTAATGGAGGAGAGAGAGGCAAGAGGTAGGTGGGAGGTAGGAGAAGCACCTCCTTAAATAGGCCCCCAAGATCCAACCGTTATGTGCAGAAAAGCATGGAATCGGTACTTCCGCACTAGACACCGGTACAACCGGTGAATGCGGGGAACCCCTCCTAGGGCACCAGGGCGGTACTTCCGGTGGCACACCCGGTAGTACCGGTTTATCGGAATAAACCGGAACTACCGCTCAACTACCGCATACATCCAGAAGGTTTACACCTCAGGCCGGTAGTTGGAGCGGTAGTAGGGCCGGAACTACCGCTGGGCAAGCAACTCCTGGATGATGGAGTCCGAGGCGGTACAACCGCCCTGGACACCGGTAGTACCGGTTTATCGAGACAAACCGGAACTTCCGTTCCACCACCGGTCTACTACCGTACCCGGTACAGAAGGGAGTCACCCCTGAGCGATACCTGGAGCGGTGGTCAGACCGGAACTACCGCCCAGCGGTACAACCGCTCGATGGAGCGGTACTACCGCCATGGGCAGGACTGCACGTGTCAGAAGGCAATGGGGAACCTCTCTCTCCTTGAAATGGAAGGTATATGGTGGGTGCAAAGAATGTGTACGTGAAGTGATTCACCCAATACCTTCTAATGCGGATTCCCTCTTAATAGTACGGATATCCTACGACCAAAGGAATAAAAACGTCGGAAACTTCGTCTTCGATCTTTTCCGCGTAGAGGGAAGACCTAACCGTCTTGCGCCACACCATGTGAACCTGAGAAAACTATGGCGCACGATTAGTCCACGTGTGTTGTCATCATCACCAAAACCCTAAGGCAAAGGATGCCCTTACAACTAGCCTACTAAATAAAATAAATCATATCAACTAAATCAAAATGTTGCATATGAACTAGCCTACTAAATCAAAATGTAGCAGGAAGAAATTCGTAAGCCCTCGCTGCATCTAGGTAGGGCAGCCCTCGGGGGGTGCTGTCGAGCGGAGGGGGGATTGCATGGTGACCTCGGTCGGGGGTGTTGACGAGGGGAAGGACGGTGACTTTCCTACGAGAGGGGGCGACGACAGTGGCCGGCGAGGGGATCGAGGGCGGTCGGCCAAAGGCGCCCGGCCAGAGCTCGCGGCCAGCGACAGAGTGGGCGACGAGAGGGTGGAGGAGTAGCGGAGGGGCAGCGAGAGGGGGGAGGAGCATTACCTGCGGCGGCGGTGGCGGAGGAGAAACCCTAACCGCAGCTGCCGGTGTCGGGCGGAGGGGGACGATTGAGAGATGCGTGCGGGGGGCCGGCCGGGCCGCGTGTTTTGTTTTGCTTTAGTAGTAGCGCGGGTACATGGAGCGTGCTACTGCTAAGACCAATATCAGTAGCACTTTGTCCTAAAAAAACGCTACTACTAAGTCTAAGCAATGTAAAAACATCAAAAATATACATTGATCATCATTGATCTTTTTGTGTAGAATCTAAATAGTCAACATGAATCCTCACCGTACCTGTATAGGTATAGGCGAGGATTCATATTGCAGCCACAAATCCTACACATATAGTTCAATGAAGACCAAATGCTCGAGATAGTTTGAGAAGTAACATATTTAAGGTGGTAAACACCTTGTTCGCTTAGCAGTATGGGACTAAACTTAATTAGTTGCAAGGGGGTGATACTTAGCAGCAGCGAGTTTTGAAGAAAAACGCTACTACTAAGTACTTTAGCAGTAGCGCGCCCAGAAGAAGGGCGCTACTACTATATCTAGCCTGGAGGCAACGCCGTGGCAATTATAGTAGTAGCGCTTGTTTCACCTAGCACGCTATTGCTACTAGGCTATTAGTAGCGCGGTTTTCTGAAGCTCGCTACTGATAATTAGCAGTAGCGTTTGTTTTTAAACAACGCTGCTGCTAAGATTCTGTGTATAAGGTTTTCCCTAGTAGTGTTAGCAGTGAGGTGCCAAGCAATAAGGTCATCAAAAGTTTGATAATTAAGAGGAATTTGCAGGATCCTCGCCACATCCACCGGATTAAAATTATCCTTGAGAAGTTGATCATCCCAGTTGCCCGTACTGGGGTCTATAAGTTCACTCACCTTTGTTATCAGAGAATGTCCCCGGGGAGTCAAGACTTTCCTGTCACTGCTCGATGGTATCCATGGACCATTCCATATGTTCACCTTCTCACCGGATCCAATTCGCCATATATATCCTCGTTTAAAAGTAGCCAGTGCGGCACAAATACTTTGCCAGGTAAAAGAAGATCCCTTTTTTGGGCCGGCTAGCAATAAGTCGGAATTTGGGAAATACTTTGCCTTTAGGATCCTAGCACAAATAGAATCTGGATATATAACCATTCTCCAACATTGCTTGGCTAGTAATGCTAGGTTAAAAGAATATAAATCCCTGAAACCCATACCGCCATCACATTTTGGAATACACAATTTCCACCAAGAAAACCAGTGTAGTTTCTTATTCTCCTCATCATCTCCCCACCAAAACTGAGCGATCAAATCTGTGATTTCTTTGCATATTCCTTTTGGCAAACAGAAAACAGACATAGCATAGACAGGAATGGCTTGAGCAACTGCCTTTAATAAAACTTCCTTCCCTCCCGTAGACAATTGTTTTTCCATCCATCCCTTCAACAATTTCTTTATTTTCTCACAGAAGTGTCTAAAGCAGTCGCTCCTATCTGCCCCAACCATGGCCGGCAGGCCTAGATACTTATCAGAAAGTGCTTCGGTGGTGATGTGTAGCTGCTGACAAATCTCATCTCTAGTTTGAACATTAGTGTTTGGGCTAAAAAATATACTGGATTTTGCCAAACTTACCAATTGTCCCGAGTTTTCACAATAGGTGCCCAACACTTGCTGTAAGGAAGTTGCATTAATCATATCTGCTCTCATGAGAACTAGAGAATCGTCAGCAAATAAAAGGTATGAAACTGACGGTGCACACTCTAATTAATCCCATCAATGCCACCAACTTCTTCTTCATACTGTAACATGCTGGAAAGCCCCTCTGCACAAATCAGGAACAAGTAAGGTGATAAAGGATCACCCTGTCGAATACCCCTCGACGGTGTAAACATATCAGTTTGCTGAGAATTGTATCTAACTTTGTATCTGACAGAACTCACACAAATCATATAAGATCAATCCAATTTTTATCAAAGCCTAACTTCTGCATCATATTTCTTAGAAAAATCCATCCCACCCTATCATAAGCTTTATGCATATCAAGCTTGACTGCACACAAACCTGTCTGACTATTTTTTGTGTTCTTGATTTTATGAATACACTCATAGGCCACGAGGACATTATCAGTAATCATCCTGCCAGGTACAAAAGCACTTTGGGTGGAAGAAATTATATCAGGCAAAATCCTCTTAAGACGTGCGCCAAGCATCTTCGAGATAATTTTGTAAAGAACATTGCACAAGCTTATAGGGCGATACTGACTGATTAACTCTGGAGAATCCATCTTTGGGATCAAGACTATAGATGTGTCGTTCCATTCCGATGGAATCTGCTTCAAATTTATAGCATTTAGAACAGCGGCAGTAATATCATCACCGAGGACATGCCAATACTTCTTAAAAAATATTGCATGTAATCCATCTGGGTCCGGGGCCTTCAGATCACCGATGCTAAATACAGCCTTACGCACGTCCTCGGCAGAAAACGGAGCCAGGAGTGACCTTTGGTTGCACTCTTTGAAGTAGTGCAGGATCTGTGTGCTGCACTTCGGACGTAAAAAGATTAGCAAAATAACCTTGTATGTGCGGATTCAACTCTTCCGTATACCTTCCATGAGGTCACCATTATCATCCTTTAGTTTCTTAATATAATTCCTTTTACGCCTTGCTGCTGCATAAGCCTAGAAGAAAGCTGTATTTCGATCTCCAAAACGGAGCCAGTCAACTCGCGAACGTTGCATGATTTGTATCTCTTCCAGTTCTAGTAGATACTCTACTAGTTCAGCTAGCTCCTTCCTCTTAATTTCATTCTCATCCGTCATTGGACCCGCCATTACTTCTTCTAGCTCCCGTTGTGCTTTTCTAAGTATTTTCTTTGGTTTTTTCAGAACTCGCTGATCCCAGTCATGGAAAACCGAGTGCATGCGTGTTCAAAAAGATCTGGAGTTAGTTGAGGCAAAGGCACTAGGAGAGATTTTCTAGTATCCTTTTAGCGCCTTGATTAGCGCCAGCCGCCAACTAAATCTGGTCGTGCATGGAAAAAACAGATGAAGCCCCCGGCGACAACCTTCGAGTCGACGCAACGTAATTTCCTGGGATCAATCAGGATTCGGGAGAAAGTACGAGGATATCTATCCTAGCGCCTATTATTAGCGCCCGCATTGTAGATGCCCTAAGAGCACTGTCCAAACCGCTTGGTTTCAATCGAACAATTGGAAAAATCTGTCTCACTCGATTTTTTTCCAGGTAACATACACATCCTGCCCCATATAACGGAAGTAGTAGATTGCCTCACTTGCTGAAAGAAAACAAATTAAATTCTCTTAAGTGTTGAGGTCGGAGGGCCGTCCAGAGACCTCCTACTTGACGCCCGCGTGTGTTAACTATTTTTTTTAGATAACCGCATGCGTCAACTAGGGGTGGCTGCCAAGACAAATTGGCCGGCCAACCTTATTTTTATTTTTTCTCTTTGTTGTTTCTAGGAGCTAGATATTCTAAAAACCTAATAAAAATAGAAATATATATTTTAGAAATTTTTCAGTATGTGTTACATATAGAAGTTCAGTTATTAAGAAAAGTTCATTGTATATTTGAAAAGAATGTTCAGTGTCTCTTCAAAAATGTTCATCAATATGTATTTGAGAAAGGTTCACCGTGTACTAACAAATGTCAGTGTGTGTTTTAAAAAATCTTCATCACATATTGGAGAAATTTTTCACCGTATATTGCAAAAATATAAAAAGGAAAATGTGCAAAAAAAAAAAGAAAAACAAACCCTGAAAAGAGAAAATAAAAATAAGAAACGCAACAGTTTCGTGCGCCAACCATCTTGTATGACAGATCCTACCTATGCCAGCCCTCAGCAGAGTGAGATGGGTAGACCCACTTCATGCGTTAGATCATCTCTAGAGGATCCATTCCCTTATATCGTGGTATCAGAAAACCATTATGAGCGGAACCTTAAAACTGCTTTATGGCACCGCACATGCTGCGGTAGAACAGATACCGCAAATTTCTACATTAAAAATGAATATTTCATCCATCGGTGCTTTTTTTCCTTTCATCTTTTTTCTCATGGTCATATTCTTCCCCAAATCTCCTCCCATCCGCGACAGCTTCCACCGCTCCATGGCCGTCGGGCTCGGCTGTGACCTCAAGCCCGCATCAATGGCGGAGCTGCCACGCCCACCCGAGAACTCGAGGGGCACGATGGCCGTCGAGAATGAGGTGAGGAAGGGTTGGGGACGTCGGCCGACTGGTAAGAGGCGGTGGAGATGGCCGAAACCGAGAGCTAGCGGCAGCGGCGGTTGATGTGAAACTCCCATCCTGCCAACAGTTTTCTAGTATAGGGAGAGCTGAAAATTTTGCTTCCAAAACTATACCTTGGGAATGAGGAGTTTCTTTAGGGGGAGTTGTATAAATTTTTACAGGACTGGCCGTTTTGCGGGGTCTGGAATGGACATTCTTTTTGACCCAAAATTGTAAAACAATGGTTACTTTACAGTTTCAAGCCTTTTACGAGATCTGCTAGATTTGCTCTTAGCTATTTGGTTTTCCGCCCCTAGACCTCCTATCCCGCGCCTTCAATGTTGGTAAGGTGGCGCTCACGTGCGCCCTTGCGGGCAATGGGCCAACAGTACCCGCTCGCTTGCCTATTCAATCCAATATCCAGTCAATTTAACCGTTGACTTTCACAAAAGCAAATCCAAAAATGTTCACAAAAATAGATTTTTTTGAAAGAAGTCCGTGAAATTTTAAAAAGTTTGTGAATAAAAAAAGCTCATATATTTGAGTAAACGGTTTGTGAATTTGACAAACTTCATAAATTTGGAAATTATTCAGGAATTATCATTGACCATTGACTGTTGACTTATCATTGACCTTGTAAAAAAGGTTCATGAGTTTGAAAAACATCATAAATTTGAGAAAAAAATTCACATCTTTCGTGGATTGAAAAAGACTTGACAATTTTGAGGGAAGAAAGCTCACAAATTTGGGAAAGCATGTTAGCGGATTTGAAAAGGTTCATGTATTTTGAGGGAAAAAAGCTCAAAAAAAAGTTTCGAAAAGTTCACAAATAAAAAGTAACAAGTAAAAAGGAACGGAAATAAAAAGAAACACAAAAGAAAAAACCCGTATAAAACCTTCTTGAAAATAAAAATACGTAAAACAAATTGCTGGAACAGATGATAGCTGGCACATTCAAAACATATCGAAAGGAGGATTTGGGGGGGGGGGTGCACCTTCGATGGAAAGCAGTTTAACCGACACAACAGCCGCCAAATAGGTATGCGGTGCCGCCTCCGCCTACCGGCCCGCCGCCTCCAGCCCCCCAGCAGCCGGCTGCTCGACCAGCAGTCGGAGCCATTCAGGATGAGTTCCCAGATGAGCACGCCGCCTACGTCGTCTTCACGAGCCAGGTTGAAGACAAGCGCAGCCGACGCCGACAGCACCAAGAGGTCAACGCGGTCGCCTCCAGCAACCCCGAGTTCATGCATTGGTCTGAAAGGCCTATCAGCTGGAGCCGGGCCGATCACCCAGAGGTGATGCCGTCTCCTGGCTCCTACGCATTGGTATTGGACGTCATCCTCGCGACAGAGAGGCAAGCTACCCGATTCTCCTGCGTGCTGATTCATGGCGGAAGCAGTATCAACATACTGTACCGTGACACCATGAAGAAGTTGAACCTCAAGGCGAAGCAGCTCATGCCAAGCCGGACCGTGTTCCATGGCATCGTACCCGGCCTGTCCTGTTCCCCAATCGGCAAGATCAAGATGGATGTTCTCTTCAGAGACAAGGATCACTTTCGCCGAGAAGCCATCTGGTTTGAAGTAGTGGACCTAGAGAGCCCTTACCATGCCTTGCTTGGCCGACCTGCCCTGGCCAAGTTCATGGCTGTGCCCCACTACGCCTACCTCAAGATGAAGATGCCGAGCTCGAAGGGGATCATCACTGTAGCCGGCGACTACAAGAAGTCCATCGAGTGCTGCGGCCAGCAGCCGACTGGCCGAGTCCCTCGTGGTTGCAGAAGAGAAGAAGATGCTGGAGCGAGTTGTGGCCATGGCCGGCAAGCAGCCGGCCCTGTCCCCCAACCCCAAGGAATATGATGCTCAGGGCTCCTTCCAGCCGGCCAAGGAGACGAAGAAGATACCTCTGGACCCGGAGAACCCGGAGAGGTTTGCTGTCATTGGTGCAAACCTGGACAGTAAATAGGAAGGCGAGCTCGTCGACTTCCTCCGTGAGAATCGAGACATCTTTGCATGGTCCCCAAAGGACATGCCGGGTGTTCCGAAGGATTTCGCCGAGCACAAGTTACACGTCCGAGCGGACGCGAAACCAGTCAAGCAGCCTCTCCGCCGACTGTCGGAGGAGAAGAGAAGAATCGTAGGAGAAGAGATAGCCCGGCTCCTGGCCGCCGGCTTCATTATGGAAGTGTTTTTCCCAGAGTGGCTTGCCAACCCGGTCTTGGTGTTGAAGAAGAACAACAAATGGCGTATGTGTATAGACTACACTAGCCTCAACAAAGCCTGCCCCAAAGATCCGTTTGCCCTACCACGGATTGATCAAGTGATAGACTCCACAGCCGGATGCGAGCTGTTGAGTTTCTTGGATGCCTACTCAGGATACCACCAGATCAAGTTGGACCCAGCTGACCGCCTGAAGACCGCCTTCATCACACCATTCGGAGCTTTCTGTTACCTGACTATGACATTCGGCTTGAGGAATGCCGGTGCCACTTTTCAGCGTTGCATGCAGAAATGCCTCCTCAAGCAACTCGGCAGAAATGCCCACGTCTACGTAGACGATATTGTGGTGAAGACGGAGAAGCGCGGCACCCTGCTGGAAGACCTCAAAGAAACATTTGCCAACTTGCGCCGATTCCAGATCAAGCTCAACCCCGAGAAATGCGTGTTCGGAGTACCAGCCGGCCAGCTTCTAGGCTTTCTGGTCTCCGAACGCGGCATTGAGTGCAACCCTGTGAAGATCAAGGCCATTGAGAGAATGGAGATTCCCACCAAGTTGCGAGACGTTCAGAAGTTCACCGGGTGCCTGGCCTCCCTAAACCGCTTCATCAGCCGGCTAGGAGAGAAGGCTCTCCCCCTGTACCGACTCATGAAGAAATCCACTCACTTCGAGTGGAACGACCAAGCAGACCAAGCCTTCCATGAGTTGAAGAAGATGCTGACCACTCCACCTGTCCTGGCGGCGCCGACTGAGAAGGAGCCCATGCTCCTCTACATTGCCGCGACTAGCCGAGTGGTCAGTACAGTCATCGTGGTCCAGCGCCCAGAAGAAGGCCGAGCCCAGTTAGTCCAGAGGCCGGTATATTATTTAAGCGAAGTACTGTCCACCTCAAAGCAAAACTACCCGCACTACCAGAAGATGTGCTATGGAGTGTACTTCGCCGCCAAGAAGCTGAAGCCCTACTTTCAAGAGCATCCCATCACGGTCGTATGCACCGCCCCGCTTGCCGAGATCATAGGCAGCCGGGATGCATCCGGCCGGGTGGCTAAGTGGGCCATTGCGCTGGCTCCTTACACAATCTTCTACCAGCCCCGCACCGCCATCAAGTCCCAAGCATTGGCCGACTTCCTTGTCGACTGGGCCGAGACCCAGTACCTACCGCCGGCTCCCGACTCCACTCATTGGCGGATGCACTTCGACGGGTCCAAGATGCGCACCGGCTTGGGAGCCGGCATCGTCCTCACCTCTCCCAAAGGCGACAAGCTCAGATACACGCTGCAAATCCATTTTGCCGCCTCCAACAATGTGGCTGAGTACGAGGCGCTCATACACGGGCTCCGGCTAGCCAAAGAGCTCGGCATACGCCGGATCCTGTGTTATGGCGACTCGGACTTGGTGGTCCAGCAGTCATCTGGCGACTGGGACGCCAAGGATGCAAACATGGCGAGCTATCGATTCCTCGTCCAGCAGATCAGTGGATACTTTGAAGGGTGCGAGTTCCTCCACGTGCCACGGGCCGACAACGACCAAGCAGATGCCCTGGCACGGATCGGCTCCACCCGACAGGCTATACCAACCGGTGTCTCTCTCCAGCGCCTCCTCAAACCGTCTATCAAGCCGTCTCCAGAATCGGACTCTATCTTCGTACCGCCCGCCCCTGATGCAGCCGGATCCGACTGGAGGAACCCAGCAGGCGGCTCGGGGACTTCGACAAGCGGCCCGGGGACTGCCGTAGTCGCACCCGGCTCGGGGACTTCAGAACCCGGCCCGGGGACTGCAGCAGTCGGCCCGGGGACTGCAGCGACACAAGAGGCGGTGGCCGACTCCAACTCTCCACCACCCAACCCACCCACCCGGGTCACAGTGGCCGTACTGACAATAGAAGAAGTCACAGCTCCATCATGGGCCCAGCCCATCCTCAACTTCCTAGTCAACAGAGAGCTGCCGACTGATGAGATCTCGGCAAGACTAGTGCAACGCCGAGCCGGAGCATACGCAATAATAAACAGAGAACTTGTCAAGCGTAGCGTCACTGGAGTCTTCCAGCGCTGCGTCGAGCCAGAGAAGGGCATAGCAATCCTCAAGGATATCCACCAAGGCGAATGCGGCCACCACGCAGCCTCAAGATCACTTGTCGCCAAAGCTTTCCGCCATGGTTTCTTCTGGCCGACTGCTTTGGAAGATGCCAAGGAATTAGTCAAATGCTGCAAAGGATGCCAAGTCTTCAGTTCCAAGCAACACCTGCCGGCTTCTGCACTCAAGACCATCCCCCTCACCTGGCCCTTTGCCGTTTGGGGGCTGGACATGGTGGGCCCATTCAAGACAGCCCGCGGCGGCATGACACATCTGCTTGTCGCCGTGGACAAATTTACCAAGTGGATTGAAGCGAAGCCGATCAAGAAGCTGAACGGGCCGACTGCCGTGACATTCATCGCAGACATCACTACTCGGTATGGTGTACCACACAGCATCATCACCGACAACGGCACGAATTTTGCCAAGGGAGCACTGGCACGTTTCTGCGCGACACAGGGCATCCGACTGGACTTAGCGTCCGTTGCCCACCCGCAGTCAAACGGCCAGGTCGAGCGAGCAAACGGCCTCATCCTCTCCGGCATCAAGCCCCGACTGGTCGTACCACTGGAGCGTTCGGCCGGCTGCTGGCTCGATGAGCTGCCGGCTGTCCTCTGGAGTCTGCGTACTACCCCAAACAAGTCAACCGGCTTCACTCCGTTCTTCCTTGTATATGGTGCCGAGGCTGTCATCCCAACTGACATCGAGTTCGACTCGCCTCGGGTCACCATGTACACGGAGGCGGAGGCCAAGGAAGCGCGAGAAGACGGCGTCGACCTGCTGGAAGAAGGCCGGCTGTTAGCACTCAGCCGGTCCGCCATCTACCAGCAGGGTTTGCGCCGTTACCACAACCGGAAGGTCAAGCCAAGATCCTTCCAAGAGGGCGATCTTGTGCTCCGGCTGATCCAGCGAACAGCCGGCCAGCACAAGCTCTCGGCCCCTTGGGAAGGCCCTTTCGTCGTCAGCAAGGCCCTAGGCAACGACTCCTACTACCTGATCGACGCACAGAAGCCAAGAGCACGCAAGAGGGATGATTCCGGCAAGGAGTCGGAACGACCATGGAACGCCAACCTCCTGAGAAGATTTTACAGTTAAAAGCAGTATGTATCATGCTACCTTTTTGTATTAAGTACGAAACAACGGGCCCCCCGAGGCGCACTCGGGGACTGCCCTCCTTTATCTATGAATGACGAGTGTCATACCCATGAATGTATTATTACATTTGATTTTCTATCTGGCACCGGGTTCGACTAGTCGGCCCGGGGACTGGCCGCCTTAAGTTATATTAAAAGTTCTACCTGAAGTCAGACAAGTAGTGTGCCAGCACCCGAGCCCTCTCTTGTTGTAAGTCGCAGCTCGAAGAACCGACTGTCCGACTGGCAAGAGCCAAAGGCAGAAAGGATGCCCACACGAAAAACGGCTAAGGACTAACGAACTTATATAACACAAGCCGGCCTCCAACCACGCCTACCGGCTGTCAAAACAGCCGGCTGGCCGGCTTCCCAGTCACTTCGCTACAATCCAACAAAGCTAGAGTACTTGCCCTCCCAACCGGCCAAGCACTTCTCCAGCCACAGACTGCAGAGCAGCTGTCCGGCTGGGAAGGCGGCAACCAAGGGAGGGCGGCAAAGGAAACAGCCGAAGGATGAAAAGCAAAGAACAAGGGAAAGCCAAACGCATGCATGATTATATTTACACATAAGGCCTTCAACAGGCCGGCAGTCAATATAGTTCGAATACACCCCCAGTGGGTGGAACTGTGCAAACTTAACAAAATACTGTTCCAAGAGTAATAAAACAGGAAAGTAGAGGCAGCAGATTAGACTAAGGGCGCAGCAGGGGAGCCGGGCTGGTCGGTGGAGACGGCAGCGCCGGCTGGAGGAGTGGCCGGCTGGCGAGTCTCGGCTTGATCATCGCCGGCTGCAGGCGGTGCGCTCGCACGTGCCTTGTTGCTGGAGGCACGGTCAAGCTGAGGCTGACCGGCCGCTCCACCATCTGGCGCGGCGTCTTCACCCTCCTCCTCCTCCTCCTCGCCCTCGTCGCTGGAGTTGATCTCCTCCTCCGAGTCCTCGCCATCTGCCGGGTTCAGCCCGAACCACTCCTCCGGCTGGGCAACGCCGTTGTCGTCCACCTCAGGAGCAAAGGCGCTGGTGTCGGTGTAGTCGGCGATCGCCGAGGCTCGCTGGATGATAGCCGGCCGCACCGGCTCCAGCTCCGTGTCGGCCTCCTGCCGCCAGATGGCCAGCTGGTCCAAACTCAGCTCGGGATACCAGGCCTTGACGAACTCCCGCGCCCGCCTGGCGCCTGACCGAGCCGCAGAAGCCTTCCAGGCCTCGAAGCAGCCGGCCGCCACCTCCAGCCAGTCCGCAGTCCGACTGGGAGTGCGGGGAATCACCTCACCAGGCTAGAGAGCGGCCAGCGGAGCATGCGGTGAGCCGGCTGGAGGCGGGCTTGAATCGCCAAGAGCTGTTCCTCCAGCGACCGGCGAGCGTTCGGCGCGATCTTGGCGCCAGCCTGCCTTTGCGCCTCGCGGTGGGCCTCGACGACCTAGTTGGCGGCAGTAGAGTAGCCAGGGAAGTACTCTGTGCAAGAAAGAAAGAGAAAGAAGAGAAAAATACCAAGTCAGAAAACGAACCACACGGCAAGCGGCAAGCAAGGGACGAAGAAGAGGGCGGCCTATCGTCAACCAAGTCTTCGATCTGGCCGTAGCCGTTGATCAACGACTGCCTCGCCTCGGCCCAGCTCGCCGCCTCCGTCTCATATTCGGCTTGGAGGGCGGCCTCGCTGTCCTGCACCGCCTCCAGGGCCGCCTTGTGGCTCTCCTCCTGGTCGGCTAGCCTCTTGGCCAGGCGGTCACGCTCCTGGGCCAAGGCGTCAAACTCGGCTTCCTTAGCGCGAAGGGCGGCCTGAGTCCCACCCAGCTGCTCCCTCAGTTTGGCGTTGGCCGCTGCAGGCATGGCAGAGAAGAAAGAAGCAATAAGGAAGAAGTCGTCAAGAAAGATCCGACCAACTGCTCAGCAGTCGGCCCGAATCTCGGGGACTACACCCAGTGGGTGCGCTGACGCGCCCCCACATGAGATAAAAGATGAAGCACTTACCCCGGCTCTCAGATAGATCAGCATTCTTCTGGGTCAGCTCCCGAGCCTGGGAGTTGAAGGCAGCCGCGCGGAGGTTGTGGTAGTCCTGCAAGTCAGGCAGAGAAGCGAATGAGAACAAGATAGCAAACAAAGCCCGCTAAGAAGTTCCAAGCCGCCTGCTCAGCAGCCGACTCGGAACTCGGGGACTACACCCAGTGGGTGCGCTGACGCGCCCCCACGGAAGAAACCAAGATCAAAAAGCAAAAACGGGAAGACTTACCTGAATGGCCGCTCGCGTCGCGAGGAACTCGTCATTGTATTGCCTCAGCGCCGCGGCCTGGGACTGAAGCCGGTTCCGGACTTCTTGCGCCGCCACATTCACCACGGCCGACCCTCCACCCCGAGCTGGCGCTGGCCGCCTCCACGTCCTGGGCCAACGAGCTGGAGCCCACAGCCTTCTACGGGTCCGGAGCCGAAGTGGCCTTCCCCGCGCATTGGCGCGACGGCGACCGGACCACCAGGTCCGTCCTCGCAGCTGGCTCACCCCCAGCCAATTGCGCAGGCGGCACATTAGGCCGGCTGCCTTGGGCCGCCCCAGTCGGCGGGGACGGTGCCGCCTCCCTCTCCGGGACGACGACGTCGTCCTCCCTCTCCAACCCCGGCAGGTCGCCGTCGGCTTCCTCAGGCGGGGGCTCCGGGACCTCGGGCGCCGCGACACGCAGAGGGGTGACAAGCAAGGCCCCCTCCGCTGTTGCCGCGGCCGCAGCCTCCGCCTGGGCCTTGGCTGCCCCATCGGCACGCGCCTTCGCCTCCTCCTCCTCCTGTGCCGCCTTGGCGGCAGCCGCCCTCAGCTCCTCCGCCTCCCACGCCTCCCGCGCATTTCGCTCCGTCGTCGCCTGAAGCTCGGCGCGGGGGTCCACACGGCGGGTGCTCCCGGATCCTCCCGGCGATCCAACCACGGAGGCGGCAGCAACCCGCTCAAGAGAAAGCGGAGCCCTGATTTTTAAGAAAGTACAAGGATTCAGAAATCAACAAGAAAAGAAGAAAGAGTATGCAAAAGAATATACACTTACGCTGACACCGTCTGCGGCTGCTTCACCACCTTGCGGAAGCGGGCCGCCTTCGCGGCCGCCTCATCCCGCCTGGTCGCCGCCGCCCCGCCCTTGGGCTTCTTCGGCCGACTGCCGAACAAGCCCGACGCGGCCCGGCGCTTCTGCCCGCCGCCCCGAGCAGGCGGCGCGGCGGAGGAACCCGCGCCATGGCCGGACGCCGGCTGGCGGCGTGGGACGATTTCCGCCTCGTCGTCATCCGGCCAGTCGTCGAAGCTGACTCCAAGCCCGGAGCCGCCTGCTTCGCCGCCTCCCGCCTCGGTGTTGTCGTCCATGGCGGCCGCCCCCAAGTCGTGGTCCTCCAAGTCATGCTCCGCCCGGTCGGGAAGAAATCGGCGATCCGCCCCCAACCCGGCCGCAGGTCGAAGGAGAGGGCTCTGCCAAGACGTGCCGACTGGTCAGAGTCGGCCAAGAAAAACTCGGCGACAAAACTAAGAGAAGAAAGGATAAAGAGAGCATACCGTAGGCGGGGATGTGCACGGGAGTATGGCTCCTTGCCAAACCGCCACTCTGCGGAGAGCTTGCAGTTCGCAAGATAATTCACCATATGAGCCACCTCGTCGTGCGGCATATCCTTGGTGCACATCCGACTCGGATCGAGTTGGCCGCTCATCTGACAGATCAGATGAGGGCGGCTTTGAAGCGGAAGCACCCGGCGCGCGACGAAGGCGGCCAGCAAGTCGGACCCAGTCAGGCCCTCCGACTGGATCATTACCCGGAGTCGGGCGACGGCCGCGGCTCCAGCCGGCGACAGCGTCACGGCCCGATAGGACCACTGGGGCCGCCTCCCAGCCGGCGGGCCGGCTACGTAAGCCGACAAGTTGACGTAGTCGCCTTGCGGGGCGACGTTCCTCACGTAGAAATACGACTTCTGCCAGCGCTTCACCGACTGGATCAGCGTGATGACGGGGAAGGGGTTGTCGGCCGCCGGCCTCCGCATCGCGATAAAGGCGCCGCTCTGAGCCGGCACGCCCTGCATGCGGGTGCCGAGCTTGGTTTGGAAGAACTCCCCCCAGAGCTCGAGGGTGGGGAGAACGCCAAGAAAGCCTTCGCACAGGGTGACGAAGGCGGACAACAGCACCACCGCGTTCAGAGTGAGGTGGTGTGGCTGGAGTTGATAGAGGTCGAGAAAGGAGCGGAAGAAAGCGCTCGCCGGCAGGCCGAGGCCGCGCAGGAAGTGCGAGCAGAAGATTACCCGCTCGCCTTCCTCCGGCGCCGGCGTGATCTCCTTCTCCGGCGCGAGACGGACCCGCACCTGGTCCTTGCCGGGCAACCGCCGCGTCTTGCGGAGGAAGTCGATGTGGTCCATATGGACGTTGGAGCCGTCCCAGCCCCCGCCGTACTGCATGGTGGCGAGAAGCTAACAAGGAAGGGTGCGGCGGCGGAAAAAGCACGGCCCTGCGGCGGCAAAGCTGCGGGGCGGAGTGAAGATTGGTGGGACGGCGCGGCGGCGAGGCGCTGCTGCGAGGGAAAGCAGGAGGAAGAAGATGGCGGAGAGGAGAGGAGCGTGCGAGCGTCTACCGCTTCCCCTCCTCCCCTACTTATAGCCTCGTGCGGCGAAGCCGAGGAGGCGAGGCGTGGGGAGGAACGTGGGATTAACTGCGCCCACTCCCCCACGTCCCGCGATTATTGCGCCCTAACGGCGTGCGGAAACCGCCGCCGGAAGGCGTGCGGACAGCTTTGGGCCACATAGAATCCGCGCCTGGGCCTAGGCGTAGGAGTGGTGGGCCCCCGGCCTGCGGCGACGTCCTGTCGCGCGCGTGGGTTGGCAGGCTTTTTTCAGCCGGAGGATGCCACGTGGTTCGCGGGCGGCGAGCGGCCGGCCCGCAGCCCGGCGCACGCGCCAACAGACTCCCGCCTTCCGACTTTAGAAATTTCGCCAAGACGGCGCGCCCAACCGAAGCCGGCTCCCAGCTGCTGGCTCGTCAAGATAAGAAGCTGACCGAGCTTCTCGACCTCCTCTCAGCCTCGAAGCCCAACCAGCTTCGGGGACTACTGTCGGAGTAAATGGCCACGGGTAGCCTAACCGACTCCCCCTGGCTCTTCGAAAAATTATCAGGCCATTCGAGCCTTCAAGCATCCAGAGCATAGGGCCGCCTTCCCCCGGCCGGCTATCCCCAGGGCCGACTACCAGAAGGCGACCCGGCCTCAGAAACCTTCCCAAAGAAAGCTACGAGATGGCCGACTCCAGGAAGCCGGCCCCAAGAGGACCGACTCCCAGAAGCCGGCCATGAAGAAAGCCGACTCCCAGAAGCCGGCCAAGACTGCACCCACCAAGGCTGCATCCACATAACGGTGATAAGACGGGGCGTGGCCGCAGTACAGCCCACTACCCCCGAATCCCGGAACAGGCATGGCCACAGGGCGCCGTACGGGTCAGCCATCTCCCGTCCGGCGCGGCACTGTAGCCATGTTGACCTCGATGTCACCCACGACAGGCGCCAGTACTGCCCGCGGGCGGCGGGCCCCTTTAGCCAGAGAGACGCTCGAAGGCGGCCCAGCCTCCCCTAGTCGGCCGGGGGCGTAGCCGGCTCCCAATAGCCGGCTATCTCCCTCCCTCAAAACATGTGCCTCATTAAGGAGACAAGACGAGGTGAGGCTACAGTGAGAGCCCGCAAGACGGCGGCACTGTAGCCACGCTTACCTCGACAAAGCCCTCGTCATCAGAGGCGAGGCAACAGTAACCAGCCGCCGACAAGGCCCCCAAGCGGTGGGGCCGGCCTGTCGGCCAAGAGGCCGGCAGCCGGCGGGACCCACCAGTCGGCGGGCCCCAATGGCCGGCGGAGAAGCCGGCGAGCGCAGACACTGACGGCTGGGACCCGCGCCCAGCCGGATTACCATTGTACCCCTGGGGGTAGGCCTATATAAACCCCCCGGGACACCCATGCAAAGGTTTGATCCCATGGAGTTTCACACACCACATAGAGAGAAAAGGAGAGCTAGCCTTGCCCTTCTTCTTCCCCTAGCCAAACAGCTCAAGGAGCACTTGTAGCTACTTGTATTGATCTAGTGATCATGCGGAGACCCCGCAAAGCAGGACTAGGGGTGTTATCTCCACGGAGAGCCCCGAACCTGGGTAAGATCCGCCGGCGTGCATGTCTTCGCCTTATCCCGTTTCCAGGCACCGGCGATATCTTACTAGCTCCCACAATGATAAGCCACCCGTTGGCATATGTCGCACCTACCACCCGACAACCAATGAGCATTTTCTGTAAAGAATTTTTACATCGCTCTTTTCTATGTGTGTATATATAAAAGAAGCAGCTATTTATTTTCGGAGATTGTGTTATTGCGCAGAAAATTTGGGCTATTATGCATAATTTCTTTTTCTAGAGAATGTGGTATTATGGATTATGCTTCTTTTATCTAAACTTTGTAGTTAAAACAAGTACATGCCCAACAGTGTGCCCATAACAAAGCAGCCCTAAAAACGGAATCGAACGCATGTGGCTGTGTGAGCATCGACGGCGGTGGGCATTGAAGTTTCTGGTAGAAGATTTGGGGCACTAGCACGTAGCTAGCCCTTGAGCGAGCTGTCAATGGCAATGGCAAGGGCGATTTCTTCATGTCATCCTTCCTCGATTAGGAAGCCAGTGGTGTTCATAGCTTTACATCGAAGTCGTCGGGTGAGGGCGGGGGGGGGGGGGGGGGGCGTTCAACCAACAAACTCGGGTACATCGCGTTTGGTCAAATGTGCAGTAAGTTTGCTGTTTGCTCCGATATCATGCCATCTCAATGCATTTTATCTTCAAAAATGAATTTGCCACCTTTTGGCCATTTGAACTGATAATCTATAGTTAATGTTGATCGGTCAAATTAATTTACTCGGAATCATAACCCCTCTTGAGCTCACGCCACGATCCTCAAATGATCCATCATTTTTTGTTAGTAACGATCATTCTTCTCTTCCACAACACATTTCCTCGACCTGGCCAACCTTGATTGATAGGAATCATTATTTTCTCCCGTTGCAACGCACGTGCATTTATACTAGTTTAGGACTCATCAACGTAGTTAGTGGCCTATCATTGATATATGTTCAAAAGTTAATCGACCATTTTCCCACGTTGATGAACGAAAATGTGAAAATGAGACGCATTCACGCGTCCTCGATTTCAGTGCATGCATGGATTTCCAATGAGCAACATTGAACGAACGGACGGTACAACAACACCCATCCAGCTAGCAATGATGATTCCGACTGCAACGGACAACATTCTTTGGCTATATAATAAAAAGGACGCTTGCGTCCTCGTTCGTACTCCCCTTCTTCAATAATCTCTCCTCTCCATCTCTCCCAATGTATCCAACAACATCTCCATGTCATCCCACCACCCCGTTAGTGCGCACGAAGGCACTCCCATGTAATCCCTTTAACATCTACTTAGCGCTAAGTGGCTTTCTCGCCATAAAATAATTCCGGATGCCTCTCAAGCCTAGGCAACTTGTGTAGATAAAACACATGCACTTAAGTCTCAGGATATATGGACGATCTCTGTTCACCGCCGCTAGAGGATTTTGGAAGTATGAGGCATTAGAGAGACCGATATTTATCGGTTAGAAATTGGTGACGTGAAGGTGGCAACTCACTGGTCACCGCATTGCATTGCTTGCATGCGCTACTCTTGTTTTAGCACACCGGGGTACAATTCTCTGTCAGCTTTGATTTGCTATCTTCACATTTATGTGTGGTAAAACCATATATTTTCCATGTCACACGTTCTTGTCATTTGCATGCCACCCAAGCATATCCTGTTTTAGTTGAACAATGAAACGAAACACTCTTGACTCTTAGTGTAACAACGAATACAATGAAAAATGCTCATACATTTTTAAATATTTGTTCGTAATGAAGCACATATATTACACAAGACACTCTTTTTTAGACTCATTAAGATACCACTAAATCATTGGTCACCAAAGAGACTACATAATCTGGTAGGACCATCAACCCAATCTGGCAGCATGTCGTGCGCGCGCGCGCGCGCACACACCCACGCACGCACGCACGCGCACGCGCACGCGCGCGCCCACACACACACACACACATTTGAACTTCAGCGTCATGCATTAAAACTATTTCGTGCAATGCCCATTTGATCAACAAGCATGATGGCATGATGGAGCTCATCAGCTTTAACTTGCAGTGCAGCTTCGAAACCTCAACATTACTTTTTGTGGCACAAATAAAGAAATGATAGGTGTATTGGCCAATAGCTTCCCAAGCCCCAACTCTCAACTGTCACTAAAAGCACCGTCCAAGGTATACACAGATGAGCACTAACCGCTCGATTTCAATCAAACAGTTGGAAAAGTCTGTCTGACATAATTTTTTCCAGGCAACAACATATCCTGCCCTATATAACGTGTAAGGGTGGCTTACAGATGTTAACGGAAGTAGCATGTTGCTTCACTTGGTGAAACAAAAACAAATTAAACTATGTTAATGTTGAGCCGGAGGGCCTTCCACACAACTCCTAGTTGACGCGAGAGGGCAAATTGGCTAGCCAAACTTATTTTTTATTTTTGTTGTTTCTTAGGAGCTAGATTTTAGAAAACCTACTAATAATATAGAAATATATTTTAGGAAATTGTTCAGTATGTGTGTTATATAAAAGTTCAGTTATTAAAAAAAGTTCACCATATATTAAAAAAATGTTCATTTTGTCTTAAAAATGTTCATTGTATAACTAAAAAAGTTCATCCTATAATTACAAAAGTTCATCATATATTAGATTCTTTTTTATATATAAAACAATTATCTTATATTAAAAATGGTTCAATTTGTATTTGAAAAAGGCTCACTGTATACTAAAAAATTTAATCTCTATTTTAAGAAACAATTCATGATACTTTGATGAAAAACCATATATACTATAAAAAGAAAATGTGCAAAAAAATAATAAAAACCAAAATATGAAAAATGAAAAAGACAAAAGGAGAAAATAAAATAAAAATGAAGCGGGACAGCTTTAATGTGGGCTGGGCTGTCTGGAGGAGTCTACAATGAAGCCTCAACTATATGATTCATGTGGGCGTCATATAGGATTCACCGGCCATTCCGCGCGTTCAGTGCCACGGAAGCCAACTGGCACTCACTGCAGCACCTAGTGGGCCGGCCCATCAATGTGAAGCGAACTGCATTATAGTGTAAAAAAACCACGCAAAAAAGGTCCGATATGAGGGGAGCGGCGTTTTGGCTCCGGAGCTCAATGAGGCCGGGAGTGAAGAAATTTTTTGTTACAAATACTAAATAAATTCGAAAATTCTGAATTTTCTGTGAGGAAAGATGAGTGAGTGTGTGTGATGTCCGTGCCAAATTTCAAAGCATTTGGATGACCGAGTAGCTCTCTGGAAAAAAAACAAATTTGGAGGATGTGAAAAAGTTTACTGTCTGTGCACTTTTTGGACCCGATTTTGTTTTTTTGCTGAGAGCTGCTCAGATGTCCAAATGCTTTGAAATTTGGCACACACCTCACGCACTCAAACATCTTCCAGGCAAAAACAATTCAGATTATTTTCAAAAAAAGTATTAGTTTCAAATTTATTGTTGTCCGGGTGCTGATGATCCTGGGTTTAGAATTGGATATTCGCTGTATGAGGAATCAAATTCGCGGGGCAACATCCCCGATTTTTTCTAGCTAACCACTAGAGCTTCTGAATGCTAGTGATTGATAGTAACGCGACTTGTCTAAGAACTGTTGTAGCATATTTGGAAAGTTGTTTTTGCGTTAAGAAAGATCATCAAATTTTGAAGAACTTCATGAATTTTTTAAAAGTCAACGAATTTGAAAAATATTTATTGATTTTGAAAAAAATCATCGAATCTGAAAAAAAAGGTTCATCGAATCTGAAAAAAGTTTGTCGAATTTGAAACAAAAGTTTATCGATTTGGAGAAAAAGTTCATCGATTTGAAAAAAAATCCATTGATTTTGAAAAAAGTTCATCAAATTGTTAAAAAAATCATCACGTTTGAAGAAAAAATGACGCATTTAAGAAAAAGAAAAAAAAAGAAAAGAAGAAGAAAAAGTTTTACGAACTTAAGAGAGTAAAAGGGGAAAAGGAAGTAAGTTGTCACAAGCGATCGGGATGTCCTAGTGGTTACTGCGCTACGCTCTAAATGGAGAGGTCTTGAGTTCGAACCAGTGGGCCGACCCAGAAAGAGATCAGTGTCGCTCGTCAAGAGCATACACCCAATCGCTTCTTCGTGGTTTGACTAGAAAAACACTTTTCCAATAGTTGACCTAGACGATAAGTTGACCGTTGACATGGGCGACAAGTTGACCATGATGCCTATAATGGGCGCCAAAGCAGCCAAAGAGGAAATGCCATCCTAGCCAGCGTTTCCTCCGCTAGTTAGCAGATGGAGCACACACAACCTTTAATGGGCCGGACCAATGACACATGCGATCATCTGTTGCTCGTCAAGAGCATACACCCAATCGCTTCTTCGTGGTTCGACTAAAAAAAACTTTTCATGGTTGACCTAGGCGACAAGTTGACCATTGACATGTTTGACCATTGATAGTTGACATTGAAAAAACGGTTCATCTTTTTGGAAGAGTTGGTGGATTTGAAAAATGTTCTTCGATTTGCAAAATGTTCACAGATTGAAAACAAACATTAATTTAAAATAATTCCACAAATTTGAAAAAAGTTCCTAGACTTTAGATTTTTTTTCAAGGATTTGAGAAAATTCATTGATTTAATACAGTTAATCAATTATGAAAAAGTTCATCGATTTCGAAAACGTTCAATAGTTTTAGAAAATGTTAATCCGTTTAAAAATAAGTTAATCATTTTTTTAAAAGTTCATCAGTTTGATTTTCTTATCAATTTTGATGAAGGTTCATCAATTTTGAAAAGAGTTATTGCTATTGAAAAAAGTTCATTGATATTGAATAAATGCTTATGAATTTGAAACAAAAATTCATCTATTTCTTAAAAAAGTTAAATTGGAAAATTTGTGCGTATCTAGCAAAAGAAAACAAAAACAAAAACAAATATAAAAAGAAAATAAAAGAAAAAACCAAACAAAACCGTTTTAAAAAAGATAAAGAAGGAGGAAATAAATAATAAATAACTCTGAACAAAACTATTTTAAAACGAGAAAAACAGAACAACAAAAAGGAAAAAGAAGAAAAAAGAAAAATAAAAAGAAAAAAGGGAAAGAAAGGAAAAAAGAAGAAAATAATGAGAGAGAGGTAAGTAATCACATCAAATGAGGGTGGCTGGTTGGTTATCACGGCATACTCTGAACCAGGAAATCGCTCGTACGAATTCCACCACGCTCACAAGTTTTTGCGGATTAAAATTAGAAAAAAGATAAATGTGCCAGCCTAGCTTGCAGGTGGGGGTGTGCGCCCGTTTGCAAAACAACGTATAACGGGCATCTGAGGCGCCAAATACGAAATGCCAACTATGATTGCTTCTCGATGGATCAACAATGGACGCGTTTTATTGCCCGCATACAGCCGAATCAGACCCGTGCGGGAAGAGTTTGGCCCGTTTGGTTGCCTGCATTCACTGTTTCATTGCCTGCATCCTACCCAGGCCACGCTCATAGTAGAGCGAGATGGTCCGGCCCACTTCGTCTGTGTTAGCTGTTTGGTTTTCGGTCGCTGGTTGCTGCTCTGTTTTTTCCTCGTGGATGTTTTTTTATAGATGTGGTTTTTATTTTTCCTTTTTTGCAGTTTTTATTCTTTATATAAATTTATGACTATAATATATGGTGAATTTTTTTTCCTTTTTTGCAGTTTTTATTCTTTATATAAATTTATGACTATAATATATGGTGAAAATTAGTACATACTAATTTTTAATATATGATGAACATTTTTTCAAGTACATAGAACATTTTATAAAACAAATGAATATTTTTTATAAACAACGAGCCTTTTTCCAACGTACGGTGTAATCTTTTCAAATAAACACCGAAACCTTTTTAAACATTGCTTGTATTTTTTTTCTGCCGACTGGCAGTTAGCGACAGACACGTACGATCCCATTCCCCCGCGTGAGATTCGAACTCTGGTTGTCTACTGCTACCTGAAAGAGGTTAACCAACTGGGCTAGCATTACTTGTTGTGCACTTGAAGGCAACGGAACATTTTTATCCTTGTTTATTACGCATTGGGAAATGGCATTATATCTTCTGATTTTTTATTTTCACTAGTGTGTCATGTACTGACTATAATGGGAGAGGCATACATGTTTACATCAATTTTGAATACATTTAAAAAAAGTGTTTCAGAAGGGGATTAAACTGATGATTTAAGCACTGCCGATCTGATAAATTATGTATAAACACCGTGGTAGTTTTGACCAGGGAAAAAGTTGTTGACAACACACCCTTGATTTTTTTTGTAAATAACATGATAATTTATGAAAGGTGGACCAGATAACTTACGCACCCAGGGCCTGGTAACTTTTGATCGAGGAATTCTTTTTGTCGAAACATACCCCGTTAACTTCTATGTAAATATAAGGGTAATTCACACACCACCGACTTGGTAACTTGCATAAAAACACCTTGATAACTTTCATCCAAAAAAATTATAAACATACTCTCGGTAAATTTTTGTGTAAATACCATAGCATGCCACGCCGGCCTAAGTCTCGAAACAATTAAGTACCAAACATTATGTTTTCCGACAGTCCCGATCGACTCGACATCTGTCGGGTGAGATGCTCGCGGTTGCGATGGAGCTCCCAACTGCCCGTCCTAACCTACTATTCAACTATGCATGCATCACCATCACCGCTTGCGCACCCCGACAACTTCTGTGATAAGTAGTATGATAACAGTCACACCGCAGATTCGATAACTTAGGTATAAACACCACGTAACTTTAACCAAAGGAAAAGGTTGTTATAACCAAAGTAACTTTAACCCACGGGGGGTTAAAAAGTTCCCCGAGTAACTTTATATGTAAATAGCATGATAGTTTATGCACCGTAAACATGATAACTAACATACAAATATCGTGATAATTTTGACCCTGAGAAAAAAAGTTATGGAA